>NC_060284.1:15207959-15826292 GCF_021613505.1 Equus quagga | reverse complement strand
ACCCTATCTCACATTTGCTTTAAAACTCCTTCTTTGGGAGTCTGCAGTATCCACAATCACCTCCAAAATAAAACAGAACTGCTTTTTAAGGCTGGAAGTAGATTGCTTTCTAAATAAGCACTCATCTGCACCTGTCTTCAACAGTACCTCAAGTCGTTAACCACCCCTCCATGACTTATTCCATCTCCAACATAACAACATTCTTCTCAACCAATTAATTGAATATTTCCTTCAAATCTCTTCATCTAAGGCCCTGCTGAAATCCGCCGTCTCTGTTCTTTCCCCTTTATATTTGATTTATTTATTCTGGGAAGACAACTCTTAAAAATCCTTTCTGGGCACCATTGCTCATTTGCCCCTTTCCCTGTTCAGCACATTATATTTTTTAACAGTGACATTCACGTCATTGAATCACAGACGCCCCTTGACTTCGAATATTTTCCCCAGCAAGGCAGTGGATTAGACTACTCTAGCCATACATGATTGAAACTACTGGTAAAACTGCATAGCTTGTAAAGCATAGCTTTTCTCCAGGCCAAGCAAAAAGGCTGGTACAATAATAGACATTATGACTTTAATGTTATTACCACCATTAACCAAACTCCAGTCAACTAAAGAATATATTAACCCACTGTGGCTGTCTTGTGTTTATATTTTTTTGGTTTTGCTGCTGTTTGGTTATGTTTGTTTACTCATTTAGGGTGTACGTGTGTGTATTTGTGTGTTTCAGGTGTAGATATACAGCACACCTAAAAAAGAACTGCTGTCTGCTTTTACGTCACCTAAATTCTAAATCATCAGACACCCACGCCAAGCATTACTTCCTTAACTGCCTCAAGCTCCCTTGACAGTATGAAACCTGGCAGTTGTTCTTGCCACAAAATGAGTTAAAAAGCAATTAAGAATACCAATCCCGCTGCCAACCCTCTATCACACACAAACGTGTGTGTTTGTGTGTGCATGCCTGTGCGCATTTGTAATCTCATCAGCCTACAACTAGATCTAAAAATTCTGCCCATAGAATTAAAGGCTCCGAAAAAAGCAGACTTCATAGTCTTGCCTTGGGACAACCCATGGATCCGGATATAGCCCTCCTTGGGATTTGTAATGCTACAGTTCTACTTTGATTTTTTTAATTCTTTCCTTTGATAAGTCAGTTTTTTCCAAGTTGCTTCCTGCTGTCACAGAGAGAACTATGACTGCAAAATGTCCTTCTCCTTCCCCTCCATAGATCATCTTTAAACTTTTATATTAATAAATGATCTCTTACACTCTTCTCTTTGAAACATTTTGAAATTTGATATATTTTAATCTCACTGAATTGTAGACAGTCCCAATTTCCTTCAGCATTTAGATTTTATTAGTTTTTCAAAAGACATTAAATTAACATACTGAACAATAAAAGAGTCAATAAGACGGTTTTTATAATCTATGTGTACAAATTTAAGGGAAAGATTGTTGAAGAGCTGACAGTTTGAAGACAGTAATAGCTAATGGGCATATAGTGCAGGATAAATTACTTTCTTTATGGAAATTTGTAGCAAATAATCTTTGAAGACCATTTTCTTTCATCAGGGTAAACCATAAGAAAAGATTATAAAAACAAAAGGAACTTCTGTATAGTATTTAAACAAAGGGTCCAAACAAGATTTTTTTAAAGTAAATCTATAGTCAAAGTGTGATGCGTTAAAACATACTTTGTTAATCTGTGGTTTGAGAGAACCACATGCACTTCACTTGCCCTTGAATTTCAGCACCTCGTTTTTAACTGTACTTAGTTTACATTTTACTTACAGAGATTAATCTTCTCTTTCGCTAAGTGCATTAGAAATCATGAGCACTAACTATGTAAATGATGCTAGGAAATGTATCCCCCAAGTATGAAATAAAGCTCTAACTAGATAATGCTAATAAATATTAATACGTGGAGCTAGAAAAGGAATCTTAAATGATTAAGCTGCCCAAAATAAGAACAATAATACATCTAAAGTTCTCAAGGCAACCATTCAGTATTTTAGGGCTCTACACATATTAACAAAAGCAGAGGCTGCAGAAAATCACATGTCCTAAAGCTTTATGACTTAAATTGCCATAAGAAGAGGAATGGGCAGTGGCTACAACTGAACAGGTGAAGAATTGACTCAGTTGGTTAGAGCTGGTAATTAATTCTGCTAGATATATAGTCTAATTTTTCATCATTCAATAATCAGGTTTTTTTGCTAAAGAAATGACCACACTCCAGGCTTTTTTTGTCCTTTTTTAAGTGTTTCGTAGGGTTTAGAGTCCCTGGAGAATCTGCTTCTACCCTAACCTCATTTTTGAGGTCTTCAGATAATTGGATAATGAATACTGGAGTCAAGGGAAGGGACTGGTGTAGGGCAGAATGTAGAAGCCTTTGTCTCCCAAAGCAGAAGTGAAGTCCACCAGGAAACAGTCCGTGGGAGCCCTATATCCTTGAAGGTTCAAAGATGAAATGAGTGGCAAGTTTCCAAATACCCTGCTATAAGGCATCATGGTAGAACCAGCCTCATATTTATCTTTTATTGCTTCCAGGATTTGAAAAATATCATGCCCAAGCCATACAAATAGCTTCAATTCAAGAGGGCATTCTCTCTGCTGCCCTGCATTGGGGTTGTTTCCAATACTCTCTACTATTGCTAGAAAGTGACCTGACTGATGACTGATGACCAGATCAGTGGGGTTTCCTAAGAAAGAATTTGTACCAGGCCATAAATGTTTTGTTTCCATATTGAAGAAGGTGAAGAGAGTAGATGATGGTAACCTTGCTTGGATGGTAGATCAATGCTCAGGTTCTTTGTGATGCCACCCTTCCCAAAACCCTTCTCAGTTCTGTCAAGGAAACGATACAAAATTATACCGCTGAACATAGCAGTCCTATAATAACAAGCTCTGAGCACTGTTAAAAGATTATTCCTCATACCTGCAAGATTTGAGAGGGATGTCTGTCCTCCTGCCACGTTAACAGTTACCCTGTGGTCTGTCCTATAATAGGGGAACTGAGTTGGAGACATTAAAAGTCAGTATTCTGAATCACAGAACTCCTGTTGTTGAAGTTGCACTTCTTGCTTATGGGGATTATGTAAAACCAATAATAAGAAAATGACCTGGAAACAATTGAGTAGCCATTTCAAGATTGTTGCCACGCTTGCAAAAATCAGAGGAACACAAAAAAGAGAAAAACAAATTATTAGAAGAAGTACAAAGCAAAGAGTACCAAGCAAAGAGTCTATAGATGTGATTTCAAGTAATTCAGTGAGTTTCCATACAGTGCACAGCTTTCAGCCTCAATAAAAAGCCAGTTATTAATCCCTCAATTACGCAGCCTTATCGCCACTGCCCACACATGCTGACTATGGCTAGAGTTCTAGATGATATTCTTTTCATTAGTGTGGCCAAAGGGAAATTTAATTAGAGATACATCTCTTGAATGGACAAGGGAAAATATAAGGATTAACAAATTAATCCTAACACTTAATTACATTAAAGTGTTTACCATTCTGTATAGAAAATATTGACACTCTAGCTAACCTCATTTTTTAATCTGTTCTCTCTTATATAGCTGTGAGAACACTATTTTTGAAGAGGAAAAAAGGTGGGATTTCCTTCCTGCTGGCTTGTGTACTGAACAGGAAGAAATAATCAACCTAGTTTATTCTGGACCCTATCAGTTCCTGACCACATTCCGTAACTGCAGACATTTGGAAGAAAACAAACTGATATACAGGTAACAGAAACCAAACTATGCACTGATGGAGAGATAGGAAACTGTGACTAAATGAATCCAGGTAAGTCTAAAATAGAGTAATGCAAAGAAACCCTGGTGGAATATTTGAAGAGATAGTCATAATTGCATCGCAAACTTCTATTATCCAAGCCAACAAATAAATTCCGATTCCATAAATTGTAATCTCTGCCTGTCCCACTCCCTCTCAGTTTCTTTCTCTTGCCTTCTCCCTAAACTGCATGTGTGCACAGGTAAGATAATGTGTGTGCTTTCTGGGTGGATTTCTCAGCTGCCTAAAAATAAAGCCAGCTCTATGGTTTTAGAACGCCCACTCAAACCTTGGCGTGTGCGTGCTATAACTTTACTATTATTGTTTTGACATTTAAGAAGCAGATGCATGCTTCTCACTTTGGAAGGCAGACATCTGTTTTTCAGAATTCTTTTCAGAAGCTGGAATTTTCTAGTAGGAGCATATTAAATTAAAGAAGCTCTGCCATCTCGCCTCCGACTTGTGTCTCTCAATTCAAAACATTTTAAGAAACAGAAAAAGAGAAACTTATAAATAAGTATACAAGCATGAAGACTCTCCTGATGTTGATTAAATAAGTCTATACAGTGTTCACTCCAAAATAATCTATGCTAATGCAATTTACTGGGAAGAAGGAAGAAGGAAGTTGAGCTCAGAGCTGTGATGTATGGGGAGTTGCCTGAGGAGCCAGGTAGCCCAGAACTTCAGAAAAATTGCATAATTCCCATGAAAAATAAATTCTGTCTGTTTTTATTAAGAAAAATCTAACTTAAAATGCATATAATCATTTGTGTCTGGTTCTGGCATGTTGAATGTCATGGTTAAAGGGAAAAAATATCATGAAATGTGCCGAGGAGGAATTCTTTTGTGTGTTGCTTTGTTTGGGCTTTATTTTGGGAGGGAGCTCTGTTTTGATTTCACTCGGAAAAGTAGACCTCGCCAGCTCCATCAAAGTGTAGTTTGCAAAATATGAAATTGCAAAGCCCTCAGAACGTATCTAGTTCATCTGGAATTTGTAAATATATTAACTTGCTATTCTCCAGGGGAAAAATGGTATGTTTTAGATGAATTTTGGATGTAAATTCTAAACAGGTGGACAGATCAGCAGGAGGGCGGTATCAGGCTTCCCGCAGGGGGCCCACACCGTGTAGTTGCAGAAAATGAATCACAGGGATTGGTGGTAAAGGAAATCAGATTTGCCAAGCCGAATATTTATATATGAAAGGAGCTCAGTAAATTACAGATCAGGGATTCAAAGCCGTGCATCTACCACCACAATCATGCAGACTCACTGCAAGCCACTGACTGTCCTTCACAAAAACTATGCACATATTTTTAATTTAATTTTTCAAATCTTGGGCTACAACCTAAATGTTCACATGGTGAAAAGCATTGCTATATACACACCGCACGTGTGCCTGGGAGTCAAGTTGTTTTTTAATTACAAACATTTGTGAGTTTCCTGCTGATGACACCATTTATGACATCAGCAGGAATCGAGTTCAAATGGAGAGGTGGTGACCTTTCCATCCCTCCTAGCTAAATAACACACAAGAGAGCAAGGGAGACCCTGTGTCATTTTCTAGCAAGGTACAAATTGTCCTGAGAGTAAACAAAGGATGTTGTTTTTGGTGGCATACTCCCAGTGGAGACATAGATATTTTTGTGGAATTTCCATTTATTACTGGCATTCCAAGAAAGGGTAGGTTGTTTTTTTTTCCTAGTTGGCAGTTTGCAGGAAGCTTGAGAGTTTTAATTTAAAAATGCATTTTAACATTTTCAAAACATTGGAAGTTCAATGTTTAAATGGCCTTGGTTACAAGGCTTCTTTAAGCACAGTGAGATCATCTGTGTCTCTGGAACATAACTGTTCAGCTGCATTTACCCGGCCTCCTCGCAGACACATTGATTGTCCCGGTGGTCCGCTCTGCATGACCAGGAATATAATGATAATAATGTAATTAAGATTTACTGAGCATTTACTACTTACAAGACACTGGATTAAATGTTTTACATTCATTATCTCCCTTAATCCTCACTCTGACTCTGGGAGTTAGGTAGCATTATTAGCCCCTTCTCAAAATGAATGATGAAGCTGTAGTTTGAAGAGGTTAATTAATTCGAGATTCCTCATTCTAATCATTGGGACAGCCAGACTCCACGTTAGACTTCTCTGACAATAAAGCTCTATAAGAAGACCTCTCAATGCCAAGTTTACTGCCTGGTCTCCTAATTGATCATTTTAATTTTCACTAATTGTAGTAGTAGAGTATTAGCCTTCAAAAGTTACCTCAAAAAAAGTAGCAAGCCTGTGTTGCTTGACTTCATGTGAACTCGCTTTCACGGATCCTGGGAAAGAGATCTGCCGACTTTTCCCTAAGCAGTTCCCCTCAGCAAGCCCAGGTAAACGATCAGGGCGAGCACTTCATACTCATTCCTCAGCCCCTAGATGTTTAACTTCCAGATTCTTCTTACTGGAGCCTCTCTGGGCAGCCCAGTGAGACAAAGCCTAAGAGAACCATGCACATGTTCTGCAGATGCCGTCCTCGGGTTGACAAGCACTCATTCATCCTTGCTTCACCAAAGTCCAGGCTTGTAAGCTCTTCCCAACAGAACAGCACTTGATCAGATCAGCTACCAAGGCAGAGGGTCAGGCCACTTTTATCCTAGATGTTCGTAGGTGGGTGTTAGACCATAATTTGTCATGCCTTCTAATGGTAGAGGGTCACATATAAGCTCCCTGTGGACCTCACAGAAGACCTCCACCAATAGGTTTCTTGAAAGAGGGCAAGAACTTCTCTCACCTCTAGGACGAAGGAGAGAGTGAGACTCAAAACACAGTGTTCACAAATATTGTGTCTTCATAAGCATTATCCCTCATTCACTCTCTTGAAGTCTCAACGTGGCTGAAAACAGTAAAAAATTCTTAAACCAGAATCTACAGATTTTTCGTTGTAAACATGCATATGATGATTTGGCAAACACCTTAGCATATTTTATATCAGTGACTGGTAGAACTATCTAATTTTTATACCCTGTTACATCTTAATCTAAATCATTATCTGTATTTATATGGTTAAACTTTGTTTTTTACTTAACTTTGTAGCAGTTTCCTCAGCCCAAGAATTGTTCTTTAAATTTACTCAATATTACATTTGCTTGTACACTGTAATGAATGTCTCCTCTATTGTTCATATAACTTGTTTACAATTTTTTAAATAATATATGAACAATATTAATTGATAAATATTTAGCCAAATCTCTAATTAAAAACTAAGGATAGGTCCTAGGAAGTGTAATGATTGAGTCTACATGCATGAATTTTAGAGTTTTGAGTACGTATTGTCAAATTTGCCTTCTAGTAAGCAAAATATAATACATATTTGTTTTCTACCAATAGGAACATTGGGAATTATCATTTTTAAATATATTTGATATTTTACTAGATTAACATTTTAAAAGTGAGGGACTACCATGTTTATATTTAAGACTTTTATCTTCCTTTTTTATAATTTAAGATTTACAGTATTCAAATTTAACATATAACTTCAAAAGAAATAGACAGGTTTAATGGCATTAAAAATATCATTTGTTTGTATATCATTCTGATATTGGATCATTTTGAATAAATAAAGTAAAATAGTAAATACTTATTGTTAAGATAAAATATATTTACTTATTTCTTACTAAAACAAGAATAGAAACTGGAAATCTTCATGCAAAAGATAAAATATCTCCTATGTTTTCAAGAAGCTTCCTTTGCTTTAGATTATCATTGTCCATTTTATTTCTTTTCTGTATTTTTTTCTTGAAGTATGCAGAACTCATTCTGCTAGAGTTATTAATGTGTCAGCATTTCCATCCTTTTTGAGAGGTTTATAAATCAGCCATAAAAAATGTGATGCTGGCGTAAACTTGGCATATATTCTTAGCACAGAAGCATTTTTTTCCTATTTTTTAAATGAAATATTTTTGCTGCTATGAACCTACAAAGGGGCAAAATCTACATGTTTTCTGACTCTATATGTGCTACACCCCTTTCCTAAAAAATCCATTCAACAAAAAGGAAAGGAAAATTCAGAGACAGTTCAAGATAGCTTCAGGGAAGTCATTACAAGTTTGCTCTGTCAAAGAGTCCTGTGTTAATAGTTTCATGTATATACATCAATGCACACATAATAATAACTTTAGAACTTATCTGGCTTCCACTTAGGCAGCAATCTAAAGAAAGTATAGGAAAATATATTCAAGAGCAAATAGGCAGCATACAAACTGAGATATTTATTTAAAGGCTATAACTATTGAAATTTTTTCTCTTTATCACCTACATTCTGTATCCAAAGCTCACTGAATACAGCTAATACAGAAGATAACAAAGCAGAAGTGGCAACCCAGTACTGAAAAGGAACAGTACGCATAACTCCCTCGCGGATCTGCTCAACACCCTCGGAGAAGTCTCTACACAGCACCTTGTTCCTTGCCGGGCTGAGTGGGGGTACAAAAGGCATAAAAGGTTTCATTGTTGTTGTTTCACACCTTTTCAACATCAGGAAAAGTCTGAGGCATGTTTTATTTGATCATCCTAAAATGTAAAAACATTACTTAAATAAATACTAAGAAAAATGTCCTTATATCCAATTATTTCATAATTATTCATAAAGCTTTCATTGAACTATTAACCACATACACATTAAAAAATAATTATGATGAATTAAAATGTATATTTGTCATTCCCTTTCACTTTTCTACTTGTAAGACAGACATTGCCCAACTAGTAATAACTGAGAGAAATTTTATAGTCTTGCCACATAGCTGATGATCAAGAGTTAGTAATAATGAAGTAAATTTGCAATATTTGTTTAAAGAAATTCATGTGTGTATCGTCTATGCTTACATTTAAAAGGGGAACCCGGGTGAGTTTAATTAGTAATCAGTCCCTAAGGGAACTCACTTTTTCTATGAAATATTTAGTGTCTTACAAGAAAATCACCACAGGCCTTCTTGAAACAGTTCATTGACCTCACAGAGATTATATTTCACTTCCAAAGACTGCCAGTTTAGTTTACCAAGAGTATGTTCCAAGAAATGCTTAGTTTTATCTTCCTTCTCTAGAAAGTGGTCTCCCTATTAAAAGTATAGGAAATGAAAAGGAAATTTTTCATGGGAGGTAATATCATCTAAACAGAGAAGGAAAGGAGTTTCCTTGTATAATAAAATATTGCCCAGTTCTTTGTATCTCAAAGGACAGATAAGATATTTCATATCCTTATCCAGATGGTTTTTGACTTGTTCTCATTTCATAATGAATCAACCTTTTCCAAATCATAGAATTCTATTCCCTGACCAAAAATTATTCATCACCAAAATCCCATAGTCAATCCTATAATATATAATACGCTGCACATAAATGGTTTTTTGAGGGCCATATGAAAATGATTCTGATTTAAGATTTAATTCATTGTCATTGTGATCTATAAAATTTCTGACAAATAAAAGAACCTCAATAGCACGTTCATCCTATCAGATTTGTTTTCCTCAATCTCCTTATTTCTTCATAACTGAAACACTCAGGTCTACAATACAAAAAAAAATATTTAACTTGTGTTTCATTCAACTTTAGATCTGATATCAAGACTCTTCTCAGTCTGCAGAGACCGCTTCAACTTTCTGGGCTTCAAATGAGAAAATTATATTCAGTGATTTCCAAAGTCAGTTACATCAACTACATTTACTTCATGTCACTGGAACTGCTATCTCTATAAGTTTATGAGAGATAAGAGAGCTAATGCTTATGCCTGTAATATACAAAATCTCATACAGATAATGTCTAATTTAAAGGAGAAAGAAGGCAATGTAGCAGGAATGGGGACCATGGGCTTTTGGGCCACTTCTTCATGTAACTTACCTGTGCCTTCGGGGCCTGCTCAGGCCCAGTCACGCACATGTCACTTCCACTTGATGATGGAGCACTGCTGTGTACACCCAACTTTACGGCTGGTGGGTCAGATAGCGCCCAGTTCATGGTGGGCAGCTCAGGTCTCATGGTAACTTGGTGCCCCACAGCTAAATGTATGGTTTCTAGTGAGGTCCAAGAGCTGTTTCTCAAAGGGGAAGTAGTTATCTGCAGAAGAGGGCAGGGCTTTGTTCCAGAATCCTAAGGTCTTGTGCTATGATTTACCTACTGGGGCCTCCAAACAGCATCCCATCTGCCACTGACGCTTCCAGCACCGTTGGATGTGCTGGGTCACATGGCCGAAGTGGTGCAGCAGCCCACACAGCAGCCTGCAGCTGTTACAGAGCCTTCTCCTTGTTCTGGGCCTCACTCAAAACTAGCAGCTTTTTGGGTCTCTTGGTAAATGGACTGGAGTAACAAACTCAGATGAGGAATATGTTTCTTCCTAAATCCAAAAGGCCCACTAAGCATTGTACACTTTGCTCTCTCTCTCTTTCTTTTTTTTGTACCTATGCTCATACCTTTAGGAAACAGGATTATCCCTTTCTTTAAGAAGAAGAAACTGGATTTTACAGGGTTTAAGTAACTTGCCCTGGGTCACACAGATAGGAAAAGGCAGAACAAAAGTTTGAACGCAAAATATATTTCATTTGTTTGAAAGACTGCGTTCTTTCAATTACATCATACTGTCTTCTCTCGTACACTCTCCCTTCTCTGGCTCTATGGAAATACTAGGTACAATACTTGTAGCAAATGATAAGAGCATTCATTCATTAATTTCACATATTTTATTGATAACTTACCATGTGTTAAGCCTATGCCTAGTATTGGGAATATAAATATTAAAAGGCATCATCTTTTTTATCCTCAAGTACTGAATCTAGTGTGGAGACAAATATTCAAACTAAAATTACATAGTAGTTATATGGATTGGCATAAAAAGATATAAGGTCCCAGATTCAATGGTGGAAGGAGAGAGGAAGGAGGGTGGTGTGTATGTGTGTGTATGTGTCGACTGGGCGCAAGAGTAGTATTAAAAGACAAAAGAAAGTGTGTACAAGAATTTTAAGAGGCTCAGTATTGCTAGAGTGCAGGTACATGGAGGAAAGGGACAAAATGAACCAGACAGATAGACAAGGCCAGATCATAAAGGGCTCTCTATACAATATGGATTAAAAGGCTTGAAATGTGCTGTACAAGAGCATGGGGAGAGAATGTTAGAATTTGTATACCAAAAGTAATATTCCTACAGCAATGTGGAGGTTGGTTTTGAAGACATGTGATCTAATAGAGGTAGGCTGTGCCCCCCATGGCAGTTAAAAAGACATGACTGCAAAATTCTCAGACACTCTTCTAGGCAAGAGGTGGGGTCTAGGTATCCTCCTTTGAATCTGAGAAGAGAAGAGGAAATAAAAGTTGGTAGGCTAACGTAATCATCCAATCAAGATCATTGTGTGAGCCTTATCTAGGACAGTAGCCTTAGAAATGGAAAGGAGGTGTTACAAATGAGAAATGTTTAAGATATAAAACTCCCAAGAAGCATACAATTTGGTGATGACAGACTTGTAGATAAGCATCTGTGATGAAAGCCAGAGTGTGATGGAGTTACAATACCTGTGCCTTAGAGCACATAGCAGACACTGTTGGTGCATTACCCATATCCCCTGGGTGTTCACCTTTCCAGACTTGCAAATGGCATCCACTCTGCCTGAGGACTTTCTCATAGCCAGATTACAAAGCAGACTGAAAATATCTAAGCATTAATGCCGCTAAGAGCAGCCCTTGGCCAATGATACATGAGAGTTCTAGGATAAATGCTGCAGCATCCTCATGGCTTGGGTGTGATAATACTGAGGAATTTTCTATTCTTTCTTCCAAAATTCCCAGAGGAGCTGAGTCCCAATAGCCTACAGTAGTGACCAACTCATTAATATACCCTCTTCTCCCTTCCCCAGCCCCTACAAGTGATTTCTGGGATCACCTTCTTATAAACTCCTTTCACTCAGGTCCTTGCCTCAGAATAATCTTTTGAGAACTTAAATAAACCTGTAACAGGTAAAGAGAATGAATTAGTAATTTTAAGACTTCCTACAAAGAAAAATTCAAGCACAGATGACTTTGTTGGTAAATTCTATCACACATTTACACAAGAATTAGTACCAACTTTTATAATCTCCTCCAAAAAAGAGAAGAGGAGGGAACCCTTCTCAGTTCATTCTATAAGGTCAGTATTATGATACCAAAATCAGACACAGACATCACCAGGGAAGAAAACTACAATATCCTCTGTGAATATTGATACAAAAATCCTCAACAAAATATTGCAAACCAAATCCAGGAACATCTAAAAAAGATTATAAACCAAGAACAAGTGGGATTTATCCCAGGACTGCAAGATTGACCTAACATTTGAAAAACAATCAATGTAATCCACCATGTTGACAGAATGAAGGACAAAAACCACGTGATCGTCTCAGTAGATGCAGAAAAAGCATTTGACAAAATCTAACACATTTCAGGATAAGCATCATTAACAAACTTGCAATAGAAAGGACCTGTGTCAACCTGTTAAAGGACATCTACCAAAAACCCACACTAACATACATAATCGTGAAAAACTGAGTGCTTTCCCCTTGATATCAGGAACAAGACAATGATATCCAATCTCTTCTGTTTACGTTGTACAGCAGGTCCTAGTGGAGGCAAAAAAACCGTCTGGGGAGTAACTTCTAATGGGTATGGGATTTCTATTTGGGGTGATGAAATGTTCTAAAATTAGATAGTGATGGTGATTGCAGGACACTGCGAATATACTAAACACAGAATTGCATGCTTTAAAAGGGTGGATTTTATTATATGTGGATTATATCTCAACGAATCTGTTATTAAAAAGAAAGAAATGCACTTGACAAAACTCAACATCTCATTTTTTTTATTTTGAAAAGCTCTCAGCAAATTAGTAACTTCTTCGATTTGATAAAAACGTTCTTTAATTAAAATCAGCTAATACTGGGGCCAGCCCTGTGGCGCAGTGGTTAAGCTTGCACTTTCCACTTTGGTGGCCCCGGGTTCAGTTTCGGATCCCGGGTGCAGACCTATGTACCACTTATCAAGCCATGCTGTGGCAAGTGTCCCACATATGAAATAGAGGAAGATGGGCACAGATGTTAGCTCAGGCCTAATCTTCCTCAAAAAAATCAGCTAAAACCATAACTATATATTTCATATTGCAATATTGAATGTTTTTCCTCTGAGATTAGAGACAAAAAATGATGCCCACTGCCAGACTTCTATTCAACAAGGCACTGGAAATAATCTCTCTTTATTCACAGATAACATGGTATTAATTTACATATAAAATCATAAGAAATCTACAATAAAGCTGCCAGAAATAAAAAGCAAATTTAGCAAGGCAGTATTCCAGCAACAATTGTCTTTCTATATACTTGAAGCATACATTTAGAAAATGAAATTTAAGAATTTCAATAGAATTTACAACAGCATTAAAATCATAAAATATTTAGGAATAAATTTAACAAGATATAGAAAAGATGTCTTTACATAAAATTACAAAATTCCATTTAGATAAATTAAAGACCTAAATAAGTGGAAAGATATGCCATACTCACAATTTGGAAAATGCAACATGATTAAGATGTTAATTCTTCCTGATTTAGTCCATACTTTTAATGCAATCCCAATCAATATCCATTTCTTTGTAGAAATTGACAAGCTGATTCTAAAATTCATATGGATATGCAAAAGACCAAGAATAACCAAAATATATTAAAAAGAAAAACAGTTGGAGGACTAACACTGCCTAATTTCAGACTCACTATAATTCAACAACAATGCACCAGTGTGGTACGGACTTAAGGACAGACAGATAGATCAAAGAACAGTATAGGGAGTCTGGAAACAGATCATTACAATTGATTTTCAGCAAAGGTGCCCAAATAAGTTATTAAAGAAAGAAAAATATTTTCAACAAGTGTTACTGGAACAAGTAGATAAATATATAGGAAAAAATATACCAAGATAAGCCCTCATAAACAAAATCAATTTGAGATGGATCATAAACTTAAAGGTAAATGCTAAATGTATAAAACTTCTTTTAGAAGAAAATGTAGGAGAATATCTTTGCAACTTGTGGGTCAGTAAAAATTTCTTAAGAACACAAAAGTAATAATCATGAAAGAACTCAATGATAAAATGTTGTCATCAAAATTTAAAAAAATCTCAACCAGAAATGCCAGTAAGGAAAAATGAATAAGCAAGCTACACACTGGGAGACAATATTCACAACATGTATGTCTGCAAAGGACATTTATACAGAATATTTAAGAGCTCTTACAAGTCAATACTAAAATACCAGCAATAGCAAAGACAAACAACCCAATAGAATATACAAACAAAAAATTTGAACAGATATTTCACAAAATAATATAAAAAGATGATTAATAGCCACATGAGAAAGTTATTGACATTAAGGAAAGGCAAACTAACATCACAAAATACCACTTTACACCTTTAGATTCTCAACAACAAATGCCAATGACAATATAGTGAAACTTGGACTTTCCCATGTTGTGGGAATGTAAAACGATACAGCTACGTTTACAAATTAGTAATTCCTAATGAAGTTAACTATACACCTCCCCTGTGGTCTGGTCATTATACTCCTAAAAGAAATGAAAATATAAGTCCATTAAAAAAAAACACATGAACTAGAATGTTTAGAGCAGCTGTATTCATTACGGTCAAAACCCACAAACAGGGCCCGGCCCCATGGCCAAGTGGTTAAGTTCTGGTGCTCTGCTTTGGCGGCCCAGAGTTTCATCAGTTCAGGCCCTGGGCATGGACCTAGCACTGCTCATCAGGCCATGCTGAGGCGGTGTCCCACATACCACAACTAGAAGGACCCATAACTAAAATATACAACTATGTACTGGGGGGATTTGGGGAGAAAAGGTAGGAAAACAAAAAACCACAAACAACTCCAAGATCCAAGAGATGGATAAAGAAATTGTGATATATTCTTGCAATGAACACTAGTTATCAATAAAATAAAATGAACTATTAATACATCCATTATCATATGTTAGGTCTATTGGGAAGCAAAGACGGAGGAGACAAGACTGCAAAACAGTATTGGCCGGTAACAGCTGAAGAAAGAGAGGAGAGAAAGCTTGGTTGGACAGAACCTCTTTGGCTGTTGTAGTCCAAAGGGTCTCTGCCAGCCCAATGAGGAGCTCCTGAGCAAAGACTGTGCATTAGAGGGGCTCTGCATGGGGCGAACATGTCTTATACGAAGACTTTTTTCAGTCATTGGCTGGAGGTAGTCTGAATAACAGCATGACCTCATCTACTTCTGCCTTGATTTGCCAGTGGATGCGGGCTGCCCTCCAGGAAAGTGTAAGTTAGGCTGAAACCTGAGGCGGATCCTGAAGGAGCTAACAGGGAGAGGCTACGAGCTAACCACAATTCTTACAGCTGGGCCGCAAATTCTTTCTTGAAGAGGAATCAGAGCAGAACATTCTGTATTTTCTACAGTCAACAACATGGATGAATCTGAGCTTCATTATTCGAGTAAATGAAATTAGACACAACACAGGATATAGTATATGATTCCTTTCATATGACATTCAAAACAGGCATAACTATGTATATAGAAATCAGAATAGTGTTTGTCTTTGGGAGAGTGAGAAATGACTGGAATAGGGCATGAGAGAACATTCTGGAATGAAAAAAAATTTCATATCTTAATTAGGGTGCTGGATATGCCAATATAGTTGTCAAAAGTCATCCACTTGTACACTTAGAGCTGTAAATTTTACTTCAATTTTAAAAATTACTATATTTAGCCACTGTCCCTTCTTACTATAAATATGAAAGATATAAGCACCTGAAACTTAAAACAGCCATCGAAATTACCTATAATTCTGTACTCACTTACACTTGTCAACTGATAATTAACAATTAGGATAACTGGATTTGAGTGCAGACAGTTGAATCTTGTCTACCATTTAACTGAGCATGATGTCTGTGTGTGTGTGTGTTTGCGTACATGTGTTTTCTAGGTGAGTACTCATATAATTGTGTGTATGTAGACATGCCTAGGTCTGCATTACTAATCAACCACATTTTAAATATGTACAAGTATGTTTACAGAGAAAATATGAAAAATCTTATTTTGAGGTCTTCACAGTGAGGTGGTCACACATATGTGCATGCATTCAAATTAACTCTAAGTTATTTTTTTAAATAATACAAGCTTAGGGTTCAGTGTAAAAGAGAGCTCTGCTGCATTCTTCCTCACTCCCCTGTTCTTGTCCCCAAAGTATCCCCATCCGTTTGTTCTTGTAAGTGCCTTAAAATTTGTTTATAATGTGCTTATATTGCTGTCGATTGATTCTGTATTTTAAATATTATCTAATGACTTGCTATTATGGTAGATACAGATTTAGTCCTCTTACACCAGTATTTCCACCTTGGATTTTTTTCTAGCTTTCATTTTAAGGTAATCTTTAGATTACATAGTTAATGTTTATACTATTTTAAATATATAAAAACAATACACTGCTAAGTCAAGTAGCTTATATTTCTCCTATTATTAAAAGTCGCCTTGTTTTTTCTTTGCATACTTATTTCTGTGCTCATCAATTCATTTATAATTTCCAGTAACCATTAAGTACAATTTTTCACATATTAAAATACCTTATAGAATTTGTCACTTCAATTTAGTTGCAGAACTCTCATTCCTGAATCTTTGTGTCTTTCTGCTCCAAAATGAATTGGTTATTCTTTTGGTGTACCATGTAGCTCTTGTCCTGGAATTTCTCTTCCCAGTCATCTTTCGCTTATCTTTTGTGTTGGATTCCCAGTTTCTTTGATCTCATGTCATGTCCTTTCTTGTTTAACATTCTCAATTTGGTAAATTCCTGATCAAGTGTTCAAAGGTGGTAATTATTTTGAGAAATTGCATATCTGATAATGTCTTTTTGTGTCTTCACATTGGATGGATAATTTTTCCCAGTATTGAATTCTATGATGAAACTAGTTTCCTTCAGAATTTTGAAATTGTTACTCTTTTTGACTTCTGATTGCCAATATTTCGAGTCTCTTGACTTTGTATGAAAATTTTGTATGAGAAACGTCTTATTTTTTTCTCTCTGAAAGATTTGAACTCTTCCTTCAATCCCTTTGATTATGGAAATTTAATGATGATTATGCATTTTAATCACCATTGTTTTAACACATTTATTGTAACACTTATTTGATAATTTTCTTCTATCTCTTTTCTCTTTCTGGAATTCATTAGTCTGATGTTTGACCTCCTAAATCAAATCTCTAATCATTTAAAAAATATAGTCTTCTCCTATTGTCTATCTCTTGGTCTTTTTGTAGTACTCTCTGCAAGATTTCCTTTAACTTTTATCTCTTATTTTTTCCCCTCAAAGTCTATTCCGTATATTTTAGTTCAGTGATATGATAGAAGTAGTCTAATAAGAACATCCATATGTTATGATCAACAACTCCACTAACTTACATCCATCTACTCCTATATACTTTCCTTCCCTCCTGTTACAATGAAAGAATCATCTGTGCTCCCATCTAAGACAAGACTGCTACTTCATTTATTTATTAATGTTTTCATTCATTCATTTATTTATGTATACCTTTGTTTAACAATATTTATTCTATATCTATTATATGCCTATTACCTAGCTCTAGTGTAGGTGGGACAACAGCTATGAGAGATGTGTCTGCCTTCATAGAGTCTTCCTCAAGGGACTAAGACAATAAACAAAAAAAATTACACTAGAGAGTAAATCAGAACATTATAACTCCAGTCTTCTTCATCCTTTGAAGGATTTTGTCTCCTGCAACCAATCCCTTCATCTCTTGCATCATCAACCTCAATATTTACTGAATAATTTCTCCTGGCAAATAAACACTCTATAATATATCCCTACTGAAAAAAAGTTCATATACTTTTCCATGTCCCCTTTATTTACTGGCACATTTCTCTGCTCCCTTTTAGAGCAAAACTCCTAGAATTTGTTGTCACTATCATAGCTTTCCCACTTCTGCACTTCTTTTTCACTTTATCACACTCTGACACTGCCATTATCAAGGCCACCCTGTTGCCAAGACTAATGGACAATTCTTAATCCTACCATCACCCAAAATTTGCATTAGGAAGAGTTGATTACTGTTCCCTTTTGGAAATACTTCCTTCCCTCGGCTTTCAGAATACTGTCCTTGTTTCCTCCAGGCTCATCAGCAGTTCCTTCTCAATGTCACTTACGGGTTAAACCTATAAATACGGGCATGACCACTTATATATAGTCTTAGTTTTCTTAGACTACTTCTGTTCACTAGGTGAACTCATTTAGTTCCGTGTCTAAGTGCCATTTGTGTGATGATGAGCTCCAAACCCACATAACCCATACAACCTAGTGAAGTGATACCTTCACTAGGTTAGCAATTAATAAGGGCTAATAGTAATTGAGTACTTTTTTATGAGCCAGAAACTGTTTTAAAAACAGCCAGAATGTGATGTAATACATTTGATTTCCCAACAAATAATTTTACAAATTATGAAGTTGAAGCAGAGAATACTTAATCCAGTTCTTAATATTATATGGCTAGCAAGTGATTTAACCAAATTTAAACCTGAACAGTCCAGCTCTACCTGCCTGTACTGTATTTCTTCTGGCTGCTTAACAGCTGGCATTTCAAACTAAATACAGGAAGACATTTAATTTAAATCAGATTTGTTTCTGGTAGGAACCAGTGCAATGTGTACATGTGTTTATATGTAAATATACAACCCATATTTAAAAATTATAGAAATATGTGCTCAGGACAAAAATGAACTAGCAGTTGATTTCCAAGACAGTCAGTAAATGTACAGTGTCTGAAAATAACATTTTGCCTGTTTTCTGCTTTCATTCATCTGAAAATGGGGTCGCAATAAGTATTAATGTTAACAAATTGGGAGGAAAGAAAACCTAGAGCCTGTGTGGAGGTGGAAGAAATGTTTATAAATATGAAGATAAAAGCCTATTATATACGTAAATGAATTGATAATCAAACATAGCTTAACTATTTCCATTGGCTTATTGCTGAATGAAATTGAAGACGACAAAAATAGGCTAGAAGTATTTCTACCGGATAAATGAACATGTTTCTTGCCTCATGTGACATTTACTATTGATTTCATATAATGTAGAATGATATCATAACTGAAATAGTCATAGACTCTATCAATAACTGAAAGCAGCACAAATTGAGTACAACCAACATGAAAAGAGAGAGTCGCCAGTTCACTTAGTCAATAAAGATCACAGCTTTCCAGATCACGCTTGAATTGCTGTTATTAATCACACTACCCACTTACAGCAGGCAATATCGCCCAGCTGATGACTGATAATCGTCCTGGACACAATGTCAGGTCTTCCAGGGACCAGCAAGTCTTGGGCCACGTATTTGAGATCTCACAGCTTGTCGGAATACTCAATTCAATACCTTCTCAAATCAGTTACATCTTTTTATTGTTATTACCAAATATATTGGGAGAAAACAACCGAAGAGCAATTCTTTAGATTTCTTAGGTCATTTTTGAAATTCAGGTGAATTTATGGCACGTTGATCATGAACATAAAAGTTATTAGAAGCAATTGTTCTATAATAAAAATTGAGTGCACATAATGTGGTTATAGCACAAACATCTGCCACTCATGCAGACATCATTCTGTAAACCCATCTAACTAACTCTATTTTCCTTTCTGATTGTATCAGAGTAGCTTGCGGCGTGACAGTGATTTGAGTGACAAGCGTCCACCCTGGCGCATGGTGATGCATACTTATGTTTTGTTTATGGGAATCATTCCTCCTTGAAAAATGTAAATTTTTAAATTGGTTTTTATTGAAAAGAGGTATATAAGGAAGCAGTGTTGTCTTCATTCCTTAAAAAGCCAAAGTTATTATAGTCCCCAGCTTTCATAAAAATTTTACTAACTTTTTAAATTGACTTTTTGGTTTTGTAATGAAAAAGGGCATGAATTATTTAAAAGCTCCAGACAGATTTTCTTTAAAAATATATATATATTAGAACTATACAGTACAATGGAAAAGGCGATGTTCAAGTAAAAGTATGGCACTCTACATTTAAAAGAGGTTACCATCCTCACATCTACCTCCACAAAAACAGCCCAAACCATTTTTAAATTTTAAAGTTCTGTTGGCGTCAGGTTTATTACATGTCATACACAACTGTAGTAAATATCTTTTATAGAATCTTTACCGAGATTGTTAGCATGTTAGATTTGGAAATTTTGAGAATACCTAGTTTGACCCTGGAAGCACTGTAGAAATTTCCTCAACAGCACTTCCATCAGAGGGTCTTCTTGCATTTGCTCAATCGTTTACCTTGATAGGAAATTTATAACTTCATAAGGCAATATTCTATCTTAGAAAATCTCCTGTTGTAGAAGGATTTGCTCATATTAAGCCAACCTCTGTCTTGCAGGGACTTCACAGAAAGGCCCTCCGAAGCTACACAGCACAACAAAATACCTATAACAGAGACCCTTAACATTTGGGTAATTGTGTGAAATGTTATTTTGACGTTGAAGTGCAACCAATTATTTCAATTGTTCATATAAATGTCATAATGAAAACTGCAAACAAACATGAATCTTAATAGAATTTTGATAAAATAATTGCAATGTCTTTACATACTGAAATTACTTTCATCAGAACAAATCAATTCTCAATTTTGACAAGATTGTGAAAAAAAATCAAACGCAAGTGGGGAAAACATGCACTAGGATTTGGATTTCTGCACTCTCCTTTGGTCCCGTTTGACCATATCTTTGTTCCCTCACAATGTGGCAGATGTAAGGGGTCTTATATCAAACATCGTGAACAGCTTTCCACCACCAGAGCTGCCATGTAGGCGAAATGTAGTCCCTTGCCGATAAACTCATACTCTCTCTTCGATTACATCAATCTGGAGGCTGGCTTTATACATTATGTGTTTACTTGCCAAGCAGTAGATTGATTTGTGAGGAGGAGAGAAAATTAAAAAAAGGAGAAAGCGGTGCATAAGACTCCAATAGGTTTGCATCACCGTGTCGCTGGCTCACCGTGCTGTGCTAGAGATGATGCAAAGCTCTCTTGCTTTTTTTGTTATTTATTTATTTATTTTCAAATCCAATGGCCTCAAAGACAACATGGCCCTCATGACTATATTTTTGTCTTCGAATACCTGGCATTCTCTGAGTGGAGTTATTAATCATGGAAATCTTTCCATGGATCACTTAAAAGAGAATATAGAAATGTAGAATTTAGCCAGACTTTGTCATTTTAATGTTGATTAAACTGAGAAGGCGTGGGTAAACCTCATTTCTTCTGGCTCAGAATCCCAACTGTTTGTACAATATGGGCCAAACAACCAAGGGGTTCACTAAAAATTCTGCTGGATCATGTATTTTTTAGCTTTTCATAGATAAATCATGTTATCTTAAGAAAAAAAGTAAGTTCTGACACATTCTCGTATAAACAGTTCTCTCCACTTTGAGTAAGGAGGAAGAGGATGGTAAGGAAGGAATCGGTTAAGACCTACCTATTCCAATGTCAAGCCTGAATAATGAAAAAGTAGGTGTATTATGTATTTTTAAGAGAACTTACATTTTCTGGCTGGTATTGGGAAGTAAAAAGAAGCAAATTCTTGCCATTTCCACTTACGATCTTAAAACATGTAATTGAATTAAGCGAATCTTGCAGGGAGAGTATAAGCAAAAAAAAGAAAAATGGCTTAGTAGACATAAGAAAAATGGAGGTCTTCCTCTCTTATAGGAAAATGATGCAGTACAAAACGTGGAAACAATTTATTTTGACAGAGTTGTAGAAAAGAAAAATAGTAGGACAGACAGGTAAAAACTCTAATGTACAGGGTGCCAAGAACATGAGATATGCACACAAAAGCTGGTGGTCCACAGCCCTCAATAGACAATGAGTAAATTTGCCATGGACATAGTAGGCAAAAAGGATGAGGGTATTTTTTTTTTTAAATTTCTCATCATGTCACTGTTTTGCTTATAAAACTTCAAGACTACAAGCTATATAATATTTAGCTCTGTTTTCTTATACACCCCCAACACTATAAAATATTGAGATATATAAATCACAATCCTAGGCCAGAACCAGAAATGTATTACACTCATCTTTATCTATCAGAATGAAAACATGAGAAAAAGATGTCATTAATTTTACTGTTTATAAAAGCAGTTTATTTTCCAGTAACCACATCCTCATAAATGGGAAACATATCAGCTCCATGACTAATTGTTACTTTGAAGTCATTCCACTTATCTAAAAGCAAGTTCTACCTCTCTGCTTTCGATCTGTGTACTTTCAAATGATTCAGAAAGTCTGACATATCGTCCTGGTTTGCCAGGGACCAAGGGGTTCCACTGGGCACAGACCTTGTAGTGTTAAAACTGGGAAAGTCCTGGGCAAACTAGGACAGTTGGTCACACTAGTGGATGCAAAATTACCAAGGAATCTCTGAATATAATCCAAATATAGTAGTGGCAGAAAAGAATTAAAGACACTATTCTGTTACCTGGAAGCCCAGGAATTGGAGACCCCTTTACATCTCATCTCATGGAAGATACAGAATGGGGATTATTAGCTATTAAAAAACGGGAGCTACTTTAGTGACTTTTTTGGGGGGGGGATGGTGTTCCTGGTAGTACCCCATTTAAAAAATAATCATTATCCTTTCATAACAACGGACTTTTTTGAAGGAAAAGAAATAATGCTTCTCTCTCTGCAGAGAGTTATTTAAGGGAAATCTGGAGCCAACCTACCCATTACGATGTAGTTTGTTCAGAAAACAAATGCTTAAGAGATAAAGCATTAAAATAGAAGGAAAAATAGAAAGTGCAAAGATTGAATTCTGAGAGAGAAGGCAGCTACAGAAACATTGTGTGTCATACAGAGCGCTGAAGATATTTGCCGACTGCGAGAAGAAAGTTTTTTAACAGTCACAGAGAGAGGGAGAGAAGGTGAAAAATATACAAGGAAGAGTGAGAAGTAATATAGTAACTCCCATGAAATTTGAGAGCTAAGGTAAGCAAGAGTGCAGGACGAAAGGCTGTTTATAGGGAAGGAAGCAAAGAATTAGTAAAAGTTGAAGTAATTTGGCACTTAGTCACTGTAAATAGAAGTCTGTAGTTCTCAATCCCTGAAATATATGAAACAGAGTACAGAAGAGATTTTTTTAGATGGCAATGGGCCAAGAAAACAGATGTGTCCGTTAGGAGCTTGCAGGTTTTTGGGAGTAGATTCATTCTCTTCTCATAGGCCGTCGAATTCAGTCTTAGCCTTAAATATCACCTACATGCTGCTAATGACCACATTTATACGTACAGAACAGACCTTTCTCCGGAGCTCCACACCTGGCTAAGAATGAATATTGACCTTAATAACATCACCTAGTGCCCATCCCCGAGAGCCTGGCTTCCTCCCACCATTCTCCATCTCCTTTAACCCTTTAAGACTGCGTACAAGAGCACAAAGAAGGAAACCAAAGAATCTCAAGTGCAACGTGCTCAAAAGTAAAACTTGACTTCCATCCTCCCTTTTGCCAGCACTCTACTGCCTCTTCTCCACTGTTCTCTAGCTCTTTTAATGGTACTGCTATTCACACAGTTGATGCCAACAAACTTACAAATCTTTCTTTTTTCCCCCCTCAGATGCAACACTTAATTCATCATCGAGTTACTTTGGTTGTATCTACGAAATATATATGGAAAATAACCTCTTCCCACCATCCCCACTTCTATCCCCCCTCTCCTGTTTTACTCACATGCTTTTCTTCAAAGCTGTTCCATTAATCAGGATCTCAACAGGAAAGAGGGGGCATCTTGAAGCTAGTTGAAGAGACTATTTGCAAAGGTGTGGGAAGGGTTTAGGAAAAGTGACAAGGAATGGTCCAGCACCCCAGGCATAATGACAATGGGGAGATTTTACCACTGCAGGCCTGAAGGATAAGAGGAGAGTGAAAGCTGCATGGTTGGGCCAGCTTATGGGAACTTTGACTTTCCGTAGTAAGAGAAAACCAGCTCGTGTAGACCCGTCAGGGAAAAATAAGTCCCCAACACCTCAATCCCCTGCTCCTCTCTAATCTCCTACTAGTATTGCCCACTGGCTAAACTCACTTAGAAGTCAGAAGGCAAGGGAGGCTTTTGATTCAGTCTATGCCAGTCAGTCTCCTAAAGCACACATCAGATGGAAAGGGTGGACACAGAGTGAAGAAGAGTGGCACACCTTCTGACTTGATTTCCTCATTCTGTCTTGCCTCACTGGAGTTCACTCATCATCCTTCAGGTCAGCCCCTCAGAGAAACTTTCCTTGAGTGCCCTATTGTCAGGAGCCAACTCTTAGTCCACTATTCTTACTCTTCATCTCCTTATCTAATGTGATTCTCTTCCTTCATGGTCACATGTAACTATCCAAAATCATTGTATATGTGAAAGGATTGATGGATGGATGGATGCACAGATGGACAGGTGGACAGATGAATAAATAATGGATATGTTAATGTTCTGTCTCTCTCAGCAAGAATGACTCTAAACTCCAGGGGGACAGGGACCTTGTATAGCCTATTCACTGCTGTATCCCCAGTATCTGAAACAATGGCTCACTCAATAAATACCTTTTGAATTAATTAAGGAAAGAACATTTGGATTATTTTGGATAATGGGATTTATTATAAGGAGACGGGATATTTGGAGAAGTAAACTAAAAGAGAATATTTATGATTAATCTTAGAAGAAATGCAACTCAGACCTACAGAGAGCTGTGTCCCACTGCTTAGGATGCACAGCAATTCTGAGTCTAATAACAAATTTCAAAAAGTCTTATAATCTAGCCATCTTTTTATTTGTTCAAAATCAAGCATCTTTTGCTCTGCCATTATGGCATTTCATCTATTTTTTTATGTTTTAACTGTTTAATATCCACAGTTGACTGATTTACTAGTGTAGAATTAAAATTTTTCTTTTATGATTACTGACTATATCAATCATAGAGAAGGGTTTATTTCATATTACGGGTTATCAGGCATTTACATGCATTATTTAATTTTGTTTTCACATTGGTAAATATAATTATCCCCATTTTGCAAATGATTAACCTTGAAATTCAGGAAAGTAACTGACCCAAAGGCAGACAGCCTGCATGTGATAAAGCTAAGACCACCCCAGCAAATATTTTTTTTAATTTGTTGTAAAATATACCTTACATCCTGCAAAGGGTAAGAAAAATAATAATGTACAGAAAAAAATAAAAATCAAGCAAAGAAAACCAAACTAGCAAACACTTGTGAATGTGGATCCACCATGACTCAGGTTGCTAATTCTCTTGTTTACAAGCTATATAATATTGTCTTATGACATTTCACAATATATTTATCCATTCTACCATTGAGGATCATTTAGGTTTTTTCTACTTTCTATTAAAAACAATTCTGCTAAAAACATTCTGTACAAGTCTTCCCATTAACAGGTAAAAGAGTTTCTGAGGGTGTACACCCTGGAGTGAAATGTCTGTGTCTTGGAATATGTGCCTTTTGAACTCTAGGTAATCCAAATTGTTTTTTCATCACTGTTCTGATTAACATTCCCCTTAGTGGTAGGCATAATAATGAGCCTCCTAAACATGTCCATGTCCTAATCACTGGAATTGTAAATATATTACCTTCTGTGACAAAAAGAACTTGCGAATGTAAGTAAATTAAGAACCTTGAGATTTGGAGATTATCCTGGGTTATTCCTGGGGGAACCCAATAAACAAGGGCCCTTAAAAGCAGAAAAAGGAAACAGAAGAGTCAGTCAGAGTGATTCACTGGGAGATGGATTTAATCAACTTTTACTGGTTTTGAAGGATGGGGCCAAGAGCCAAGGAATGCAGGCAGCCTCTAGAAGCTGGAAAAGGCAAGGAAGCAAATTCTGCCCAGAACCTTCAGAAGGGAAAGCAGCCCTGCTGACAACTAGATTTTTAGGCCAGTGAGACCTGTGTTGGACTTCTAACCCACATAATTGTAAAACAATAAATTTGTCATTTTAAATTTGTGATAACTTGTTACAGCAGCAATGGAAAACTAGTACAATAAGCAAGCCTCTCTGTTACACTTTATCTTCACTGACACTTTGGTTTGTCAGTCTCAGCCTGTACACTGGATACGACATGGCATCCAGTTGTGGTTTCATTCTGCGTTTATATAGATGTAGATGTCGATGTAGATAGATACAGAGCTTGGCTGAATTCCTTGGCTCCTGGCTCAATTCTCCATCTTCAAAACCAGCAATATGTATTCTCCTTATCATTTACTGCCATCTAACATATTTTATATTTTAATTATTTTGTTATGTTCTTTCTCTTGCCACTTGAATGTAAGCACCATAAAGGTTAGAATTTTTAACTATTTTCTTCACTGCTGAATGCCTAGTACACAAGGGATGTTAATAACTATTTATTGAATAAATTACTGAATAAATTGGGCTTCATTCTTATGTGTACTTTCTGAATCTTGACTACAAGTTACACATTTTCCATGAAGCACAGGGTAAACATGAGTTTCCCTAGAGAGGATTTACATTTTCTCCTGCTCAGTGACTCGAAGTACTACCATTTTGAGATCCCTTTAGCATAATTGCCCAGTCTCTTCAGATATATTCTAGGTATTTCAGATACTCTAAATATAGGCTACAGGTCTAAGAGGTCCTACTTGCCATTACGATTTTTCAGAGACTTCTGCTGTTCGATACCAAGATTCAACTAGTTCATCATTTGGGTGAGATGGGGGTGAAGGGTTGGGTGTTTCTTGTTCACCAGTATACTGAGGACAGCAGTGTAGCTCTTTATGATAAATCGTTTAAAGTGAGGTTTCCCTAGTAGACACCCTATTGTGATTAGGCCCTGAGCTTTGTCTCCTCTCCCCTGTGTCCCTCGAATCTGTTAACATCAAAGTTTGAGTTCATCAAGTTTAGCAAATACCCTCAAGGCTAAAGCCTGCTTCAGTGTTCAACATGTCATGCTGTGTTCCAGTCCTCTCTTAATCCTAAATCTATGTCTTTTTCATTTTCTTGTTAGTTCATCAAACGCTTTTAAACAGATATTCTCCTCATTTTTGTGAGGTACCTGTTGACAGAAATGGAAGTTCCCAGCCCTCAAATGATTGCATCAGAACCACTACACACCTGAGAGAGGTGGGGCAATATTACATGACTAGACCCTGGATGGAGGTAATCACACAGCTATCAATTAAAGTTGATTGCAAAACACTTCTAATTGGCTAAGCTTATTAAATCTTCTAGTAATATACAATTCTGCTATATTCCTATAGAATCTGCTAGAACCATTTTTAATGCTGTTCTCTTACTTTCTTACATTTCCATGTCATTGGAAGGAGAAAAAGAATTCATGTTCTGCTCGATGTTACATCCCCAGTGCCTTGAATGGTGACTAGTACATTCTAGGGGCTCTAACAGTATTTGAAGTGATTCTGTGCGTGAGTGAATAATCTACTTTGTTGTTTGAGTAAAAGTTGATTTTTTTTCCCCCGAATGTTGCTGGAGTACGGCTCAGGTTCTGAGAGCATCTAATTCTATGTGAACACTGACTTCAGACAAGTTCATTTTGTTAATAAGGATGATATAGCAGCAGCAGAAGCAATTTGCCTCCAAGAACAGAAAGCATGTTATCTGACATTTTACTGGAAGAAAGCTTTGAAACTTATAATTTTTGTCTTTCCATAATAACACTTTAGCCGTGAAGAGGTTACAAAGGGTTGTTGACAATCAGTACCACACTGTAGCCCCTCTACCATTTTGTAAACTATGAAAGAGAAGAAACTTTTGCTCAGAATTTTAGGCAAGAAAATCGAATGCCTTAGGGCTGGTTAGTGGCATTGCCAGATCATAAATTAGTTCTTCTACGTCCTGTCTCAGGTTCTTTCTTCCCTTGCTTCAATATTGCTCTACTACAAATACTAAATTCAGTAGCCTAGATCCCTGGTGATACATAGATACTCTTAAATGAATTGTTAATTATGTAGGTTATAGCTTAGGATTAATTAACAATTATCAGCTGACAATGACAATGTGTTATATTTGAAAAACATTACAAATGTCTCCTTTATTTTTATAAAAAGAATATGGCCATCTTTAAAACCCAAAGATTATTTTTTTTCCCCTCAAAGAATGGCAATTTACATGCTGAAATCAATTGCAATGTGTTATTTCACAAAAGACTTTTAAGGATACATTAAAGTAACCATTTATCAGAATTTCTGATTATTGGTACTTAAATTCTGATAATAGGTTGGGCATCAAATATTTTACTTTAATCTAAGTTTTTGGGATGGCATTATGACTGAGAGCTTATGCAAAACCCTCGCTATGACAAAAGTAGTTTTGTCGTGTATGACAAGGTAACAAATTTACTGTCTACTTCTGTCCAAAAGTTTATGTTCTACAGGAAATAAAATGAGTAAAAAAGGATATGAAAGTCTTCTACCTCACTAATTTAAAATAATAAACACTTAAAATTTAGGCATCATTTTAAAATTATTACTTTATTTTTTATTAAAATTCAATAATACCTTTTTTGGGCAAGTTTACAAAAAAGTAGACTAATTTGAATAATTCTAAGGGCAGCATAATTTAGAAAATCAACTTGGAAAGCCAATTTGGTGATATCTATCAGAAGTTTTACTAACTATTCACAGGTTTTGGACTCAGGTATCCATTTCTAGGAATTTATCCCAAAGGAAAGACCTACATAAAATAGTTGTATTGCAACATGTTCGCCTAGTAATAGGAAAATATTTCAAGAAAGCATGACACATTTACTCAGCGGGGTATTTTATAGCTAATATAAACTATAATAAACTATGTAGCAGTATGGAATGTATTTAAACAAAAACTAAAAAGTAAAAACACTATGGGTGCTAATCATGAGTATTATACACACAGAGTTTTATTTTCAATGATTTATATATAGATTATAGGAAAATGTAGTGTTTAATGGTCCCTTTGAAGTAAATTGATAAAATGGCCAAGCCGGAAAGTTCAAATCTATAACACTTTGAAAGAAGCTTGATTGAGTTCTATGTAAGAGGGTAAAAGAGAAGAGTAAACATCAATTCTTGGTGAATCATCCATGTATTCAAATATATATATTTTTATTTATTGGATCCCTTCTTTAAGCCAAGTCCTCTAGAAACACAAAAATTGGAATGTTGCAAGGCCTCAAAGAGCTCACATTCCAGTGGGGAAGAGAGAACTAACTAGAAAATAATGCAAAAACAATATGACCTATACTAAACATGATTGTAGGAAAATTTTTAATGTATTCACTTAGTCATTAATGTATTCATTGGCTCAGCTCTATAGTAGCAAGTGTGACCTTCAGAGTCAGATCTTAGGTGGGCAAATTACTTATTTGCAGGCATTGTTGGGCAAATTACTTAAATTTTCTAAACTTTGGTCTTCTTCTCTGGTAAATGGGTTCAATAATATTATCATCAAGATTGAAGTGTGAAATAAATAAATAAATACATAGATAGATAATAAATTAAAATGGTCAAATTGGCAGTGCCATGTCAGTCATGGCCACGTGACCTTTGTTAGGTTACTCAATCTTTTTGAGCCTCCTTTTCCTCTTCTCTTCAATGGGGATAATAGGACTTACCTATCACATAGATTACTGTGCATTCTCCTCTCTTCCTTAATGCAGAAAGAAGTTTTTCCTTGGCGCTGCTCCACCATTTAACAATTCTTTCCAAGGCCATACGAAATATTTTGTTTCACAAATTTGGTATTTAATTCAGAAAAATAATTTGAAAAAATGAACAATTCTAAATGAACTACAACTATAGTTATTAAATGACTTGCAAACTGTGTTTCCTGTTCATATTTTGCTTTGTTTCTAGTTTTTTAGACTTCTCGGGGAGGTCTCAGACTGCTGTAACTAATGCCAAGGCAGCTAACTTTCTGACACCCTTGGGTCAAGCTAATATTTTAATAAAAAGAATTTGTCAAAGAACTGGGGTTGAAGCAGAAGTAAATTCCAATGAGCAAGTGTCTAACTGGGATGTTTAATGAAATCTAATAATTTAAAACAGTTCCTAGGTTTCGGTGTTTTGTTTTGTTTTTATCCTGTGACGGGTAAGATAGGTATTCTAGGTGGGTGGGAGAGGTAACAAACAAGCAATAGAATGAGTTGTTCCCAGGAAGGAGTTGGAGTTGAGACAGATGGGTTGTTAACTTTGATTGTTAGGCCTTTTATTGAAGACACTCAGCCAAAGGACAGTCTTCTTAGGCAAAATAAAAGACTATGCAAATCCAAAAAAAAAAAAAGATTGAAGTGTGAATTAAATAGGAAAATATAAATAAAGCACCTGGCACCAAGACGCATATAGCTACCCCCAAAATATTAATTTTCCTCCATCTTTTCCCCTTCATTCCAGGGCCATCTGGAAAAGGGATTGAACTTTCTGGAATAGAATGCACATCTTTATCTATGGATTTATCTTTTACTTTAAGAGCACTCTTAAATTTTAACAATTCTAACAAATATTTTCTTCAGTAAAATACAATGTCTTTTTTTCACTAAGAGAAATCTTTAAAAGATCTCTTCAGTTTTCTCAAATATCAAAACTTAACAGTTTTAAGAATTCAGTATAAGTAGATCAGAAGTGAGCATATTAAATTTTCTTTGAAATATATCAAATGTTTAAAGCTAATATTAAATATTAAAGACAAAAGAGATTTTCAAAAGACATGCTAAAGCTCCAACTTGATACCAAAAAAAGATGAAGAAAGTTAGCAAATAGCCACGCTTTTGAACATTATGCCAATGTAATCAATATATTCATCCTTCAAAGGGAAGGCTAATTGAAGACCTGCACTGACTTCTACCCTGAGTGTTATTAAGATCCCTGTGTTAACTTCCAATTCTCAGAACGGATGAGCTTTAGTTGTCTCTCTCCTGCCCTGAAAGGAACAAATCCATACTTTCCTCATTGGATGACTTCCAACTGAGTCAGAGAGAGGGAAAGGAAAAAAGATGACATTAGCTATATCCCACACTCTAGGGGATTTTAATATTCCTAAGGTATTATCTTTCTTCTGAATGAAAGCACCCAAAGAGCATGACATATTATTTCTTCAACGAAACTTTTCCTTTCCCCTTCAATTGCCATGACTGAGAAACTATCTTACAATTTCTCCTAAGTGGATATCTACCCTGACTTGAACGTACATATAAATTAATATTTTCCCAAAATGTATATCTAATCTGTAATTTGTTGGTAATACTATATTTTTCATTGAAAACGCCCCTTGACAAGCACTGAATCGGTTGTCAGGTTAAATGTATAAGTAATCAATAACACCATTCTAAGTTTTTCAACCCATATTTGCATTTTTATAACTAAAGGAAAAAATACTGGTAAGAGAAAAGGGCTCTTCTTGGTTTTCAGAGAAGTTAGGAGTCACCTGCTCTCATATACTTATAAAGTCTCAATTATTCCTGCCAATAGAAGAAGTAAATTCATGCATAATTCAAAAGCATGAATAATAACAAATTGAGTTATATTTGGTTTTGCACTACATAATTTGGGAGCCAGAGACTCTACCTTCCTGACATGTATGCTATAATCGGAACGACGAGTAGGACCTGGACAGGTTGAAGTGGTGACATGTGGTATGACCTGCAAATGAAGTGGTTCAATAAATCTTGTATAAAGCACAGCAGCAAAGCTTTCCATTATGTTGATAGCTAAATAAAAGACATCTTATTCCTGCTTTCATGGAAAAATAAGAATTGTGAGCTAGCTGACATTTTCAGTGGGATGTAAATAACCCTGAATCAAGATTCAGAAAACTGACTTTGGTCCTGGCTCTCTCATTTACTCCTAAGCTTTATATTCGCAGGCAACTAGTGTTACCTTCCTGAACCTTGAGTATTTCATGTGTAAAATGATGGAATTGCATTAAACCTTCTCTAGGGTGCTTTCCAGGTCTTAAAATCAGCATATCTGTAGTCACTTCTAACACTGAAGCGGACTCTCTCAGGGAAGGAATTGGGCCAGAGCACTAGTTTTGAAACTTGTTTCCACTAGACACACATTAAACAATGAGGTGGCTCTATGGTTACCGTCCCCGTTTCTCTCCTTCCATTCTTTTTTGCACCTACCTCACTACTCCACTAAAACTCCCTATTCAAGGAGATCGATGACTTCCATGTTGACATCCAGTGATCAGTTCTTTGTCCTTATCTTACTATAATTTTCAGCAACGTTTGATGCAATGAATTATCTGCTTTTTCTTGAAACACTTTTTTCATCTGGTTCCTGGAAGACCATTCTGTTTTAAATCTCTTTCTACCTCAATATGCTACTACTTTATACACTTTTGCTTGATTCTCTTTTTCTCGATCTTTAATGGTTGAAGTGCTTCAACCATCAATTCTCAGATCTTATCACTTCATCGACATTCACTTTCTAAGTGTCTTTATCGAGTTCTATGGCTTTAAATACATAGTAGCAACTTATATCATCTCTAGTCAAGACTGTCCCTTTAACTACAATCTCAAAATCCAACTGCCTACCTGATGTCTTTATCTGGGGATTGAATAGGCATTTCAGACTTAACCTGTCCAAAACCAATATCTTGATTACCATTATCAACCTGTTTCCATATTTTCTTTCCTTCTACTCTTCCTTATTTAAGTAAAAGACAATCACACTCTTCCAGTGGTTCAAGTCAAAATTTTAAGACCATCCCTAATTCATCTTTTGAACAGAAACTCTATTCTATACTTAGAAGATCTTATTTCTTTAATATTATAGGTGCAGAGAATTTTGTTAATCCTACTTGTTGATTCATGACACACTCATTTGCCCACACAGCTTTTTTATTCATGTTTTATTCATTTGTTTGTTTTAATAACATAATAAGCAGTCGTGACCCTATCATTAAACACAAAAACCAGTACTCAATGGATAATTTATATACGTGTTCCTCACCCTTTACTTCATCCCCCTACCATGCTTAAACCCAAGTAACAATGATCACATCCATTGTTCTTCATTTCCTTTCTATAGGATTGTATATTTTAAAACTCATCTACGTGTATTCCTGTATATTTTAATTTTTTAATTAACTTTATAAAAAGGTTTTCATAGTGTATGCAAACTTTTATTTTTTTAATTTTTTTGCTGAGGAAGATTAGCCCTGAGCTAACATCTGTGCCAATCCTCCCCTATTTTTTTGTATGTGGGACACCTCCATAACATGGCTAGTGAGTGGAGTAGGTCTGTGCCCCGTATCCAAACCCACGAACCTGGGCCTCTGAAGCAGAGCATGCAGAACTCTAAACACTCAGCCATGGGGCTGGGCCCAGCAAACTTATTTTTTACTTAATATTATATTGCTGAGATTCATCCAGATTGTTGCATGTGGCTGTGGTTAATTCTTTCTGACTGCTACATAGTATTTCATTATGTGAATACCCCACAGTTGATACATCCATGCTCAATCAGTGAACCCACAGATTACTTCTAGGTTTTGGCCACTGTGAACCATACATCTATCAACAATCTTGTACACATGGAAAGTTTCTCTCAGGTTGTAGGAGATATTGTCACTGCCTCACCCAGATTCTTGGGGATTCCTTTTACTGGTTGCTGCTGGGACAGCTGCTAAAAGCTTAGACCTGTAACCTTCCTTGAAGGAGTGCTCTGGGAAATAGGTTCAGCTTCACCTGAGTTGTCTGGATTGTGTCCCTTCCTCCCCACCCTCCGCACTTGAGGCAGCTGGGAGTCAATGAAAGGGCACAAAAGTCCTGCTACCTTGCCTCAAGGCAGGGAAGGCTCTGCAGAGGGAGCACCCGAAATCACATCCTTGCTTAGCTCCTCTGCTTACCCTCTCCTGCTTCCTAACTCCCTTGTGAGTTTCTCCTGAATGCACTGCCTTAACAAATCATTGCTCAAGAATCCCTGCCTTGGGTCTGGCTTGTGGTGTGGTGGTTAAGTTCAGCTCACGCCACTTCAGGAAACCCTGGTACATGGGTTCAGATCCCTGATGTGGACCTATACCAATCGTAAGCCATGCTGTGGTGGCAACCCACATATAAAATAGAAGAAGATTGGCAGAGGTGTCAGCTCAGGGACAATCTTCCTCAGCAAATAAAAAAAAGAATCCTTGTCTCCCTTCTAGGAAAGCTGACTCAAAACAAACCTAAGGTTGTAGGGTATAAAGAAAGCACAATTCCACACAACAGTGTCTGTTTTTCAAAGGGGCTGTACTAATTTACATTCCCATCAGTAATACATAAGTGAGTCTGTGGATCCACATCTCGATCACTTAGTATTGTCAGATTTTTACAAAGTTTTCCAACAGAATAGATAAAACTAAATATCTCATTGTGATCTTGATATATTTTTCACAATCACTAATAAATATGAGTATTTCTTCATAATTATTAACCATATATGTTTTCTATAACATGCTGGTTCATGTCTTTTTCATCCATTTTTTAATTAGTTCTTCAGCTTTTTAAATTAAATGATAATAGATTCTTTATATACTATTGATATTAATAATCTTTTGTTACTTGTAGGCATTGTAATTATTTCTCAACTTTAACTTGTCAGCTTTACTTTACTTAGTATTTCTGACCAAAAAAAAAGAAAAAAGAACTTTAATATAGTAAAATGGAGCATTTCTTCCACAGCTAGACATTTTTGTTCTGATTTTAAAAAACTTTGCCTACCTGAAGGTCTAAATTTTGATATGTAGTGTGTCCTTTATTACTCGGTTCTGGGTAGTTTTAAATTCCCATTAATATAACTTCTTCATTTATGATTTATTTACCAGTATATGATTATTTAATTTCTAATTATTCAGGAATTTTTATATATCTTTTGCTATATACTTCTAACCTAATCATTTTGTGATCAGAGAACCTCTATTCCTGTAACTACCCTAGCTCAAAATTTTTTGAGTCTTGCTTTTTGGCCTTTTTACATGGTCAATATGTGTAAATGTTCTATGTAGGTTTGAGGAAAATTGTCTAGTTGTTGGATTGCAGAATTTTTTTTACATTTATCAAATGTTTTTGGTCTGCTTTTTCTGTGATTGAATTTTTTGTGTGTTGAAATTTCCTATGATTATCATAATTTTTCTAATTTTCCTTGCGGTTTTGCTTCATATATTCCAAGGCCATTTTATTAATTGCATGTATGTTTAGAATTTCTTTATCTCCTTGGTGAATTGAACATTCTGTTCTTATATAGTGACTCTCTCTGATGCTTACGGTGCTCTCTCTCTAATAATATCTCCTTCAGCCCATTTACCATATGGCAGCTAGAGTGAGCCTTTAAAACATAAGTCAGAGCATGTTACTCTGCTTGCTGAAAATCCTAACGTTTCCCCTTGACTCAGAAGAAAATTCAAGACCTTAAAATAGATCCACCTGCTTATTCTGACAATGGCCGCCCCATTTAGCTCACTCTTTACCAATTGTTACAACTGCTATATTCCAAGAGTCACAGAATTAAGAGTGTATGATTGAATGTTCAATTTGCTCTCTAGGAGAAAAGAGAATAAATAGAGCATACAACAGATACATATAGTCTTCAAGACATCAGGGAACAAAAAGGACATAAATTCAAGAAATTCAAGGGATCAAGAACCCTATACTGAGTAATTAAATATTTTGGAGTACACAGACTTTGGCAGTCATGGGAGTGTGTCACTTAGTCTCCCTTCAGTGGAGGACCAGTTGTGAGGAACATGATCAACTGACAGCTTCCATTTACCACACCTCTGGGACTGACACAGTGTTTGGGTTGAGGCACCTTCTTGCCAGTCTGCTCCCATAAATTGACCGACCATGACGAGGGTTCTAGAGCTGAGTCATTTCTGCCCAATGCAGATAAACACCAATGAGAAACCATTGCTCTGGGATTCTCTGACAAGCTGCTCAAGATTTTCTGAGTTCATTGTAGTTTGGGGCTCCTACTACCCAATCCTTCTTTCTTCCCTCACTCCTTCACGGGTATCAGACCCACATCATAGCCTGAAGGCTTTCTCTGCCTACTCTTGTTTCACCTCCTCTATATCCTTTATAGCATCCTTCACCCCTGAAAATTCTCTTCCACTTATATTTCCATCTTAAGTGTCTGCTTCCTGGAGGACCCAAGATGACAACAAACAATAGTCCTTATTAGAGACTGTTAAATATAAAGCACCAGGACTTTAATTGAAATAGGTTTGAAATCTCTGATTATTCATTTATTCAGCAAATATATGAGAACCACTATGCACCCATATGGTTGTCTTAAAAACAATCATGATGTTATACTTTTAACATTTAATTAAAGCATTTCTACTCTTGTTCACGAATAGTCTTCCTTGGGATTCAGAGAAAATATCTTCTCCTGTTCTTCAATCGTCTGGGCCATGATTTTAAGTTGTCAGAATGTTACCTTATCTCTTGTGAAATAAATAACATTCATTTTAAATTATTAGGCTTCATTGATTAGTCAGGTTTGCCAGATAATAACAGGCCATAAAGAAATAAAGAGAATCAAGTATCTAACAGCCCAATTAAAGAGGAAAATGGTAACAATGCCAAAGAAGAAGATTGTATTTCCGGAATGCTTAGATTCTCCAAATAATTGCAATCTGAATAAAAACACAAGTCACATATCAAATTATTATCAAGGGTTTAGAATAGATTCATTAATAAAAGAAATTTACTTTCCTTTTATGCAATATATGCATCCTGGAAAGTTTTGTGCAAATTGAATTTGTCTAATCAAATCATGTACTAATGCTTTTTTATTAAGGGAAATGATGAATCTCTTACCAAAGAATTGTCCAGAGTTTTATACTGGCTTCGCTTAAATCAAGGTGAATTCTCAAGATGGCATATTTCAATATACTAACCATGACAAATAATTGGAGAGGAATTATCTAATGATTAAATTCAAAAGCTCTATCTTGGAGTCTGAACTTCAACAAATTGAACGGGAAAGTGTCCCTAGCTCAAGTCAATTTTAGTAAATTTGTAAAATAATCAGTTTTTTTAAACAAATACTTCACTCCTCACTTCATATCTTGGCCCTTTTTTCAAGTTACTTTTCGTTTCAAGTACCCAGGAAACCAAATAAGGACAAATTTTCTTTCTATAATAGACAATAGTCCTCTCTTTCCCAAGAATATTTATTGCAAATATGTACCCATACATACAAAAATCAAGATGCTCTGTTACCTTAGGTACTATTAATAAGATTTTTTAACTTATAAAAATCCTAAATTCAAGTCCATCTAAAAGAGATCCCTAAAAGCGTAAAAACTAGTGAAGGGAAAGATAGAGTTAGCTAGCTGCTATAGAGGAAACATGTTCTACTGAGCAATGACAACTGACAAATGTCAAAATCTGTTCTGAGGTAAAACCATCTTAAATGCTTTCACCACCAGAAGAAATAAGCAAGTTAAATGACCAAGATTGGTTGAATAACTCGTTTTCTATGGAATTCGTTCTTATTTTCCTAACAGAAACTGAACACATTCTTATGACAATTGACATATTCAGTCAATAAAAACATTGCTATGCTGATTTAATGAAAAGTTTTACATCCAGATGAAGACAAAGTTGAGGAAAAATTTGTCCCTGCTTAGAACTTCAGAGCTTCAAATGGTGGCCAACCGTGTCTAGAAAGTGGGTTTTGAAATTTCAGTTTTACAGAGGTTTCCCAAAAGGCTCTTTTTAATTTTGCAAGCAGATTGCTTCAAAGGGACAGCTATGTCTCCGGAGTTCACTTAAGCATCTGTGAGCCTGATCTTGATGGGTCATATATTAGATGTCTACTGATTATTCAGTCAGCTTCCCCAGGACCCTGGAGTTAAGGGGTTATACTGGCTTTCCATTCAAAGGCAGAGCTAATGTAGAACGCAGAGAGAGTACCTTTGGATTCACAGTCACTGTTAGCCATTTTAGCATGAAATGTCATGTGTTGTGGACTTTGAAGATATAGTAGCTGAATCCACATGCTTTCAGTTTTCAAACAAAATAAAAAGTAGAATTGTACAATACCACATTGCTCTTACCTAGGGCGGAAGTTCAGAAGGCATTACAAAGAAATCATAATGAACACAAACTATTTATTTAACTAAACCCAGCAGGATTCCAGCTGCACAACAATCTGATGGCAGAGCCCCGAGTTTAACTTCGTATATTTTCCAGAAGTTGTTCCACACAATCCAGTCTTGACTACTGAAATTATATCAAGCATTGTTTTGTTTCTTCTTGAATATTCAATGTCTCAAATTTATTGTGTATTTATTCTTGCGCCTTCTGTTAGAGGAAAGCATCATTACAAATCACCATTAGGAGAGTCAATGATGATATCATAGAGCAGTGACGTAGTTGATATATTCACGTTCTGACTGACAGAAGGACAATTTTTCATTGCTTCTTTTCAAGATAGAATATAGAAGTCAGCAATTCAGAAAAGTTACATTTGGCTACGCTAACGTTGCTCAGTGATTTAAGATAGAAAATGAATGCCGGTAGGACTTATCAGCAGATAAAACTTATTATATCCTTGGAGTGTTCTCAGAGGTAGCCAACAACCAGACCTATAAAGGAACTCAAAGGAGCTCCCTCTTGTCTCCATCCACAGCCTCTTAGCCGCCTTCCCTCCATCTCAGGAAACTCAAAATTCTTTACTTATTATTTTCCTCATTGTTTTTTTCCATTTCTTCTTAATGACTATTAAATAATTCCTGCTTTTGGTTCATTTCCCTTGCTTTCTATGTGCTCAAATCCTAGCATTCTGGGCTATACAAAAATGAATAAGATGCTCTCCTAACTTTCAAGATGTTTTTAATATTAAGAAGAGAAAAATATGTTCACGGAGTAGTTTGTGTAATGATCTCCGCTTTTATTGCAAGCATTGGCACATCTACTCCTGAAACATATATTTTAGGAAGGGCACAGAAGCCAATAATTGTGGTACTGTGAAATAAGTGCCGTAATGGTAGAGATTTGAAATGTTCATATCTCCAGGGGAGCACAGAGGAGGGAGCAAGTAATTCTTCCTGGGGAAATTTACAAGTGATGCCATCCTGAAAGCAGGTAAAAATTCCTGTTTCCTTATCAGTGTGGGATTTCATAGCCTGTAAAATACAGGAGTTAGAGAGTGAAGAACCCAAAGAGTTCAAAATCATTTAAAGGGTGATTTTAATTTCAGAGAGGTATGAACAGTTTAATTCTGAAGGACTTTGAGTAGATGATTCTTGCTCTTGGTTATACTGGACATGAAGATTTAATGGAATGGAATGTGAATTAGAGTTTTGAATGTGCTAATTTTATAATTCAGTGGTCCTGTGGAGAGCCTATGCTTCGGGAATAAGTTCAGCTGATTTATGCTAAAGAAAACTCGTAGAGTTGAGAGCTTCAGGCTAAAATGGCTGTGAAATATGATGCAATATTTTTATTTCAAAATAAGAGAGACTTTACTGTCTAGGATGTGATTCTGTGTTTATCTACTCTTTATATAACATTGAGATATCCACAAAGATCTCTTGAAGAATTTTATAATTTCCTTGGATTGTTTTTCTTATTTCATCTTTAAACATTTATTCTGGTTTGAATTGGCACACATTTTTGTATAATTTGCATTCTGCACCAGTCACCTATTGCTTACCTAAAAATCACCCCAAGATTTATAGGCTTATAAAAATAACTCTTTTATTATATTTTTGATTGTTCAGCAATTTGGACAAGGCTCAATTGGGTGATCCTCTGCTCTATGTAGGGTCAAATGAGGTTATTTGATGCTATTCAGCCGGCAGATGGGCTGATCTTGAGGGTCCAAGATAGCTTCCCTCACATGTCTGGACCCTTTGCAGGGATAGGCAGAAGGCTGGGCTTAGCTGGGACTGTCCAGCAGAGTGTCTACACATGGCCTCACTTCCACATTCTTAGGGTAGTCAAACTTCCTATATGGCTCTGGCCTCCCAAAGAAACTATTCCATAAGAGATGGGTGGAGGCTAAAGTCTTATAACTTAGCTTTGGAAATCACAGATTGTCATTTCTGCTACAGTCTATTGGGGAATTAAACTCCAATTCTCAATGGGAGGAAGAGCGAAGAATTTGCAGCCTTCCATGGTCTACCACAGACGTTAGCTCAGGGACAATCTTCAAGCAAAAAAAAAAAAAAAAGGGAAGAGGAAGATTGGCAATGGATGTTAGTTCAGGGTGAATCTTCCTCATCAAAAAACCAAAATCAAAACCAAACAAACAAACAAAAATTGTAACTAACACATATTTTATCTTGGGCACAGAGATTTCCATTCCATTTTAAAACACATTGCTCCAGTTCAATTCTTTTCATTTTCACTAGTGTATTGCTTTAATTTGTGTGGCTATGCCACAACTTATTAGAGTATTTTCCTATCTATGGACGTTGTGTTATCATTTTAGGCCATCAGACACCATTTTCTTTTCTGACTGGATATAGGAATTTGGTTTTAAATTTTATATCCTACTGTTCTGTGTTATTAAAGCAAGGATAAGTCCTTACCCCAGCATATATTTTATTCATGCTTCAGGATTTGCCTCATGTATTTAGCTACCAAACACCAAATGTAATATTATTTATGTTGACATATTCTATACTTTACAACTCTGCAAGACTAGCAAAGTTCGTGTAAACATAGATTGGTTTCAACCACCAGGAACATTAAGAAATTTTTAAAAACAATATATATTTAAATATTTTGTTTAGACTTGATGTGCTATCAATCCTGAAAAGCAAATTGCCTTGTTTGCTCCCAATTCAGAAGACTCAAAGCAGGCCTTTTAGCCATTCACTTTTCAGTCTTGGCCTGGCGTGTTGCTTTAGGTGTAAACTAGAGTACAGAGAAATATTTTATGTTCCTGCACTAAGAAGGCATTATTGAGATTTTAAGTGTTCAACAAACGCCTCTTAAATGGATAGACATGAAGAACTATAAATAAAATTAAATCGAACATTTATTTTATTACTCAGAATATCTCTTAGTGATTCTACATTGGGCTTGCATCTCCTAAGCAGATACAAACGTTATTTTTACAAAGCAATTCATAGGTACCAAGTGAGAGAAGCCATTATTTCAATAAGCTCGGAAAGATTAAAGGCAATATATTCAAATGAAATTTTGTGACCTCTACTCCTGATGATACCTGTGCCGAAAAATGTTGACTTATCTTAACACCAAAATACTTATGTTGGAAGTATTGACTCTCCATTTCATTCACTATTAAGTGGAGTTTGACTTTTAAATGTGAGAAAGTCTAAATGTCTAGACAGACCCATATTAAAAAATCATATAGATTGCCTCTTATGTCTCAAGATAATACTGTTAGAAAAGATTCAGACTCATAATTATTTTTTAACAGACCAAAGACTGACCTAATTTAACTGTCCTTATTTTTAATTGCAACAATAGTTCCTATTTCCATCATCATAATATCTCTTATAGGACTTGAGGGTCTGTAAGAAGTGGGGAAAGAGTTTACAGTAAGTAATTATCAAGAATTTCCTTAGAAAACATTTTTAAAATAGCAATGATTTATTCACTTTTTGATGAAAATGGTTTATAAACATTTAGATTTTAGACGGCTTGAATGATTCTTAATTGTGTCAACTTACTGCATTCTGTCTTAACTCAACTTTAGAGCTGTCCAAGTCCATCTATCTAAATTTTGCCTTTAGTTCTTTTTAAAGTATCACAATTTTAGAACAATCTCATTGCTCTCATTCACTTAGCTATTAAATAATACTTTATAAAGATTTTTCCTAATTTTATCTTGAATTCTTATTTCTGTAAACTTTATATTAAAAAATTCCATATAAACACCATTACAAATAGATGACATCTATGAATCTCAAATAATAATATGTCTGAACCACATTACAAATAAGTGAGCATTACGTCGGGCCATACGTCTTCAAGTTGAAGTCTTTACGTATTTTTAGGCCATATTCTCCATTTAAAAACCAAACAAAGCAACCACTTATTGTTTAATTTCCTTTCATAATTAATGCACTAATGTTCACTAGCAAAACAGAATCTAAGGGTTTAACTGGGAAACAACTGTGTTCATATTTTACTTCAGATCTGCTCTTCTAAAGTTATAGTTGCTCCTATTATGAGTGTTTGAGATTCTTTCAGTTATGCAACAAGCCACTCCAAACTTGCTGGTTTAACATGACCTTAATTTATGATTTCTCACAATCCCATGGGTTGCTTGCTTCTGTTGGTGTCACCTGGATTCCCCCATGCAGTTGCATTCAACTGTGGGTGGATGGGTGGCTAAGCTCAGCTGGGATGGCTGAGACAGTGGGGTCTTTCTTCCCTGGTGGTCTTTCATTCTTCAGGAGGCTCCACTCATTTCTTCAGATCATGGTCACCTCAAGGTTTAAAAGGGGTAGGCAGCTACATAATTTGCGGGGTCCAGGGCAAATGAAAATACAGGGCCCTTTGTTTAAAAATTATTCAGAGTTTGAAGAGGACAACAGCAGAGTATCACACCAACAGCGGGCCCTTCTAAGTATGGAACCCTCTGAGACTACAGAGGCTGCAAATCCAAGAAGCTAGCCCTGGAAAAGGGCTATAGTGGAAGCTACACAATTTCTTGGAGCCCTGGATCTTAAGTCACACAACATCACACCTGCCAGATTCTATAAGTCAGCACGAATCCCAAAACCAGCGCATATTCAAAGGGGTGGACCAGGATGGGAAGAATTTGTGATCGTATTTTGCAATCTACCGCAAGAGATGTTTTAATTCTGCCCCTTTTTACAATCATCTAGTCACCCTCAGCATTTCGTCCATTTCAACAAAGATAATCAGTCTTTAAAAACTTTAATTAAATTATTTAATAAAATCAAATGCACACTGCTATTTCCAACCCTGTTTACTTAATTTTCAGAATTCGATTAACTAGGAGGGAGAACGAAATTGAATAAACAAAATTTTAAAAACATCTAGATATTCAAAATAAAAATGTATTTGGAAGGAAAATGGGAATCTGAAGGGATCATCAGGTTGTTTATTAGACTATATAGAGGTCCCTGACAGATAGTTTACTATGAACAAGTGCATCTAAGTGGGTGTGGATGAAGCTATTCCATTTCAACAAAACAGACTCATGTAATCCCCAGGTCCAGGGTAAGCCCCTGTAAAGCACCAGAGTATTGTACAGCTCAAATGAGAATTATCCTCCAATTGCGCAAAATATATCAGACTGTGAACACACATTTCTGACCAGTAGTTAAAAGGGACTAGTTTACTTTAAAGAGGACAAAGAAAGAATTTGTAAACCAAAATCTTTAAATCTAAGGAAGAAAAGGAAAAATCTGGGGAGCTGTCATTTTTACTGCAGGCCCTCCATATTCTTACAGCAGCAGTGCTAAGGCCATTCTGCTATGATTAGCAACGAAAGGCTGTTTTATTATCTTAAGAGATTCAATTCATTTTCCCACCAACACTTGGATGTTTTCAGTATTATTTCAATGCTGTCTTCTGATTTGAGTCCTTATAATTACTGCTTTCATCTGATTTGTACAAGATCAAACCATTTGTTTAACAGATAGGAAATGGACATAATGTATTTTGTAGTAAACTGTGATCATTGTAGCGGCTTTGTTGGACCTATTACCAGTCGGGAGTAGAAAGCTGTAGTAACTGAGAACTGCAGAAGGTTTCCTAGTGTCTTCCACTAAGAGCTCGAGGTTTTTGTTGTTATTGCAGTTTTTCCACTTGAGAAAGACACAATGAAAGAGGGAAGAGCAGTGATGTCTGTTTCCAATTTCAGGTAATTGAGGGATTGGCTCATTCTGCTGAGAGTGCACCAAAGAGAAGAAAACCCATTACTGGAGAAGGCCGAAGAACCCCGGGGAGAGGCCAGGTTGCCAGAAGTGTGGATCTCACAGCTCTGAAAGCAGGCAGGAGACAGGGCCCCCGCAGCTTCAGACAGAAGGACTCCTTCCCTGCCCCTATGCTGATCAGGAACTAAGCTGAGAACATGTAACAGGCTGGGCTTTGTGGGAATTTTCAGCTTTCCATATGCTATTTACAACTGCCAGCCTGCATTATGTTAATTAAACCTCTTCCGCCAACGTGGTTATTACAAAAGAGGCCTGCCAATGTCCAACGTGGTGTAGGAGCCCAGGAGGAGAGGACGGGGCTCTGCCAAGAGATGTGGGGAAGCCCAAACACCAGGACCCAGGCGTTTTCGGGGAAAGTCTACTGGAAACAAGATTAACTCATTCCTGTACCTGCAAATGAGACAGTGAGCTCAGTTCCCAAAAAAGCACTGTGAGTAATAGATACCTTAGAGCCAAATGTACTAATTAGAATAGTCTCAAATGGTCTGTGTCTCTGCCAAGGACACCAGTGAAAAGAGCAGGCGAGCGCTCTCCTCTGCAGGGCCACTGTGCCTTTACACTACCCCCCCCACCGCCCCCCCCCCGCCGCCCCACTTAGATGGTGTTTGAAATGGAAAGTCCCACACTAGCATGAGAGAGAATAAGATGCTGCAAAGTTTGTGTAAGAAGATCTCGTTTTTGTAAATTAATGACAAAAATGACTTCTCTATATGACTGCAGGTAGATGATTGATAGCTAGATATGGATAGATAGATAATAGATAGAACTTTTTTTGTAATTATATAAGCCTGGAGGAAAATAAACTTACAAACCTGAGTTGTGGTAGTGAGGCAGAAGTGATACAGAAAAGAGAAGAGAGAAGAAAAGATGAAACAGAAAGAAACAAAGGCAAAAAGAGTTTCTTTTTCAAAGTCACAAGCACTTACATTATTCAATTTAAATGCTCGATTTACGTAAGATTATGTGTGCATGTATACGTAATGACAAAATTTAAAGAACCTCATGTGCTCTAAAACATTGATTTTTACAAGAGTCAAGAGTTACTTCTGTACTCCTTTCATGCTAATTCCTGAGCAAGTAAATATCTGACCAGCCATTCATGGTTATGATTCATTTAATGAGGCCAACTAACTCTCAGGCATTATTCAAATTGTGGGGCCCAACATCCTCCTTCCTCCTTACTCCTCCTAACATCATAAGAGCAACAGCGTAATGTGATGCATCATGGGATGTGAACAAGAGGCTTTTCATGGTGAAACCAACTCAACCAAATAGCCAACAGCAGTAGGGTTGGGGGACACTATCTTGGTAAGGGTGAAGAATGGAGATATTCATATATCCATAGTACAAATGTGAAAGATGAATGCTTCTAGTTAAGTCCTGGACACACACAGACACACACACACACGCACATCTTTATTTTCTAGATAAAATTATCTTAAAAAACTTAATGATTTTTTTAAATATAAAATTTTTAAACTATTACTTGATTCCCATAACTTTATATTCTTAACACATTTACTTGTGTGTGATGTAAAGTAGAATTTATTCTTTACATTGATTTAATAATTGCACAGAAAATCATTTTTCTCCACTGTGTACCCATCTTCTTTTTATTGTCTCCCTAGTCTCTAGTGTGCAGCTGAAGATGCAATCTGACTCTTGGCTATCTTGTAAAAAATTAGTTTGATGTCAGGAGCCCAATACCATTGTCCTTTCACTGGAAATGCTCCCAATGATATCAATCAGAGCTTTCCTCCTGTCCTAAGGAGAGTCCCATTGTGTGCCAGTGCAGGAGAAAATATGGGCAAACACAGCAGCTGTTTGGTCACCATCGATTGCTCAAACACAGTCAGGAGCATTTGAGTCCCTTTAACTCCCAGTGGGACAGTGACCTTAAATTCAGGCAGTAGAGCATCAGCGCGAGAGGCCTGCTTTGGAAAAATCGCGTGTCCTTTTTGCTTAAGTATTTCTGCAGCCATTTTTTAATTCCTCGTGAATTCTGCCAATCCTGTCATGAGGATTAAACTCAGATACCTGGCTGGGTATGTGGGAATAGGGGTGGGGATGTCTGGAGTTGATGGGAAGCAGAGAAAGGAAGAGAAGGATAAGGATTTGAACAGATGAGAAATTACCTAAGGAAATGGAAAATAACTTTCCCATGAATGTTTTCTCACAGCATCCATAATTACTACAATTAATACAATGGAGAAACTACAACATAACCTAGTAAATTATGTATTTAATCCTCAAAGCACTTTTAATATTTGCAAGTCAATAAAGTAAATCTATATGATTTGGATTTTTCCTTATCATATGCTATTACAAAACAAAAATATTTCTTAGAACACAAAATGTTTCAAATGTAATATCTGAATTATTGCTTGAACCATTTCATGTCAGTCACGTAAAAGCACAATCAGAAGCAACTAGATTATAAAATATTCCAAGATTGTAATCTTACTCTCTAATTATATCCTTTTTTGTTTGTTTGTTTGATGACACTATTCCCTACGCATTACAGAAATTGTTATTTACTGACAGGATGTTCTGTTGCTATTTTGTTGCAAGGTTCAATCTTTGGTTAAAGGAGCATGCTTGAATTTACATTTTTAATGAGTTTCTATTGAAATGTAAGTGGTTCATGGAATTTTATTTTTTATTGTGGGAACAACACTTAACATGAGATCTACCCTCTTAACAGATTTTTAAGTGTACAATACAGTATTGTTATAGTACAATACAGGCACAATGTTGAATAGCAAATCTCCAGAATTTATTCATCTTGCGTAACGGGAATTTTGTAGCTGGTGATCAGTAACTTCACATTTCGCCCTTACCCCAGCCTCTGGCAATCACTTTTCAATTCTTTGCTTCCGTGAGTTTAACTATTTCAGATATCTCGTATAAGTGGAATCATTCAGTATTTGGCCTTTTGTGACTGGCTTACTTCACTTAGCATAATGTCCTCAAGATTCATCCATGTTGTTGCATATGGCAGGATTTCCTTCTTTTTTAAGGCTGAATTTTTGACAAAAGTTTGAATAATGATAGAGAAACAGAAAGAAAACAATTATTGATTAAAAAATGGTCAGGAACCCTGCACAAAGATGAACACAAGGACAAGTAAAATACTCTTGGGGGCAAAGATTGAAGATGTCAGAAAATATGAGAGCTCTCTCTTAACTTTGGGACTGGTTCTTCAATCAATTTGCACTTTTGCGAGATTTTGTCACTTGCCAGCCCCGGGTCTATGGTTTTGAAGTCTGCTGTTCTTGAGACTTGACACAAGTTATGGCGAAAATAAGAATGAGACTGACTGACTGAAAATCTAATTCTAGGATTATTCTGTTCTCTGCACTTTCATATGCCTTCCAGTTCTGGGTGATGGACGCTAACCATCAAGGTAATTATGGTACAAAAAATCCTACTGAATTTAGAATCAGAGGGCCTCAATTTGAAACCAAGTTGGTTCATTTACTAACCATAGGATCCTAGGGACTCAGGGTTGAAGCAGAGGTTGTTAAAGCCATTCTTCTATTAATGCACAACTAACTGCTGATGTATAACAACACGGGTGGATCTTGAAAGCATATTGTAAGCAAAAGAAACCAGATACAAAGAACATATACCATATAATATAATTCAGGAAGTTGAAGAACAGGCAAAACTAATCCACAGTGAATCAGAAGGGTGGTTCCTGGAAGGTAAGTGGGGGGGTTAGGACAGAGGAAAGGATTGTCTGGGAAAGGAAATGAGGAAACTTGGTGATGGATATGTTCAGTGTCTTGATCTTGGGATATTCTTGTGAGTGCATATATTAAAAATCACCATACAGTACTTAAGATTTGTGCAGTTTATCCTACATACATTACATCTCAATAAAATACTGTAAAAAAGCCATGGAAAAGGGAAGAGAAAATGAAAATATAGAAAGCTGAGAATAACTTGAAGCAAGGCCAAATTCCCAAGGGAAGAGAGTACAGGACATCAAAAACTCACTCTTGTGTCTCTGCATCCCTCAGCCTGCAAAAAACAGAGAACTACAAACCAGACCCAAGACAGCCAAGAGACAGATTACCTTTTTTGAATGGAATTCCTTTCTTGACAACAACGGGTCAGTCATTTCCCACTGTTTTCATGACTCCTGCAAAATCCAAATTGTTTTATAAGACTTGCTAGGAGTTCCCGAAACACACAAAACCTCTGTTTGTTGTTTTAATCTCTATCTGAATCTATAAAAGTTTAGTTTACAAAAATTTCAAAGTAGAATTGTTTCAAATTCTGTTCTAAGTCCTTGAAATATGCTGATGTGTGCTGTCCATAGTTTCTATATAATGTACTGCCCGGTGTTCCACACTATTTTACCTTCTAATTCCAAAAGATCACAGTCCGCCTCCCCTCATCACCCTCCACACACACACACACTCCCTTTGCCCGGAAATACCTTACTGGAGAAAGGGCACATTACATGCAAGTACTTGGGAAGATACGGTTCTGAAATAGAATATAATTATTCATTAATAATCACATAAAATGAATCTGAGGCATCCAGTTCATCTCCTTGCCATTTCAAGATTTTTCTCTCCATTAAGATACTCAGTAACATAAACAAGTAATATTGCATTTTGTTAGTTCACATTTTAATATGACATTTATATTCCATTTTCTATTTCACTAGTTGTCACATATATTCCTATTGTTTTCCTATTCCTCCTTTTGCCAATAGTGTTTTTTTAATAAGATTTTTCTTATAAAGTCAATTCTAAAGTGTTTTGATGTTCTATATAATCAATTTTCCATAGTCCTGTAATGATTGCTTCATAACATTCTATGCCTGGTTTTATTGCCTTTGTTTTCATTTAGAGAACTATTACAGGAATTGAAAATATAAATGGAAGTATAGAGTTTTCCATATCACCGCAAAGATTTAAATTCAGAATTTTTGCAGAGCAGTTTGTAAAGACAAGACAATATAATCAGAGAGTTAAAGGATGGTGATTTTCTGATGGAGTATTGTTTTTGTAAAGCAAACTTATAAATGGATACTGAATGACGTGTGTGATCATAGTTCTTGTTAATAAGCAGATTTCTGACTCTCCCAGCATCATGATCGCCCACTGTGACTAGTCAACAAACCTAAGTATCTAATGGTATTCTTAAGTTGTCTAAAGGTATTGTTAAATTTTCTAAAAAGTTAAGGAAATACCAGTCAACAAATTACTCCTGTATTTACTATTTTTATTAGCTTACTTTTGACTAGAAAAGTAGTGTATATGTTAAATTAAGTTGTTGAAATCTTTAAGTAATTGCCTCACTGATTTTCCATCAAGGGAAACACACACACATACGAATGAGAATTACTGACAAGAAAAGTCTGGAACACATTATGCTGTAGAAAAAAATACATTATAGGCCGAACTGTTCCTAGAAATTTTTAGTATCCAGAACTATCCCTTTGGGTACAAGAGTCCAGGCCATTAAATCTCAACCCCATCAAATTCAATACCTCCCTTATATAATAAATATTTTTATAATGCCACTTTCATTCTCCCAATATGAAATTCACAGGTAATATCATCCATCAATACACAATTTAAAAAAATAAATCATTAACTATAATATGGAGGAAAATACAGAAATTAATTTATAACAAAATACCATATATTTGATATATAAATTTCTGCCATCACTATGCTAGTAATCATAATGAAGTAGGTAAATGCTCACTTTTATGGATATCATGACTGTGAATGCTAGAGATAAAAACAGAAATTCATTTATTTTGTTGTATTGTCACCTCAAAACTAGAGAAGCACGGTGCCATTGGTCATGTGATTTTGAGAAATGGTGAACCACTCTTGGTAAAGATCTTATCAAAACAAAGGACAATCTTAACACAGTAGTTGCATTACTGGAACAATCTGTGTGTACTAAAACTATTCACAAAAATATTTGATTTTATTAGGCTCAGTTATTTATAAACAGGTCTTTCCCTTACATGGATACTCAGTGGAGCATGAGAAAGTCACACAGAACCATACAATCAGTCATTGTACAGGACTTCCCCATACGCATTCAGAGCAGCCCACGTTCCTGGCAGCTGTCCACTACATGACAGCAGTGTCTCTCCACTAGTCATAACAACCAAATGCCCCAAAGGACCTCTAGAGGATTGTACATCCAGTTAAGAACCACTGCCCCAAATAAACTGCACTATATTCATCTGCTGCTGTGGCCAAAGCATTGCTTTAAACAACAACAAAGTGAAATCGCTGTAAAAGAGAATCCGCATACCTCCCTTGGTTTTCTCTGGCTTTTAGCCTAAGAGCCTTAAGTAGGATGGAGAGAAGCAGCTTCTGCACTCACATTCCACCTCCCTTGACTTCAGACAAGTGAGTGCTTGCTATCCCTGTGCCCACATGTCTTGCCTTGGACGACCACGGCTTGTTTTTTTCATTTTTTCAGAGGGCGACTAGCCATGTAAGGGGTTTATGTGTAATCATAAAATATGAGCCTAGAGATAATCTTGCCTCATTAACTTTGTGACTTCAATAACAAAAGCTAAAACTGAGACGGGCTGCTGACTATTGTGACAAGCATGGCTCCAGGCTGTGTGATGGATATTAATGCATCTCGTTCTCACAACCCTATGCAGAAAGTCTTATCATTCCCATTTTATAGATGAGGAAACTGAGGCAGAGCCTAAAGTCACACAGCTGGAAAGTGGTAGAGCAAGATTGAAAACCTGGCAGCCTGGTAAACTGGCAGTCTGGTGCCACAGTCCACGTGCTGAACTATGTACGTTTTACTCTTTCTGATGCACGTGGGTAAATGGAGTGAAAGGGATAGTCATGAACAGTCATTTGTCTAAAAGCTTTTTTAAATGTCAGATGATGTAGGTAATCCTTTCTTCTCTATCAGCTGCCTCCTCAAATTACTGCTGTTGTTCTAAGATAATATCTGAAGCCCCTAATGCATAGGTCCTGTGGAAGTTACTCTCAGTTTGCTGGTTCTGGGGATGGCCTTGATTTTAGACTTATGGAAGCTTCCAGAATACGCATTGGCACATTGTATTTCTACTCATAAATCTTGGCTCTCCACTTTCCTAGTTTTAATTAAATTGTCAATGAACATTTTTATTCCCTTGATGCACTCTAGCACAGTGAATTTATAGGCATTTAGGAAGTCCAGAAATATCATGGATCAGAAATTATGGTAGTCCAGGTTATAAGTTCTATGAGGGCAGATGATATGTTTATTCTAGTTAGCACTTTGTCTCCTAGCACAGTGCCTAAAACCTAGCAGGTGATCAATAATGATTGTTACATGAATTATACGTAAGATTTGAGAAAACAACTTGGTTTGAATTTACTCACCCTGATGCTATTGCTGTGGCCACTCTCTCCTCTGGGTCTAATTCTTTCACCTTTATCATTATTATCATCCAGACCAGTCAACATTCTATGGCTTTCTGTCAGACATGATCCAACTTATCATGGCCCATAGCTTCTTGAATTAAATTCAGCATCAAATTTGTTTGGGAATCACTCCTTTAATAAGTCTCCAAAATCTTCTTTTCATTACATGGAATCACAATTTGCTACCTATTTATCACGGAAATCATACTACATAACAATCATGTTGTATTTTAAGAATATTTTTTCGACTTGTAAGAAAGTTCTGCATTTGGGGAAGTTATTCTCCAAGCAATGAAAGAAAAAAAAGAATGTAATAGTTACATACATAAAGGTCAAAATTATAAGCTAAATATTCAAAAACTATTTCCTTCACTTATATAATTTTCATATAAAAACTAGAACAGAAATCATTTAAGAGTCTATAAAACATTCATTAAGTCATTAAATTGGCATGGGTAAAGGTTTTCCTTTTATTGCAGTGATGTGTCAATGTGGGAGGAGCTGCAACAGAGAGGTAGTATGCAGCATGCAACTCCATGGCATGCATTTTGCTGGAAAGCATAAAGATTTAAAAAGACAAAACAATTCAAATATAAAATATGTACATATGACAGTAAAATGAAGAGAATTAACCTTATCTTTGTTGTAAAGAACACTTCCTCAAACAAGCTTAGAAATGCAATATTTTAAATACTGTCCTGCAGTGAATGCACAAATTGGAGTAGACCTTTCAGTGAAACCCCCAAACAGTTTTTGCCCAGTTCTGATTGTTACTATTTTTTATCTTTTGAAAGGGAAATCCAAATTTCACAAGACAAAGAAGGAACTCAAAGCAACCACAAAGACCAATGGAAAGTTCCACCTAGGAACAGATCCTAAATAAATTCTCTCAAAATAGTTAATGGCAGCAAAAAGTGAACTCCGATTTCCAACACAAAAATATTCCCATCAAAGAAAACAAAGTAGCAGCAGAAGTTGGCTCTGGTAGAGCGAGTTGCCAAACGGCATACAGAATAGGCGACCAGAATGCCTAAAATCCCAGGGAGAAATAAGAATTTACAAATGAAAAAATTTTTAAATGATGTATGTGGTTTTTAGATATTTGCGAGAATATTTTTAAAAGATAACAAAAGAATGAAAATAATAGAGACAAGTCATTCTAGCGGTGTAGACCATGGCTAGATCACAGCTCTCACCTTTGTCAAACTCAAAATTACAACATAAAACATGTAGTTAGATCTGTGTTCTGGTAGGAAGCCTGGGAGAGAATGTTAACCTTTTGTTGATACTGTCTACGATTCCCCCATACCTGCTTTGTCATATTGTAAGTCATTTTCCCTTTATTAATGTTCTCTGAAAGCACTTGCCTCTGTTCTCCTTCTAATTTATTTTCCCTCCTTACCTCCAAAAATGCACCCTAAGCCAAAAACCCCTGCTCATAACCTCCTCTCCTATTAGAATAAAATAGATAAGATGCTTCTATGTCCATAGCAATGCTTCCAGTCTGTCATCACATCCGTCAAGCATGGCAGACGTAGTTTCTGTTAGTTGACTATATTTTCTTATAAGATTTCTGGGTTAACCAAGTCCACCCATCTAATAAATTATTTCATGTGTACATGGAAAATGAACTGAATCAATATGTGCGGAATAGAAAGAAGTTGCTGTGTCTACAAATGCTTCAGCGTCCTAATATTCGATAAAATTCTTTCTTTAACATTTTTAAGTAGTTTGGGGAGGATTTAAAACTTTGGCAGGCAATCTGCAACTGCATCTAACCAGAAAGGTGACAATTACACACTTTTCATAATTCTCCCAAAATAACAGCTGACTGATCTTTCAACACTTTCAAGAAACAGTTGAATGAATACTGAAGGCACTTGCTGGGTACAACGTGCCGTCTGGCAAATTAGAAGAGGGCTTCATTTAACGTTTTTGATTTCAACTTTAGAATCGAGTAAGTTTTTAAGAAGATGGTTTAAAGTAGAAGAGTGATTAAAGACGTGAACTTGGAGCCACACCAGCTCAATGACCTCGAAACAGCTACTTCTCTGTGTCTCAGCTGACTTTACATTTATAAAATGATGAGACTGGTAATACCCACCAATTGGAGAGAGAATTAAATGAATTAATGTGTGGAAAGTGTGTTGTATATTAAGTGTCTGGCAGTAAGCTAAGGGCTATATAAATATTTACTGTCCTGAAGATTCTGGTAATGATTCTCCAACTCACAATTAAAGGATGCAATTTCAGAAACTATTCTAATATGACAAATGTTAGTAAATATATATTTATTTATCTATATCCAATAAAGCCTTTTTAAAAGATTTCTTGTCAAGATTACACGACATGAGGCACATATGTGTATTTTTTTCCGAATATAACAAGTATCTACTATTACTTTCTTCTATTGCTCTCTAGACTGGACAATCTGAGGAAATATCTCTCCAACTTTATCAAATAGGGGTCACCATTGGGAGAACCTTGATGGAGTTTATCTGTAAAGATGGCCCCATCTAGCTAAGGGCAGAGTTCCATTGTCCAGAACTGATTTCCCCAGGGAGGTCTTGCTGGATATGAAGTTCCACTGAAATTCACACCCAATAGTAAAGTGCAGCAAGGGTCACCATTAACCACCATGTGTTCAATTCTTCAGGTGAGCTCTTTATAGAGACAGCTATATTTAACCCGGATGCTCCTTCTGTATCCACCAGGGATTCCTATTACTTGAAAATACAAACAAGGGTGTTCTTGGATAAGCCTAATACCTGAAGGAATTTCATAATTCTTTGTGTTGTTTGCTTATATAAACACATCCGGGAAAAGAATGCTCATGGGAGTCAAGACACAATTCCTGGTCACCGGGATACATTTAAAGATGTGCCGATTCCAGAGGGGAAAAGAATAGAATAAATGCCGTGTCGCTGCTCCGAAATCGAATCTTGAATAGAGTCAGAAATGAATAAGAAAGATGACTTTCCTCATTTAATTATTTGGTGAAATTTTTAAAAGCTATTTCTCCATAAACAACAATTTTATTTGTCTCAATAAAAAAAAATGTATTATGTTTGGTAAAGATTTCCTTTATAGTTTATGTTCTCTTTTTTTTCATTTATTGGGGGTGAGGACTACCACTGTTGATCAAGCACATTTGGTCCTGTGTTAAGTATATTACATACATATTCTTATTTAAGACTCATAGCAAATAAGTAGGATTATATTTTCTAACGTTACAGTTGAGGAAACGGAAGGTCTGTAAGTAACGTCCAATGTCAGCAGTGCCAGCGGCAAAGAAGGAATTTAATCCTGATTCTGTTCCACTCCAAATTTTATGCTCTTTACACCACATTGTGCAGTTGTTCTACCTGATGTGACTATTTTGGGCAAATTATACTTTTTTTCAAATGGTTGTTTCGACAGAGTGATAAATACAGCTAGGTGTTTTTCAGCTTCCCTTTAACTAGCTCAGCTATTATACTTTTGATTTTTCTGCTTCCATTTTCTTGAAGTATCATTTCTCTGTTTCATCTTCTGGATTAGGGGAAGCTATTACCTAAACAAAGATACTGATTGAATTGCGAGTACAGCAGATTTGTATGACTAGATCTGTGGCTACCAAGTGCCAATTATAGCATCAAGATACCTTCCATGGTGCTTTCAAGAAATCTACTATGAGCACATTTCTTCCACCCCATTCCAAGAAAGCTAAGTTTTTATCGCTTTTGAGAAATTTTAGCAAAATAACCAGGAGGCCATTAAAAGCCACTTCAAGAATAATCAGTTCCTGTACCCGGACAGCTGTCTCTTGTCAAAGTAGGAGCACCTCCACGAAGTTGAGGCTAAATATGCTACTTTTGAAACTTGACAATGCATGCTCCAAGACCTCATTCCCATGGGTAGATCCTGAGACACTAATTTACCCAAATCAAAGAAAAACAAACTATTCAGTGCTCTTGTTACTAAATTGAATTTTTGAGAAGATTTTTGAATGCTGAAAACAACATTATTGGTTTTCGGAAGCTTTTGGGTTTAAAAGCTATTATTGGAAAGTGAAATCATACAAGACAGCCTTCAAAATCTAAGAATCTCTAGGCAATATTTGTGAAGTCGAGAGCTAAAGGTCAACACAACATCCACAGAACCATGAAGCTCTCTCATAAAGCAGGAGACATCAGTTTGCACATTTCTGGATGAATGAAAAGTATAATTACTTTGGAAATAGGAGGGAGACTATCTTAGAGTATTGAAATTAATCTTGTCTTTAATTAATTAATTAAAATTAATCCTATCTCTGACTCTATGAGAGCAAGGACCTCATTCTCATTAATCATGCTACCCCTCGTACCTACTGTTATATATGAACAATATCGGTGCTTAAAATTGGGAAAAGGAATTTGTGAAATAATAAATGGATAACTCGATAGTAGCTAAAGGCAGAGAACACCACGTGATTCCAACAAAGGATATGAAATTGTGTCAGAAACTGAGAAGAAAGGTGGGTAGATTACAAAATAAATAGTTTTTTTCCAATTGCCTACTACAGTCTCTGATGCTATACAAACTCAAGTGAAGATGTTACCGCAAGCTTTGTTAGTACTCCTTTCCTATGTTCCAACCCCAGAAAAGTTATATCTCCACAGATTGTGGTTCATATCTTCTGTCTTCCTCCTGTTAGTCATTCCCCCATTCTTTCTAATGTCACACTGAGTGCAAGCATACACCGCAATATTTCTAAGTTCCCTTGCCCTAACAATCTTGTATTAACTTTTAAAAAGAAAGAACTTAACACTATAAAGGTTACACCAAAGCAAGAACATCAGTCATCTTAGGATCTCCCCTGTGAATATGCACTTAAATTCCTCAATCAATAAATTCAAGTCACCAGTTGTCATTAAGCAGTCTTATTCTGGAGGAAAGAGCTGTAAAATTGATGGGTTAAGTAATTCATCAATCCCTTCACATGAATGCCTGAGAACCCTACCTTAATAACTCATTGTGTCAATTTACTGTACATTCTCATTAAGTGGTATTCACTCACAATAGCATAGTAAAGTTCCAAATAGTTTTTTTCCATGTAAATTATGCAGCTAAAACTAAGGAAAATTGCAGGACATCCAGCCTACACCTTGCTAACACACCTTAGTGACATATGATTAGCCTAGTGTTCTTTTCCCCAATTAAACCTATAGAGAAACAGAAGCTTGGAAAGGAGAAAGACAAACACCTTCAACAAAACCCAGAAATGTGATTAGTACCTTTTACAGCACTAACAATTCTAATATTGTGTAGAGTAATATTTACAATTTAATTCAAAGTAGTTTTACAATTCAGACCCTGCAATGAATAAGCTTTTGTTTTGAGGATTCAAAATGGGTATGAAAGAGTTTTTTGAGCTTAAGATCTTACTAATTAACTGAGGATAAGGTTAGCATGCAAATAGAATTAACATGAAGCAGAAAATACATTTCAGAAAGGAAGTATTAAACATTATGAGAGTAAATGAAGAAAAACTTATATTTGATTGGGCAGATTGTTAGATGTTTTAGAATGATGGTTAGAGTTTGCACAGACAGGCAGAGATACAGGGGACGGGAGTCTAATTCCATCCTGGTGCAAATACTTAGTGTGTGCTGATAAGACAGCAAATAAATGTGTTTGTCGCAATGTACACTATTTTCTACAGTGCTAACCATATACTATGCACTAGCCTGAGAATTATACCTATGTTAAAAATGTTGCTTATTATTTTTTATTGAGATATAATTGACATAAAACATCATATTCGTTTCAGGTATACAACATAATGATTCAATATTTGTATAAATTGTGACCTAATCATCACAATAAGTCTAGTTAGCATCCATCACATACATAGTTACAAATATTTTTTCTTGTGATGAGAACTTTTAAGATCACTCTCTTAGCAACTTTCAAATGTGCACTACAGTACTATCAACTATAAAATTTAATCCATAGAACAGCAATATGAGGTTAAGGTGTTAAGACACTTTATTATTTCAATGACAGAGCTGGATTGCACCTGAGTGGCCTTACCCTATAAAACTTGCTCTTAAACACTGCATCACACTTATCTCACTTCTTACAACTATCTGACAGAGAGAAGGGCATGAATGGTACGGTCATTAACACAAACAGACGTCAGAAGGAGGAAGTGCTCTGGGCAGAGAAGAAGATGAGCTCATATTGCTATAATTCCAATTAAAGGATCTGACATGATACTCATGGAATTGGTATAGAGAGTTGGAGAAAACTCCAATTTTGATTTGGATATTAGCTTCATAAAGTCGAATTTGGAATAAATAAGGTCACTACAGAAGGGACAAAGAGAGAGAAAAGAGGGTAAGGAACCTAGCCTTGAGGAAAGCCTTCATTTAGAAAAGAAAGAGTAGGTATAGCTGCTATTGTTTCCTAACAGTCAGCGCGACGCCCGCTTGGGCGGGGCTTCTGCCCGGGCCAGCCACTCTGGGTGGCCTGCATTGGACTTCTCACTTGTCCAGCGCTCACGGCATGGCTTTGAGTCTGGCATGTAGAAGACTTTCAAAACTCTTCAAATTAAATTGGAAAGTACTAAAAGTTTCTATGTCTACAGGACGGGCAATAGGTCTTAATAACTCTACCTCGTTGACTACTCATAGTTTCTTTTTCTCCTTTTTAGAAATGAAGAATCTCACACATTCAATAAATGGCGACACGAGGAGTCAGCTTCAGATTTGTCTTATTCCAAATTGGTTTCTATTTTTCAAACTGTGTATCCGAAATGTCTACCTTTTGTTCATTGACTTGCTTTTAGTGTAGGTTTGTTTTCATTGTTGTGGTGTTGATGGTTGTTGTCTGAAGAAACGATAAGGCTTTAATTAATATGAAATAATGAGCTGTCATTCTTACAGTCATACTCATGCTATCATGAAACAAAGTTTACGTGGAGAGAAAACAACATGGTGACTAGCATTTGTGTTTAAACTAATTGTTACTCCCTCTAAACAAAATGAACAAAGCAGTTACAATATATGAGATTGCTGAGGAGACTGTTTTCTAAGACCACTAGAGTTAGCTGTCCTAGGGAAATATCACCCATCTATTGAGAGAGAGGGAGGAATCAAGACTAAAACACACACCCACACATACATGCCATTTTTTGTCTTGATAATTGGACAAAAAAAGTTCATTCTATTTCTAAGATTTTCTTTCTGTTCTTTTTCATTTGTTTGTGCTTGAAGAATTTCCTTGTTGTCATTTAGGATTTTGGGGGTTATTCTAGACAAAAATCTCCTGATTTGGACCCTGAGAAAATGGATTTAAGTTTTCCTTTAAGAGTTGTCAGTGAGGTGCAAAAGCATGTTAATTTAGGTCTGTAAAACACCCTGGCCAGAGGGATGAGCTATCTGTTCTGCCCTCCAGCTTCTCTCCACATTTCTCAGGAGGAAAGAAGCCAGGCCATGTGTTTTCAGAGGAAGGGGTGGGGAAGTGGTATTTCCTCTTTTGTAAGAGGGAAAAGGAAACCCATCCATTTAGGGCGTTTGGGTTTGATCTCGATCCTTCTGATCTAGAGTTGTCATTTGTTTGTTAGATGGAAAAGAAACTTGTGCACTGACCCAAAGGAAAACATAACATCTGAATTATGACCCCACTCCTCCCACCAGCAGCCACATAAAAGGACCTTCTGCATTACTAAGTATTCAAGTTGACAGGGAAAGTTTGAAAGGGAATGTGACATAATGCTGTAATGTAAAAGATGGAAGGAAGAGCCAAAGAAAGGATGGCACTTTATTCTCTATTAAGTGTTCTCATTGATGGGAGAAGAGGTAGAGGACAGAATAACAATGTAAAAGGCAACATCAAACGTGTACTCAAGTCTGACTTTTATTCTAGCCATTCTAACCCTTTTGCACTGTAGCTCATCACTTAAAGGTTTTTGCGGCTCTCCTAACAAATTTGAGGTATTTTAGAAAGCCAGTGTAAAAAGGAGAGAGAAACTAGAATGGAAGATTACTCTTAACAGTTATTTGGATGCTAACGCCTCATAAAAGATATAGTTGTATTTCTGCTCAAGTCTGAATTGATTTTGATATTTCATCCTGATGTCTTCAACATTATTGATCCATTATAGTTTACAGATAATGTTGATATTGTATGATTGGACAAACCAAGAACATTACATGATTTATTTCCTAAACAAAAATGTCATTTTCTATAGTGTGACCTTTGTCCCTATGAACTAACCTATCTATTCATGCAACATAGTGAAAATCAATAGAATGTGAAAGTACCAGTAATGATAGGTAATATGTTTGCAACAGATATGGTTTTCCATGTGATTGCATGTGCTGAGCATTGCAGCTTGGTTGATACAGCAGATTCAATGCTACAAAACCTGTTTTTTAAAAAACATCCAGCCTCCAGCCTCACTGTTTCAATATTCATTGCGTAATTTTACATTTCAATTTTAAAACACCTTATTGCCTATGTTAGCATTTTAGGTCTTGAAAACAAAAACGGCACAATGTTTGTTGTGAAAAAAGGAGGAAAAATGCACCACATATTCCTTTTGCTTAGAGTTGTTACCTTTTATGCTAAATATTTAAATGGATGCAAATGTTGTCAATTTTTTGAACATACACATTTTTATAGATTAATGTAATTTACATCATACATAATATGAAAATATTACTCTATCAGATTCTATAAAAACCAGTGCTAAGTGATTAAATTTAAAGCCCAAAGTAGGTGTTTAATAGATATTTGTTAGATTAACTAAAAGTTCTGCTTCTTGTTTTTACTAACTAGCTATTTTAAGTATGCAAGTTATAGGAATATAATCGAATAGATTCAAGTTCAAAAAAAGGTGTGGGAATTATTAACTTCATAAAACTCTAAAGCCCTGAAGATTACCCTCAGGTATGGTTAGATCCAGCATCTCAGAATCATCAGGATTCTCTTTTTTTGTTTTTGTTTTTGTCTTCCCCTTTTCTCCATATTAGCCTTATTTTCAGGTAGGTCCTTTCTTTCTAGTGGCTCTGGCAGCCCCTAAGTTCCATCCTGCTACCTACGTGACCAACGCAGAGAAAAATCTCTCTTTTCCAATAATTTTCAAAAAAAGGCACTGGTTATATTTCATTTACATTTTTCATTTTCATGAAATATTTCATTACAATGTTTCATTGGCTAGGTATAAATCTTGTGGCATCTCCTAGATCTTACAAGTGAGGTCATCCTACATAAAGATGTAGGTTAAGAGTGAAAAAAGAGGGGCTGGACCAGTGGTGTAGTGGTCAAGTTCACATGCTCCACTTTGGTAGCCTGGGGTTCGTGGGCTCGGATCCCCGGCACAGATCTACACACTGTTCGTCAAGCCATGCTGTGGTGACATTCCACATGCAAAGTGGGCGAGGATTGGCACAGATGTTAGCTCAGGGACAATCTTCCTCACAAAAAGAAAGAGTGTAGAAGGAATGACTTTCCAAAGGAAAATATGAGCATTATTTAAACAACGTATATCTACAACATAATCTCACCTGAGATAAATCCAATTTTTTAGTCTATTTCAATAATAGAATTTCACCAGCGTCACAATTCTGCAAGGAGTCTCTAAACTATTTCTAATAGTCGCCTGTAGTTTTAAAGCCTTTTATTTTAACCTTTTAACACTTTAATTTTATCTAATTTAAAAGTATAGTTTATGGGAAGGAAGTATTAGTTATTATCATAATTCTCCCTGAAATCAGGCCCAGAAGCCACTATTTTGAGAACACATTTAACAAGATGATTTTAAGAAGACTTGTTTTATTGAAAATGATAATTTCATCTGAAAAATGACTTCAGTTTTCTAAAGAATCTGATCAGGTTTACCTAATAAATGAAATTGGTGCTAACAAAGTGATGATAATATGCTTAAGTTGTTTTTCCAGGATTATGAGGAAGTTTTTCGTTCAAATATATGTAGTGTCTTGTCCATTCTCTCATGAGTGGCTCACATGTGCATGACACCTGGCTGGCCAGAGCTAGGTGTGCAGTCTGTGATCTTTATACAGAAAAAAGCTCATTGGTCCACACAGGGATCACATCCCTGACCTCAGCCTTGTTATGTGTAGATTCGAATCAACTGTTCCTACCAGCTGTAGACATGCAGGAGTGTCATGAAGTGTCCCAGATTTCCTGACGTCGGCTCCTTCCCCACCACGCCACAACAGAGTTTGGTGATGATTCATCCGAGAGGCAGCCATGCACATCTCAGCTTCCTGAGGAAGGAACCAGAACTACAGGCTAAACAATCTTCAGAAGCTGATAAGTTTTAAGTCAGCACCTTCTTTATCAACATCTCCCAGCCCCCTCCACTGACTCCTTTTCCTTGGCACATTGATGTATAAAAGTTACATCATTTCTCAGGAAATGGAGCCCAGAGTCCATTGCTCTCTGTAGCATTATCCTTATTATTATTACTTTTTTTGTGGGAAATCTGAGTTGTTCTTTATAAAATTCTTCTCTTAGAGGATGATAAATACAACTAGCTGCATCTCTGGTTTCAAGTAGATCAGGATTTAAATCTCAGTTACTAGATTCCAAGTTTACTTAAAGTAATTTGAGCACATTCTTAATTTTTCACTGTTTCATATTCTACACATCAGGTTGCAAAAGTATTTTAAGTTCTTCTTTTCAACATCTGCTGAACATATCTCATTCTCTCCATCATCACAGCTTTTGATTTCTCTCTACATGAGAGATTGTTTCTAGCCCTTGACTTATATGATTAAAAAGACATATTTCCCATTTCACATATGTATTAAAATGTATTCCAAACACTTTTATAATACAGCAACTGAATAATTCCATTTACAGTACTTACTTATATGTCGTTAAAATACATGAAAAGACTTTTTCCCATGGCCTTTCCAAAGCATGATGCCTATAATTATATTAACATCAGATCATCACTTATTAAATGTCTTTGATAATGAGCATCATGATCAAAATTAATAAACTGAACCTATATTCTTAAAATATATGTGTTATTTTACAGACCTTAATGCTAAAACTCTATTCTTCTTTCTATTACTCTATGGTGATACAAGGGTTCAAATTTTCTGGTAGTAGGGTTCAAATTTTCTGAATCAAAGATGCTGCCATTAAGTGCCTGATTTGATCTCCAGATATACAGATAAATAAATTCTAAGAATATAAGGTAAATTTTATTAACTGCAATTTTCAGCTAAGAAAGAAGGAAGAAAGGAATGGAGGAAGGAAAGAAGAAAGGGAGAAGGCAGGGAGGGAAGGAAGAGAGAAGTAAAACAAAAATTGCTGATAGATTTTCCGTATACTTTTAACAGTGTGATTACATACGCTATTTAAATTTACCTCCAAAAAACAAAATTTTGAAAAAGTACAGAAACTATCCCTTATCTAAAACAACTTTTGTTAAAGTCAATAAAACATGAAAATATCACTTTATATGCAGTAGATATTGAATGAATATTTGTTGAGAAACTCAGATAAAATGGCTGAGACACTTCTAAAATAAATTTTTTTTTCATTTTCAAGCCAAAATACACGAGAAGTAAAGCATGAGTCCATAAAAGAAAGAGAAAGGAAATGACCGTTTTATTTAAAACGATTTGGCAAATCACTTTTCTTATAGTGTTTGGGAGGACTCTTTATGCGAGCTCAGAAAGCTGTGAAAATATTGTATATTGTACAACTCAAAACATTACAGACATCTTGAAAAATAACAAAAGTGAAATACAATGCAATTTCAATCACAAAAAGTTAAACATAAGGATTTACAGTAATGTAACTTATACGGATGGTTATAAACATATAATTCTGGACACATAGAGGAACAAGTATAAAATACTGTAATTAAAACATCCATTAAAACACATATGGACTTAAGAGTTTCACTGAAATTCCATGATTAACTTTTAAAGGGCCTTAAAGCTGCCAGTTCAGCTGTTTAAATAATAGGAAGACTTGTAATAGGAACATATTAGATCATTGTATTGGAAAAGCCTACATTTTATACTTCCTTAATGTTCGCCTTTCTGGGATATTCCCTACATATTTTACTGTGGCGGAGCCCTGACCTGGGTGTTATTTCAGCTACATAAAGTCTTTCTAGAACCCACATGAATGTATTTGGTTGGGTAAACAATATAAATGAAAGCATTTTAGGTATCCTCGAGTCTAGTTAGCAGGAAGTGTGCTTATGATGGCAACTTTCTCTCTCAATCAAAATTCCATAAATGGTCATTATCCCACAGTGTCAGTGTTTAGAAACTCTCTTGAAAAGGAAAGGTTGGGTTGCCATGAATTTATAGAATACCGGATAAAATCTTAGGTACTCATGACTGGTGAAAAGCAGAATCCTAGGAGATTTGTTTAGATCATTTTAAAATTAGTTCTACCTGGAAAGTCGCTTCTCAAAACTATCTCAGAAGGTATTGCAGTATAGACAATGAATTATCCATGATAATGAAGCCACATTATCTATGGAGCCATAGAGGAAAAAAGAAAGATGCTGTATGTAACAGAGAACACAAAGTAAATATGGATCAAGAGTCTCCACAACGGCTACCCACTTCCTTTTCTTTGCATTCACCTAACATCTACTCCATGCTGACTCCACTTGCCTCCTGGATATCCATGTGAACTTTAGCAGCATGCACATCTTCAATCTTATTTCTCTCCTTTGCTGGAATGTCTGTTGCTGACTCCTGTCTCCATTACTCAAAGATTCACCTGAAAGATCACTGTCTTCCCACTATCTTGTTCAAAAGACTTTTCTAGCCCCTGCCTGTCTCCCCACCTGCCTTCTTTCTTCTTTCCCTTTCTTCCCCTTTCCTTCTAGTATTGTGCCAGGAGCAGTGTTATAAATCTGTTTTGTTTTTCAGGGTTATAGTCTTCCTTTACATACTTTCCTCTTGGCAATCTTTTAAAAATTTAAAATGTTGAGTCCAACTTTCGATCCATCAGGTAGCCCCCGTTTTCTCGTACATCCATGTACACATTCAAAACATTAACCTTCCCCATTAAGGATCCTCACAGAAAAGGGATCAAATTCTCATATATAAACTCTTCCTAAAATAAAGACTACACTGGACACCTTTACAAATTATCTCATTGAGAATTTGCAACAATCTACTCCCTCCAATCCAAACCAGGCCCACGTCATGTGGGAGAAAGAACCATCCAACCCAGAAAACCTGGGTCCTGACCCTTCTCCATTGCTTAGCAGCCCTTCAATCATGGGCACCTCATTCTATCAATTTTAAAGCTTGGTATTCAAATCAACTGGAGATAATAATGGCCAAAGTTCATGCAAGCAATAGATGTGAAAATTGTCTCTAAACTTCAAAGTACTGTTCAAATATCAGATATTAGAATCTTTTGCAAAAGTGCACAACGGACTATCTTCAATTTTTCACATAATTAACTTTTTAAAAAGTAAATTGGAACCACATGAAACTTGTCCCTATAACAAGGTCACTATCACTTATTCGTGTGTTCTTATATGGGAGAAAAAAAGGGTTGAGGTAGTAATAGGAGGATTGGAGTTGTACAAGTAGTCAATATCTTGAAGATGCTTCCCTGCAGCTTTTAAAGCTACTGAGAATCAGGATCTTATGCTGCACCTGGGACTAAGTTAAATGTTTTATATATGTTGCAAAGAGAAAATTCAAATTCCTCCTGGGATTGGAGCATTTTTTAAACTATGGTGGCCATTCCTTCAATATTCTGAAAAACAGAAAAAGAAAAAGAAAAATCAAGGGCAAATTGCCCTCTTGGTAAAGGTTTTGGGGATTGGGGACCAGGACAAGTGTTAGAAGGTAAGACTGAGAAAGAAGTGACGGGAGTCTAATTAGGTTTTGAGTTCATGTGAGTTAGTGACAAATTTGTGGTTGGGGAAATGGCTGAGGAATCTTTGAAAATGGCATCATGCTAGCACACTTTATTGAAACACCTGCAAATCTTTGAACTTAGTAAAGTCTGCCTGCCCACCCCGCCCCCGCACACAGATACACACTTATGGTAATCGTACTATGGGGAGGGCTTAAGAATCAAGACAGCATTGGGTAAATGATAATGTAGCATGGAAAAGGAGACTAGACAGAGTGAGGACCAGCAGATCAGAACAGGAAGGGCCTAGTACACATGTGCGCATCACTAAGAGGCCTTAGAAACTGGATTCAAATCTAGTATCTTGCAATTATAAGTGATATGATCTTGGGAAAGTCGTTTTTCCTTTCTGAGACACTGATTCATCAGGATTATTGAGAATGATGATAATTTCCACCTTGAGAGAATGTTATCTAGATCAAATATGAAAAAATATATATGACCAATGATGGGTTATATGGATATACCCAATGTACTCCAGTCTCCTTCAGTTAAATAAATGTGAAAACTCTGCCCCTCCCTCTTTTTCTCCAGTATTAATGAAGTTATTTCCAGGAGTAAAAGTTAAAGACACTGCTGGAGAGAACCAGGTGGTAACCTGACTCCGTGCTATATATGTGCTCCTTCCATGTGTAAACTCTCTCTGCCCATCTGTGGTGTGTATTTCACTGTGACAGTGAACGGTGTAGAACTACATATGCCAGGTCCTGTGACAGCCCAGGAAGCAAATGCTGAATATCTCTTCATCTTCTCAGCAATACCTAAGATTCTGCTTCCCGTCTTATTTGAAGATGGGAAGTGATCTCATAAACTAGCTTACATTAAGGTGATATTAAAAGATAGTCTAATGTGAAATGCCTCTGAGGGATATGTATATATTAAAAATACTAATAACAGATAACATATACTGAGCACTTCCTGAGTGAACAGGCACTTTCTAAGCACTCTTTATGTGTTTCATATAGTATTTAACTTCACAGAACCACATGGCAAAGCTACTTTTAAGATACTCATTTTGAAAATAAAATTAGCTAAACTTTATTAGGTTAAAGAATTTAGCTAAGTAACTCATCACCATTAAATAGTGGAACCAAGATTCAGATATAATTTTCAACATTCAACAAATATTAGCTATTACCATCAATACCAGCACTTATTAATATTATTTATATTAATAATTAATATATTTATTATTAATATTCCCCTTGGATGGATTTTATCATCACATAACATTACATCTCAAGGCAAATTAGAAGTCATATTACTTTCTGACACTAAAAAAAAGAGAATCTTACCCTACTCTCATGGAAATATTTTCTAAAAATCTAATCCTACCCATATAGTGTACCTGTGACTTTGGACTGTTAATTCTGTTAATTAATATTTCTGAGCTTGAGACCTCTACATTATGTCACTCCCTTTTTAAAATCCTTCAAAGTTTTCTCACAGCCATAAAACCAGGGCGATCAGTTTCTCCATCTTTATTTCATAAACATGTCAGTTTCTTCTACTTCTGTATCTCCTCTGTCCCTTGCAATGCTATCCCCACATCCTTCATCACCTTGCCAATTTCCACTCATCTCCAGGGCCAAATTAAACATCCCTGTCACTGTAAAGAGTTCTGAGACCCTGTGCCCCTGGCTACGTTAAATCTACTGTTGGAACTTCTTATTACATACTCCACCTCCCTATGCAACACTAACACCTGACAAATTAATACTAATTTTTATAATCGGTTGCTCTATCTTCTCCCATAGATAGGAAACTCCTTGAGGGCAAGAGTATGTCTGTTTTATTTTATTTTTCTTATTTTCACCATTTTGTCCCTATCATACCATTAGCTGTATCCAGTATCTAGCAGTCATTTTCTTAGATTTGCACAGGCATACCAAATTCAATATGTCCATGACTCAGCTCCTTAATCTCTCCCCAAACGTTCTTGAGAGTACATTTCCATCTAAGCGAGGGTCCTCTGTGGACTCGTGCTCAGTCGTCCAGAGAACCGCTCTGTCAGTCCTGCCGGCTTCTCTCCCTCTGCCGCTCCACAGTCGTTAAGGTGTGCGGGTTCTGCTTCCTAAACTCTTTTCCTCCTCTCCATTTGCAAAACCAACACTCAATCTGTCTTGAAATATTTTCAGAATTTGTCTGGCCTCTTTGTCTCCACTCTGCCCCTCAAAAAGATTTTTTTATCCAAACATACAGCTGGTCAAGTATATTTTCTGCTGAAAGTCTTTCAATGAGCGATTTAACTGTCTTCAAAATAGCGTCCCTTATTTTTCTGTTGTCCCCCCATCCTCCACATTCACTCTCCCCTCCAACCATGCCACACACCCTCGATTTCCTACAAATGTCTTACATTTCGTGTGCCTGCTTGGATTACTTTGCCTCCTTTGGGAATGTAGCTAACTTTTATTTATCTTTAAGAATCGCCTGTCAACTCTTCTAGGAAGCTTTTTCTTACTCATTCTTACCTCCTACTCTATCCTCCGGGGTTCGATACTTCCATAATGCCCTACAATCAAATATAAAAGTTTCATATCGTATGTTCATTGTCGGTGAAAGCTGAAATAGGGAAGATCAGATTTGGTTAGAACAATTCCAAAATTAGAATTGGTTAGAAAGAATACAACTCTTCCATTGTTTGCAGTTGAGTTTGGTATTCAATATTTCATTCCTGTTCCAGTTTCAGTTTGAGAGAAAATCCAGACACCACAAGAACCCACTGAGGGTTGTGGTTTTGTTTTGGTTTCCTAATGAAATACTTGTAATAAAATCTTTCTAATGGTATCGTGAAGCCTGCAGGAACTGTAAAAACACTCAGCTCCTAGGGCTATTTTTTTTTCCTGTAGCTTTAAATTGTTGGTTTTTTGAGATAAAAGCTTTAAAAGCTTCAAAAATGATTTGGGGTACTTCTGGCTGTTTTAGAACTAGGAAGACAATATTCCAACCAGAATAGTGTTTTCCTGCATTAAGGGGGCCTCACAGGGGTCTCCAGAGAAGGGAGCTGATCTGTGAGACACGCCCGGCCTGACCCCTCGGGCTTTCACAGAAATCACTGCCAATTTCAAGGCGCTGGTTTCCTCTTCTCTCCTCTTCCACTTCCTTGTATGTGACAGAGAGAGAGAGGCAGACAGAGAGAGAGAGACAGAGGGAGAGAGAGACAGAGAGAGAGAGAGACCGAGAGAGAGATTTTGATGCTTTCTCCAGCCTGCAGGATTTTCTATTCATCCTCCACATTTTTGTGATTTATAAAGTTAAATGTTTGAAATGTGGAAGGAAGACGTGGATTTTTTTTAGCCACCCTCTATCTCTTTTTAATATTGTCATAAGCGTTGTGGTCAAAATTACTATTAAACCTATTATTTTACTTTTTATATAAAGTAAGTGATTAAATAAGGTTGAGTATAAAATGGGGTTAAATTAAGAAAATTCACAGATATTACTAAAGAAATAAATATTTAAATGGGCTATGGAATATATATTCTGTGAAATATCTATTCACATGCATAATTCACAAAAAACTATTGACGACATAGAAATCTATTGGCAGGATACAAAAATTCTGAAAAAAAACTGCCTTGAAAATAAAAAAAAAAATCTGTCTATCGTTATTCGCTTGATTGAATTTCTTAATCTATCTGGTTTTCAGCTTTTTGCAGTAAATAATAATATCGACCTCAGATTTCTGTGTGGGGCAAACAAAATAATATACATAAGGTTCCTAGCACAAGCCTAGTACATGGAAAACCATCAGTAAATTAAGTATTCTCCTTTCAGACTTCTGAAATCATAGTAGTTCGAGATGTTTAATAACTGTTTTATGTTTTTAGTCATGGCCAGATAATGTTTTAAATTATCAGAAAAGGAAATGCAGGTCTTAAACTGAAGTCATGTCTCTGTTTAGATACAGTATTTTAGATGTCCTGGGCAGAGTTTGTAATTTAATCTACCGACGTCTCAGCATGACAAATGATAACATAGTGTAAAATTGATGCCTTTGTTTTTTAGCATTATAGGTGCGCTATCCTGAGCACAGAGTGAAAGTTTGTGGTGGACAGGAAGAGAAGGAGGAGTTCTGGCTTCCCGACAGGGGAATATTTCTTGTGGCCTTTGAAACGTCAATGTGCAGTTTTTCCCTGCAGAATTCAGTAATCCAATTTCCCAATCTATACAGTGAGGACAAGGACATATGATCTGTTTTTCTTTCTTTTTTCTTTTTTTAATTATCAGTAACCCAAAGAAAGGAGTTTACAGGGATGCTTTTGTTTTAAACAGCTTTACTGAGGTAAATTTGAAATAAACTGAACATATTTAAAGTTATTATTTAATACATTTTGACATAAATATATATATATATCTCTCTCTCTGAGAAGCCATCACCACAATCAAGATAATGAACGCATTCATCAATATCGTCACCACCAAAGTTTCTTCCTGCTCCTTCGTAATCCCTCCCCCTTATTTCCTGCCTCTCCCAGTCCCCACAGAACCACTAATCTGCTTTTTGTCATTCTAGACTATCTTGCATTTTCTAAAGCTTTATATAAATGCAATCATAGACTGTATACTCTTTTTTTATTCACTCAGTTTAATCATTTTGATTCATCTACATGATTGCATACATCAATAGTTTGTTCTCTTTTACTAATGAACAGTATTCCATTGTATGAATATTTGAAAACCTATTTATCTATTGAAGGACATCTAGGTTGTTATAAAACTCAGAATGAATAAGGCTGCTATGAATATTTTTAAACAAACCTCATATGGATGTGTGCTTGAACACATATCTAGGTGTGGAATGGCTAGGTTGTATGGCAGATGTATGGTTAAATGTCTTTAGAAAATGACCGAACGCTTTCCCAAAGTGGCTGCATAATTTTACATTTTGACCAGCAGTAGGAGAGTTCCAGTTACTCCAAAACATCACCAACACTTAGTGTGATCGGTCTTTTTAATTTTAGACATTCTAATAGCTATCTGGTGGTATCTCACTGTGGTTGTGTATTTTTTAATTAAACTTTTTATTTTGAAATAGCTACTAATTCACGTGCAGTTGTAAAAAATAATACAGACAGATACCACATACATTTTACCCAGTTCCCCCCAGTGATAACATCTTGCAAAACTATAGAACAATATCATAAGGGATATTGACATTGATGCAGTCAAGATACAGTACATCTCGGTCACCACACGGATCTCTCCTGTTGCCCTTTTATAGCCACATCCACCTCCATTTTACGCTTTCTTTTTGTTTCCTCTGTTTCTTGTTCCTCTGGTTCTCTTTCCTTAGCTTCCTGTGGGTAATATAAACATTTTTTAGGATTACATTCTGATTTATTTATAGTGTATTGGAATATACCACTCTATATAATTTTCTTAGTGGTTGCTCTAAGTATTACAATATATATAAATGTACTTTATTACAGTAGACAAGTATCAGTCTTTTACCACTTTGAGTGAAGCGTAAAAATCTTACTTCCATTTAGGTCCTTTTACTTTCCCTTTTGAAAAATAATTATCTTAAATATTTCCTCTCTATATTTGGGGTCCACATCTGATGATACAATTTTTTGCTTCAACCATCAATTATGATTTAAGGAACTCGGAAAAAAACGAGATAGTCCATTATTTATCCAATTTTTATCCGCCCTGCTGTTCTTCTTTCCTTTCCGAAGTTCCAAGCTTTCTTCTGTTATCGTTTGCTTTCTGTTTAGAGAACTTCCTCTAGCCATTCTGTAAGGATAGTCTTGTCAGCAACAAATTCCCTTAATTTTCCTTTGTGTGAGAATATATTTATTTCCTGTTCATTCCTGAAGGATATTTTTGCCAGATATGAAATTTGTGGTTAACAATGTGTTTCTTTCAGTTCTCAAAAAATGTGCCGCTGCTTCTGGTCCACGATTTCGCACGAGAAATCACTCTAATTCAAATTGATTTCCCTCCATAAGTAACGTGTAATTTCTCCAGGGCTGCATTCAATTTATAAATATATACATATTTTTTTCTCTTAGTTTTCAGTTTAATTATGATGTGTCGTCATGGATTTATTTGAGTTTATGCTATTTAGAGTTTGCTCAGCTTTTTGAAACCGTAGGTTTATTTCTGTCCTTAAGTTTGGGAAGTTTTCAGCTATTATTGCTTCAAATACTTTTTCAAATGCTTTGAGTTCTCTCCTCCTCTCCTAGAACTGCACTGATCCAGATGTTAGTCCTTTTGTTATTGTCCCACAGGTCACTTTTCTTTTCACTTTAGTCTCTTTCTGTTGTTCAGATTTGGTAAATTCTATTGATCTGTCCTCAAGTTCACTGATCCTGTCCCTGACATCGTCATTGCAGTATTGAACCCATTCAGAGACATTTTTCAGTGATTGGATTTCTCAGTTTTATAATTTCTATTTGGTCCTTTGTTGTAACTTCTATTTCTTTGTTGATATTTTTCTATTTTTTCACTAGCTCAGAAGAATTTGTAATTGCTGATAGAAGCACTTTTTGATGGCCTATTTAAAGACCTTGCCAGATAATACCATCACCTGAGTCATCTCAACATTGGCATCTGTTCATTATACTTTCTTATGTTTGTGATTTTCCTGGTTCTTAGTGTGAGGAGTACTTTTTTTTATTATATTATAGATTGATTTGTCATTATACTATGAGACTCTAAATCTTATCTAACCTTTTTTGTAGGTAGTCTCTGGTGAAGTGTAACACTGGGTCATTGGGCGTGTATGTTCACCTTCCCAATGTGCCCCGAGGACACTACTCCTGCACACGTGGGGCACTGACTCTCATTGCTTCATTGTAGAAAGCTAGGCTGGAAGGTCAGCTTCCCCTTGACCCTGCTGACACCTTCCGATTAAAAACGGGGCACCTATTCACACCACCTCATTACCTTTGAGTAGAGAGGTAAGATCAGCTTTCCACTGATCTTAGCTGCCACCAAAGAGGTGGGATGTGAAGGACTCAAGCCCAAACTGCTTTATTCAGCAGGTTGGAGGCAGAAAGTCAACTCTTCATTGGCCCTCTCCACCTCCACCCCCACTCCCAGACACCATGAGAAGGCAGGTGGAATAAGCAGAGTGTCAACTAATCCTGCCTTCACCACCGCCTTGCACCTCCTGGGGTGGATGCTCTGCAAGCCACTAAATCTGCAATCCATGCAGGGTACGGGGGAGCTGTGTGCAGAAACAGGAGTGTGGCTAGCGCTGCTTCAAAGCGCTTCATTCACTCTTATTGTTGTCTGGTGGATATAGAAGTTCAGCTCCTCAGTGCACCCCAATGACACCGGAGTGGGGAGAAAGTGAAGTACTTACTAGCACCTACCTGCATCACCTTGTTTCATTTTGTTGAGACTAGGTGGAGTGGAAGCTCTTCCTCCCACTGACATGGAGGAGAGGGATGTGAATTCTATTGGTGACCCATCATACCCGCACTGCCTCCCTAAGTCTTTTGGCTGCTGGGTGTGGCATGGAGGCTCAGCTGGCCACTAGACCCCACTGATACTGTCCTGGTGGGGCAATGGGAGTACCACCTGCATCCACCAGGCAGATGACAAGAGATCAGATCCCTGCTCTGCCTGACAATACTGGAATTGGCTTCTGTGGGCAGGGATTGGGGTGGAAGATCAACACCTCCTCTCCTGAAATGCAGTGTCTTGAAAACCAATATTTCATACATTTTGTCCATTTTTGGTTATTTCAGGGAGAAGGGTAAACCTGGTCACTATTACTCCATCTTGGCTGGAAGCAGAAGTCTGAAATAAATCCTTTAAACTAATTATCAAACCATTTGAAAAGATGGATTTGAGTTGAGCTAAATCGGTCACAGCATCCAACATTGCAATCAAATGTAATAAGCTGGAATACATCAAATCACAGGACCAGAAAACAAATTACCACGGTATTCTCTCCATAATGACTTCAGATTTTAGAAATGAAGTGTTCCTCAGTAAGATCCAATCAATAACAAACTGATGTTTTATGGCTAGAGTCTGTTAAGCGTTCCTTAGTGTTTTATTTAAATGCAAACAAAAATGCTAAAAAGGGGATGGAGAGATATTTATTCACATAATTAAGTGAAGTTGATTATCATTTATGTACATTTGTTAATGATATTTATAGTTTAGTTAGTAGTATTGCAACATTGTAAATTTGCTAATATCGATAATTGCACTATGTAAGATGTTAATTAGGGGAAGTTAGGTGAAGGGAATACAGAAACTTTCTGTACCTTTTTTGCAACTCCTCTGTAAGTGTAAATTAGTCTCGAAGTGAACAGCTAAGTTAAAAAAATGTTCCCTATATTCTTATTATCTTAGTCAATGACTTGAAATGTCAGAGTCATTTTCACCCTTAATTCCATTCCCTTGACCAATCAGTCACCAAAGTTTGCCATTTTTATCTTTGTACTATCTTTTGTCTTCTGCAGCACACTTTTTGCTCAAGTTCTCATTATCTCTAGCTTGGATCATTGCAATGGCCCCCACATTATTCTTACTGTTTTTATGCCTAAGAAGGAATGAATAACTTAAGTGAGGCCCTTACTCTTCTGGACCACAATGTCCTCAACTGTAAAATGGGAATAATTACAAAGTGACAGTTAGACAGTAAGAGACATATGTATACATATATCCTGGAACTGGCAAAGCACTTGCATTTTTAAACGTTAACGCAAAATTACTTGCTAGACTCAGCCAATTATAAACAGTTGCTTCCAGAAAAATCATTTTCTCATATATTTTAGGTTCACAGGCTTCCTGTGATCTGCTTGCATAAAAATAGCCTCCAGTGGTGACACTAAAACCCAAAGCACGCTGACACTCTTCGAGCCAAGTCCATCTTGGGGATTGCAATGGCCTCTTATTTCTACTTTGTTCAATCTCAGCCATGTATACAGCCACACAGAGCTAAAGCTGTTAATTTTCATTTTGTCACCTTCAGTAACTTCTTAAAGCCATAAAGCTCTAGAGCTGCCTACAAATTAACCCCAAGTAAAATAAGTCACCCTCAAATGATTGAACTGCCTTCCTGGATACGTGTAATAACATCCATTGATTAATGCACCTCTGAGTACATGAGTAAAACTAAAGTAATAAATGTTTCAAAAAGAAATAAATTTTTTCCAAGCTCAATTGCAGGAAACAATAGGATATGTTCTTAAAATTATTCATGACATTTAAAAGCCATCATCACCTTTATAATTTTGTCACATTTAATATTCTTTATAAGAAAGAACACAAACATTAGCATGGTTTACAGCCTTTTAAAATTAACAATATTTTGCAGAAGAGTTTTGCTCAACAAGTCATTGACTCAACTCAATGTGCCTAGATCTTCAATTCCTCATTTTTCTTGCCTTTATGTAGAAGAAATTACCCCAAATTTCTTAATGGTAACTGGCAATGCGCTATCTTAACCTTTTGATTATGGACTGAGCATATTTTTAAAAATTAGCATAGATATTTGAAAAGGATTAAAAAGTAAAAGCAAGCCTTGTATTTTAGAATAATTTTCCAGTTTTCAATAAAAGTAAGACCCCTACAGCACCATATGTGGGCTGAGTAAAGGGGGAAGGTTAGTGAATAATTCAGAATTGCTGCCAGAACCTTAACACCATAATGATTTTCATTCTGCTTGGTTATTTCTTGCTGGACTCACTTCCCTGGCATGGTCCACATTTCCACACAGCTTTATCCAGTGAAGAAAATCTATTCTGAGACCCTAAGCCTTAACAAATTGCCAAAGGATGAGGCTACAGATGACTGGGCATCTCTGCATATTTAAATATCCAGGGACCAAATCTGATAAATCTGGAAGGTAAGGTAGAAATTTAAGTGAAAGAAAAGGTTCCTATTTGCATCGCAGGTAGTTTGCCAGTTCACTGCGATGTTAAATAAGAACCTTGGCTTTCGATATTGACAGACGGATGATCTGACTCTTGAGGAAGAGTTATTATCCAGTAAGGGCTCCGTGTTATACAAGCAATTCTGTTTTAGTTCTGGGGGCACTTGGCATAAGGACCCTTCACTGCTATCTGCAGCTTGAGAACGCACAGCTGGAACGGCAATGGATTTGTTATTTGTAAAACATACCTGAATTTCACCACAGGCCTTCTACCAATGTGGAAGCATCTGTGAGTCAAACTGTTCCCCAGCTGTTCAGCCACTACCTGCAGGTTCTTGCAGTATCAAGTCCCTATTAATACTGCTGGTTACACTGCACTCCTGATGAGTCCATACAAAACTCTTTCCTCTTGTACTACGGTTCAATGCCTGAAATCCCTCAAGATAAATACCCTAAGATTCTAAAACAACAACAACAAATCATGTTGCTTTGGAATTACTGCCAGAGTTTCTGGGGTAACTCTCCACGTTTTCATCCGAACCCTTTTGATTTCCTAAATTTTTGCAAAGGTCCTCCCTTCCGGCAGATACATTCTCGGTGCTTTCCCACACAAAGAATAGAGAAAATTTCCATCAAAGCAAGATTCAAAAGCTAAATAGAATAAAAACAAATGCCAGACTGAAGTTGTTTTAGGCCTTATCTTCAAAAGCACAATTGCTTTAGGACCCCTTAACAAATAGCTTTTCTTGTTAAGGCTCTGGAAATTGTAATTTCTTTAACAGTGACACACATATTTCAGGTTTTAATTAAAAGCTTTAGTGATAATAATTTGTATCAATGTACCACTGTACTTTTATTTAAAAACAAATTGCATTTATAAATCATTTGGTAAAGGGTGTTTAACAGCTCCACTTCAGGAAATGGAAAAGGAGTAGATTTTCACATGAAAAGCAAAACAGTAATATATAATTTTTAAATTTGCAAAGAACGTTTATTTTAACTTAAACACCAACTGATAATTATGGTAAATGAATGATTACAAGATTTAATAATTTGACAAAGTTTTGCAAATGTTAACAGGAAACATGCAATGGCCTATTTTAAAATCCAGACATCGTCGATGATTATATTTTGTTTTATAGTTCTAAAGCTTCAATAAGACCATGCTGACTCTGTAAGACATGAGCTCTCTCGGCAGCAACTTCCCTTTTCTTTCACTTTAGCAGATCTCTCGATTTCTTGAAATCAAATTGAGTATTCTTTCCAGGAACCAATGTTTGTTTTTCTCTGGATTTATGTTTATTTAGATCTAAAGAATATAGTCTCCGTTTAATGAGAATTTAGACACGAGTGTAAAGTGTCACAGCTTAAATCTGATATCATATCACTCATTAACAAACCAGTATTAACAGAGTTTCACTTCCGTGTGGATTTCTAGGTTCCGTTTTAAGTTTTAGATTTCAGATGTTGACTTTCATTTTTATATTTTAGACAGTAGATTTGTTTGTACTCATAAATGGACATAAATATAATGTGCTTTTTAAAATAGAATTCCCAGTATATGGGCTACTTTCATTTTTTTTTTTTTTTTTGAGGAAGATTAGTCCTGAGCTAGCTGCTGCCAATCCTCCTCTTTTTGCTGAGGAAGACTGGCCCTGAGCTAACATCCATGCCCATCTTCCTCTACTTTATATGTGGGACACCTACCAGATTATGGCTTGCCAATCAGTTCCATGTCCACACCTGGGATCCAAATCAGCGAACTCCAGGCCGCCGAAGTGGAACATGCAAACTTAACTGCTGCGCCACCGGGCTGGCCCCTATAGGCTACTTTCCAATGAGAAATAATATATTTGGCTCTGTATTCAAAGAAAGAAAATAAGTCAAGTGCCTTCTGCCTCCTTATATTAAAATAAATACGTGACTGATTCCTAAGTAGCAGAGTAAATGATGGTATATATTGTGTATGCAGCGTTATGTCTCTAAAGAAATAACTCCTCTTTCCTTCGTTTATTATCCCTCTCCATATCACTGCTTCACACATCTTCTTCTCAAACCCAGTCTCCATGGAGACTTGCTAGACAATGTCCTCTAGCTACCTACCTCATAGTCATGGAGGATTTCTCCATAATTCATGACAATTTGGCAACACGGTCAAGGTCATGGCTGACACATGGTCTTATACCAGGTCTTTCCTCCGTCTAGAATGCTTTTTCCTAATTTTATTTTTTATGGTCATGGCCACTTCTCGTCATGTGAACATATCAGAAATGCCTTCCCTAACTATCCAGTATAAGTCATCCTCCATCGTTTCTGTAGAAAGTAGGAATCACTTTTGTCTTGAACTAACAGAAAACAATCAAAGAGTGCTTAAGTGAATATGACTTTATATTTCTCACGCATAAGATATATGTAGGCAATTGGTGAAGTTATGCGAGAGCATTGTCCTATCTTTCTCACATGGTCACAGCGTGGCTTCTCTAGCATCAGCCATCACTTCTACATTCCGGCCAAGAAGAAGAAAATGGCAAAGAAGGGGGCATGCCTGTATAAGGAAAACAAAACTGTCCCAGCAATTTCAGAAGTCTTTGTACATTTTATTAGTCAGAACTGTGTCACACAACCAGCAGTAGCTGCAAAGGATGCTTAAGCACGTAAAATTCTCACCATTTTGGACCACAGTGATATTCTGTTTGCAGTAAAGAATAGATAGTGAGAAGGCAGCTAGGAGCACCTGTCAAATTTGCACACACATCTTCTTCTTATTTTCTTTCCTGCCTTTATTAGTTGATTTGTTTAAGTATTTAATGTCCTACCTCCCTCTTACCAGAAAATGAGCTCCAGCAGAGCAGAAGTCTCATCTATCTTGTTCACTTCCACATGCCCACAATATAGAAAACTCTCTGGCCCATAGAATGTGTGTTACAAATATTTTCTCAGTGAAGGAATATTGGGTTAATTGAAGTTCAGTTAAGTAGCAACTTTGACGTAATGTAATCCAAACTTATTAATCAAATGTTTCCTGTCTTAAATTGTCATAGAAAATGTCCTCACTGTTTTCAGTTTAATCATGTCAATGATTATTTAAATTTTTGTTCCAAAGGATTACCAAGCAGAATCAGAGATTGCAAGGGTTTTCTCAATCAGTACTTTGTTTTGATTTGAAAGAATTCTAATACTCGAAGTCCAACACTTTCTTTTCTGTAGAGCTAATAATTTCTATCATTTCACTACTCTCGTCTTCCCAGTCCCAACTTTCCACTAATAACAGAAATGTAGGCAGCAACATCATTTCGAACAAGTACTATATGCTAAAACTCCACTGGATATCACATGCATAAATATTTCAGAGACGAAGAAAGTCATTTGCTTATTCAAGTTCTGGAATATTATAAATGAATGAAAGATTATTATTGGCTTTATAAAGTCACATAATTTAATTTCTAAAATGCAGCATTTCATAAATGGCCATCTGTTATATGTAGATTAACAAGACAAGGCTACTTCCGTGTTTAGTTTTAAAATGAAATAGGCATGTAAATACCTGCTAAATCTAGTATTCTTATAAATAGGTTAGTTGGAAGGTGTACAAGTACGTTTAAAAAGACACTATCTTAAACAAGTATAACTGGGGAACTTAGTAGCTTTTTCAAAATATAAGCACCTATGGACAGAAAGGGAAAGTTTCTGCACATATGGTACCTCTTATTATATTCCATCCTTCCCCGAAGTAGGCTGCCTGGAAAATAGCTACTTTTGTATCTCTTGGCCTTTGATATTGTTTGAAGCAAAGAAAATCACTTAATTGTTGGGCACTTTTTTCAGTCCTTTGGAGGCTAGGTAGGATAAGCAGCCAAAGCCATTTACCCAGTTCCATCAGTTGGAAAGGAAACTTCAAGAAAGCAAAGACAGAGCAGTTTCCATTGGTTCACAGGGAATTCTCCTGTTTCTTTACAGTAAAGTCATAGAAAAGTAAGTAATTGAGTTAGTCAGAGTTACAGAATCACCTTCGAAGTGATGTTAAAACTGCAATCTGAATTTCCTGACCCCTGAGCCTGTATTTGGACCCCACTTGACTCCCTGAAAGTTAAAAAAGTGACGAGTTTATACCCACAAAGTGTTTGACAGACCTTGATCATTCTAGGATCAGAAGTTATCTGTACCTTTTATCTTTTTATCTTTTAGAATAAATTTAGCTTTAATCGAATTGGTGTATTTCTCTGTTGTTTGCATGGGAGTCCAGGCAAATCACTGTCACCCTGTGTGCTCCATCCACTCTCCTACTTGTCTCTATGAATTTTCAAGGAAGGAACAACATGAAAGTGATGGCAGTGACAAATCAAATCGCAATTCCAGAGTTTCAAGTTCTTTTTACTTTATATTATTTATCTATTAATGAAGATTAAGTTTCCTTCAATACTCAAAACTTCTCCATAAATGATAACATTGGAATGCCTGGTAGTGGAGCTAATAAAAAGTTGGCAGATAAATATATTCTTAGATCATTATTGTTCTTGAAATCAAAATGAGTATCTGAACTCAACTTTAGTACCATTATTTAGATGACATAGTTGCAACCATTTAGATTCTTGAAGCAGATTTTATATAGTGCTGATATAAATTTTATTCATGTTTGGCTGGTATTCTGATAAAGTAGATTTTTTTTTTTGCATACGACAGGATCAAAAATAAAGTAAAACGCCTTTTTTAAAGGCTGAGAAAAAAGAAATTCGTAATGGTAATATTACTAAAAATACAAAGCCTATAATCGTTGCCCGCTAGTTTCAAAATATAATTTTTTTCTGGAGTTTTATTTATAAACTATACCTCTCTGAGTTTGAGGAATATGCCAGAGGAAAGATAAAGAGAATGAGGCAGGGAGTGGGGAGGAAAGGATTGAAAGGAAGAGAGAGAGAGAAGGAGAGGAAGCAGCAGGAGGAGGCGGAGGGAGGGAGGGGGGAGAGTTGGAGAGGAGGAGATCACCAGCGTCTCCTCCTGCTGTATTCTGTGCTGGCTAAAGGGAAGAAGTTGAGCAAAGTAGTTACATAGTTTTAAGGAATTTATTTCCAAGGAGCTCTGCATATAACCTATAACCCCTAACTACCATCAAGTAAAGGCCACAGTTCCTTCCTCCTTCCCTCACTCTCTTGTATCACCTTCTTTGTTTCTTTCAGTTTTCTCCTTTCTCTTCTTTTTCTATTTCTGACCAAATGCAGTCTATTCACCAGAAGCACAATATCACGCTGACTTAAGTCCTCTGCCTCTTTATCTTTCACAAAAAATATCCGCTGTCCAGTGGAAAACCCAAATTACAGTGAGAAATACTCAAGGCCTTAGTGATTCAGATTTTGATCACCAATAGGAAGTAGTGAGCTTTTTGTTTCTTAAAGTGAAATGTTTATCTTGTAGATGGATCCATAGTGGAACTGATAGTAAGGAGGAGACTTTACTCCAGAACGTTTACAATTAAATTTGGTTCTTAAATTTGTACATGACATGGGAAACATTTCTTTCTTGTTAAAAGGTCTGTAGTATTTTAAGAAGATAAAAAAGTTTTTTATTACTACATTTCAGATTTGGGAGAAGATTAAAGAATATTACTTTATCTAACTTTGGGAATCTAACTGTTTTCTTCTTTTAAATGCCTCTGAGGTTATAACACTCTTCTATGTCTATTATTTCCTTACAAAATATTTCTGGTACATCTAATGATTTTTAAGCATATTAAGGGATTTTAATATTTCAAGAAATACATTACCTATCTTTGAGGTAACTTTAAGTTGCTTTTTACTAAATATTTGAATCTATTATCATTTATAAGTGTTAATTCAATTATTCAAAATGTTATCTGTTCGTATGAATGCATTTGGTACTTTCTATATATCTGAAAGTTACATTTCGGATTTCCTTTATGCAGCACATTTTCTAAACATGGTTCCCCCTGTATATACAGAACACAGTTGAAATTTATTCATTGTTTCCAGTGAGAGAAGATAAGTAGAAGGAATTGAAGTGAAAAACTGGTTCAATGAGATATGGAGCAATCTTCCAACTCAACTTCCGGACTGCAAAATCTTCTTTGGGAAATTTCAAAAGCGGGACTAAAGGGGAGCAGAATACGTGACTCCAAAATATGCTACTTTGGCATGTGGATTATTTTGAGCTGAAGACAGTCAAGACCCAGCAGACTCAAGAAAATCTTTTACCTCTCCCTTAAATACTTAAAAGAATTTAGATAGGGGGCCTGGCTCAGAGAGAGACCTATTTCCAGAGACAGCTTTATCTGGATGACTTATCTGTAGGGTAAGGCAAACAGCTAATTACCAAACATCCGCTTTCCCTATTGTCCTGTGAATTACTCTCCTCCCTTCTGAAGCCCCGGCCCTTCTCCCATTACTTAGCTCAGGATGTCATGTAGGCCTCAACGGCCCAACTTGCTCTTGGGTCTCATATTTTTATAGGGTTCCTGTATGTATAAAATTAAATTTGTTTTTCTTCTGTTAATCTGTCTTATGTCCATTTAATATTAGACCAGCCAAAAAAATAAGAAGGGTAGAAGGGAAAATATCTCCACCCCTACAGAATAATTGCCACTCAATCTGTTTGATTCTTCCATTTTAATTTTGGAAAGAAATTGAACTTACTTAAAAATTTGTCTCATGACGTTGCAGGTAAAGTTCGTTAACTTATGCCTTTAGTTTGCAAACATTGAGGGAAAGTATCCATACATATTCAGCTGCTTGAATAAATTAAAACCAAACATACTTGAAGAAAGATGATTCGATAATATTTCTCTTGGGAAGATATTCTCACTGATTTACATGCAAGAATGAGTCTATATCATTTAAACTAATTTTCAAAATGTTTGGCAAAGAGCAGCATTATCTTCTGCTCAAAAGTTTCTTCTCTGAAAGCATTTACAAAGTTCATGGAAATCAACTGCTGGGTTTTCTTTTACTCTTTTTAAGGGTTTTTGATCCTTATATGGAATCAGACTCTGTTTTGCAGATATTGTTAGACAAAACCCATGAATATTAAGCCATTATTTTTCCATTAGCAAGTTTTCCCAAGATGGGTTTTTATCATTTTAAGACATTTTGTTTTGTGTGTTACTCCCTTTTTGTCTAATCACCTCTAAAATTATGAACTCTACAAGAATAATACATGCTGAATAACAAAACAGCTTGAAATATTCATAACTAAGAAAGCAACTGTTAAATGTTCATAAACAAAGTTGTTTGGAGACTCCTTTATTAATTTTTAATTTATTTTCAGTCAATTCCTTATTACTTCCAAATTCCTGTAGGGGATTCTGTTAATTAGTCATGTGTAAAATATTCATTAAAACCAGCTTCCTATTTTCTTCTTTTATTGCAAATTTACATTTCTAACGTTATAACCAAAACAAATGCCATTGAGTGTGAGAACCACATTAATTTTGATCAACCACTTAAAGTAGGAGCCCATACAACAAAAGAGATGGTAACATAAGCTACATTGATAGCGAGGTACCATGTCAGTAGATCCTGATATTGAAATGGCACATGGTTATCAAGTTCACTTTTGAAAAAACAACACTACACAAAATAGACTATGTTTGAAATCTTGTAATCTAAAATGAAGAAATACTGATTTTGTATTTTTATACCTTTGCACATTGAGTGTTTCAGAAACAACACATACTTTATATAATTTAGTTAAGTATTCAAGGTTAATCAACAGTGACAAAACTGATAAATTTAAATCATTTAGGTTTCACAAGTTTTGCTAGGCCAGCAAACTTCATGTTTCACTTTTCTAATTAGCTTCCTTAGTTGTTATTTATTACTTTTAAAATTTTACAATTTTAATTGTCTGTCTTTACTATGGATTACTGTTGTTTTGATTCCTACAAATAGCAAAGTACTGTAGGAAAATGGACATTTATGTGAGCTTAGCATTATTAATGTAGCTGTTGACGTTTCCCCATAGGATATATTAATAAAACAATTATACAAATATTCTTAAAAGTAACACATGCTAGCTTTGTGAGAAATAAAGTTTCCAATGCCAGGTATAATATTGCAAGAGTGAAATTTTTGATCTGGTTGAAAACTCTTATGTTTTTGGATACACCTTATACTGCTTGCCTAAAACACTCCAGATAGTCCATACCTACTGCATGTCTTCTGGAGGCTTATGTCCAAATTTTCAGTCTTCGATAATGTAATTAAAATATGTAAAATGCAAATTTAAATCCATTTGAAAAGGTTTCTAAAACAAAATAAAATTGTTTATTGGAAGAAAATCAAAAAGTTATTTTGTGAGAAAGAAAAGGAAATTATACTCAAATAAATGGAACATTTTGTGTCTTTGCCTTTAGAAGTGGAGGCAGTAAATTTACCACCAAATTAAAGTCATGGTTAGTGACAACACATTTGTACACATAGAAACATTTAGCAACATTAACCAAAGGTCTCTCAGACTTCTAACTTTGTGCTCTGACACTGAGCCATAATGGAGGCAATGATGTAGACAGCATAATACATTGGTCACTTTAAAGAGAAAATACTGATACAATAACAAAAACTGCCAATTAGGACGTTTAGGATGCATAGACCAAAAGATTATTTCTTCATTAAACAGAAAGTCTAATGGAAGCCTGAATTTTTGGAAGGCATGAGAGCAATATTAAATCAAATCTCTAAGGAGTATGCAAAAATACATACTAAAAAATGATTAACCATAGTAGCATATGGCCAATGATTAGAGACCACTCACCAGGCTAATTTAAACTATCAGTCAATACTCTTGAGGGTTGTTTATTCTCCTAAAACCCAACCTAACCTGGTGATGATCTAGCCTGCATTGATTTCTTTATCTTGACCACAAGAATATCAAGAAAGTTATTCTAGGATGACATACACACATAAACTAATCTACCAGTCTCATATTGTAATTAAACAAAGCTAATTTAACCTACCTTGTTGGTTAAGGACCCCTGCTTCCCCTTTTGTCACTGCTTTCTTTTCTAAATGATGACACAACATTAAGTTTTCTCCAACAATTTTATGGATCAACCAACTTAGAGTTTTCTAAATCTCTTTTCAATCATAAGGACACTTGTCCTCAGTTTTTTGCAACTCTCTTTCTCCAAGAGTTTTCAAAGCATTATCAGTAGCCATGATTTTATATCTCCCTTCTGTTTAAGACTCGTGCAATGTGATTCTTCCAGACCATGACATAAAACCCTTTACAAGATCTCAGAGACTTCTCTCTATCTTGTATCAATAATGTCCCATATACGTTCTGTGCCTTCCAGTCAGAAAATAATTTTCCCATTTTAGATGGGAGAATGGGGAATGGCTAAAGGAGAATATGAAATTCGATCCTCTCTTTTACAGATGAGGACCTAAGATCAAGTACAGGTGTGCCCAGTGGATAGAGGGCCTGCTGGATCTGGGCCCCTCCACGTGTTCATTCTCCATGAAGAGAACTTGAAAGTAAAATAGCATTGGAATAGTGTGGGTGAGTGAGTATACTATGAGGAAAAAAGAAATAAAAATACTTAGCTCTGATTTGGGTTTAACCCTCAGGCAATTTTTCGAACATAGTTTCCTTATCTGAAACAGGCAAAAAATTTCCTGCTTTGTTTTACAACACTGTTGCGAGACCCCAAATTGGGAAACAAAGCAGGGAAACCATAATAGAGTACATAAGCATAAGTCATTATAATTATATAGTAAATTACACCATCTGTCCTTGTTCTTGCTATAAATTTTTTTAAAAATTTCAACATAGTCTGTCCTTGCTGTTTCTCAGAATGTTTTAAAATTGTCGGATTGTTCTTATCTTTCTAGACTCTATTCCAGAGACACGATCGTGAGTTTTTGTATAACCCCACAACGTTTTTCCCTGAGATACCTCTCGATGATGATCAGCATTTAAAGTTTTTTAAATTGTGTGTGTGTGTGTGTGTTTCTACTGGAGCAGTTTGACAAGTTTAGTTCCCTTTAGAGTTGAGCTGGTAGCTCTCCCAAAGAACTAGTAACAACACTTTCTCAGAACTGTAAGAATGATATATTTCTGAAAATATCTTCAGCTGTGTCTGAAGAGACTTTTAAATGCAAGCTGTGGTTCCTTTTTAGAAACATCTCCACAACAAGAGAGTTTGCCATTTAAGACACTGCCATATGCAACCTTTTCTTGCTCACTCAGAGACTGTATTTCATCTCTACAAAAATATATTGTGCTGGTTCCTTTTGAAAGTATTGAAACTTTGAGTAAAAGTAGTGTCTTTTAATTAAAAACACCTAATGTTACATTACTCTAAAAGTGTTTTCTGTCCCATTCTTCAATAGCTGATAGGAAGCTGAGTATTATAAAAACAAAACAAAATTACAGTCTATAACCTAGGCAAATGATGAAAATATACCTTGTTTTTACTGCACACATTATGGAAACAAGCTAAAGCAAACTACTTAATTATTATTATAAATATATCTGGTTCCTCTAATAGATATATATGAAATAATTTTTCATAATGGTATTATATCCGGTTTTAAAAGTGTCTACCATCTCTAATTTTTTTATGAAATGATTAAAGTAGTGATCAAACTCACGTAAAAAATTATTAAAAGGGCAGTTGTTATAAAGAAGATAGTTGGTTTTGTTTTTTATTCTTTAAAGAGTTAATTAAGCAATTATCCACAACCCCAAAACTTATTCACAGTTGAGCAGAACAATTAAATATGATGTAACGTTATTAGGTACTGTGCGATTTTGTCATAACAAGTAATCTTATTTTTACTTCACTATGCAATAGAAGGGTAAAAATTATTTTCCACCATCATTTCAAACTTTAATAATAACTTATGCTCAGAAAATCATGTGTAAAACGTAGGACTCTGATAAGAAATTTGAACACATTTTTATTTACATTCAATAATCTCTTTAAGTTAAGATTCAGGTTGAAAAAGGAAGGATTTAGAAAAGAATCAAAGATTAAGAATTCATCATTGCAGAATGACATTTCTTTTGACAACATAACTCTATTGCTACTCAAAAATAAATCATTTATGATTCAAATGCTGTGAATATTTATTTAGTGTCATATCTGTCATTTGTTTGGCTTTTTTCCCCATGGATAGAGAAGAACAACGATATATCTCTTATTACAGAGCCGAAACGATTCCTGCTAGCAGAAAACACAAATGATATGTAGCGTAAAATGGGTAGCAGAATTTTTAAGTTGTCCCAATAAATTACAGGAAAAATCAGTAGAGTTTTCTTAGTAACACTCTACTTGCTCTAAAGCCAACACTTTATAAAACAGCATTCAAATGCAATGTTAGAGAAAGCCTATCCAGACTAATTGGTAGAATTATACTACTAGATTTAATAAAAGAATAAGATCAGAAAGAGTCAAATTCTCAGCCTTTTCCAAAATTTACATCTCTGTGGGGTCCAAACAGAATCTTTGCCTCCATATTATCAAGTCCATGCCAACATTTTCTTTAGGAACCACCCAAAATGCTGACTTACAAGTCCAACACGGCATGTTGGAACTGGGAAGAAGTAAGAACTAAGGACAATTTCTAGGAAATTAAGTTAGACAAGACACTACTGGCTTCTGGGCAGGAATAAGTCAAGTTTTAATTAAATTACACTTTACCTGTAAAATAATGTTCTGACATTTTAAAACAACATTTTAAATTAATTTGCTTTGTATCTGCACAGCTTTGAATTTATCATGTTGTACATCAGTAAATTTAACATCAAAAAACATTTTGCTGGATGAAAGATTTTGGACAAAGCATTAACACTCTCTAAAATGCAATGAAACTTGTATTTTGTGCTATTTTTGCTATTATTGACTGAAGTTATATATGTAAAATACACTGTCAAATAAAGGTCTATGCTAATATAGTGGATTATGGTCCTGATGATGATTAATATTTTTTTGCTAATTTAAGTGGATACATTTTCATCCAATTTTAACACACTTTTGGTAGTTAAAACTCCCTGCTTAAACTAGATAAAATATCTATATTTATCAGAGAATTGAGTCTTAATGGAAATCCGTTGACAATAATAAAGCAGTGAATTAATATACAAGTCGACGCATCTTAACAAAGTGAATATACATTGAAGTAAGTCTGGAATTTTGAGATCTAGTCACCAAGAAATCATGGACTCAGTTTTTCTTGTTCAGTAAAATATACGGATTGGATACAGGTCCCCAAATTTCTATCCAGCATTAAAGTTCCAGGCTAATGGTCAGAATCAGAAATGAATATTGTTTTACAGATCACTAACAGCAGTCATACTGACAGTAAGCTGCACTTTTTTTGACGCAAACATAATTTTATATCTATTATCTCAAATGATCCTCACTCCATCTCCAGAAAAAAAAGTCGCGAGGGAGCCAGAGCAGACACTACTATCTTCATTTTACAGATAAGAAAACTAATGCTAAATGAGGCTGCATAATATGCCGTGGATAAAAACAGAAGATGCTCAGCTGGGGCTGAGAATCCAGATTTCTTTCATCCCAAGAGAATGAAAGTATTTCAGGATGACATATTCTCTCAAAAAGAAAAAATCATTGATTATAGAGCACTTAATTTCTATTAAAAGTAAAATTTCCAATGACTTAAGGGATAGATTAAAATATACAAAGGTTGAAATGTTCTATTCTGCATGTTAATACACAAAACTAACCCTATTTATTTATTCTTCATTAAATATTTTTAGCTCAAGGTGCGAAAATGACCATTTAAGGTTTGAAGTATTAGGCACTCCTCCTTAATAAATTGTACTTGCATTTCAAACTGTATATCAGAAATGAAAAATACATATAATTATTATGATGTTTAAAAGTATTCATTTTTCTCTGGATTCAAATATGAGTAAATAAATAATATTCTAACCATAAAACTTCTAGAGTTGAATTGAATCAAGTTTAATCATACTCATTTTATTTTAAAGCCAATTAATTCACTTAATAGAAATGTACTCATGTTGTTAATACCAATTGCTTTTAAATATCTTATATTAATATTTCTTTGATACAAAAGAATAATCATTTCTTGAGGTTGCTTTAAGACACCATGTAAATAAATATTTTAGAAACATGATCTACAGCTCTGTGCCTGAAATTTCATGTTCTATAATATGTCATGAGTTTTGATGTAGCTCATCAAATTTGAAATACAGTGATAGAGACTGTGTATCATTTAGATGTCAAAGACATTTGAATGTTAACTCTTGAAAATTTTCTTTCATCCCTAGTACTGATTTCCTGGTGAAAAAATAATATATTATAATAAATTGCAGGTAGCTGAACAGGTACCACAAATTAAGACACTGTGAATCCTACTTCTTTCAATAAGCTCAATTTAGGTAGAAAACTCATGACAACTGGTAGATTTTCTTTTTTTCTGGTTGAGTGACAGAGAGTAACAGTATATAACTGCCAAAAGTTTATTAGCATATAGACCGAGAAGAGACTATTTTTGATTTGCTAAAACTTAAATTTTCCAGCGCAACTTTAAAACTTATTCCCGCATGGCTCTATTCCTTATTTTAGTAAACTGGAATTGTCTTTTAACTCAGAACATAGTGAATGCATCTATTGCATTTTAATACATACTTTCTATAAAATTTATGAAAATAAAATCTCATCATAATAGCTTTTGAGAGCATTGTGACTTCTTCAATTACGAAGCGAACTGAAAGGAAGGGAGGGAGTGAGACATGCAGGGAGACAGGGAAGGCAAAGGGAAGCGGGAGGGGCGTGGTGGGGAGGGGAAAGATGAGGAAGGAAAGTAATCCTGATGCCCTAATCACCAAACTTACGACCATCGCCTGTATTCCATCTCCTTGAGCACTTTGTCAGTTGGCCGAATGAAGAAGTAATTCACAGGTTCTGTAGATTCCAGCCATGCTCACCTGAATGGAGCCTGGGCTTCCTAGGAACTCACTGAGAAGATAAAACTTGGCAGGACCCATGGGGAAATTTGTTTTATCTGTTTTCATTTTATACCGTCTATCATGTATTTTTGAGGACTAAATGGAAAAAAAATGAAATTCTGCCATACGAGTTTCTATTAAATATCATTTTAGCTATCAGTTGTCACACCTGTTATTTGACGCATTCCAGTCAATTGACATAATTATACATTTTTGCAACCTACATCATTCTATGAAGGCTTATTTATTTTGCAATAAATCCAATTTATTAAAAATTTGGTCAAACATCACATACTAAATATTTGTTACCAATATATTTAAATATCCTTCAGTCTGAATCTATAAGGGATTGATAACATGTGGCTGTTTTTAAGTGAAAACGAGTCACAGTTTTCCATGATAATGTCCTGACAGGTCTGTAGGCTCTCTTTAGCAACATACAGGCCAGCACACACACTTAGATTGAACGCAATTTCAGGAAGTTTTGAGGCTTCCTGCTATCTCTTCACAAACCCTTCCTGGGTTCTGAAGCTCCATCAAACCTCCACAGTCTACCAGTTGCCTCCAAAATTCCATCATTAGACTTGCATATTCAGTATGTCTTTTAGTATCACCCAATATATATATATATATATTTATGTATAATACCAAGCAGAATAAATCTCTTAATATAGCATAAACATATGCAAAGGTAGATTTTAAAAAACGAAACAAAGATTCAGTGAATAATACTTTACTGCTTCCTTATTGATATGGATTCAGAGTATTATGACATATATTTTTTGATGTGATTCATAATTAATAGTAGTATGTCATGTAAAATCTTGTTTCAAAACAGTTCTTGAATTTTTTGGTTTTTGGCCAAATTTTACCTCCTAAAATGACTCATAGTACGAACGTCAACATCACTTTCAAAACCAGCAGCCTATACATTACAAAAATTATGTCCATATATACCAGGTTATATGCATACCTCTGAGTTATTATTATGGACTTCACGGAGATGGCTCATCAACCAATCACATTTCTGACTAGGTAGAATCTTGCTTGAATAGGAATTTCTCAGTGAGATGCTGAAAACAGAAATATCCTTACATGTACATTTCAATTTCTTTAGTCATAGTCAACTTTAAATAATTCTTTAAATGCTTCCATCTTGACTTCTTTAAATATTTCCTGGAATAAGTACTCTAAATATGCACCTTACTGAAAATGTTTAAGATGACTTACTGGACTTCTGTTTTCAAACTCACATGACATCTTATTTAGCTCTTTTTCTTTGGCTGCATCATTGGATAGAGAGAAAGAATAAAAGAGAATATACAAAGATATTCTCTTTGCATATTCAAATTTGTATATTTGTATAATACAAAATAATAAAAATGCTTTGTATATTCAGATTTGTATATTTGTGTAATACAAAGATATTCTGTTTTGAATTTCCCTTTCAAATATTTATTTGATATCATGTGCAAAGTTTTCTTTTGTGAAAAAAAACCATATTTTACATTATCCATTTCTCAACATTCACTTATTAAAAATATATTTGAATGCTTGTGATTTATGAGCACCGTGCTAGGTACTGTAGATTCCTTTTGCAAAAGTTGATAACTACTTCCTTCCTTCATATAATAACTCTCAGTCTTAAATTAATTGAATTAACAGGGTACCACCCAAATTTCCTCTGACAGTTTTTGCTACCGCAAATGCACTTTTCCTAAGCGAGTAGAAAATAGGTAGTGCTTATCAACCACAAAGAATTCCTTAACTGTGTATGAATGGGGACATAAGAATCAGTCTCCACCCTCACAATCTGAGTTTACAATAAATCCTGGAAATTGTGCTCATTTTATCAGGGAATATGAAAGTTGACATTTCTATAGTTAGCCTGCTTATTCTTTAGTGGTGATAGAAAAGAAAAAAAAGGACTGATCTAATCATTCCAGTATTCCAAATTACATCATAGATAGTGACTCTTAAAATGAAAACATTCTTCACAGACCCACTCTGTAAGGTTTATATTCTGTATTGTGACAGAGTATTTTGGGATTGAAAATGACAGATGTGAGGTACATTAGCAAAATGAATAGTCACTTCTTCCCACCAGATGAAGCACTTTTATCACAGCAATTTATCATGAACTAGATAGTGATTTAAGAGGAAACATTTGAACTACAGTATATACTGCAGAGGAAGTTAGCAAATTTGAAATTATGACTACAAAACTGGTAAGCATTTTCACTGCTGATTTTGATATTTTGAAATTAAACTCCATCACTTAAGAGGTGAAGCGGTGGAAAAATACAGTTATCAAAATACTTCAGGTAGAAGTTAGGAAGGAAGAAAGTTTAACCCTGATGTAGTCAGTAATTGCTCGCATTTCTCACCCAGCATTTGCACACCTGTGTTTTCAGGGATCGCTAGGCTCTTTCCACTGCTTGAGGCATTGGTTAAAATTTCCACTGTTCCTGATCAAACATTTTAGAAATAAATACAAGCCTAAATTCAAAATCCAAATGCTTAAACCACAGAGAGTTTTCTACTAATTCTATTTGTTTCATTTCATTATTCTTATTAATAGCTGTTGACGTTCAGGAAGTTATGTTAAGCCCACATGAGTCCAAGAAGAGCTCTAGAGATAAATATACATAGCAAATTCTGATAAATGGCAAAATTCCGAAATGGAAACATGCTTTGGTCAGGGCAAAGCATTCAATCCTTCAGTCTTTCACCCACTTCATTAGACAGAAGGACCCTCTCGTGCTAGGTTCCAGGATGCAGACATAAGAAAGACACAGCCCAGGCCCTCAGTTCACCGAAAAATGGGTACACAAAGACAGACATTTCCTCTTTCAGCCTTTGCATGTCACTGTGAGAAGGTGGCATGCTAAAAGCTGCCACCATTTTGTTACCATTCGAGGATGAAGTAAGAAAGAAAAATTGAGGAGGTCCATTAAACTGAGCACGGTGCAAAGCTTCCTGAGTTCCACATTGCATTTGCAAGCGAAATGAATCTGACAGCGTTACTGACTGGGCAAGAGAATACAAAAGAGTAAAACATAAGTAAGAATATATACCTTCTAGTTATCTCACCATCAACATAATTAAAGTCAGCCAAAGAGGGAGACAGAACAGGCAGGTAAAAATGAGAACCCATCCTTTACCGATCTCTCTAGTCCTAAAATTTTACCCTAAGTGATCCATTTCTTTGTCTTGATATAAAAGCTTAAACGACCTTGCACAGGCTCAGTTATAATTAGCCAATGTAAGAATGCATACCATATACATTATTACATGGTGTAGTAATGTAGTTGGTCAAGTGTAGAGAGGGGTGGTTGATGTGTGGGAGAGGGCTAGAAGCAGGGATACAAACCAAAGGAATGGCAAGAGTAGAAGTGAAGTCAGAATAGAGACCAGATTTGCCTGTGTTATAATTTTGTCTAACTCTGGTCCTAAACATAATCTTTGAGCTAAATTCTCTTTCATTACAGAAAGATAAATTTTATATCTAAAATTGCTTTTCTATTTCTTCATTAGTCAAATCTTTTGTCAACAGGGGGCCAGTTGAAAGTATTCCACAACAGTATTTGCAGGTCTATTATGAAATAATGATTGCAAATTGCTGCCATTATTGAAAATACCACATGCAAGAATTGTGCTTGATATGTATTATCTCATTTAATACTCCTAGCAAAACTATGAGGCTGATATAAAACTATGAGGCTGACCTTTATATTCCCCAATAAAACTAACACTCTGTTGTCCAAGATCACAGAACTTGCAAGCAGCAAAAGCGAGATTCGAACCCAGGCTTTCTGAACACAAAGGCTGTACTTTTAGCTACTAGGTGTGGATGTACTGCTCTGAGGAAGAAACATGTCAGTAAGTAGCAATCTGACACCTCTTTGCTCTAGAGACAATTATTTCAGTGTCTTATTTCTGAGTGCTGAAGTGATCTGTGGTGGTGTTTCTAAATTTTCTTATGGTTCACTCACATGAAATTTCCTCATCAAGAAATGCTAACACTGCTTTTTAACTGAGTACAGACTAAGTATTTGCAAAGATTAATAATTTAGTCCAATAACACCCCAAAATACTCCTATAAAAACGGATCACCAATTTCCTTCCAATGATACACATTTATAAAAATGAGTATTTTTAAAGTTATATTAGGATAGTAATGGTAACAACCTCTCTTGAAATTGTATGGGAACCAATGAGTTAACATTCATAAAATACTTTGTATTCCTAGTTTAAAGTTGCTTGATTTAAAAAATATATAGACTCTCATAAAAAGGTCAAGTATGAAATTTATTGAACTAAAAGGGAGTTCTCCTTTATGTGTAATTAATCATGGAATGTATTGACACGAACTGAAAAACAGTGTGCCTCATTGCAATTCAACCTCACTAGGAAAGTTAAATGAGAAAACAAATTGTCCAAGTAACATCAGCCTAAAGAACACAACGGAACCTAACATAAGCTTAAATGTCATAATTGCCATCATTTAATATTTGCTGGCTGCCTGCTGGGTGGGTATAACAGTGATAAATGCTTTAAGAGTTTTGAAGAGAGAGAGGGCATTATGGGTCAACAGCATAGGAAAAGTAAGTTACATGATATGAATTTAATAGTTCTAGAGTATAGACCCTCTTTCATTTGCAGCAAGCATTACTCACAATTTCATTCTTTTGTTTATATTTTGTTCTTTATTTTTATTATGAAATATTCAATACAGATGAAAAACCATGTACAAGTATATACAAGCTATAAGAATAAACTAGATACCACCATATATCTTGTCTATTCCTCCTGTATCTCTTATTTTTATCTCTCACCCAGAAGTAAACGCTATCCTAAGTTTTTTAAGTATGATTCCCTGCTTTTTATGGTTTTAGCACACATGTATCACTGAACAATAATTTAGTTTACTTGGTCTTGACCTTTATAAAAATGGCATCATACTTTATGTCATCTCTAGTGCCTTGTTTTCTCTCCTCATTACGTTTCTAAGACTTATCCATTTGTTTTATTTATTTTCCTTACTGAATAATATTTCATTCTGGGAATATACTTCAGCTTATTTATCAGTTCTTTTCGCTCTCTTCAGGTAGGGTGTTTCCAGTATTTCGTTTTTTGTTCATTTCGTTTTGGTATTTCAAACTGAGCTGCTATGAACAGTTTTGTATCTGTCTTCTAGGGCTTATGGGCAAGAGTTCCTCATATTACATATCTAGGAATAGAATTGCTAAGGGTGTAGATACTAATTCTTTTTCCTAAGTAGATACGTTAAAATATAAAATTTCACTGGGTCTACACCCATACCAACTCTTGATACTGTCAGGCTTCTTACTTGTTGCCAACCTGCACTTGTCCCAATAACGTTGGAACAACTTTATTGCTGTTTTTTTAAAATTCTATTGGGATTTTGTTTCCAATTTAATTGAATCTATGGATCATTTTTGTAAAGAAATGACAAGCTTATATCTCTTGATTTGTTTTAATTTTCTATACACATTACTATAAGATTTCATAATATTCTCCATACAGCTCTCCCAAATTGTATTATATATGCTAAGTTACCTGGGTTTTTTGTTGATAGTGTAAATGGTATGTAAAAATGCACTTGATTTTTATATATTGATCGTGTATCTAGCCACTTTGTAAATCTTTTTAAAAATTTCTAATAATGCATATACTCTAAGATCATATGTCTATAATAGCAGCTTTGTTTATTATTTTCAATCCTAATACATTGCATTTCTTTTTCTTACCCTATTGGCCAGGCTTTCAGTGCAATGTTTCAAAGAAGTGGAAATAAGTCATTTTTGTCTTTTTTTCCTGAATTTAAAGCAAATGTTATTAATGTTTCCCATTCAGAATATTTGTGTAATCTAAACGTATTCTATTATACATTTTTTTAAAAAAAACAAGAATGAGCATTGAGTTTAATCGAATGATTCTTCTATACCTATTGAGCCCATTTTATTATTTTTTTCTTCTCTAGCCAGTTAATCTGATAAATTCAGTTAAAGATTTTTCTGAAGTTTCATTCTTGGGCTAAAACCAAACTGGCCTTTTCTTATACATCAGTGTATTTGACTGTTACTATTTTTTTTTTGTACTATCTTGCTTAGTTTTCATTTCAGTGTTATACAGGCCTTATAGACTGGGTTGCCTCTTTATTCTCTATTCTCTAAATGTTTGTATAGGATTGATTAAAATGACATGTTCCTTGAAAATTTGATAAAACTCATCTATAAAATTATCTGCATTTGATTTTTTTTTCTGTGAGATGACTTCTAAATACTATGAAAATTGCTATAGGACTATCCCAACTTTGTATTTCCTTAGTCAGTCAAGAAAAACTGTTTTTGTCTTGAAATACATCTTTTTGGCCAAACATTACAAATCAATTGGAAGAAAATGATTTATAATACTGCCTTAACTTTCTTCTGCTGAAAAACCACCTTTCTTGGCAACAATAACAGGAGTTAACCCAAAGTGCTTACTGAAAGTTCTAAGTGCCTGCATATAACTCATATAATCCTTGTAACAATCTTGGAGGCAATGTATTATCATTATGCCATTTTAAAGATGAAGAAACTGAGGCATGGAAAAGATTGCTCAGCTCATCAGTGGTAAAGTCATAAATCACATCTAGACAGATATGCTCCAGAGCCCCAGAGCCCCTGTCCACCAGAACTGTCTGTCCATTAGAAATCCTGTGTTTTAAATCTTTTGTCTTGCATTGGTAAGTTTCCATCTTTCTCTTTCCATTTAAACAATTTTGAGAAAGGTCTTCAATTGGATTATGTTATTTTCCACTCAAGTATGGTGAAGATGTCAGGGTCTGTAGAAACATGGCTGCTCCCATTCTTACCATGTGATTGGAGTGGAATTAAAAGAAGCCCTCAAAATAAAGAAAGTTGTATTTCCAGAAGATGCTCAAGGTTCTGGGCTGACAGAGGCATTAGACTAGGAAAAATATCTGAATAACAGAAATCATGCTATACTCAGAAGAAATCTTTACCTTTTACAAATGGATCTTTGTGTGTAGTAAAGAATTTCACTTCACCCAAAGAGAGATCTGGCCTTTGCCCTTGGTTCCAAGAAGGTAATCGCTAAGCTCTTGGAATGTCTTGCCTGATACAAGTGTATTTTTTTAAGTGGAGGCCTTGGGCCATATCAAATAGTCTATGCCAATGATGCGACTTATGGTGGGGACTTTGGGTTATGCTGTATCAACGTGACCACCAAAGGGACTGGAGAGAAAATTCAGTCACATAGTCTACCAACCGTCTCTATGTGCCCAATATGTAACTTCTGGACACTTAGGCTTGTGTGAACTTCCATGTTTGGTAATGCTCTGTGCACGTTTTCATGCCATTGCTGGAGGAGTTAACACTTCAATGACTCCCCTGGGAGAGGACAACCAGAAGCTCCACTTTGGGAACTCTCCTGGACTCAGCCTCAAGTCTCTCTTCCCTTGGCTGATTTTAATCTGTATCCTTTCGTTATAATAAACTATAACATGAGTTTAACAACTTTTGGTGAGTTCTGGGAAATGTTTTAGTGAATTATCAAACCTGAGGGTGATCTAAGGAACCCTTGAAGCCTGCAGGTGACATCAGAAATGAGAGAGATAATTGCTTGTTTAATGATCTCTCCTTCTAAACTGTGAACTCCAGAAAGCAATAATCTTATCTATCTTATTCATTCACAGGGTTTTTATTCATTTACCATTCAAATTACATGGATTTATTGATTGGTTATTTTATCTGATCATTCAGTGAATATTTATTGTCTGTTATCGGCCAGGTACTGTCCTACGTGCTGTGGGTCCATCAGGAAAGAGTTCAATTAGACCAAAGTCTCTACCCTCATAGATCTTACAATCTATCAAGAAAAAATATATAAACACAGTAAAAAATTGAAATATATGGTTTAATTAGATTAAACTATTAGTTAAAATTTAAGTTAATAATTAAAATGTATCTTCATAGAATATATAATTAAAATATGCAGTAAAAGTAGGAATCAAACATCATTGGAAAATTTGGAGTAGGGGTCAGAAACAAGGCAGGAAACTGGCTCATGGAATTCTATGAAGCCAATAATCTGTCCCTCACAGATACATGCTTCAAGCAACCAAACAGACAACTGTCTACGTGGATATCACCAAATGGCCAATATAGAAGTCAAATAGACTATGTAATTGGAAGCAGGAGATGGACAAGCTGTATTCTCTCTGCCAAAACAAGACCAGGAGCAGATTGTGGTCCTGACCATGAACTGTTAACATCAAACATCAGAGTAAAGCTGAGGAAGAGCACTGGAAGAATCCTAGTGCCAAAATATAACGTGAACCGCATTCTCAATGAATTTAGAGTCCACAGAAACAGCAGATTTGCATTGTTAAATTTAATTGACCAAGCACCAGAAGAACTAAGGACTGAAAACAGAAATACTACTAAGGAAGAATGCAAAAGACAATGCCTGAAGCAAAAAGAAAAGAAAAATTGAGGTGGATGACAGAAGAAACGCTAAAAATTAAGGACAGGTGAGAAGCCAAACTAGAAGTTGGCAAAAGTAGGGTTAGAATCCTCAACACAGTTTTTCAGCAACCGTCATAAAGGGATGAAGAGAACTGATATAATGGTCAATGCAAAGAGATAGTAGGAAACAATAAAAGAGGAAGAACAAGAGGTTTCTTCCAGAAGATTCAAGAAATCAAAGAGAAATTTAAACCTAAATTAGGAATGCTGAACTACCTACAGGGAAGCACACTATTTGATCGGGAGAAAATAAAGGGAAAGTGAAAACAGCACACTGAAGATCTACACAGAAGAGACAAAAGGATGACAGATGCCTTTGAGGGAGAAGTGGAGATTTTAGAAAGTGAAGTGAAAGCTGCCCTGAGAGTACTGGGAAGAAATACATCAGCAGGGGTCGATGGGAGATCCATAGAATTACTTCAAGCCACAGAAACTGAATCTGTCAAAATCCTAAAAAGAATATGCCAACAAACGTGGAAAACAAAACAATGACCTACAGATGGGAAATGCTTAATATGTATCCCAATCCCCAAGAAAGGAGATGCCAAGGAGCGCAGTAACTGTAGGACCATTTCTCTAATCTCCCATGCAAGTAAAGTGATGCTCAAAGTGCTGCAACAAAGGCTGTTACCTCACACGGAGCAGAAATGCCTGATGTCCACGCTGGACTTTGAAAAGGAAGAGGCACAAGAGATCTAATCGCGATTATCCATCAGCTACTGTAGTGCTCCAAAGAATTTCAGAAGAAGGTTCGTCGATGTTTTATAGATCACAGTAATGCCTTTGACTCCATGGGTCAGGGAAAGCTGTGGGCTGCTCTGAAAGAACTGGGCGTGCCTCAGCACCTGATTGTCCTGATGGGTAACCTGTATGGTGGACAAGAAGTCTCTGTCAGCACAAGATATGGACAGACAGATGGTTTCCTATAGGCAAAGGTGTCAGACGAGGGTGCATTTTATTTCCCTATCCGTTTAATCTGTATGTAGAACATATCACTGTATGCAGAACATATCGTATGAAAACCAGGCTAGACTCAGATGTAGGAGGAGTGGAATTTGGTGGAAGAAATAACACCAATCTAAGATACGTAGATGACATCATCTCACTGGCAGAAAGTGTGATGACTTAAAACAAGTCCTGACGAAATTGAAAGAAGAAAGTGCCAAAGCAGGACTGCATTCGAGCATCAAGACAAAAATCATGACTACAGAAGAACTACGTAACTTGAATGTAGCCAACGAAGAGATTGAAATTGTTAAAGATTTTGTTTACCTTATTTCAGCCATCACTTTAAGCGGACATTGCAGCCAAGAAATCAAGAGAAGACTGAGACTTGGAAGGGCAGCAATGAAAGAATTAGAAAAGATCGTCAAGTGTAAGGAAGTGTCATCAGAGACTAAGGTCAAGATTAACCACACCCTCATATTCCCGATTACTATGTACGGGTGTGAAAGCGAGACAGTGAGGAAGACTGACAGGAAAAAAATCGATTTATTTGAAATACGGTATTGGAGGAGAGCTCTATGGATACCCCGGACTGCCAAAAAGATGAACAAGTGGGTCCTAGAGCAAATTAAGCCTGAATAGGCAAAAATGATAGAACTGAGCCTGTCCTGCTTTGGGCACATCATGAGAAGGCAGGATTCTTTGGAAAAGGCAATAATGCAGGGAAAAGTAGAAGGCAGCAGGAAAAGAGGAAGACCAAATATGAGATGGGTTAACTCCATAAAGGAAGCCATAGGCATGAGTCTACAGGAGCTGAGTAGGGCTGTTGAGGACAGACGTTGTGGACATCACTCATTCATAAAGTCACTAGGAGTCAGAGCCAACTTGATGGCATGTAGCAACAAATACAGTTTTTCCGATGATGGTAAATGCTGTGGAGAAAAATAAGAAAGAGAAAGGGGGAAAAACGAGTGATAAATTTAGGACTGTGGTTTTAGAGTAGTCAGAAGGAATCTCACTCATAAGGTAACATTTCAAAAAATATCTGAAGTGCAAAAGCAATATGTCAAAGCTGAGCAGATGACTGAGATAGACAAAGCAATGTGAAAACTAGGAAGGAAACATTTTCAGATGGCAGATTTGTAAGAATAAATTTCCCAGTGAGGACGGTACTGATTGAGTTGAATGGGAGAGAGAGAGAGAGAGAGACAAGAATTCTAGGAAGTGAAGTTAGAGAGGTAAAAATGAGTATGCACTATATAAGGCCCTGTGGGTCAGAGGAAGAACTTTGGCTTCAGTTCTGAATGAACATAGATTGTCATTAGATGATTTTGAGCGGAGGAGGCTCAGGATACAAGTCACATTTTAAAAAGGTCTCTGCCTGCTATATTGAGAACAGATTATATGAGGGCCAAAGGTGAGAAGAGAAAGTCCAGTTAAGAGACGTATGGAGAAATCCGGGAGAAAGACGATGGCAGCTTGGACCAGGATCAAGGTGTTGATGGCAGTCAAAAGTAGAATGATTCTAAATAGATTCTGAAGGTAGAACTCAAAGAATTTGCTAATGAGTTAGATGTTGGATGTGAGCGAGAGGAGCCAAGGGTGAGTCCAACGCTTGTGTCTCACTTGAGTAACAGGACGGAATTGTCTTTAACTTAAATGTGGAAGTGGACACAATTTCAGATCTTTTCTTTGGGGAGATAGAGGAAAATAGAGAAGTTTAATTCTGGAAAGTGTTATAGAGATTCAAATGACATATCTAAGTAAGTGGTTCTTGGTGCTAGGAATGTAGCTTAAACATGAAAAGGATAAACATCAAAGACGGCAGCCTCGTCGGGCTTCGGCTTGTGCAAGGTCACATCCCCATCATCTTGCATAGTGCATTGCTCTTAGGTGCTCAATAAATATTCTACATATGAAGGAACAAATTTTTTATTATGCAAATCTAAAATCCTGCCATAATTTTACCTCCATGGGAGCTGCGCAGTGGGAGTACTTGAGGATAGGGTCAGGAATTTCCTCAGAATGCAACTTTCAGATCTATTAGTTTCTGACGTCTATCCACTAAGTAACTTGCTTCCTGTAACATGTTTGATTTTGAAAGTGATATTCACGTGAGTCGGCTAGGATGTTAGTCAGAAAACAGACCTCCACATAAGTAAACGAGTTAAGTGGAACACAGTTCAGTTTTATCTATTAGAATACCAGGTCATTTAGTGTAAAACAATAACTCTGATTTTTCCATAATTGATAGTGAAATGTTTTCCTGACAATAATAGGCCAAGATATTTGGCCACTTCTTGAGACCACTCCTGGAAAGAGGAAGTTTGTTTTCCTGTTGCTCTGACAGGAAGAGGTGGGTCTGCTTCATCAAAATGCAGTACCAAATTGCATGTTAGGACACAAGCTAAAAAGGATGGGTAAGGTAGTGTATGGTTCTCTTTAAAGTCATAACTCCAAATATACCAAGTTATGTGTGTGCTTATGTGTGTGTCCACGTACTGAGTTTGCACAGCTAAACAAATCTCTTATTATGGGTTGCAGGCAAACCAATTTTCAAATGCTGATGTGACAGGTGAAACAAGGGCTGTGAGATGGGATCCAGACACTGCCACTCGCTGCTAGATGACATTGGACACTTTGTTCTTGCTAGGCCCCAGATCTTCACCTCTAAAACGGTAATGCACATTTAGCTCATGGAGTTATCTCAAAATGTACATGAGTTTGCATCCACCAAATGCTTTAAAGTGGCTGATGTACAGCAAACATTTACTACATGGTAGTTATTATTGTTAATACTATTGTGTATGCAACTTTGTATCTTTCTGTTCTTTACTTAGAATTATACTATACTCTTCTTCCATGTCACTGAACAGGCTTTACAAGCAACGTTTAAAATAGTGTTTGCAATACTCACTGTGTTCAGTTATTCCAGTATTGGGGGTTATTTTTAAGAATTAATACACTGGTCTGTTTTGTTAGCATTATATCATTATGTTGGCATTGTAAAAATCTGAAATCTGTAGATTATTTTATCCAGTTAAAGATCTCTGACTCTATTATATGATTAATGTGAAAAGACAAATCAGTAACTAGTCCACAAGCCTAGCCAGTTCTGTGTCAGAGAATCGAAATAGGCAAATGTATTGTGATATAGCAAATTTTCTTTTTCAAGAAGAATTCTTACTCTACGTCAAAGACATTCCAAATAAACAGAATACGAACATAGTGATACTGACACTGTTACATAGGTAAGTCTTCATCAAAACTTCCATTTATCAGTGATAAACTAAAGAAAAGGACAAACCAGGAAACTGCTCTTTGTAACAAAAACAAAATGTATAGCTTGCCATCAGTAAAAAGAGTAAAGACAGGAAAAGAAATCCTAAAATCTTATTTTAAATGATCTCAAAGTTGTCAACTAAGGGATGTATTATTTCAAGATGAAAGATTTAGAATGAAGTATTTGGAGTTATTTTATAGCCTGTCTCTGCATCATTGTCTTGACGAGTGCAGTCAGAAAGAGCTTCTTCAGCAGCAGGAAATAATCTTCACAAAAATATACTTATGAGTTATCATTGATGGCATTGACAATTTTTTTGATAGTGACTTTTAAAAAGAGGTCAAATATTTTACTGTAAGTATTTCATAATTAAATCTATTTTTTCACTTTATATTGTTTTTGGTTCACTGAAAATACTTTATGGTAACTTATATTTGACTGGAAAATATAAACTGGCAATTTTACTCCATGACATTATATATTTATAATTTATTGCAGTTGAAATGTATCATGTATTACTCTCATTTTATTTTATAAATCCCAAACTATTTATTTATAAAATAAAGTAGCACTGATATTAGCATTTTGAAATTCAAAAAAATACCAAGAAATCAATTTTGCCCCACTATTACTATCCCTAATATTTTTGGCCATATGCTATGACATTGACTGGTGTGGCATCGTTTCCTTAATTATTTCCTCTTTTTTTTGAGTTTTTAAATTGTTTCCAATATTTGAATGCTGTAATTAAAGTGGCTGTCTATACCTTGGTGCACAAAACTTGTCAAAATCTAGGGGGTGTTTGTTGTGTTTTTTTTACAATATATGTAAAGAATGGAAACTACTGAGTCAAAAGGTGAGAGATTTTTAAGGCTGTTGATGCACAGTGAGAAATTGTTTTCAAAGTCAGTTTAGGTGTTTGCTTTTGTTTTGTTGGTTGGTTGGTTGGTTTAATAATTAATTAACTGACAACTGCCAAGAATTTGCAGTACTCGGCCCCTGTGTCAAGTCATTCTTAAATAGTGTTGCTGTGACAATATCCACATGATAGATTTTCATAGTGGGCAGCAATGAGAAAGCACAGGATATGACTCAAAATGACATATGTATAGCTGCACAAGGCAGGCTTTGTCCCTGAGGGCACTCACTGGCTAATGTGGGGCATTCTACATAAGTATCAATGCTGAGGCAGACCATGGTAGGAGTGAAAAGAGAGAAATAAAGCCAGGCAGACTGGGAGAACGAAGAAATTAAATTCCATAAAGAATCATAAATCACAGAGCAAATGCTGTTCCTCCTCACTAATGTGTGCTCATAATGTGAAAAGGCTTTTAGAGTATTCTTATTCTGTTCCTTAATTGATCATTATATGGAATCTTTATTTTATTTATAAATGAAAAACATACTTCAAATTTTTCTTCATGTTTTCCCCCAAATTTATTTTTCAATGAATCTTATCCATATCAACACATTTCTAAGATAATATGAATTGTAAAGAAATAATTTATTTATGATCATGCAAAATAAATCCAATATAGAGCAAAAGACAGTGTGCTTGATAAAAACTATAAAGAGACTTGTAAAGATCAAAATGTTATCTTTTTTAACCTTGAATGAAAATCCACCAATATCTGTAAGCTAACATTATCTAATGACTGCATTTGACAGGAAAACCAGAACTGACAATTTTACAAATAAAGCTATTAGTTCGTAGTATTTTACTTAAGATGTCAACTACTTAGAAACCAAAAGACTTTATCAATAAGCCACATTTGCTTTACTCAAAGCCCAGGATTGTGTGACAAACACCCCAAGTGATAGTAATGAATTAACAAATTTCCCATTATCACCTGCAGTATGCTGGGATGCTTTTTTCCTGTTACTCTGATAAATACTATCTTATTTTTTTAATGACCATCTTCATAATCTATAAAAGCCACCATGTCAACTCTCTGGAAATATTTCAGTAACACTTTGATTGAACAAAATCCTTATGGGTTTCTTTGAAATCAGGAAGGCTTGTCATTATTTCTAATAGATTAAGCAAAGCACTCAGATGGAGTCGTGAGCAGTTAAATCACTCAGATTTGGGCTTGCCACACTGAGGCACTTTCACGCGGCATTTATGTTTTAATCAGAGATGATCTTTTTAATTTAATTTACAGCTTGAGGATCCGTTATAATAAGCTCAGTATGCTTAAAGAATTTAGATAAAGAGAGATCTAACATTAAACCTATTGTCTTGTAATAAATACTGAGAAAACACCTATTTGCCCTTATTTTGTTTTAATCTCTGAACTCAATAAATAAATAAAAAATATATGAAAATAAAGATTCTAATTTTGGATATTTTTGTTGTACTTATGTATGAAAAGAAGTTACAGTTTCAAAAATTTACCTTACTTGTGTCTATCTAGAAATATATGTATACACATACACATCTACACACATGGATACATATATACGTGTATACACATAGGTACATATACACATACGTATACATTCATATTTATATGCGTGTGTATGTGTGTATTTAATTCCCTAAACTGCACTTCAGGGCCATGGAATAGCTCTGTCTTACCCTTATGCTCTTACTTCCTACTGGAGCCTCTGTCTTCCTTGGCTGACAGTCTCCAATCATTACCTACTGGGAATCAAGAACAAGTTAGATCAAGCCCTGTGTTATGTCAGTAAAGGTGCACCTGCAGACTGCCAAGGCAGTGACAACACACCTCTGTCCCCTTCTCCAGCCCTTTCGAATCCGAATCGCTGATAGTTCTGAAAATGTTATCTGTTGGAATTGGGTTTATTTATGCTTAAGAGTAAATCGCAGAATAACAATGACTCAAACACGATAGGAGGTTATTTTTCTCGCATTAAAGAAGAGGCGTAGCCAATTCTGCCAGTCCCGGGAAGCTCCCCTGACTCTACAGTACTCTGGGAGGATTCTAGTTTATCTGTCCACCGTCATGAGGCTGCGACTCTTTCTCTCAGCCCAGGATAAGTGTGAGAGGTCCGACTTTGACCACTGTGTCATAAGCAGCAAGATGGAAAACGCAGGGAGAAGCACAGTCTATTTTGAGGAGGTTTCTAAGAGTGAAATCCAAAGCTTGTGCTTATACCTCAATGACCGGAGCTTACTCTCAGCAGTCCCAGCAGCAAGGTAGACGAGAAAATGCAATTTTTACTTCAGTACACCAAGGTCACAGCTTCAAGTATAGGGTACCATTATTAGGAAAGATGGAAAGAAACATTTGTCAGGGAAGCAACCAGCAATCCCTGCCACACCCTCAATGACAGGCTCCAGTCTGTGTACCATCATTGACAATTATTTCTTGGTATTAAAATTTAGGGTTTATCCTTGCTTACCTCTGGCATTACTGAAGTCAGGAACATGTCATGTCAAGTTTCATAGTGTGAGAAGCAGGACTGCCTGGAACTTACCCTGAAGATCCCTTCTGGGTTGTCCAGCAAGACAGCTTGCATTAGCTTCTCCCTCTCCCATCAGGAGGCAGTTTTCTTTCCCACCCCAACCAGCCACAGGAGGAGTTACAACCTCTCGAGGGCGCTAAAGTCCCTGCTCTTAGTCAGCTACTACCTTGGCTCCCAGGAGTCTGCTTCCTCTGAGGTTGCCCTATAAGAAGGGAGAACAGAGAACCAAGGCTCCTTCACTGGAATCCAAACCCATACAGTGTGTCCTGACAAGCAGCTATCCAGGTAAATTTACAAGCCAAGGGTCAGCAATCAAAGAGACGTCACAGGCCTTCCAGTCTTCCTGTCATCCCCAGGAGGGGGCTGCAGGTCCCGGCCTTTCTGCTGCACATGAAGTACAGACGTACCTTCTAGTGCTTTCCCCTTTGGAGGGGTGAGTAAGAGATCCATCTTATCAGTTGTAGAGAAAGGAATTATCAGTCAATTTGGTCACCAGGAAGTCTGAATTTTGATATCAGCTGTTGACAAAGTTGTCTGGGAAGGTACCTGGATACCTTGGGGCCCCATGGAAGTCAGGTTTGACACTGCATCCCCTAATGATAAAAGCAGAGGTGCATCTCCAAGTCCCACCTGGCTCATTGTCTAGGAAACCCAGAATTAGCCCCTAGGATTGTTTTGGGATGTTTCTGCTTCTCATGCTATAATTTTGAATCTCCAGAGTGTCACACAGATTACGACATATAGTAGACACTCAGTAAAGTTGATTAGAGATATAATGAATGCTTAGAGGATACCCGATGCTACACTGGAAAGTAATATTGAGAAATACATTAATGCTTGAATTATTTGCTTCTTTATTTAAATGAAAAAAAAAAGGTCACCTTTATGTAGATTTGCTGAACCATCAGTATGTATTTTCTCATGAAAGACAAAATCTTTCTATGACTCTATCAAAGGAAATATGGAGTGAGTTCTGCTGGAGTAATGCTAAGAGCCTTTGTCTTAGGAATTGCTCATCAGAATGAAAGCTTATTCTAGGCTCTTCTTTTTAACTTACTGTATTTCTTTCAATTTGATTCCAATTAGCTAATTAGAATAGTTTCCCTTAATCATAAAGAAAAAATACTCATTATAAAACAACTTCTCAGTGAGGATATAAGGGATAAACAGGCCATTGCAACTGGTTTTGAGGCACAAGGAAGAGCAGGAAGGATGGGCAGGGACATTGCTGAGTTTCTTGTTCTGATATAGATATGAGGCCAGGTAGATGAAGCAATGCCTTTGGCTTCAGGACATAAAGAAGTTTGACATTGCTTGGACTTACATGAAGTCACCGGGAGCCAATGAGGATGTTACTGTAGCAGTGATAAATGTGAACCAGAGCACAGCTCTGCAGATAAAGCAGGCACTTCGGAGATATTTATATTCCATTGTTCCTAGTGTCTTAGTTACTTATTAGACATATAGACTACTGCTTTCATTGGATATTAATATTTGGAGATGATTCAGTGTTAGAGTGATTTGACACTCTAGTAACAGATTATTTGGTTGAGAGTTAGATAATATATGGGTGCACCTTGTTTTATTGTGCTTCACTTTAACGTGCTTCCAGATATTGTGTTTTTTACAAATTGAAGGTTTCTGGCAATGCTGTATATAGCAAGTCTATTGGTACCATTTTTCCCAGTATTTGCTCGCTTCATGTCTCTGTGCCACATTTTGGTAATTCTCGCAATATATGAAACTTTTTCATTATTGTTACATTTGTTACGGTGATCTGAGATGAGAGATCTTTGATGCTACTATTGTAATTGTTTGTCAGCACTATGAATCACGCCCATATAAGATGGCAAACATAATAGATTTTGTGTGTGTTCTTACTGCTCCACCAACCAGCCATTCCCCATCTCTCTCTCTCTCCTCAGGTCTCCCTATTCCCTGAGAAACAACAATATTAAATTAGGCTAATTAATAGTCCTACAATGGCCTGTAAGTGTTCAAGTGAAAAGAAGAGCCACATGTCTCACTTTAAATCAAAAGCTAGAAATAATTAAGCTTAGCGAGGAAGGCATGCAGAAAGGCAAGATAGGCTGAAAACCGGGCCTCCTGCGCCAGTTAGCCAAGTCATGAATGAAAAGAAAAAGTTCTTAAACATTAAGAATTGAATGTTTTAGGAAATTAAAACACACTCCAGTGAGCACATGGATGATAAGAAAGTGAAACAGCCTAATTGCTGATGTGGAGAAATTTTTAGTGGTCTTGATAGAAGATCAAACCAGCCACAACATTCCCTCAAGTCAAAGCCTGATCCAGAGCCAGGCCCTCACTCTCTTCAATTCTGTGAAGGCTGAGAGAGGTGAGGAGGCTTCATAAGAAAAGTCTGAAGCTAGCAGAGGTTGGTTCATGAGGGTTAAGGTAAGAAGAAATCTCTATAACATAAAAGTGCAAGGGGAAGAAGCAAGTGCTGATGTAGAAGCTGCAGCAAGTTATCTAGAAAATCTAGCTCAGATAATTAGCCAGGGTGGCTACACTAAACAACAGATTTTCAGTGTAGACGAAATAGCCTTCTATTGGAAGTACATGCCATCTAGGACTTTCATAGCTAGAGAGGAGAAGTCAATGCCTGGCTTCAAAGTTTCAAAGGACAAGCTGACTCTCTTGTTAGGGGCTAATGCAGCTGGTGACTTTGAGTGGAAGCCAATGCTCATTTACCATTCTGAAAATCCTAGGGCCCTTAAGAGTTATGCTAAATCTAGTCTGCCTGCTCTCTATAAATGGAACAACAAAGCCTGGATAACAGCACATCTACAATGTAGTTTAACGAATATTTTAAGCCCACTGTTGAGACCTACTGCTCAGAAAAAAGATTCTTTTCAAAATATTTCTGCTCATTGACAATGTACCTGGTCACCCAAGAGCTCTAATGGAGATGTACAATGAGATTAATGTTGCTTTCAGGCCTGCTAACACAACATCCATCCTGAAGCCCACAGCTCAAGGAGTAATTTTGACTTTCAAGCCTTAATATTTAAGAAATATGCTTGGTAAGGCTATTGCTGCCATAGATAGTGATTCCTGTGATGGAGCTGAGCAAAGTGTATTGAAAACCTTCTGGAAAGAATTCACCATTCTAGATGCCATTAAGAAATTTTGTGATTCATAGAAAGAGGGCAAAATATCAACATTAACAGGTGTTTGGAAGAAGCTGATTCCAGTGACAACATGGATGGACCTTGAGGGTATTATGCTAATCAAAATAAGTCAGAAGGAGAAAGTCAAATGTCATATGATCTCACTCATAAGTAGAAGATAAAAACAACGACAAACACTCAACAACCAAAAATCAAACAACCCAATCAAAAAATGGGCAGGGGACATGAACAGACATTTTTCCAAAGAAGATATATGGATGGCCAATAGGCACGTGAAAAGATGTTCATCATCACTGATCATCACGGAAATGCAAATCAAAACTACACCAAGATACCATCTTACACCCATTAGAATGGCAAAAATAACCAAAACAAAAAGTAACAAATGTTGGAGAGGTTGTGGAGAAAAAGGAACCCTCATACACTGCTGGTGGGAATGCAAACTGGTGCAGCCACTATGGAAAACAGTATGGAGATTTCTCGAAAAATTAAAAATAGAAATATCGTATGACCCAGCCATCCCACTACTGGGCATCTACCCAAAGAACTTGAAATCAGCAATTCCAAAAGTCCCATGCACCCCTATGTTCATTGCAGCATTATTTACAATAGCCAAGAGGTGGAAGCAACCTAAGTGCCCATCAACTGATGATTGGATAAAGAAGAAATGGTATATATATACAATGGAATACTACTCATCCATAAAAATGGATGCTATTGTCCCATTCACAACAACACAGATGGACCTTGAGGGTATTATGTTAAGTGAAATAAGCCAGATAGAGAAAGATAATCTCTGTATGACTCCATTCATATGTGGAAGTTAAACATGTAGACAAAGAGAACAGATTAGTGGCTACCAGGGGAAAGGGGGAGGAGGTGAGGGGTGGGCACAAAGTGTGAAGTGGTGTACCTACAACATGACTGACAAACAATAATGTACAACCGAAATTTCATAAGATTGTAAACTATCATAATCTCAATAAAAAGTTAAAAACAACCACCACCACAACAAACAAACACATAGAGACAGAGATTAGATTGGTGGTTGCCAGAGGGGAAGGGGGGAGGGAATAGGGCAAAAGGGGTGATTAAGCACATGTGTGTGGTGATGGATTGTAATTAGTCTTTGGGGGGTGAACATGATGTAATCTGCACAGAAATTGAAATATAATGATGTAAACCTGAAATTTGTATAATATTGTAAGCCAGTGTCACAGCAATAATAAGTAAGTAAAAGAAGTTGATTCCAACCGTCATCAATGAGTTCAGTGGAGGAAGCAACTGCAGATGTGGTGGAAATAGCAAGAGAACGAGAAATAGAAGTGGGGCCTGAAGACATGACTGAATTGCTGCGATCCCATAACAAAACTTTAAAGGATGAGGAGTTGCTTCTTATCAACGAGCAAAGAAAGTGGTTTCTTGAGACAGAATCTACTCCTGGTGAAGATGCTGTGAAGATTGTTGAAATAACAACAAAGGATTTCTAATATGACATAAACTTAGTTGATAATGCAGCAGCAGGGTTTGAGAGAACTGACTCTAATTTTGAAAGAAATTTTACTGTGGGTAAAATGCTGTCAAACAGCACTGCATGCTACAGAGATATCCTTCTTGAAAGGAAGAGTCAATCGATGCAGCAAATTTCATTGCTGTCTTCTTTCAAAAAGTCTCCACAGCCACTCCAACCTTCAGCAACCACCACCCTGATCGGTCAGAAGCCATCGACAGTGAGGCAAGATCCTCCACCAGCAAAAAGATTACGACTTGCTGAAGGATCAGATGATGGTTAGCATTTTTTAGCAATAAAGTACTTTTTAATTAAGCTATGTAAATTGGTTTTTTAGACATAATACTATTGCATAATTAATAGACTGCAGTATAGTGTAAATATAACTTTTGTATACGCTGGGAAACCAAAAAATTCATGTGACTTGCCTTATTGCAATATGTGCTTCATGGCAGTGGTTTGGAACCAAACTTACATATCTCTGAGATGTGACGGTACATACTTTTTTAGTGCTATGTAGCATTCAGCACGAAGCAGGAAGTTACCATTTAAAGATTCTGATAAGAATAGATTAATTCTCTTGGCACATTACCACTCAGTAAAGTTTTTGCACAGTGAAAGTATGAGGTATACTGTAAATTCAAGGATAACTCTTTGTTAGGATTGAACATTTTGTGATGGCAGAATACAAAATTTATCCATATTGTTGACAGCCTTCTAAGTCCTTCAGAAAAAATAAAAACAAAAAGAAAAAGAAAAAGATGAGATTTAGCCATTCTACTGACAAGAATAGTAGGAAAATGGAACAAAATTAGTATATTTACAGGACAACCTCCAAGACCATAATCATATGGTTCCTCTCAAATGCTATGGTAATGGACCACAGCACAGTGGAAACAAGACACATCACTTAAAAATTGTACACATCAACCTTAGCAATCTTAGCACTGAAAGTATAAACAATACACAATATTAATTTCACCCTTCAAAAACAAGAAGACAGTCAAAAGAGGATTCACGATTTTAAAGTGGTATGCATTATTATAAAGTTTTCAAAAGTACTTTCTTACGAGTATAAATAAAACTTTAATTCTCGAAAATATTGAGACAATGAAGGACATATTTACAAGGTAAATTGCTCACTATAGAATACTGAAATTATTAGAAACAAAATGAAGAATAGTCATAAAAATGAAATCTGGCCAATAGCATAAAATAACATAATAGAAATCAAATAAAAACTACTTAAGAAAGTGTTTAATATGTAGCTCAATTTTTTTTAAGAAGTGGAGGTGCCTAGATTAATGAAAATGTTAACTGCTTACACTGGAATCTTATTTTTATCTTCTAATTTAATTAGATGAAATGCAAAAATACTTTAAAATAGAATCTCAACCTCAGGATTAAAGGGTCAATTATGTTGATAATAATTTAACCATAACTTCTCTCTTTCACAGCTAAACAAGTTGACATCTAAACAATGTCATGACAATTGCAGTTTAGAATTCTTTTCATTTAAAACATATGCATTTTTAGTAAGAAAGTTACTTATAAATATCTGGAAAATCTACATATGAAAAACTAACTCTTCATTCTTCCAATGTTCTAAGTTCACCAACCACATTTGTCACGAAAATGAAATAATGTGAGAATTTTTTCCATATCTTCATGCTTTGCACTTTAAAAAATTTTGCTTACATTTCAAAAACAAGATTCACTTTGAAAACACAGCATTTAAAATATTTTTTCCCTCTCTGGAAATGCATTCAAAGAAAGAAATGTTCTTGGAACCATCAGCAAAACTGATGATCGTCCTAGATTTCCATTACTTTCTTGTAAGGCATTAGAATAAAACAAATGTATTAATATAATTTCATATGACAAGGAAACATTCTTATTCATAGATTTTAAAAATTAAAATATACCATGTTACAAGAGAAAGTAGTAGTATCTGGTGTAATTAAAATTTGCAAAATCAATATCTATCTAAGAATTTTGAAAGGGAAACTAGTGCAACTGGTTTGTGAATAATGTTTAAGACATATGTGAGAACTAAGCTCTGTATCTTAGCCCTTGTTTTAAAATGTTGATTTACAAGTTATGTGTCTATGATGCCTTACATCACCCCGAGACTTTTAGACGAGTAAGGGGTTACCTCTAATGTTGTCTTGTTATTTCTGTGTGGGCAAAATGGTATTAGCAATTGGTTGGAAACAACACTATTTATCTTCATTTACGGTTATAGATGGAGATGTGGGGAAAACTCACGGCTTGATGTCCACTTTTAATAGAAAAATTTTAAGAATGAGATAAATTACAAAGGATTATAAGCTAACATATTTTATTTAGACTTCCAAATAGCTTTCTATTTTTTGAGCTGGTCCTTTCTCATGGAAGGCTATTAATAAAACAGATTACAATAGGAAAATTAAATCTTGTCTGAGATTAAAGATTTGTGACAAAGTAGGACGTAGAGAGTAAGAACAAAAAGATAATTCTCTAAGTGGTAGGAATTAATAATGATGTTCCCTGGAGATTTGAACCAGAGACTTGTATCTTCAATATACATGTTAACAAGAATGGTTGATAGTGAATAATAAGCAGCTGAAATACGCTGACAGTACATAATTACAATATTTAATTTTCCTTAAAAAAATTGAGCAATTGTGGGGAATTGTAAGAAGGTATACTAAACTGGTGATTGAAGAACGCAAAGATAGATGAAACGTAATGTAAAGTACAACGCATTACACACCTAAAGAAATAATTTAAATTGCCTGTATATCCTGATGGATTCTGTGACCTCTCAGGGTATCATTTTGGACAACTCAATGAGGAACAATCAACTGTGAATAAATCAATGCTACAACATGTTAAAAAGCACAGCTAAAAAGTGTAACAATACTAAATAGCAGGTGATTTTAGCATGGTTTCTATTTTAGAAGCAGTGCCCTTTTAAAAAATGAGGTCAGTTTAATATTTTTGTAACATGGAAAAGGTCCAAACAAAGGAAAATACATTAATAAAATAATTTACAAGTCAGTGATAACGCACACAATTAGCATAATGAACTTTTTTTTAAATCAATGTCTGGCTTAAAAATATAAGTTGTTAAGCATGGGTGCTAACTTATAAATCTTTATGAAGAGGAAGGAGAGAGAAAAATTCATAGAAAACAGGGACATTTGCAAATGTTAAAGAGAATAATGGAAAGATTTAGTGAGTTTTCTGAAGGTCACGAAACAATTGAATGACCAGGCTGGGAAGGAACTCCGATCTCCTCCCTTCCAGGCAACGCTGAAAGTTACCAGATGCTTCTTGCACCTTCTTCCACTAAAAAAATTAGCAGCATAAAAGCCAATCAAACCTTTCTGTTCATAGTTTTGGAAACTCAATTTTTAAAATATTCTTTTAAACACTAACTCGAGCTTTATAATTAGAGGATAAAGTTATTAAAAATGCCTAAGTGGAAATGTACATTAAAACGTTATCATTTATATTTGATACAAAATGTTGACAGACATTAAATAGACTCAGTATAGATTAAACAGACATGAATTTCCAGATGGCTGGGTTTGCAAATGGCAGTGTCTCTCTCCTGACTATTTGAGATGATGAGTTTAACAGCAGACAAAAAACATAGTTCCCTACTGTTTGAGAACTATGAATTACTGTACAAATAACTAAGAGTTTTCCTTTAAATTTAAATGCAAAAGATTGAGATTTGCCAAATTCCAGTAACATGAAATACATCTAGAAACTTAAAAGACCTTTTAGGCAAACAATTTGCAGCTCATCTCCAAAAATAGATTTCCACTTTTGATAAATTTTACTATGCACAGTTCTAGATATTTATTGATTTATTCATTCACTCAATCAGCACATTTTTTATCACTTACCTATCCTCCTTGAGGCACTGTGTAAGGTGTCATGGAGGGAAAAAAAAACCTGTTTCTCACCTTCAAGTTCTAAGAGACCAGATTAAGAACCATTAACAGACACGTACACCCTGTAGAACTTCAATCCTTACCCATTCACGACAGTTCCCTTACACTGAGGGGCTGATGTCCCACTTTCAAAAGCTTTTCTTGGTTTCAGCATTGAGTATGTTGCCATCAGATTACTCTTCTCAACCTTACACATAATGCAATTTTCCTTTTTTACCTTTTACGCTTTTGCCAAGTGTCCATCGTTGATGCTGAGCTTGACTAAAACAGACCTGTGGTGGACAAATCTATTGGTAAATTGTAATCCTATTGAGGGTACTATGGAAATAGAGATAATATGAAGGAGTGAGGAACTACCTTAACTAACAAATTGGTGACAAACTTTCCGTAAGTTGAGAAAAGTCAAATGATGTGTGAGAAATGACAACATTTGGAGGTATAGTCACAGAGCTGGCCAAACACTCAGAACCCAATCACGTTATTAACGCTTGGGTGAGGAATTAGATGCTGTCGCAGAGGCCTCGTGAAGGGAGTCCAGACACAGCGTGTGTTTCTTGTGCCAGTTTCTGTGGACACCAGAAATACACCTTTGGAGAATGTCTTCATTTCAATTGTGCATTAATTTCCTATATTTACATGTGTTGAATATTAAAGGTATAGAAAACAGTGCTGACCTGTATATTAATAACCTTAGCAACCCACCGTGATCTAGGAGGGCAGGCCTTATTATTTCCATGTTGCAATAGTGAACGGGGCCCCAAAGAAGTTGAAGAACCTATTCAAGACAAAAGCCAGAGGTAAACCCGGGTCTTCCCAGTTAGTGTGCACTGTCCATGGCGAACTCCAACCTGACCAAGAACCTTTCAGGGAAATCCTGTTTAATTTGGCACGTTATAGACAGACCCAAGATAGAATTAATCACGGATTTGATAAGATCTCACGAGGCAGAATGAGTGTTCATACAGTGCATTAAAACCACAATTGGGTAGGTAGCTTAAAATGACATAACTTCCATGTGTGTAGGCCAAAATCAAGCTCTAAGGGATTATTTTATCTTCCAAAGTTAGACATGTCTGAATGATACCCAAGTGAAGATCATTGATAAAAGGTTAAACTTAAAGTTCCATATTCCTGTAAGAGTACTTCTTTAAAATAACGCTTTTTTCCTCACAATTAAAATATTTGCTTGAATTGAAAATTCCAAATGGTTCTTTTTCAGTAATGTAAAGACAATGGATCCAAAAGTATGCAGTTATCTTATGTCTATTTCTTAAGAAAACAGACTTCTCCAAGTAACAAATTTTTAAGTAATTTTGATTTTTACAAAGAACAATCTTAAAACTATAAGCATCATTAAATACTTCATGCCCATTCTTTTCTCCTGTATTTTCCTGATAAAAATACACGAACAAACTTTTACTTTTTAAAAAGAACACCCATACAAAAGGAAAGATGGGAAAATATTTTTTTAATTCACTTTTGTACATTTTTTAAGCAATCTATTGAAAAGAATAAGATCTTTTAAAAATTGGCTGTTTTCTATTTTCTTTAGAATAAAAATAAAGAGTTAGTATGTGTGGCTGATATGTGGAGTAAACTATTTTAGGGTAATGATTTTGAAAATAGCTATTGTGTTTCAGTTTATAACTTGTCTCAGAAAATAATACATTTCTATACTTATGTCTTTTGAATGATGAGTATATTCAACGACTTCATATGAGGAGTATTTGCAATGACTTTGGGAAAACTAGCTGAATGAAGTCAGGTCATTGGAACTCCTTGAATTTTATATCCTAAAACTGGGCGCATTACTTGTTTCCCTTCAAAGCCAGTCCTCATCCCACCTTTCCTATTTTTGTGAATGCTTGCCACCTTCTTCCGCTCATGCAGCTGGAAAACCTTTACACTCTTTTTGTCTCAAACATATCCCTCAACCTTAGCAAGTCAACCAGACATCAATTTGTCTTTATCTAACCCTTTCTGGAATGTCTCCCTATCTCGTCATCCAAAGACGTCTCCCCTTGTCCAGGCATTTGTAGTCTGCTTCCTGGACCCCTCTGGCTTCCCAGTCTTTGATGTCTCCTTAACATCCCTCATTCAAACAGCTGCCAGAATTTCTTCACTGAATCACTGTCTAGTTTTCTTAAAGGAAAAAAAAAGGAAAGAAAGTACTCTTTAAAAGAAAACCAATTAACAACAGAATAAAGTCCCAAACTTATTTTTCGTGGCATTTAGGGCATTTAAATCACCTTTTTAAACTCCTTGACTAGTAATAACTGGTGACTCCTCACTTTTGCACCACCCTTCTGAGGATGGGACCACTATAGAAGGAACATAGCAAGTTGACTGAGAGTGCTGGCTCAGGAGCAAATAGCCTGGGTTTGAATCAAACCAGTCGCTGAGACTAGCCGTGTGACTCTGGGCAAGTCACACAACACCTCTGTTCCTCTTTTCCCCCTTCTGTTGTGGTACTACTGTCAGGAGGTTTTGCAAGAATTAAATTCAGCCAGAAAGCGTCTAGGAAAATGCAGTGGAGGGCAAGGGAAATGGGTCTATACTTCTGTCATGGTGACTAGTTTTAGCTGTTGCCCCACTAGTTTACAATCTTTTTGGAGTCTGAGGGCCATGACTTATTCATCTTTGTCAGCGTACTCTCTTTACAAAGCAGATGCTCAGTAGATGTTCGTTAGATTAAACAGAATCTGAATGAAATGTGACAGAGGAGAGCCCAACTGTTTAAAGATAAAATGACCTGTGTTGATGGCACAAACATCAGTCAGCTCTTTAAACCAACTTTATTGAGGTATTACTTATAAAATGTACCAATTTTATGAGTACCAATCTAAGAGTTCCGACAAACACACACATTCATGTAAGCACTATTCCAATCAAGACACAGAATATTCCCGTTACCCCCAAATTTTCCTTGGTGCATCTGCAGTCAGTCCCCGCTTCCCACCCCAACCTCAGGCGACCTCTTTCTGTCATTACAGATTAACTGTGCCTGCCATTTACTTTTTAAGTTTTATATTAGAATTGTTTCTATCTTTCAACCTGAACGATCTGTTTCTATATAATCAACTCATAAACACTAACATGCAAAAGGAAAACTATGTCTCAGGCACCACTTGTTCTAGGGCTGGATGGGGGTTGAGGGTACCAGCAAATTGAAAATGGAAAACAGTATTTGCACTTCCATAGCCATTTAATTCTTGAAACTTGGCTTTTTTGTTTTTACTAGGCCGTTTTAGGCACAGTCCTAACCTGTAGGGAAGAGAGAGTATGTCCTTATTTAACGCCCTGTAGCCCTGAATCCCTGTAAGGCGAGGACTGAATCCTGGCCGTGAAGGCCCTGTTGCTGGGAATCAGAGCTCCTGCCTGCTTCTCGGCCCTTCCTTCTCCATGGAAATTCATTCGTGACCAGAAGAACGCCGCGTCCTGGAATTGAGGCTATAGGAAGGACCCCAAGACCTTTGCAGTTCTGGACGCTCTCAGGAGGGACATTTCATGGGTCTCCAGCGCTTTGGCTGTTGAGCACAGGCTTTGAGGACGGCACTCCGGTCGCTGCACCTGGGGCCAAAATGACCCCGCAAAGGGTCTGCAGGAGAGCTCAGGGCTGGTGGCCAAGAGGCAGGGGATGAAGTCAGGGTGGCGTGGGGGCAGGGGCTGGGGCCGGACGTGACCAGCTGACTTAGGACTTGACACACACACAGACACACACACACACACGCACACAAAAGAGGCCGGAAAGTGTCCGGAGGAAGCCCGCGCGTCACGGGGCACGGAGCCGGGAGCCTGGCGCGCCCGCCCAGCCGCGTCCCGGGAACAGGCCCGCAGAGCCCCCGAGTCCCGCCACCGCCACCGCCGCGGCCGCCGCCAATGAGACTCCTCCCGCTCTTCGGTGAGTGCCCGCGCCCGCCGGAGGCTGCGGAGGGGCCCGCGGCGCCAGGGGAGGGGGTTTTCCAGGTGAAGCTCAGGTGCCCAGCGGATCTGACCAAGCCGCCCACGAGAGTTGATGCAGTACTTCCCAGGATGTTTTTCTCCTTGGCCTTTCAACTCTGGAGTTCGATATTTAGGGCCCAGGGACGAAGTCACCTTTTCATTCCTTCTGACAAAGTCCCCAAAGTCTCCGACTTTGACCTTTCTTCTGATCTCCCCGCAAGAAATTTGGGAAACTCCAAAACATTAAGACTTGTGGGAGGTTTCCTGACATTTTAAGGGGACTGCCAGCCCAGACTTTGGGTTCATTTAAAATACTCTTTTGATGATGCTGTGCAGAAAGACAGTAAATCACATATTTGAAGGCGAATTAATTCTGGTTTAGACAGTATATACAGCCCTTTGTGAGGCTGGGATGTAGAATCGAATGTTTCAGAATCTCTTTTTACCAGATAAGGACAATTTATCTCCGATGACTGTTTTCAGAACAATAACTTGCATGATTCATAACTGTTCATCCCCAAGTGGGCTTGTCTTGAGACGGCCTGGGACAACCATTAAAAAATGAGCTCTTACGCTTTTCCTTATCTTTTCCTACCAGCCCGCAAAATACCATTTCCAACTTTGTTTTCAGCACATCTGAAATAAAGTCTTGTTCTCTCACATGCTGCATTTTGTTGGTTGTGTTTGTGGGGTGTTCCGTTTCCAGATCAATCTTTGACCAGTGTGTTGAGTTTTCCTTTAATTTCCCCTAACGGGAGAAAATGTGAAAGCAATTTTATTATGGAAAAGGAAGAATTTAAAAGAGGATTAAAGCACAGAAAAAACAATAATTGCATTTGTCTTCCTGTATGTTATCACTTGTTGCTCTCATTTTAAAATAACACAGATTTGAATTTGAAAAGACCCAGATACTTACTTTACCTTGGTTTCTGCACAGAATCATCCCCAAAGAAGGGAAATTGCTTTACCATCATGTAGTTACCTTAAAATTAACTCACGTCAGGGCGAAGGGTCCAATGATCTAGGAATGCTGCTTTCTTTATAAAGCTGTGTTGTTTACTACATTTTAGCTTTGTGGAGATTTGCTTGATAAACATTGAGATTGAAGAAAAGCATTACTCTTTTTACTTACTTGCTCTGTGCTATTATTTAGCTAAATGCTCCCTTGGGAAATTCTCATAATCCATTTATCTAAATAGAAAGAAAGAAGAGGATTTGTGTTTATTGCAGTCTCACTCAACAATGGGGGGAGTCTTTTCTTTCTGAAAAATTGTGTTTCTCTATTTTCCTTAGTGGGTTTTTCCACTTTGCTGAATTGTGCCTGCCCTCAGAATTGCACCAACACCGCTTGTCTCCCAAATGCAAAATGTGAGATACGGAATGGAGCTGAAGGCTGTTACTGCAACATGGGGTTTTCGGGAAACGGTGTCTCAATTTGTGAAGGTAAACAATCTTCATGACTGCTTTTGGATTTTATTGTAAGATTAAATTCTGATATGATTACTTCTCCTTTGTCCAGAAATTAAGTTGCTTCACATTATACTGTTTGATTTCATACAACTGATTAAAAAAAAGTTTAATTACTGAAACAATAAATTTGAACTTCCAATCTCAAAATTTATACTTGATTATTGATTGTTGATGACTCCACGTATATCTTATCTTTGGTGCGAATATTAAAGAGTGCCTTAGAACTTAAGCTGGAACACTAAGTTGCAGAGAGTCGAGTCAATACTTTTGGGAACTACGGAACCCAGAGTTCGTGAAGGTCAGGTTATACTGGGATGTGTGGCATCACATGCCTTCTTTAGTCCTTGACTACCTAAATTTGAGGATAATGTGAAGAGCTTTGAGGTTTTCTCCTGCATACCCTGAGTGTAGAAATGAAAGAGAAAGAGAGAGAGAGAAAAGAAAGGGAATTTTGAAAATTCGTTCTTTTCTGAAAAAGTGGATCCTCTTTATAAGACTTTAGGCGAGAGGCCAGAGCAAGAATGCCAGAAAGAGTCCTTCTAGGGTGCAGTTTAGCCCATTGACTTGATAGAACACCATCCGATCATCAGATTTAAGTGATTTCTTGTCTGTGGTCCCCACCACCACCTCTGCTCCTGTTTCCTCAAGCCTCGCTCAATCTTTCTTTATTCTCTTTCATTTTTAGCAGAATCTAGTTTTAACTGGGTCAATAGAACAACATCCTGGGTAGGAGAGAGAGAAAAAAGTTCCAAGTCGTATAAATTAGTTTTAGAATATAATTAAATGGCAAGTTCAAATTAGAACTGTGTGGTGTTATACTCCTAAATGTATTTAAGATAACATGGACTTTTTCTAATTAAGCCAGGATATTGTGCATTGTTAATATTGCATGTGTTTGCTTATAGCGTAAACAAGTTGTATCTCGTGATTCAATTTGATAGGCTCTTAAAAAAGATTAAATATGCAGTATAGAGTAAGACCAAGCCTCATCATAATTAGTTTAATGTTTTAAAAATGTAGAGGAAAGCTACAGCTTTTTTATGGTGCATTAGATCAGGCGTTTCTGCTTGTACACACAGCCAGGATTTGTAATATGCTGTTCTACAAGCACTACAAAATTCTTTCCATAAATAATCTTAGATTTTTATTGTATATTTAATTGAATGGCATTATGGCAAGTTGCTAGTTGAGTGACCTTCAAAATCTTGCTGCAAACATATTAGTGTGCTCTCCAGCAATCATTACAAGTCGTGCCATAGTCCTTTATAAGCTGTGTTGTCTTTCTGTTATTCAGATACTTTTCAACTGTCATCATTAGCATCAATAACTTTTCACAATTTGGACCTGCAAAAGCCAACTAGATTATAATCATGTTTCTAATGATTTCTTTTGAAAGTATTTTTCCCATTATCCAGTGTAGTTGTTTTTTTCCCCCACCGCCTAGTCAATGGCCCGCTGAAGGACAGAAAATATTTTCTGTTGAAAAGAAATACTTCAAGACCTTTGGGCCTGCAATTTCTTTTCACAAAGAACACAACTTACAATGGGAATTTTTTTTTTTCTTTTCAAGTTCATTTTTAACTTAAATCCCCTTCTTGTTTAAAGAAAGTTATATATTTACTTGTTTCAATGCTTACTATTTGATGATGTCCTCTTCAAACTACTCAAAGGTTTGTGATGTCTTCTTAAGACTGTTCAGTTTCGCCTTTAATTCACTGATAGAGTTTTGATATTTTTTTCAGTACGTATATTTAATATGTTTCAGAATTAAACTTAAAACCTTGTATTCTCAACTGCTGAATAGTCTACGTTATATTTTGGGTTTAAAAACTCTTGTTAGCTTTTTTCATCTCTAAAAAGATTCCCCACTTTTTCTGTCTTTCTCTAAGATTGGTATTAGGTTAACAAAAAAAAATGACTGGACAGGAGTTTTGTTACAGAGGATGCCTACTTTGGGAGGAATAAAAGTTTTTTTTTTTCTTTTTGGTGTCATTACTGTCATCTTCATAAAATTTGGCTCCCGCAGAGACCTGCCAAATAAATGTTGTGGTAATAACTCAACCTCGCTAAATGTACTCTGTTTGAAGAGGTAATTTTGAACAAGTTGTTTAGAATTTGGATTACATAGTCAAACAGAAACAAGTTTTAATAGTAGTGAATTTATTTCATTTTCTTATTGAATAAATATTTATTGAGCACTTTCATCACCATCATCAGGATAGCTAAATCTACTGTACCTTGAGTCCGAGATATTCATTGGCACAATACCTTAATCTGCTATTAGTCCCATTTTATCTATAAGGAAATAGAGTCTTAGAAAGGTTAAGTGAACATCTCAGTTGATACAATAAATAAGCGGTGGAGCCAAGATTTGAACTAAGGTCTAACTCCAGCGCTTGTATCTTGCTCTTTATCTTTGACCATAAGGCCTCTGCTTAATAGGTACTACTATGCCCTTGGACTGAAATAATGAATAAGAAATTGGCTTTTATTTTCAGTTTATCTAGAGATAGTTACAAAACTGTATTAATCATTTGATGCAATGTTATAAAAGTCATAAATAGAGGTAAATTTGAGATGTTCTACCAACTACAGGAAAACCTTCCAAGTCAAGGTGACATTTAAGCTGAGAATTGAAGAATATATAGTGTTTATCAATGGTATTGACAAAGTGGCAGAGAAGTCAGGCAAAAGGGATCAGTCTTAACAAAGGCGTAGAAGTTGAACATGGATGGTACGTTTTAAGGAGCTCCGAGTATTTCCTGCAGGGTGTATATCACAGGGTGTATTAGTCGAGGGGTCAGGGGAATTAAATCAAGATGTCAAGAGTATGGGCTTTATCCTGTTAACAAAGAGCCATTGGCAGGTATTTGGTAGCTGAGTTACATGATAAATTATGTGTATTAGAAAGATGACCCTGTTAGGGAGAGGAGGAATGGATTAGCCAGGGTCAACCTATAAAAGCAATAGTGACTTTATATTTGTACTTATATTTGTACAGTTTGTGTCACTTCTACCCAATATATCTTCAATTATCATATCAAGCTTTTGAAATAAAAAGTACAGATGGTATCTTTTGTTTACAAACACCCTTATGACTGGTCATAACCAGTTGTCTTGAGCTCCATGCTACAGCGTTTTGTGTCTGAGAGAAACAAACTTTTTATTAAGATTATCATAGTTTACAACCTTGTGAAATCAAATGGGTATCTTTTGAATATTTGTTTTCATTTCTCATCAGGCATTCTGAGCTCTTCTGATGGTTCATCTGCAACTTCTCTTGGCCTTTTACGTTTATTACACTTTTGTAGTATTGAGTTGCAGGAGTAGAGAGTTGAGTAACAGCTGGAGTGAGCATTTTCTTTTCTTCCTTCCCGCTCTCCCCCCCTCCTCTCTTTCTTCTCCTTTCCTTTCTTTCTTTCTTTTTTCAATCCTCAGATGGAAGTTGTTCCTGATTTTTAAGTAATATTTAAAGAATATTTGAAGAATTGGAAATATAGATCACAATAACATTATATATGCATCTTCCTTCACATATAATATGTTACTAATAATCATTGAGGAAGCAAATGTTTTTTGTAAAACCAATGTGTTTTTACACACTCCAGAGGAACTTCTTAGGTAAATGAATACCAATACCAGCTTGAAAAAGTGTGAACTCTGATGTGCTTCTAGATAGCTGTGTGTCAGATTTGTTTTAAAGTGAGGTGCATATTTCCATAGAATTTCTTGTACTGCATGGAAAATGTAACCTATTTAAGAAGTGACAGTCTAAATGAACCCAAGGCTTACATTCCAGGATGCACGATTTCTGTGAACTTCATCCAAATAAATAAAATACCTTTGCCAGTTTCAGAAATCCTTTTCCTTGTACTAGAAATATGACCTCTTTTGTCCGTTGACAAGAAGAGTTACACAATAGAGAGAACAAAATCTACCACAGTAATTAGGTGGAACTTCCTCAAAAATATCCACTCCATAAGATTACAAATTCCTTCAACAGATAGAAAGAGAAAATAAAACAATAAACCATTATAAAGATTTCTTTTAGGCTAACGGGTTTTTTTTAAAAAGGAGAAGAAAAATAGGACTTGTGTCCTTTGAGTTTTGCTGATCAACTCCACAATTTTAAAGTGAAAAACTTCTCTGTTCTGATTTGACAATGTCGTTTTTTCAGTCTGAATTTCAGGAATCATTTTTCTAAGCCATCTTGTTTCATGTTTATCTCACAGGACAATTATGAGAATTAATGAGATACAAACAAAGAAATATCTTGAGATCTCGAAGATTTAATATGAACATAAGATTTTGGATTTTCCCAACTAATTTATAATGAAACATCATGAAAATTTTTCTTGGCGCAGAAGTCTTATTTATTTTTAATCACTTTTTAATCAGTGTTATCGAGATGGATTCATTGCATATTTAGAATCATAAAAGTAATATCAGATAGCTAATGACACAGAGAATTAAACTGAAATAGTAAAAGTTAACACACAGCTTCTGAGTTCTAATTTCAACAGTCGAAAAGTTATTCAAACTTCTGTGTTAAATCAATTCTAAATAAGACACCATCTGACTTCACATTATTAGAGTGCTGATTTTTTTTCAAGTGGAAACTACCATTGTTTGTTTTTACTTCAGCCTACAACATTAATTCATAATGTATATGCTATATAATATGTGTGGATGATGATGCATCAATGGCAATAAAAATTGGGTATCGTTTTTCCAGAATTAGCTTTCATTTTGCATGTGAAGTGAACATGACAGCTGTACTGTCTTATATTTTCTCTCCAGCCATATCTTTAGGAGCTACTACGAAATTAAAATTAAATCAAAATTGTGCTGTATGTGGAATTTGCATACATTTTAATCCTCTGTTTCTTTTTAAGAAAAATACTGGTAGAAAGAAGAGAAAGGGACAATAGCAATAGCACCTTCAATACCAGGAAGTAACTTATGAGTCAGTTGTTCTGCTTTGTTTATTACAGCTCCACTCTTTTGATGATATTCTAAGATTGCCAACTTTATTTTGCAAAACATGATTTTTTGTTGTTGTTCTGGGAATGTCAGTTATCTATAATCCCAGTTTGTAGGGCATCAACATACTTTATAGCCAATACCTAGTTATTTCAAAAGCAAATTAACCTTCTGATTGTCCATTTTCCCATTTTTTTCTCTTCTTCCTTAGTTTCTTTAATGCTTAAATAAGTAACTTTCAGATTTACAGCTTATTCACAAGTAGAGTAATAATATTGATGTTAATTTTAGTGCTTTCTGTGAGCTGGAGACTATTATAAGCACTTTACATGAATTTATGAATTTAATTCTCATAAAAACTCTCTAAAGGCTAGTATTATCCTCAATTTATAAATTAAGTAATTTTCCCAGAGAAAGTACAAACAATTGCCTCATGTGATCCTCAAACTACTCCGTGAGGTAAGTCTGCAAGTAAGGATTGAATCTCATTGAGATGAAATGAATTATTTTGGTTGTACCCCCCATCCATGAATCTGCTTTTTTCCCACTACATTATCAAAACAATTGATTAAAAAGAAAAAATTACGTGGTGTGTATGTTTAAGATACCTTAGGAATAAGTGCATGCAAGTTAAAACTATTTACAAGTTTCAATATCTTGATGAAATTCATAGGTCAGTTACAATTGTTTGACGCCTGTTCGTCCGCAGACTTCAAGGCCAATGTACTCACAATAAAATCAATGAAATCAGAGTGGGACCATGAGAAGTCTACTCATTAAGACTGAACTCCTCAAAGCAGGATCCAGTGCTACAAAAGGGGGCAGTTCAGTGTCCACAGAGAAGGCTGCAGTGAAGATGGTGGCGTTTCCTGGTGTTGGTGATTTCCTATCCTTTTCCCAGAGAGAGGACATCTAGGCGATAGGTTGAGACAGTATTTCCCAAAGGTTACACAGTTTGGGCTCCTGTTTCCTATCAGTGTGTGCTCCCAGGTAAAGCCAAGAAAATATTCTCAAAGGAAACTCTGTGATCTGCGTGAAAGGAACTCTTGAGAGTGAAAATTGATGCCACCTTTCTGCCTACTTTTTTATACCTTTGCTGGAATAATGCCTGAAAAGTGCTGTGCCCACCCACATAGACAGAGAACTCTGCACTCTCTTGCACTAAAGAGGTTGTAATGGCTGGTAGGCAAAACCTGGGCCAAGCTACCCCAATTAATCAACATCGTTATTGAATTATAAACATGAGGGTCATTTAAGGATAACTAGGCATTGGAGAAAGGCCAATAATACAAACACAAAGATGACTAAATAGAACAATTGGCCAGGAAAATGATACTTTTAGGAAGAGAAAAGAGGTTGAGGGAAAAAGTCCAACTTATACTGTCAAAGAAATTCTGGAAAATTTGGCACCCAAATAAACACAACAGAAAAGTAGAATAGGCTTCTACATAAAAAAGAGCTATCACACCACAAAAATACATTCTTCTTCAATATACCCTAAAACCTTTGTGTTCCTCAGTCCCTGGTACCTCCTTTCTCCTCTTGTTCCTCTCCTTTTGTAGCAAGAAGGGTCAAGACAATAAGCTGGTAAAATTGTCAGTAAGGCAAACCAGTGCTTAAAAACCACCAGAAGATTGAGGCTAAAGTCTCCATTCCTGTGTTTCCTCTCCTACAAGGAAGACCACACCTAGAACAGGGAAGCAACAAATAAATTTCTTTATACTTCAGTAGAAGATAGTCAAACTATTCTTGACTCGTCAAGGGGATTTAATCCCCCTTTTTAAGATAACCTAATTTCACCCCTTGTGATCTTCTGCTTTACCTGTGCCCAAACCTCTCCCAAATTCCTCTCCTCCCTGCTTTATCTCAAAGGTGAAACGAGGTAGCCAATGTGTCTTCTAAACCTAATTGCATGATTTGCCTGTGGTTTTTCATGTTATAATGTCATTAATATGGGGATGGAGCCCGTATGTGGTAACCAGGAATAGTGGATTGTTATTGGAGAACCTCAGCTCCATTTGATTAGGCCCAAACTTTGTTTTTGACTCACTTATAACTTTTGTGGTTATAATATTGTAATCGTCTGCAGTCTCCCTATGTTGTCTGTTTTCCAAAGAGATTTACAGAATTCCCTGGCTAATACTTTTGATATAAACCTAACATATTTTTCTCCTCCAGTAAAATATATTTGTCTTCTGATAAATGTTATTCCAAAATTGAGGCAATAACCTATAACAGAACGGCTGAAATATAATATCCAAAGAATTGCAGAACTAAAAAGCTAAGATGAAAAATATGAGAACAAAACTGAGGAACAGAGGACCAGACATGGGGAACCTAATTTCCATCTAGCAGAAGTTCTTACTGAAGAAGGCATCCAACAAGATTTAGCAGAGGAAATAATAAAAAATACGACAATTTTCCCAGAGCTTGAGAAAGACATGAGTCTTCAAGTGAAAGAGCACTTTAGTGCCTGCCTATCTTGGACAGAACGTTTGTGCCTTCACTTCTCATGTTCTTATGTTTAAGGAATATCTATTGATCAATATCCTGCTATAAAAGAGGAGTATAGTTTACTTAATAATCTGTCACTTTTATTTATACATTCAAGTTGATTATTACCTTTATATCCTTGAATAATAATGGAATATACTGGCTGACTTAACATCAGGCTGCTCCATTCCTGGAGCCTAGGGTGAAAATCTATTCAGATCATAGGGACAGAGTGAGAGAAACCGGTTTTCAAAAGGACGTTTAGGTAACTGTTAGCATCAGGGGAGTGAATAGATGCCAAGCAGCCAAAAAACGTAGATGACCACTATAAGCTAAGTTTCTATCAGTTCTTTGAGCCACCATTTCTCCATTCATCCACTTTTCTTTAATCTCTACTTCATTTAATTACTTTTCTGAGACCAATTCTAGCCCAAGGAAGGGGGGGGGGTCACATTTTAGAAATACTGTCATATTATCTCATCATCTTAAAAATAATTTCTCGATCAAAGTGTTATCCTTTAGGTTCCCATTATTGAATCTTTCTTATATCCTTTTATCCCAGTAACTAAGACCCAGCCCTGTAAATTGGAACCTTCCTAGTATCCCCCACCCTAGATTCTCTGGTAATAAGTTCTAATATCACTGAGCCAAGGTCTCCAAACTTGTTATGTACAGACTAGCTCTGTTCAGCTGGGATTTTCATGATAAGTTGCAAAGAGCATCTGAGCCTCAGTTTCTCTGTAAAATGAGCAGATTTCACTAGGATCATTATTAATGTCTCTCCCAGCTTTAAAATTCTTTGATTCTATTATTGTGAGACATTTATTTGAATTGTAGTCAATTTCCAATTCAATCACTTTTGGGGGAAGTAGCCTGGATTTGGGGCTTAATTTAAAACATGAAAATGAAAAGTACGGATTTTGGTCTCTTGCCTCTAAACTCAGTGCACTTTCCACTTTACTATGCTGTATTTTTATCTCCGATCTCTAGAGCTGGCATGACCAACGAAGACAATGCTTTCCTCTACTCCTATGCTTCCTCCTCCCTGCTTGGGACCATGACACATCATGATACTATTTCCTGCTGAGTCGCAATGTGACCTCCAAGTTCTCCAGGCAGATGCTACAAATCAGGAGAGGTTGGCACATAAATGAAACTTATTTTCCATATTTTCTCTGGTGGCTTCCACCCTTGGAAGGAATTTCTGGACCAATCTTCAGTGGGCCCTCTTGTATTACAGTGCTGAAAAGTAAGGTATTCAATATAATATGATGAGCAAAAGAAGTACAATATTGGAGTCACTTGAACCATTAAAAACAAACAAGAAGGCTGTAAAACCTTGATTTTATATTTGCTTCCCTATCAGAGAGATTTAGTTACTGTTATACGTGATTGAGAGTACCCCTTTGAATACGATGGTGTGCGTATCGATTTTAGGGGGCGGAGGGTTGTGATTCACGTGATTTTTTTTAACCAACATTTAACGGCTATCTGGAACAAACTGCCACAAAATGGAACTTGTCCTTGTGTTGCAATTCCAAAAGAACCTTGATGATTGTGTGCTTGTGAGGGTGTGATGAGACAGGGGTGGTGAGAGTGCAGTTGATCAGAGGGGCAGTCTTCTCAGCTGGAAACCAGTAGCTAAATTTCTCCCTTCTGAGGACTACATGTATCTACAGACATCAAAATACCCTTGTGTCAGGCTCAATGGATAGAATAGGATAATTAGTTATGTGTGCTCAGGGGAGAAATTGAGCACTTTCAATGTTGGAAGTATTACAAGTTGAGACTTATTGTCTAAGACCCAATACACATCACTTTCTTTGCAAGGCCTTTCTCATTTCCATCTGTTAAGAATAAGCATTTGTGGAGCCGGCCTGGCGGTGCAGCAGTTAAGTTCGCATGTCCTGCTTTAGCAGCCCCGGGTTTGCAGTTCAGATCCCGGGTGTGGACATGGCACCTCTTGGGAAGCTGTGCTGTGGTAGGCATCCCACATATAAAGTAGAGGAAGATGGGCATGGATGTTAGCTCAGGGCCAGTCTTCCTCAGTAAAAAGAGGAGGATTGGTGGCAGATGTTAGCTTCAGGGCTAATCTTCCTCCGAAAAAAAAAAAAAGAAAAGAAAAAAGTGCTGTTTGTCGTGTTCTACTCATAATTCCTTTTTATTTTTGCATTAATACATAAGTTTTGATGGAGTCTGCCTACTTTTCAATAGCTGCAGGGGAATATCAAAAATGAGTGCTGTTTGAGGACAGTGACTAGTTCTTATTCTTGATTGTGTCCTTGGAAACTACCAAACTGGTTTGGGTCCAATCTGTAAAATACTATGGATTGTTTCTGAGTGACTGCTCTGATTGGTTGGTGCCTCATTCTTATTGTTCCTTACCTATGCTGAATTTATTAATACGTTATGGATCATATTCCTGCTTTGCAGGAATCAGCCCTCAGATTTGGTTGAATTTTATACATTGTAAAGACCAGTGTAGCAAGATGATCTTAGGCATGATCTCATCCCAAATATTTTGCTGTAAATAAAGAGTATCCATTATAGCCCGATGGAAAATTTGCATGAATGATCATAAACTTGACATTGATTTTCTCTGGGCTATCTTTATGTTCCTATTTCATTTTGAGTGATCAATATACAAGACTGAATTTTTGTTAACTTGTTTATTGCTCTTTTGAACATTTTCATGAATTGGGAAGCAGTGTCCTAAGGCAGGATCAGTTGCAATATTGGTACTAATCCCTCATGATGGTCCCCAGTTTTGAGGCACTTTGGTCCTAACCTTTAGTCCCATGTTGACTATGGTATTGCCTTCTGTGTCTTATGTATCAAATATGCCTTTTTCACAAAAATCATAAGAAGTGTGAAATCATTGACACTTAGAAACGTGATATTTTTACTTCTAATTGTATTAGTACTTTGACAGTTCTTTCTATAATTGCTAAAAGGAATTTTAGTCTGCATTGTTGAAAATACTTGTCTCCCATTTATCACTGCTTCCAATGAATTGATCTTTTTAAATGCTTTACGTGAAGCGGTATTTATTCTTTAGTTAACTGTTTAAGATGAAGTTTTATCTTTTTTTGCATTAATATGTACAAAGTTAAGGACTGTTATTAAAATAAATTTTTTGGTTTTTATCAAGCTCTAAGTTTGGTTAAAATAGAATAAATTATCTCATAAATGAATTGGGAAGGAATCCTATTTTCTTGCTCTCTAAATTTGAATCATTTCATTAGAATTTTGATACTTCCATTATATGAGAATTATGAATAAAATATTATCTCCATCCACGAAAACATTTTGTTTAATTTAAAAATATATATTTTAACCCTTCCAAAGAATTATTCACTTCCTTGCTCTAGGAAAGAATCTTTTCATTCCATGTGGCAGTGCTGAAATCAACTAAAAGATTATGTGTTTAGGAGGATGTGGGAAAACTGACTTGAAAAACTCTAAAGGAATTATTTCAGATAATTTTCTACTTCCTGTCTGCTTGAGATATGATCTTATATCCTGTATTTAACCAACCATAAAACATTAAATTGATCCCAAGGATATGAATTTACCTGAATTTACATAAATCTGTATGATTTGTTAGTCAGCTGTATCAGAGAACACCACTACGTAATGTATATTATACACTATTTATACAAATGTCTCAAACATTCAGAATGTTAAAAAACATAGAACAAAACTTATTTGTCTGGCATGAAATATAATTTTCTGAATATTAAAACATTAAGGCAAGATCATTGAAATAGTTCAGCTCCTTTAACTATTTTGGTCCATTGCCATTGAGTATAGGTGAAAGGTACCAATGCTTAAATTACTGTAGTCTCGTGTGTAGTTGTGAATAGAATGTGAATGAGGATATTAGGAGAAAAAAAATTCTGTTTAAAAAAATTGGATATAGAGAAAGAACTCCAAACACCTGAATGTAACAGATGATGGTATTTGATATTCAAGTCGAAGAGTTTTCATTAAAAATGTGATTATCTTGAGTGTCGTTGGTCAGACAAGCTCAATTCCTGCCAAGTTCTTTTACGTGGGATTTACTGCAAGGTGATGCTATTTTCCATATTAACATGATTTTTCCCTGCAATTTTATGTTCAGATACTTAATTTTTATTACCAAGAAATCCGGATTAGTATACAGCTTCATAGATTCTCTTTATAATTGTTTAAAAGTTCCCAAATAAATTGCTGGAAGATAGAATGTCAGAACCATTCAAACCTTGTACTTATTTTAAGGAGGAAATTAACACTTTGGTCCTTTATTTGCCATGGAAAGAGATAATGACTTTCTCTAGGAAGATTAGAATCTAACCAAACATTGTGGGCTATATATAGCATACAAAACCCTGTGCCATTTGTGAAAATGCTATCAGGGAGAAAACCCAGTGACTGAGTTTCTGTACTGTATTTTTTAGGTACACAGATTTAATTTAGAGATTATGGTTTGAAAATAAAATTTACTGTATGAGTGTTTTTGGCTGATAAGAAATTGATTTTGTGACCTTGCTACACATTAATTGAAATATCTGGCAATGTGTCTTGACTGGGTTTAAGGAACCATGCGTTCTTGGAACCATATTATTCCTTCACGTTGAACTCGAAAGTTAATCACTTTGTTACCGTTATAGGAAAGGAAACTACTTTTTGCCACTGTGGGGTCTGAATAACCTCCTTCTATTGCATGACAAGTGGGTTTTACAGAATAGACATTATATTTAGTTGGTTCACTATATTAAAGGTGGAGGCTTTTAATTTACTTAAGAGTGATATTACTTACACATTAAACATAGTACTTTGTATTTTGTAATATTTTAAGGGTTATATTTATAAAATCAAAAATAAGGAATTATGTGCACATGAGCCTGTTTAGACATAAATAGAGGTTACTTGTTATTTAAATTATTCGGTAAATTTTAGAATGTAGTTTATGAGAAGTTACAATAGAATGAAGGTAGTTAGGTTGTCATTGTTCTCCATACGTCTTCAATGTTAATTTATTTAACAGATATTGACTCAGGTTGCGTTTACATAGGAAAAAAATAGACTGCAAAGGAGAGTTAAAACAAATTGTGAAATTTGTAAAATCTTCCCAAGGAACGCCAAAATATATACTTTCTATGAGGGTCTTTGGGAACGATGAAGAAGGCCAGTTATCTACACGATAATTATCCAGCCAAGTGAACCTCTCCGCTTTACTTCTCTTTTGTGGATATAACATCAGAATCAAAATTGGGCCACATTTATTTGGTGACTTCATTTTATTGCCCTCTGCTCAACAAGAACACATCCTGAGTATTAAGGAATTTATCATTAAAAATGTAATTGAAGTTGTATTTAACATTTAGAACTCGAATTAAGGAAGAGTATGCTGTTTTTTGTGCATCTTTGGTAATTAAAGTTGACAGGTACAGACAACTCTATCAATTTTGATGATTGAACAGCGTTTAGGTATTTGTGGGAAATTTTTAGTATTTTGAAATAAGAGAGTTGTATATCCTCTGTATCAAAAGGATTCTTATGCCAGGTTTCTTGATGCCGTATGGAGGATAAGTTCTGAAGATAATTTCTGGACCTTTATAAACATGCAAACATAAAGAGAATGCTGAAAAAACGTACAGCATATCTCTGTTGTATATGCATTGCAGGAGGGCGAGCAGATGCTTGATTATAGGGTTATGTTTGTTTGTTCAACTAATGTTATGTTCATTGCAACAGTTTCATAATGGAATACCATGTGGAGAAGAATCATTTTTAAATGTATTGTGGACTTTGAATTTCGGTTTATTAGTTGACAAATATGTCAGAAAATTTTCAGTAGAGGCATTAATTGTTGTTTTATAGTCAATAATCTCTTTATCCTTACCCTTTGGAAAAAAGTCATGCTTTAAGAATAAAGTATAGAGTTAATCTGAATTTAAGGAATTCTTTAGATTATAACCCTGAGCACAATTTCATTATTATGTTGAGAAGAGAAAGCCTAAGTCTTATCAATTATTGGTGATAGAGTTTTAATAAAAAATTCCAGTGATTCATACATTGTGATCCAAGGACTTACTATTACTAATGCCTTAATATTTGCAGATAGATTCTTTTATTAATGGAAAAGAAATTGTCATTATAACAATATTTAAAATTGAATGGAAATATGATACACTTGGAGAGCAGAATTTAAAAAAAATTTTGGTATATGATAAGTATTCGACACTAGGATATCAAGTACAGATAATAAATGTAAGAGAGAAAAAAATGGCTATTGTTAATTTCAAAGTAGATTTCAGAAGGTGAAGCATTTTGATGGAAACACACTTTGGAAACCTGGGGCTCAGCTTTTTAGATTCAGCAACTGTTGATGGTTTCAACCAAGATGGATCAAAAGTGGAATCACAGCTTATTGTGGGAAGCAGGCCCACGGAAGCAGCAGCGCCTCTGAGGAAGCCATGTGTAAAATCAAATCCTAGGTTTGTCATTTACCAGCTATAAGATTTGGACCAGTTTCTACATATTTGGAATATAAATAGTTTTATAGACAACACCAAAATAGTTTTTGAGGATTAAAGAAGATAATACAAATGCAACACTGAGCTATGGTACCTGCCGTACAGAACGGCCTCAGTAAGTGATAACTGTTATTAATGTAGATCTGTCAGTCACTTTCTGCCAAATTGTTTTGGGTAGGTTCATTCTCTTTCTCCTTTCCCAAGTCATCCAGGAAACCAGATGAAGATCATCTAGGTGCTGTGGCTAATGTTACACATAGAATAACAAGAAGCTCTTCTTCTTTCCCCAACTCTATGAACACATGGCATATGTGCACTTCAGCATATACCTGGAATCAGGGTGGATTACTCCCTGCTCGTCAATGGTTCATTAATCCTTAATTTACATATTAGGTTTGCTGTGTCTGAAGGAAAACAAATTTTTACTTATGAGTCAGCTTTCTTTGAAAAGGGAGTTTCATTAAATTCCTTTGTGCTAATCACCTGGTCAGCAAGGTGAAAGACCAAATTTAAAGTAGAAATGTGTTTAAAAAAGAATCTTGGAACTAAATTCTCTCCAATTTTATATATATATAATAATATACATGTATTTTATATATGTGTGTGTATGTATATATACACCAATAAACAAAATTATATAAAAAATGCCTAGCATTGAAGACATGGTACTTAATGGAAGATATAAAGTACAGTAAGAAACAGATTAATAAGTGTAAATTCTGGGGCTGGCCCCGTGATCTAGTGGTTAAGCTCAGTGTGCTGTGCTTCGGTGGCCTGGGTTTGTGGGCACAGACCCACACTACTCATTGGCCATGCAGTGGAGGTGACCTACATGTAAAAAGTGGAGGAAGATTGGCACGGATGTTAGCTCAGGGCTAATATTCCTCAAGCCAAAAAAAGGTGTAAATTCTCAGAAAATAGTTTATTTACTGTGAATATTTATCATAATTGACTAAAAAATATTTTAATATCCATCTCATTTTTTATTGCTTGAAAACTATAGGGTTTACATGAAAACTTAAACAAAACTCTGTATTATGAACAGGTAGGTATTTTTGTTTTAGCTTAACAAATCTCCCACTGACATTAGTTGTTTAAAAATATTTGAAGGTAGATAGACACAGAAAAATACATAGATGATAGATATTTCTCTATATGAAGTTTCTATCAATTATTATGCAATTTTTTAAAAAGACTTGCAGGATACTTTGGCATAGAGCTCATTAGAATAGAGCAGCATATGTGTGTATATATATGTCTGTGTGTATATATAAAATAGAATCATTTTATATGAAATAAGATTCATTTCTCATTGAATAAGACCATTCTGAGAAAAATGTAAAGGAAAATAATTTTGCAGAGGATTGAATATTTGGCACAGCTTTGCTTCAAAGACAATAATTTGGTGTCTTACCTCTCAAGTGATCTGTATAATCTGAAAGTAGCTTCTTAAACTCTGAGAGAAATCACAGATCCATAGAATAACATCATGAGACAGCACTTATAAGATTTTCAGTGCCTGGAAGAAGTGACCATGTTCATTGATAGAACTGGTTGAGAAGATGATTGGAATTACTCTATCATGATTCTTTATTTCTGTGGTTGTTCAGGCATTCATCAGTGTAATATCTCATCCTGAATAAAGATAGATTTGAATGGAAATATGTCAAAACACCTTTATTCAGTCCAGCAACATTTCTGAGTTACGGTTTAACTTATGTCAACTCAAGATGATCAAATATTTTCTCACTGCATTTGAACCCTTTGTAATTCCTTGGAAACCTTCCCAAGAAAATGAAAAGCAGGGAGGCTAACTTGCAAATTCAATTGATTAAAAATGAAAATTCATCCTTTTGAAACTAAATCTCAACTTAATATTTTGTACAAGCTAAAATAGACCTCTTATACTGGGCCGGTGATAGAAACTCACATCAGGTTCTCTGAAGTCTAAATTTACTTCTCTCTAATTTTTCAACCTGTCATTTCAAAGTTATTATCAAGGAGCTGATGATCAATTTAACTTTTTCAAAATGTCCTGAAATAAAGTGTTTAAAGCCTTAATATAATTACATTTGATTTTCATTACTTTAATTTTGTAATTTACAAGAAAGTACTAGGTTATAACTTAAATTTCTTTACTTTTTACATTTGTTATTTTTAATTCTAATATATTTTGCAACTTTCATTCTAATTTGTCAATATTCCTAAATTGCAGACACAAAATTTGCAGTTGCTATGTAAAACATATTTGAAATAGTATGATAAATAATCCCTTATCATGAATCTAAAAATCTATAATTAGTGTAGATAAATTTTTTTCAACAATAGAGCAATAAGGTTGAATCAAATTGGAAGCTCTTTTGTTTAAGTTATTATTCATTAATTCATGCATTCACTCACTCAAGAAATACTTGTTGAGCACCTTCGATATGTTAGGCACTTTATAAAGGTAAATATGAAGCAATGAACCAGTATATGTGGCCCTCAAGGATTCTAGAAGGATAGAGAGACATTAAAAACACAATGACACAAATTGTCACTTAATCAGTTGAGTGGTCTGAGTGGTCTGAGTGCTTATGGGAGCTTCCTAAGGAGGCAATGTTTCAACCGAGAGTTGAACTGGGCATTAGCTTCATGAAGCATTTGCTTTGGGATAGGAATGGGTGGTAAGAATGATCATTACATGCACTTAGGAAAGCTCTGATGAATGATAAAGACATGCAAAAATAAGTTGCTGAAGTATAGTGAGGGGAGTGCTATAATTGTAGAAGATATATCTAAAAAGTTGATCAATGGGCACAGTATCTAGGGTCCTGATGTCATCCATAGAAAAATTGGACTCTATTTTCAAACATTTGCATTTTTGAAGATCGCATTATCTTCTACAAGGGAAATGAACTGGAGGCCAGCAAAGTGTGGATGCAAGCTCATTGGGTTGAGGTTGTTGAATCGGTGGGGGAGAGAGAATATTGGCTTATTCAAGATTAGTGACCAAAAAGATGAAAGAAGACTGAGAGAAGTGATATATAAATTGTAGGGATCTCTACGTCTTGATGATGAATTGGTATCCAGGTGAGAGCGAGAGATGTGAAGCATATCTCTTAGGTTTGTAGTATAAACAATTGGGTGGATGTTGATGCTTCTGATGAGAAAAGGAAATGTATATGGAGAAAAATGATTAGTTCTGTTTTGGATATGGTATGACTGACAAGTTAATCTTATATCTAAGTGGAGACGATAGTGTACATTGGTCTGAAACTTAGAAAAGTCTTGAGAAAATTTTTGGAGTCATTAGCAGGATGTTGATGTTAATGGAAACCATGAAAGCAAATACAATTACCTATAGAGACCACATAAAGGGAGATCATAGAATGAAAATAAAGAGGAACTAAGCCCAAGTCCTAAGAGACTCAAATTCTTAATCAGTAGAGAAAGTAAGGAAAGTTGACATGGGAGATTTAGAGATGTGGCCTTAAAGGTAGGGAGAACATATACATTATCATTTAAGCTAAGGGAATGGGTACTTCAAGGCAGAAGGAGGGTTCACAGTTTCAAATGCTAATGAGAGGCACAATGAAAACTGAAAATGCCTAATAACTCTTTTAGTAGAGTGATCAATGGTGACATTAGTAAGAACTGCTTTGGTGAAATTTTTATGACTGAATCCAATCTAGAATGGGCTGAGTAGTGCTTGAGAAGTAAAGAAATCCTTTTAAGTAGTTTGGCTATGAAGGTAAACAGAAAAGCCAATGTGGAAATTGACCAAATGTAAAGGCCATTGGAAAGAATTGAGTCTTAGAGAAAGAGTAGAAGATGAGACAAAAGGACTAGAAGAAAGAGTTGATAAAGACAAAAATGGATGGATCTTGAGCATAGGAAAAGGACCCCAGGCTAAGTAAGGGTTTAGGGAAGGAGAAGATTCTGGCTTACTTGTAGACACAGGCACAGGTTTGGCATCTAGAGCATCCTCATGTGTTTCTAGTCCCTGAGTGGTGGGAGACAAAAAAGGGAATAAATGTGGCCTGTCTAGGAAAATAATAGGAGTCTTGTAATGTTGAAAAAGATAATATAGCAGCAAAGAAATTGCACATGAAATAACTAAGCAATGTTTGCCAATGCCTAGAGCAGGGTGCCATATCGTGCTTCCCATGATGCCATGCTTCCTATCTTCTCCCATAGATAATCATCACGATTCAGTCTTAGTTGAGGACGCCATAACAAATACCATAGACTGGGTGGCTTAAACAGCATTTACGTCTCACAGTTCTCGAGGCTGGGAAGTTCAAGATCAAGGTGCCAGCAGATTAGGTGTCTGGTGAGAACACTCTTTCTGGTTTGCAGATGGCCATCTTCTTGTCTCCTCATTCAGCAGAGAGAGGGAACGCTCTAGTCCCTCAGCCCCTTTAAAAGACACTCATCCCACTCATAAGGGCTTTACCCTCATAATCTAATTACCTCCCACAGCCCTTAACTCCAAATACCACCACGTTAGGATTTCAACATACGAATTTTGGGGGGATACGTTCAATCCATAACAGTATCCTTTACCATAATTGGCTGAACATTGCCTTCGAATTTTACTCAGAATGGTGTACTGAGCAATAACTACCAAATAATGAGAATTGGTATGGGAATCAATCCCATTCTAATTGATGATGAAGAATTTTTTTTTTGATCCTGCATTTATGTCATAAATTAGAATTTTTCAGACTGCACATCCTATATATGTCTTTGTTTATTAATTATATTCACACCACTTGAAATTATGAAACACCCTAAAATAGAAATGTGAAAAAGATAAAACATAAATAAATGAAGAAATGTTAACATTTTTTCCTGTATATGAATGGATTGTTTTGCATACATTTTTGGGTACATTTCTGTAGTCTGGAAACAACTGGTACTGATGAAGTCCTCTTTGACAAGTATACCACGGTAGCCTGGTATATATATATATATAGTGTGTCTCTCTTAAATCATGCATGGAAATTGTAACGATTGTGCTTTCTGTTAGATATTGGTTTAGGTAATCAGATTTGCAGCTACTTTTAACATGTTCTTGGTAGTGAAAAATATTCATCTGGGATTGAAAATCTACTATTAAAAATAGCACTGACAGCTCCTTCTAAAATATCCTTTTTAAATGATGCCATCATGCCATGATTTATCTATTTTTGTTCCATGGCACATGTAATGAGATGAAAGTGCCTTCAAGGCATCTTGTTGCTACAGAACACCTCCCTTATGGTCAAATTCATTTTTAGACTCTTTATCCAATCTCTTTTCCAAGATACATTTTTTCTATTTTTGATAATCTTTTGAGGCTTTAACTTAGATTGTTTACAGCCATTTCAAATAGGACACCAGCTGCTTTTAGTTACGATGAGTCAACAACTTGGAAAATATTTGAATTTGAGTGGGAACACAGTCTACATTTGGATTTCAATTTCATTTTATTAGTTGCACATATTATTCCACAGCCCATCTTTTGAAAGTTTGAATAAGAGAAGAAAAAATAATGCATATTGCTTTTTTAAAAATTGACATCTTTGCTGCAGATTTCATTGCCAAAAAGACAGAGTCAATTAGTCATAGTTCTGCTATATGAAAACTTTATGAATCATATTTTTCATATACTGCTTAAGCTTTGACACTCATAGCTTCCACCATTTAATGTTCTTATATGTAATTTTTGTCTTATCTTCATTTAGAAGGGAAATAAGAAATTATGCAATAGCCATCGACCCATCTGAAATTACCATTGGAGAAAGCGTATTTTGTTAGTTATACAAAACAACTAAAAAGTCAAAATTAGGATACTCTTGTTAAATTTATCATATAAGGAATAAACTCTATTCTTTTGTTTAATAATATTATTTTAGAATAGCATTTTGTATTTATAAAAGCAATATATACTCATAAAAATTTCATCCATTTAAAACATACACAGGAGAAAGCAAGACATCACTCAGATCTCCACACCCCCAAACCAGCTTTTGTGTATTTAAAGAACATTATTCTGGGGATCTTTCTATGGACGCCTATAAGAGGATATTATAGATAAGGTAAATGACTGGTAAATGATAGGTAAAGAGAGACATAGATGTATAGATGACAAACTATCATAACAGTTGGGTTATTATTTTACTGAAAGTGCTCACTCATTTTTCTAGAAGTGAGCAGACGACAAAGAAACTGAAACGAAACTGAAAGAATTACTGATGGCAGATTTCTCTTTTCAACCATAAGTGAAATAAACTTTAAAAGAACTGTGTACATATAGGAAAAAATGTATGAATAGAATCAGACTGCTGAGATAATTTTTTTAAGCATCATTTTAATTTCAGACAGTACTGGTTTGCCCATTGCTATGAAAGCTGAATGGATTCTCACAGTAGCACTTTCTACTTCGTTCTTCCCTTTTTACCTGGTTTTGGTTGCTTAACTATTTTTACTTTGGCAAGGCTTATAACTTGATATTCTATTCTACCATAATCCCCATAGAAGTGTAGTCTTGATTTTATGTTTTGAGATTTTAGTGTTTCCTTTGAGTAATTTTCACTATAGATTCTCCATTTCTGGGGATTTAAAAAACCTCTCTTCCTAATTAGCTGAATTTCATCATTGAATATGTTTTTTCAAGAAGAATTTCTGGCCTCTCTATTCTCTACGTTCTTCTGTATTTGAAAATGTCTAGCTGCTCCTTTTATACTTGAAAATCTGTCTGGACATAGTATTTTTAAGTCCAAGTGTTTTTTCATTAGAACTTGCACACCACATTTTGTGTCTTCTGGCAGTGACAGCTGTCATGTCAAAGACTGAGGCCAGCCTAACTTTTCCCTCTCATAGATGACATGCCTTTTCTGCCTAGATGGCTACATTCAAAATTTATCCAGACTATGTCCTGGCAGACATTTTCCCTTTGTTCCTTTTCCTTTCGTAGAATTCTTAATTTTTAGCTTGCATAATTAACTAAACAAGCCAAAGATAATCAATATCTCTTATAACTCTCAAAATACAAGAACTTAAATATTTCAATTTCAATCACTCACCTATTGTCTTGTTATTGTAGTCTGGTATTTTTTTTGTTCCTCAAATTAGTCAATATTATTTTAAAGTAATAGTCATAATAATAGCAATAATAAGAGCTATAAACTGCTTACTTTGTGCCGGGAACTGATCTAGCATTTGTGCTTATATTAACTCATACAGTCTTCATAGTAGCTAGCTTTCAGATGTGGAAGCTGATTTATCGCCAAAGATCACCCAGATAGCTAGTGAGTGGATGGGATTTAAAACCCAGGCAGACCAGAGCCAGAAAATCTGTTCTGATCTGCTACTCTAGCGTCTCTTCGAGTGTACTGTTTGTATAACAAGTGGGTTTAGAGCTACCTGGCTATGTATCCATTTCTTTCCTTCATGTTTGCCATACTTTCCTTCTCTGTTCCATATTCTTTGCCCTGAGGTTCACCACTGGTGGTAAATTGTACAGTGTTTGTTTATCTGAAGATGTCTGTATTTTTTTCTTGTTCTTTAATTTAATGTAACATTCCGAGTTAGCAGACAATTTTGTTAACTAAGAACTTTGAAGACTTGTGATTTACTCTTTTTTAGTTGTGCTGTTTAAAAAGTCTGCAATCATCTACCTTTGTAGTTCATCTGTCTCTTATCTATAGCTGTGTGTATTAGTCAGCTTACATTGCCATAACAAAATACCACCGACTGGGTGGCTTCAAGCACAGGAATTTATTTTCTCCCAGTTCTGGAGGCTGGAGTCTGAGATCAGGGTGCCAGCTGGGTCGGGCTCTGGTGAGGGCTCTCTCCCTGGCTTGCAGATGGTCACCTTCTAGCTTTGTCTTCACATGGCAGGAAGAGAGAGAGAGAGAGCTCTCTGACGTTGCTTCTTGTGGGGCACTAATCCCGTCAACCCAGGGTCTCACCCTCATGACATCATTTAACCCCAGTTACCTCCCAAGAGCCTCATCTCCAAATATCATCTCGTTAGGAGTTAGGGCTTCAATATATGAATTTTGGGGGACACAAACATTCAGTCCATGACACTGTTTATAAGATCATCTGTTTATAGGATCATCTCTGTAGTTTCACAGTGATGTGTCCAGGCTTAGATTTCTTTCCATTTATCTTGCTTGGAATTCTATTTCCTGTATTTAAATATTCTTGTCTTCAATTAGCTCTTAAAATAATGACTCTTCCCTCATTTACTCTCATTGGAATTACAGTAGAATATTCTTTTTCTTTCTATCCTTTGAGTCTCTTAAACTTTTTTTCATTTCCCATCTCTTTGCTTATAGACGCTACGTTAGGTGATTTCTTCAGATCTAGCTTGTACATCAGTTTTTTACAGCTGTATCTAATCTATTGTATAACCAGTTCACTATATTAACAACTCCAACTATTATTTTTTTATTCTAGAACTTCTACTTAGTTCTTAACAGAACCCTGCTTGTTGCTTTCACACATTTTAAAATCCGTCTCTTATCTCTTTAATGTCTTAAACATAGTTACTTTATAAACTGTATCCAATAATTCCATTTGTAAAAGATCCTAAATTTGCTACTTATTTTTCCTGCTGATCCTCACTCATGGTGGGGTTTTGCATTTGCGTGTGTGTGTTTAGTTTTAGATGTAGAATTTCTTTTAGCCAGTCTTTATGTGTGGGAAGCCTGCGGTCCCTGTGTCAAGGGTCTTTCTATGCCGGAAGAATATCCATTTGCTCCTCCCAGCTACTGTCCCTTCATCACTATCCCCTCAGAGTTACTTTCTGCTTGTCAGCTTGGGATTTCCGTACCCACAAGCATGTAGTTATGAATTCTGAAATGACCTTTCTTCCTCCACACGTTAGGCCAAGGGATATAATTTTTTCTGTTTCCTGTTTTTTCTGGTGCATATCTTTTTAAAATCCTTCCTATCACTGCGTATGTAACCCTTGGTGGTCCAGACTTTAAACAATTGTTTTAGTCCTAGACCCGTGTGACACGAGTTCAGTCTTGGTCTCCTCTTGCAGAGAAGCTCTTGGAAATCTTGAGCCCTCGAAAAATCTTTTGAGGCTTAGTTTTACACCCTCGCTTTTATTTTTCTCTTTATTTTTGTCCCTGGAGATTTCTCTTACTTTGTAGACTGCTCAATTTTACCTTTAAGAGTTCATTTATTTTATTTGATTTATCTAGTATTTCTAGGTATCTTGTTGGAGAAAGATGTTAAGATGGTCTAATCCTTATATAGTTAGAAGAGAAATTTAAAGCTCAACGTAAGCCGTCTTTGTGACCATGAAGAAACCTAGCCCAAGAGAAAAAGCATCAATACTGTGGATCACAGCAGAAAGAGGAAATAAACTTGATAACATGGTTCCGCTACTAAATTAATCGACCAAGTAGTCAGTCTACTGCTACACTTTTTCTTTTGTGAGATAATTAATTGCCTTATGGTTTAAGTCACTTTGAAATCGGTTTTCTGTTTCTTATAGTCAAAAGCATCTTACAAGATCTGTAATCTGTTTGCTTTGATTTCTCAACTGTCCCCAGCTGTGCCCTGATCGTGAGGCCATATTGGCTTGAGCTGTGGGCACATGTTTCATGGGAGGACGTTAAAGCAAGGGGTTATCTGGCTCTAACAAAAATGGCACACGTATTTTGGAATGGTGCTTGCAAACATGGGAAATATAAGTGAGATTTTCAAGTTAGAAAGTTCACGTAAGCTTAAATTTAGGATTGCACAACAAATCAGAAAAAGAATTCCAAAAATATTATTTAAGTAAAATATATGAAGAGAAAAATTATATAAAGCTCAAAAAAAGAAAATTATACCGCCATATTTCCTAGAGATCCTAAAGATTGAACTCAAGGGGAAGTGAAATCGACAAGTGAGGCAGGTAGCAAAGTCTGAAAATAGAGTTTAAAAGTGAAAGTTGAAAATGAATTATAATGTATGGTACATGAAGTGAAAATAATAAAATGTTCTGTAATGATATTAAGGACGTTAAGGAACATAAACGAATATTTAATTATTTAAATAATTCAATTGGTATTTTTGTTTTATATTAATTATTGTATAAACAATTCATAACACAAGAGATATTAATGATTTTTAGCAGACACTTTTTCAAAACTGAGGAAAACTAGGATATCGAATAGACTTATATTTGTTTCTGTAAAACCATATTCCTAATCATATCAGAGCTTTTTAGAGAATTAAAATTATATGATATGGTTCATACATTTAAAGAGAATGAAGGATCATCAGTACTACCACAAACACTACTAATAATAATAACTAGCATTTACTGCACACCTACTCAGTGCAAGAACTCTTAATTCACTCACAGTATCCTTATCAATGCTATGAAGTAGGTATTCTTATTGTAACGGTGTTACCGGTGAAAATTTGGTTACAGTTTAACTTTTATGCCTGAATCAGTAGTGGAGTAAATTGATAGAAATAACTTGGAACATCATGAAGGGAATGGGCATGATAAAATCGTGGCTTTATAGGGGCTGGCCCTGTGGCCGAGTGGTTAAGTTCGCGCGCTCCGCTGCAGGCGGCCCAGTGTTTCGTTGGTTCGAATCCTGGGCGCGGACATGGCACTGCTCATCAAACCACGCTGAGGCAGCGTCCCACATACCACAACTAGAAGAACCCACAACGAAGAATATACAACTATGTACCGGGGGCTTTGGGGAGAAAAAGGAAAAAAATAAAATCTTTAAAAAAAAAAAAAAAAATCGTGGCTTTATAACCATCAATCTGTCTACATTAGTCTCTTCCTCTGCCTGAGTAAAACACTCCATATTAATTAATTTATTTTACTTTCAGTAGATCTTTTTTATATTTTCTTCTTTGAAATTTGCATGATAATGTGACCACTTTTGGGAGAAGGGCTTGGTGAGGGGCAGGAGTAGAAATTAGAAGGCTGTCATAGAGAGAGACTCATGCCTTCGGCAAGAATTCCAAGAGGTGGCACAAAGATTAACACAAGTTTGGAAAATGACTATTCAACCTTAGACAAAAGAAGTACTCGGGGCTCCAGTAATAGGCTTCACCGTACAAGCTGCTCACATGGAGGGGATTAACTTGCTCTTCTCAGGCTTAAACAGTGAAGGTGCAAGAGGAAACAGGTTTAAACTCCAGCAACAGAAATTTAGGTTGCCTTTAGGGAAAGATTTTTAGGGTGAAAGGTGTTAAGAGCTGGAATGAGTTACAAAGAGAAGTGTCATATCTACTTTCCTGGAGGTTTTTACAAAGAGTATAGCTTCTCAGCTCTCTGGGATGATTTAAACGTGAGAGATAAAGTAAGCAGCCTTTCTGGTTCATTTCCAACCTTGTAATTCTGTGAAGAAATAAAATATTTCTTCTGAACTGCTCATAAATTCCATTAGACTGCAGTTGGTACTCTCAATGGCAAACCAGTTGCTTGGGATTTCTTCTAAATTTTCTGACTTTACTGTATAAATAAAACCTTCACTCCTCAGGGACTATAAAATTTTCTGTTTTAAGAGTATTAGGTAAAACTCTTTTAATTAGAGAAGTCAGTACTGTTTTTCAGTGAAACACTCAAATGGACTTCATTTATAAGTCTCTATTGGAGATAGTGTTATATTGTAAGAAGCAGTGTTTTTTTTAAACTAAATATTAAATGTGTATTCTTAGCTGAAAAATCATTAGGCATTGGAAAGAAACAGTCATACTGATTCTAAAAATTGCTCCTGCTAGTGGTAAATGATAAGTATTAACAGCCCAAATTTAGAACGACATTAGATTACCAGTCTAATATATATATATAATATAATATGATATAATGAAATAATATAAAATAAATATGTTAGGATAGAGAAAAAAAAAGAATAAGATCTGTAGCATTAGATTAACTTGCGTCTTTGTCCTGACTCTGAGCTTTCCAGCTTTGTGAACTTTGAAAATTCAACCTCTTTGATCTAGTTTTCCAACTGGTGAAATAGAACTTATAAAATCTAACCCACAGGAATTTTCGTGAGGATCAGTTGAAACAACGCATATAAAGCACTTACAGATTTCAGCTCCTGGAAAGCACTTGATAAATGTTAGTCTGCTCTTGTGCATATTTGTAAAATGCACTAAGGTTTCTTAGGGAATCCTTCTCAAATGGAAGCATATATCGTATAATTATATATGTATACATTGAAGAGTAAGGTTATGAGAAAAAGATAATAAAAACAGAAATAACTGGTAACAATGGCTTGAGGATCACACAGTAGAGGAATTGAAACATTGATTATTGCACGCAATTTTCTACTTGGAAATTGTAGCTTTTCGTCTCCCATGTTCTTGTGGGCAAGGATAGGGCCGTTCACTTTTACAGTGTCAGCTGTAGGGTAGGCAATGCGTTGTTAATACAACAACAGTTGTGTGGGTTAAACGACCAGCTATGCCAATAGATGGTCTACAGTGATCCTTGTGGAGGTCAGGAAAATCCCCCAAGAGTACCCAAGCTCCAGAAATTTGAAACATGACAATAGGCACAGGGGCTAGAGTGGGGAATAGAGATCAAAATGGCTACTTTTAAACTGGAAGGGAACCATAAAGATGATAATTTGATACATGATTCAAGGTCCAAAAGCCAAGTGGAAGTCTTATTATTTTCGATGCCAAAGAAGCTGATTCTCTAATCTTTTCCACATGGTCAAGGTAAATGAGGAGATAGAGCAGAGGGGGCAATGGTTATGGACATTTTTATGGTTGCAAAATTTGGTGGGGAGAATACTATTAATTTGGTTACTAATTTAGAAATGTTAGTGACTTCTTAAATTTCTTACTTGATGAATTTTTTTTCTGGTCCAGTGGCTTATATTTCTTTGCTAGTATTTTCTACCACAAATGCATAATAGGGATGACTGTCTACTATTTTGATTGTGTTAGTCTTTGCTAGTTAATTCCACTTACAGGTTATACCTATGTTGTAAAATGTATTCACTAGCCTAAATAGTCTATAGCTAAGTTCTGGTAGTGCCAGATGAAAAATAGCACTTACTCTCCAAACTGCTCACCAATATACACACACTACTACTATTACTATTGCGACTACCACTACTATAGACACACTTACTTGCACATGGATCGGTTTCCGGGTTCTCTATTTAAAAATTTCACTGATGTCTTAGTCTGTCCTTGCAACAGCATCTCATGGTCTTGATTACTGTAACTTTATATTAAGTCTCTACTGGTAAAGTCATTTCATTTTATTTTCTTCTCTTCAAGAGTATCTTAGAAGTATTTAGACTTTTGCATTTTTTAAAATTAACTTTATTGAAGCATAATTTGCATAGAATGATATTCACCCATTTTAAATTTACAGTTGATAAGTTTGATAAATTTATAAGGTCCTGTAATCAATATATAAAAAATTTCAATCACCCCAAAAAATCCCCATCATAATCAATGTTGTCCCCACCCCAAAACCAGACCTGAGGCAACCAGATTGACTTTCTGTCACCATAGGCTGGATCTATCTCAAATGCATGCAATCATAAAATATGTACTTTTGTGAATATGGCTTCTTTTTCTCAGCATAGTGATTTTGAGAATCATCCATGTTGTGGGATATATTGGTACTTTATTCCTTTTTCTTTCTGAGTAATATTCAGAATTTATTAATCATTCACTGTTAATGGTCATTTGGGTTGTTTATAGTTTGGGATTATTATGAATAAAACTGCTATGAAAATTCATATAGAAGTCTTAGTGTGGACACATATTTCTCTTGAGTAAGTGCTAGGAAATAGAATTGCTGGTTTATTTGGTAAGTGTATGTTTATAAGAAACTGACAAAATGTTTTGCAAAATAGTTAAACCATTTACTTGCCCATAGATAATGTATGAGAGATCCAGTTTTTCTACATTCTCATCAACATTCAGTATGATCCATCATTTTAATTTCATCTTTTCTCTTAGATGTGTAGTGGTAGCTCATCATGGTGTTAATTTGCATATCCCAAGTTACTAATGATGTTGAGCATCTTTTCGCAAGCTTCTTTGCTATCTCTGTCTTTGGTGAAGTGTCTCTTCAAATATTTTGCCCAAAATTATTAGCTTGTTTTCTTGTTATTGAATTTTGACAGTTTTTTTTAAAATATATTATGGATACAAGTATTTTGCGACATATATTCTTTATGAATATTTTCTCCTTTAGTCTATGACTTTACATTTTCTTAATGTCTTTCAAAGAGTAGAATTTTTGGTGAGCTCTAATTTATCAGTTTGATGTTTTATGGATTGTGCTTTTTGTGCTGTATCTAAAAGATATTTTTATAATCCAAGTCACAAAGATTCATCCTGTTTGATTTCATGTTGTAGCTTATGGTCCATTTTGAGTTAATTTTTTACATATGATGTGAGATATGGATTAAAATTTTATTTTTTTTAGTATGAGTATCCAACTATTTCGTTACCTTTTGCTAAAAAGACTATTTTCTTCCAAATAGATGATTATATCACCTGCAAATAAAGACAGTTTTACGTCATCCTTTACTTTGCCTCCTCTTACTTCTTCCTTTCCAACTTAAATGCCCTTGGTTTCCTTGTCCTGCCTTATTGGACCTGCTAAAACCTTCAGTTCAATGTTGAATAGAAGTAATGAGAGCAGACATTTTCATTTTGTTATTCATCTTACAGGAAAACATTTGGTCTTTCACTGTTAAATATGGTTCCAGATTTTTTTTGTAGATATCCTTTATGGGTTGAAGAAGTTTCTTTCTATTTCCACTTTGCTGAAAGTTGGTTTATCAGAAATGGATTTTCAATTTTGTCAAACGCTTTATCTGCATTTATAGAGATAATCAGATTTTTTTTTCTTTTTTAGTTGATTAATATAGTGAGTTATATTGATTGATTTTCAAAAGTTAAACTATGCTTATTCCCTTGGAATAAACCCAACTGCTCATGATATATTACACTTTGTATGTAGGGTTGGATTAAATAGGCTACAAATGTATTTAGAATTTTTATATCTGTGTTCATAAGGGATATTGTTATGAGGTTTTCTTGTAATGTCTTTATTTGATTTTGGTATCAGGGTAATGGTGACCTCATAGAATGAATTAGAAAGGATTTTCTTCTCTTGAATTTTCCCTAAGAGTTTGTATAGAATTGGTATTTATTTCTTACATTTTTGGAAGAATTTACCATTGGAGCCATTTGAGCCTCGAGTTATTTTTCTGTGAAGGATTTTGATTACAAAACTGATTTCTTCAATAAACATAGGACTGTTCAGATTATCTATTTTTTCCTTCATGAGCTTTGATAGTTTGTATTTTATAAGAAATTTTTCCATTTCATTTAAGTCAAGCTTTGCCAAACTTTTCCATAAAGATCCAGAAAGTAAATATTTCAAGCTATGCAGGACAAAATCAAGGCTTTTATGTATGTAATTTATTTAATCATTGACATGATTATGTATGTATATTGTATATGTAACATATAATCATTTACTATGTAATCACTTTAGATTATAAAAACCATCCTTAGCTCATGGACCATAAAAACAGAACTAAAACCAAATTAAAATGAAAACAGGGTATTTTGCACCTCAGACACTGAAGGTTTTATCTCTAGAATTTTTATTTTTAATTTTCCATATCTGTATGTAATTTTTGAACATATGGGAGAACCTTCTGAAGCCCAAAACTATTAAACATTCTACCCAATGTCCTGTGTTCCATCTGGCTTGTGGGAACAGAACTGTTGCTGTGTGAGCAAGGGGTACTGTTCTCTTATTTTTTCAGATGGTTCTTTCTTTGACTATTCAATACTTTGCTCAACCTCTAAGGGGAAACTTTGTAGTTCTCTAGTCTTCTCTCTCTCTCTGCAGCATTTTTTTTTTCTGTCCTGCAAACTGTAGCCACTTTGGTCTCCCAGGACTGTTAGCTCCATCTGCTCCACCGAGGGAATTCATCAGGTTGCATCAGGATCATGGCCAAGAAACTCTCTCAAGGCAGTAAACTTACCTCATTTTTCTTTATTCGTCTCCTAGGAATTAGTGTCTTTTGATCTGTTGTCCAGTGTCCTGAAAACCATTGTTTCATATATTTTTCCTGTTTTTTTTGCCTTTGTTAATGTTGGTTATTTCTGGCAGGGGAGTAAATCTGATCTCTGTTATTATTTCCAGCCCTTTGTATTTTTATGTAAATTTTAAAAAAACAACATGGTAGTTCCACGAAAGTTTGATCTTTTTGGTTGGGATTTTGTTTCAAAATGCAGTGAGTCTATATATCAGGTTGAAATGGATGTCTTTATAATATTGAGGTCACCAGTCCATGAACATGGTACATGCCTGTTTTACAATAATTCAGTATTTTTTGGTAGTAGTTAATCATCTTTGTAGGGAGCTTACACATTTTTTTAGATTTATTTCTAGATATCTATTAATTTTTTGTATTTTCAATGATATTTTAATTTTACTGCTTATTAATGTAACAAATGAATACAATTGATTTTTTATCTTGACTTTATATCTAATGAGCTTGCTACATTTATTTATATTTCTGACAGTTTATCAAATCATCTACTATTTTATTTTTTCCTTTTAATACTTATATCTTTTTTAGCTCTTTTTGTTGCCTCACTGGATCTCCAGTACAATGATGAACAGATGTGGTAAAGGCACACATCCTTGTCTGATTTCTTATCTCAAAAGAAAAACTTTCTTTTCACCATTAAATATTGCCTTTTCTGTATCACCCCTTTTATTCCCAGCTTGTCACAATTTTCATCAAGATGTTGAATTTGATAAAATTCTTACTCTTTATATCTTAAGATAATTATGCAATTTTTTTGTTTATACTACTAGTGTGGTAAATTACGGTGATTTTCAAATGTTAAACCATCTTGGTTTTCTTGGAATAAATCAAAGTTAGCAGTCACATATTATCCACTTTTATATTTTACTAGATTGAATTTGCTGCTACTTTGTTTAGCATTTTGGCATCAGTGTTTATGAATGAGGCTGATCTGTAATTTTTCTTTCTCATAATGTCCTTGACAGGATTTTATGTTTTAAGGTTTCTCTGGCTTCTTAGGATTAGTTGAATAGTATTCCATCTTTTCTGTTCTCTGAAAGGATTTTTGAAATGCATTATTTCATTATGTCATCAAGATAGTACACCATACAGGCCTGGTATTTTGTTTATGTGGGAACTTTTAATTACAGATTCAATTTTATTTATTTATTTATTTATTTATTTTTTTTGCTGAGGAGGATTTGCCCTGAGCCAATATCTGTTGCCAATCTTCCTCTTTTTTTTGTCTGTGAGCCACCACGACAGCATGGCCACTGACCAATGAGTCCAGTGAGGCCAAAGAGTGGTGTAGGTCCATCCCTGGGAACTGAACCCAGGCTTCGAAAGTGGAGTGCACCAAACTTAACCACTAGGCTACCAGGGCTGGTCCCAGAGTCAATTCTTTAATAGTTAATTCTATATTTCTTGTCCATGCTTATTTTGATTTACAATAAGAGAGGTACTAAAGACACTGGAGAAAGAATAGTTTTTTCAGTAAATGTTGATAAAACAAGTGTATATCCATGCGGAAAAATGAAAAGTATGCCCTCTATTCATATCATGTAAATAGTTAGTTCCAGTTGAATTGTAAATCTTTCTATGAATTGCAAATCAGAACAGCTTGTAGAAGATTGAGAGGTTAGGAAATGATTTCTTAAACAAGAGAAAATATTAGTAACCATAAAGGTAAATATAAATGGAACTAAATTAAAATTCAATATATTTTTTCTTCAACTGACATCATTAATGAAGAAGTAAGCCATCCAGTGAGAGAAGATGTACGCAATGTGTGTAATCCATCAGTGACTTTTACATAGGATATGTAAAGAACTTCTGCAAAATAATAATAAGGCAAGGAAACCAATAGAAAATGGACAACAGACTTGAGTAGGAAGTCCATGAAAGAAGATATCCAGTGCCCTGTAAACATAAAAAAAGGTGCTCACATTTACTAATAATCACAGAGCTTAAAAGTAAACAACAATTCATCAATACTACATACCTAGCAGGATGGATTAAAGTTTAAAAGATTGTCAAGGTCAAATGTTAGTGAAATTTTGAGACAATGGGAACTCTCATCATTGCTAGTTTGAATATGCAATGCTATAACCACCTTGGAAAACACTTTGGCATTATCTAGTGTATTTGAAGATAAGCCATCCTACTACTTATGCCCAAAAGACATAAAAATATTCATAGCAGCAATATTTAAAACTGCAAACCATCCGGGGCCAGCCTGGTGGCTGAGTGGTTAAGTTTGCGTGCTCCACTGCAGGCGGCCCAGTGTTTCGTCAGTTCAAATCCTGGGCGCGGACATGGCACTGTTTATCAAGCCACTCTGAGGCAGCATCCCACATGCCACAACTAGAAGGACCCACAACTAGGAACATACAACTATGTACCAGGGGGGCTTTGGGGAGAAAAAGGAAAAAATAAAATCTTTAAAAAAAAAAAAATTGCGAACCATCCAATTGACCATCATCAGTAGAAGATATAAATCAATGGAGGCGTATTTATATAATGGAATAATTATTAAATAAAATCATAAAAATAGATAAAGCAAAGCTATGCATACAGCCATATTAGTGATTCCCACAAATATAATTTCGAGTTAAAAAAATAACAGACCTAACAGAATATATATTGCATTATAAACTTTAGGACTTGGCAAATTTGTATAGTGTTTAGGTAACCATGCTTGTGCAATAAAATTATAAAGACAAGCAGCAATGTGATTCTATGAAAGTCAGGATAGGTGTTACCTCTAGGAGAGAATTGGGATAGTAATCAGGAGGAAGTACTGGGGTCTTATGGGATGCAGGTAATGTTCTCTTTCTCTACCTGAGTGTTTACTACATAAATATTTCTCTTATGAAAAACCACTGACCTTTACATCTTTATTTTGTTCACTTTTCTATATATATGCAAAATAAAAGTTTTCGTACCAAAAAAAAAGTGTTTCAAAACCTTATGTTTCTATAAATATATTCCTTTCATACTCAAACATCAGGTTGCTCTGATGCATTATCCACAAAATGTGCATAATAATTACTAGTGCACTGCCTGGCACGAAATAATGACTCTGTAGAGGTTAGCTGCCAGAACATTTTTATTTTTTTATTTTTTATTTTTTGGTGAGAAACGTCACTGAGCTACCATCTGTGCCAGTCTTCCTCTGTTTTGTATGTGGGACACCACCGCAGCATGGCTTGATGAGCGTGTGTAGGACCACACCTGGGATCTGAACCTGCAAACCCTGGGCTACTGAAGCAGAGCACACGAACTTAACCACTACACCGCCGAGTTGGCCCCTCTGCCAGAATATTTTTGACAAGTGCATACTCTTCAGATATTGGTTGAAGTATTTTATATGTCATAGCTCATTTAAATAGCGAGACAATTTTGAGTTAGATTTTTATCTCCATTTTAGAGCCTAGGAAATTGCTGCAGTGACAAAGTCGGAGGTCAACCTGGGTCCGTCTAATTGAATATGGTCAAATGGAGAGTTCATATAAGACCCTTTAAGAGGGCTTATCAGGATGATGGAGAGTTGAGGTGGAGAGATAATTGTATCAGTGGCAAAGAACACTTTTTAACTTCTTAACACTTAGGCCTTTCTCACAACCCACGTAGGTGAATAAGGTGTATCAGAGTCCTCATTTGTAAAATGAGAATGTGATATCAGTGTAGGCTTAAGTTCTTTCTGCTCTGAAATTTGGCAACTTTATTTCCTTGTTGTTTTGTTATTTTAACTACAGATTTTCCTATCATTGTTTCTATGCTATAGTTGTCATATCATTAATTTTTCATAAGATATTTATTCCAAGCAATAATTAATGTTCCCTCCATCAGAGTTATAATTCGGAAACCATTTTTGTTCTATTTATCAGAGTTATATCCAGAAACAAATGGTGGTCAAGAGTGAGAATTGCTTGATAATAACGTAAAGAAACTCCCAGTCTTAGTTTCGCGCTAAAAAGAAAAGTTAGTTCATTTATTCACTTTTTTTCTCTGTGATTGTAATAGGATCTGAAAGACAGAGGTTTTCACCCATCCACTGCAGTCTATTTGCTGGTTTTATTAGTGTTTCTCCACCATATTAAAATAGGTAACTGGTAGGCAGAATAATGACCCCCAAAGATACCCATGCCCTAATCCTCAGAACATGTAAATCTGTTACGGTACCTGGTGAAGGAGCTAAGGTTGCTAATCATGTGACCTTCAGGTAGGGCAACTATCCTAGACTATCTGGGCAGGCCCGACGTAATTTCACAGGTGTCCTAAAATGTGGAAGAGGGTGGCAGAAGTGTCGGTGTCAGAGTGAGGACACGTGAGAAAGACTCAACTAGCCGTTTCTGGCTTTGATGATGGAAGGGAGCCGTGAGCCAAAGATTGCTGCTGGCCTCCAGAAGCTAGAAAGGCAAGAATATGCGTTCTCTCCTAGAGCTTCCTGAAGGGAACTCAGTCTGGCTGACACATTGTAGCCCAGTGAGACCCATTTCAGACTCCAACCTATAAAACTATAAAATAATAAATTTGTGTTATTTATAACAACAGTAGGAAATTAATACAGTAATTGAGCATGTTTCCTTGGGTATAATATTGTATAAGCATGAAAAGCATCACTGGATGTATTTTTCTTTTTTTCTTTTACTCATGTGACTTTGAAGTCATATTTTTAAAAGAAACACTATAAAAATTATTTAAAGCCAAATGGCATGATTGGGTCACCATTAAATACTTGGAAAAGTAGAAAAATATAGATTGTAGTACTAGAATTTACCTGTGCCCACAGACATGTCCTAAATTTTGTGCCCTAAAATTCACCTGAATCCACAGGCAGATGTACACAGAAGGGGGTGACTTTAAATCAGGCCTCTTAATTTCAAGTTCATGTGCCTGATGCACAGCAAGCCAAACTCTGAGACATCCGTGCTTGGAGATGGAGAAAGATTTATTTGAATGGACCAAAATGAATAGGTGGGAGCCTGGGTTCGCTCAAATCTGCCTCCCCAAGAACAGAAAGCAGGGGTGTTTTATAGAGCTCAGGGGCTTGGCAGCAGAAGCTTCTGGGAAACAAAGGGGCCACTCCTGATAAGTCCCTGGGCAATCTGACTCCTAGGCATCAAGGGCTGCTGAGGGCCAGCCATCTGATGATCGCAGCCTCCCCAAACCCTTCTCTTTCTTCTGCAAAACAAGCTCACAAATCCTCTAGAAAACAAGCTCACAACTCCTGAGACCCCTGAGTCATCCCTCAAGTTAAACAGGAAAACAGACAATTGGTTTAGTTTCTACAGTAACCCTCAGGTACCCCGCTTCAACTTTTTCCTCCAATTTTGTAGGTAATTATTAAATAATAATTTAAAATCAGAGTAGTTACCCCAAGAGTAGAAATGAAGTAGAAGACTTTGCAGTAAAAATGAATTGGAAAAAAAGAAAAATATTTGTGTTTGTGTGTATAAAAGGCAACAACAGGGCAGGTAGGATCACATGAGGAAGATAGCCGCGGCTGGGCATGCTAGTATGGGGTGCAGGAAGGAAGTGTGTTGCGGGGGGTGGTATTCAATATACTGATCAAGCGAAGAAAAGACAGTATATTTTCCTTTAAAGATCGTTATCAATATACTCTCAATGATTCAATAATGAAATCCAAGTTAAAGCTCGTGAATTAATACCTAAAGATTTTGTCAGTTGCTCTAACTTTAATTCGTTTATTAAATTAATCAGAACTCTTCTTGGACTTGTTGAAAAGAGGAATTATGGAATATGAATGAATATATATAAGACAACATAAAACAGAAACCCGTTAGCACTAATGGATATTTTAGCACATTTTACAAGTGGAGAAGGATAACAAGCAGGTTAATTTATCATAAAGCTTTTAGATGGCAAAAACTGTCGGAAAATATGTTTTATGTGTTCAAGCTAACATTATATAAATAGCCTTCCTTTTTCACTTATTTCTATTGACATCTAACTATGTTCATATATGATACATCTCATATCAGGGGAAAATGATATGTGTCACATTTTATTCAAATTGTATTTTCAATATATTGAACTTACTCATAAAATATTCCTTATTTGAAACTTTAAGTATAGTCATCAGAATATATTTGAAAACCATACATATTTATGTGAAAGATTGTAAAATAATATTTTTAATTATAAGCAGAACAGTCACTCAGAATCCTTCATTTCTTTTAAACTGAAGGCCATCTCTCTCTCTATATATAGTTTATTTATAATGCCTATACATATATGAAGGGAGTTACTAGATATTTGTCCTGTTACATGGAGCAAAAATAAACTCATTTTAAAAAGACTTATAAGTTAGGTGGTACGGCGTTCTTGTTTTAATGCTAAACTTTGACCAAAATTAAGAAACTTCTTAAAAAAATGCTTTGAAACTAACTCATAAGGAAAGAAAAGAAGGCGAAATCTGGAAGGAAGACAAAGAAGTAAAGTACAGAAAACTGGATACTTGAGAGAAAATGCAAATGCTAACAACCTAAGGGTACCACCTGTCTGGCTTCCTTTAAAACCACAGAAATGTGTGCTTTGCAACTGAACTCAGTCTGCCTGCCATTCGTAGCTGAGAGGCCCACACCTGTTGGGAGCAGGGTCCAATGGCAGTCTTACTCCTCAACCAGACTTCCCACCTTTTGGTGCAGAAAGGGCGAGGTGGCAACAACAGATGGAATATCTCTGTGGTACAAAAAACAGTCGGGGAAACACGTGCAGATGTATGTTGGCCGTGAAACGATGTGAAAGATCTTATAATTTGAGAGATTAATCAGAAAACAGAACTGCTGCCTAGAAGTTGAGAAAGTTTTAGCAATAAGCAGATTATATTTGTGAAGCCAAATAGCCAACACTGTCCTCGTTGTCTTTCAAATAATAAATTTTATTTCCCAACGTGTTCCCTTTCTAATTCACCAAATTCACGTCAGTGTACTAGTGTTGAATGCATACAGTCCTCAAATTACAAAGAGTTGGAACTATTTTTTTATGTAAGTTTCTCATGTTTGGATTTTATTGTTTTTAACATATTTGCAATTTTTGTTTGTTCTAAATATGCTATGCTAGAAAATTATGAGTCAATAAGATTTACAATGAGATCTGTTAATTCTAATCTTAGAATTACACAGCAATGTGTAAGCTTCTCTTTACTGTCTTAATGGTTTGACCATAAACATTAGACCAAACTTTCATATTGATAAAAAAATCCAGTCAGACTTTCTCATCATGATGATATGGTATGGTGATAAATACATGCTTTACGTGAATAGAAATAGGATTCGGTAACCTAGGCCGTGGGTTACAAATAATTATTAACTTTCCTACATAGTTATTGAAAAGTTAGCATGCTTTGTTATCCATAACATTTGTATGTGTACCAAGGGTTCCAAGTACTACCTGAGGATATTTCATGTTTCCATTTTTAAATTTATATTTTAGGGCAGTTTTAGGTTCACAGAAAATTGAGAGGAAGGTACAGAGGTGTCCCCTGCACCCCTTAACCCCACACCTGCCCAGCCTCCTCTATCATCAATATCCCCACCAGAGTGGTCCATTTGTTACAACTGATGAACCTACATGGACACATCATTATCTCGCAAAGTCCATAGCTTACATAAGGTTTGCTCTTGGTGTACATTCTGTGGGTTTGGAAAAATGGGTAATGAAATTTATCCACCATTACATATCATACAGACCATTTCATAGACCCAGAAAATCCTCTGTGATTTGCCTATTTATCCCTCCTTCTTCTCTTTGATACTTTTTAAATCTTTACAAAAACCCTACAGTGAACATCATTTTTAATTCCATTTTGCTGAAGGGGAAATTAAAATTTGGATAAGTCACATAAGCTTCAAACTTTGTTCTGTATGACTCTTCAATCTGCTTTTTTCCCCCCAATCTCATGATGGCTTTTTGCAACCAAGATTCCAAATAACAGCTTCATGTTTTTGGTTCTGTGATATCATGACTATTAAACTAAAATAAATTTTACTTTCTCATTGAAGACTAGTTCTTTTGGCACCATCTTCATTGGAGAGAATACAAATCTTGCTTCTTTCTTTTCCCTTTTTTTGTGAGGAAGGTTGGCCCTGAGCTAACATTTGTGCCACTCTTCTTCTGTTTTGTGTATGGGATGCCACCACAGCATGGCTTGATGAACCATGTGTAGGTCTGTGCCCAGGAGCTGAACCCACAAACCCAGGACTGCCAAAGCAGAACGTGTGAACTTGACCACTAAGCCACCAGGCTGGCTCCCAAATCTTATTTATTTTTAATGTTAGCTGAGCTGTCAGATTTAAAACCCAGCTCTGACATTCTAATGCTATGTCCCTCAGTGTGTTGCTTAACATCTCTGTGCTTTCAGTATTTTCATCTTTAAAATGGGGGCAATGTCATTGCAAAGCTTTGTTTTGATATTTAAATGACATAGCTAATGTAACTGTCTAGCACATAATAAGCACTCAATTAATGTTAGTGATTACTTTCTTATTATAAGAGATAGGTGGAAATGGATACAGTGATTGAGTACTTACAATCTCCTGTTCTTTCCAGCTATTGGTGTTTGGAGTAGGTTATTTAAAAGAGAATGAGAGCTATGTTTGTTCTTGGTAAATCATTTTATTGTTTGCTACAAAATTGTTAGGTTGTGAGGTCAGGAAATGCTCCATTTTTTCCCTTAAATTAACACCTCATTGTTTGGGTATCTCCAGGAATACTATAAAAACTGAAATGTTAGCATGTTGTTTTATAGTATTTATTTTTATGTTAGCCTGCAAGGTTTCCCTGCTCTAAACAAGCAAGTATAAGGAGTTAGTGCTCCAAATATCTCCTTTAGTACGGTTGAAATTGAATCATTAGTTAACTTTTCACTTAAATATTATTTTTATGACAAAGTATTATACAGATTATAGGTGTTTGTCATATTTGTGTGATTATTTAAAAATTTAAAACAATTTAAATTATTTTAGCTTTTACATTTAAAAAGGAATCTCCCAAAATATATGTTTGCATTTTATCAGAACTCTGGACTAAATACTCATAAACATTAATTAGATTTCTATACTATGAGTTACATGAATTCCTATTTAAAATACTAGGAATAAAATAGCTTCACAGTTTTACTTATTCAAGTCCATTTACAGCCACTATCTTATTTATCGCTGAAAACAATTCTACAGAAGTTTAGAAAGGTGCCGTGTTAATATCACCACTTTGTAGGTGCGAAAACAGACATAAAATAGAACTAAGTCTCCTGCCGGAAGTAAAACTGGTTGGAAATCAACCCAGGACTGGGGTTTATCTTCCTGATTTAAAGTCTTCGAACTTTTAACACACTAATAAGCAGAGTTGTATTCTGATTACACATCTTTCCTCTTCCAAAATATCTAATATGAGTCATTTAGCCAGAACCAGGAAGTTCCCATTTTCCTAAGTCCGCACAACGAAGTCATTAGGCATAACTAACTGCTGTCACAAACGTCTTTAAATGGGCTTCGAAAGAAACAGCTTTGAGACTGTAACAGAAAACACCACAGAAGCAGAAAACAGTATTTTATTTGATGATTTTAACAAGATCTCAACTAATAAATTGGCTGTCATCCTTGCCCGGTGTGGAGATAAGGGGACAGGGGCATGTGGATGCCCTTTTTGGCATGCCAATTGGCAATTACCCCTTGACAGAGCACAATTTTACTATGATTGATGAAACATTTTAGAAAAAAAGGACTTAAATGGAAGAATTTTATTAGGTTTTGAAATGACATTGCTAACAGTAGAGCTGGGCGAAGTATAAACATGAAACATTTCAAGTAGATAGTAGGCACGCCAGCTAATCCAAGCTGCCTGGAATGTCCTTGCTGTTTGCTGTTACTTTTGCATCCTATATGGGATGTAAACAACTTAATTCTAAGGTTATTGTTGCAACCTTTTCTGCTTTGTACTTTGATCAGAAAGCGTCTGAAATAAAAATGAGATGACTCTAAGACTTCAGTGGCTTGTCATAAGAGGATGTTATTAAACATAAAAAAATGCAGTAACTGCATACTCTGAGCTAGAAAAGCACGAGTGATAAAGAAACATTCATGATACAGTACTATCAGGATCACTCCGATCTTGAAAGCTCGTTTTCAAGTTGGACAAAGTTTGCGAATCAGTCTCCTTTGCTCTTAAGTGTTCATATCTCCAGTTGTACAATCAGTTTTACCATCCCACACTGGGTCAGGTCACTGGTCCAGAAAATAAGGCATCATGTCTTTTCCTGGGTCTGTACTATTAGCTAAATCATCTTCACACAGCTCAGTGTACCTAAGCAGTGGTTTCAGGCTGCAAAAGTGATACAGGATAGCAATTTCTAACTGACCCCGAGGGCAATTATTCTAGGGTGGGGAGCGTGATATTTGATTATACCTAGTATGACTTTCAATTTAAATAGCTGTAAATTACTCACACCCTTTTTTGAATACAATGTGTAAATCAAGAATTTGTAAATCAATGAACTCTTCCAAGAACTGAAGAAATGTCCATTTGTTTATTATATGCCCCATAAAATGGCGTTTCTTTATGTGCTTTAATTATTTCTTGGGGCCTTGATTTTATTATGGGTAAATTTATTTTTATTTTTTTTACTAAGAAATTGTGTAAAACAGTCAAGTGACTGATGATTTGAGACCAGCCAGAAAATAATGATAAAAGAATAGTTTTGTGGCATGATTTAGGATAAAGGCAGATTTGTCTTAAAGTATAAATAAATGTCATGTTTAATCCTGCTAGTACGAAAACTAGAAATACAAGATTCATTTTCCACGGTCCCAACGTAGACCTTAAATATGCAAATCCAATTAGAGGTTTCCGTCTCGCTAAAGAGACTTCAAAAGACAGAGGAAGATAATTTTGGCAGCACCTTTGGAGAGAGGATACTCCTAACCAGACAGTCTCCTTAGCTCTTTCTGGGAGTTTGGGATCAGGTAAGCAAGCAATTAGGTTCACAAAGTAGCAAAGCGGGATTGAGACAAAGGAAATATAGACTGTGCACTGCCTACTGAGCAGCACGGCCTCTGTGTGGCAGTTTGAACACTAGTATGGTTTATACCTCCTACACGTCCCATAGCAAGTTTTAAAAAGTTTGTCAATAAAAGATATATGACCTACTCAGATCAGAGTGTAAGCAAGAAGACTCAACATTGTGGTCTCCTCATTGAACAAGCATTTATTGTTTATCTACTGTATTCGAGATACGTGCACGTCTGAAAATACAAATATTGACAATTTATGGTCCTTTTCCTTGAGAATCTCACAGTTTAAAATAGAGGACATATTTGTAGAGTTCATCCATTTATAATAATAAATATGGAAACAAATAATAATAAAATATGAAAACAAGCTTTTGTACATACTATAGTTTTGCATATAAGGTTTGCTTAAGAAAAGGTAAGCTTCCATGGCCATTTTTCGCAATTAGTTTGGCACCATTTTTTGTACTATTTGTTTCATTTTGTATTGGTCAAAATTTATTTGATTATATGTAGCCATAGGTTTTAAATATGTCCTCACCATTATTGCACTTTATTTTGTACATAATGAGCTATGTCAGATTTGAAAGGATACACTACCAGAAAGATGGAAAAACCATTGAAATTAAATTTCTGTAATTAAAACCACATGTAATAAAATGCATAAATAATGTTCCACTATAATTTTTGATAAATGTTTGGTATGCTTTTTGGGAAATATCTAAAGAAAAAGATGTCATCTTAACATTGTCAAGATAAAGTTTGTGCTTGGATGGAGAAGACGGGAGAGAAAGGAATCTGAGATGTCTTCGACACGGGTCTGCAGGAGGACTCGTGAATGATGATGTGAATAAAGGGAACTCAAGGGAGGCAAAATGGCTGTCATCCTTGAAGAGGACGGTAATAAATTAAGACTTCCCGTATTTAATGTAGGGAAGTGTTGGGAGAGGTAAGTAGGAATATCTAGTAGCTATGGAATTAAGATGCGGTGAGAGATCAAGGGTGGGAAAAAATGTAGGAATGTCCCCTAGGAATGTGACCCCTAAGGGGAAGGACAAAAGGGCTGCTGACTGAGGCATGTTAGCGATGCATTAATGTTGATTGCAATATAGCCTGAAATCCTGCTGCTGCTCTGCTCTCCAGGCCCTGTGCCATGAGGCGGGACTGCTTTTGCATGGAGGAAAGGATGCTTTTTTCAATTGGTGCCAAGGCTCCATATGCTCACCTACTCATGCACCTGCAAAGCCATGTCCACCCAGAAAGGGCATCTTTTTCTAATACCTACAGTGGTGCCATATCAAGAACATCAGGGCTCTCCATGCAGCCCTGATGTCCATACTTTAGGGTCGTTGTAACTGCCAGTGAAAAACATTGTTGGCCTCTGGCATGCAGTGGCGTTCATCAACAAATGGTGCCCGTAGAGTGTGGAACTTACCTTAAACAGAATCAAGTGACTTGAGCCATTTATGCTAGCTCAAACTGTAGGCGAAGACCCATTAAGAGGCCACACGGTCAATGCAGTGGATCATGATCAGCATTTTAAAACACACTGAAGTAATATAGAATGGCAAATGTCAGAGCACATTACATGACAAATGGGTATTTTTTATGGAAAAGTTGTCTCAATTTATTTATAATTACGTCTGCATGTGGATGTGTAAAGTGCTTTTTTTTTACTGTAGGTGATTGTCAAAAGAAAAATAGTTTGCAAAACCTTAACCTAGGAAATACACAGTGAAGTGAAAGAGTCGTGACAATATCTCAGATTTTTCTGACTTCCCATCTTAATCATAGTTGGCTCTGCGATCTACCTGGTCTGGGATACAAGATAATTATGGTAGGTCACTCAATAAGGGTGTCAGGACTAGAATTACATTTCAAGAGCAAGGAATCCTTGTCGTATTTATGGTATATCCCAAAGGCCTATGGTTACCAGTAACCTAATTTAAGTATTTATTGTGGCATTTGTGTGATAATTTCTAACTCTAGATATTAGCTGCAACATACAGTATATAAAATCATGAACGGCCATGGATACAGATACAGTTCGAAAAACATCTGAATAGCTTTTGTAAAATTTAATAGTTTTAGAAAAATCATGCTGTAAGCAGATGCTTTTAAAAGAAGCCACATTTATATTTCAGCAAAACAGTTCACATGAGAATATGCCTCCGAGTAAGATTGGTAAAAGATGCCAGAGAGATTTCAACTAATGAGTAAGCATGGGAGGTGGGATTCCTCTTTGTGTTTTTCAGGATGTTTCACTTATTAAACTATGGATAGTGTATAAAGTTAGCCAATATTCTTCAAAATGTTATTTTGAATGGTTGTGAATTATCACATAATTCAAAATATTTTTATTGGGTATTTAGGCTTTTACTTATTCTTACCATTGTATTACTTCAGTGAATATTCTGGTTTATAACTTTTGCTGGATCTCTGAACCTCAGAATTATTACCTAGAAGGGAGAATCCTGGGAGAAAGGAGACGGCCATTTTTAGGGCTCTTGGTATAAAAGAGTAGATACTTCTGTTAGCAGGATGTATGAGTGCTCTGATTATATCGTCTCTGGTTCAGTATTCTCTTAAGTTATTATATTTTCTCATTTACAGTTACGGAAAATTAAAATGTTAAAGTAATGTAAAATGAGTTCAGGCCCACAAAATCAAAGAAATACAAGTTGAATCTCATTACTTCTGTAAATTGCTATTTTTTTTAAAAAGATTGTAATACCAGGCTGCTGACCAGTCCATACACTATTCTGACACTTTCCCTAGGAGGAAAAAAACTTATCCAAAGGTCACAGTGGGGGCGGAACTGGAGTAAGATGTTAAGGAAGATAGCCATGTGTCTTTGCTTCCTGCCATATGCCTCAGCCTGGTTTAAAAACTTCTGTACTGGCAAATGGTGGAATACCATGTGGGATAGTGTCATAACCAATTTGACTATTTATTAATCACAAGATAATGACAAATCTCTAGCTTTTAAAAAAGTGATGATAAATTTTAAATATACCTTGCCAATTTTAAAGATGATAATTGACCTTGCATTTGCTATTTTAATTTGAGTTCCTTTGTTTACTGGTAAGGATAAATATTTTTTTACAGAGCAATTAGATATTTCTTTTGTGAATTATATACTCTAGTGTCCAAAGGTTATAAAAATTTCCATTATGATTTCTAATTTCTTCTGTGTCCTATGCATTATTTAGAAGTTCTTGGTTTTTTGTTGTTTTCTAAAACATTGGATAATTTTAATTAAAAAATTTTGTTAACTTTTTATGATATTGATACCTAATTTAATTCGCTATTGTCAGCAATATTACTCTATATCATATATTATGAAAAATAATAGTGGGGTAACCTAATTTTTCCAGAAAGAATTGAAAAATAGAGGGACACTAAATTAGATTGAGGGATTTGAAAAATGCGTGTTAGGCTCTTGCCTTGCCAAAAATAAAAAAGTAACATAGACTTGAACATTAGACAAATGCTATTTTTCTATATTAGTCAGTCTGATATTAAGATGAACTTGTTGGCTGATAAAGAAATAAGTTGTAAGTTCATTGCCATTTCTTGCTCGGATATTAGCACAATCATATCTCTAGGAATGGGTAATAAAATGTGCGAGGCCAGGTGAAGTTGGTACAGCCAACGTACGTGCCAGGAAGGAGTATCCACGAGGCCTGGGACATCTATCTGTCACAGCTTAAAGCTGAGTGCTGGGGAACTTCTGTACATTTTCACTGCTTTGCAATGTGGCCAAAGGGAAAGGAGCAAAATCCTAGTTTAGCTAAAAAGAAAATGCAGACAAAACTGATAGTTTTTGCATTTCAGTAATATCTGTCACACCTAAATGTAGTACATAGGTCAAGTTATGATCACAAGTTCCGGAAGGCAGCATATCATCGTGATCCTATGTACTCTTGGACGCCAAAGGGAATTCCAAATAATTGTAGAATATAATGTGAAAAGCAATTAGCGTCAATTTTATGATACAGGAAAGAAAGTGCTACATAGTTGTATGGATAAATGTTTAAATTTTGAGCAAGTGTAGGTTGGATATAGTTTTTATTTTTCTCCAAACTATTTTATCACATTGTTGAAGTGTCATAAAGTGTATGACATCTTAAAATCAAGGAAATAAAGTCGCGTTAATAATTGTCAGGCTGGCAGTGATGTAGGTACATACTTTGATATTAAATGTGCCATCCCTATTTTCTTTGTCCTTCAATTTATCATTAAGACTGCTTTAATTTAAACTTTAAGTAGGTTTATTATTAACAAAATATAGTTAGATTTCATTTGTAATCTAATCTAACAAGTCATGTCTTATATTGGGGTAATATGGGTCTTTCCCATTTACCAGTTGATATATTTGCTTGATACTTTTATTTCACCAAAATTATTTCATGTTAGCTATTTTATTTTTACTTATAGTTTCATTTTCTTCCTAATTTCAACTTTGTCACTATACTTTTCATCCCTTTTTCTTTTGCTTTTTTGAGAGTTCAACTGTGACTTTTCAGTTCATTTCCTATTCCTGATGCTTATAATGAAATATATTTTTTTGGGCTTTACTAAAACTAGGTGACAACATGTCATCTCTGCAGTGTACTGTACCTGCCTACTGTACTCTAGCCTCACCCTGACCAAAAATCATATGAACTCTATAAATCCTACTGTGTCCAGACTATATATTAGCTTTTCCTTTTGGCAAATATTTTATTTTTTTAACTTTTTTTTTTTTTTTTGCTGAGGAAGATTTGCCCTGAGCTCACATCCACTGCCAATCTTCCTCTTTTTGTTTGTGAGCCACCGCCACACTATGGCCACTGACAGATGAGTGGTGCAGGTCCATACCCAGGAAATGAACCTGGGCCACCAAAGTGGGGTGCGCTGAACTTAATCACTAGGCCACTGGGACTGGCCCTCAGTAAATATTTTATAAGAATTCTAATTATCTCTTATATGACACATTCATAACCATACAGTAATCATTCATTTGAGTTTACCTATTGCAGGGTTTATTGTCCACCACTGTTTACACCTCTATCTAATTTTCCCCTGCATTGAGGTCTGTCTTCTAAATTCATTGTTACTTGATTAGAACACTATCTTGAATGTTTCCTTCACTCAGAGAGCATAGGGGATGTACTCGCTGAATCTATGTATTTCTACAAATGTTTTTCACCCTGATAAGTGAAAGATTTCTTTAGCTGGTTAGAGAATTATAGGATCACAGTCATTTTATCTCAATGACTTACACACGCTACCCCACTGTCTCTCAGTTATGTTAATGAGAATCTGATACTAGTCTAATCATTTTTCCTTTGTAAACTGACAAGTCTTTTTGCAACTGAGAACTTGTAAGATTCTTCAGTCATCGATTTGATTTTCCCCTTGAATGTGCATTACTTTAACGATTAGAAACAAAAATCAATAAAACTAGTTTCTCAAAAACAATTTCATCACCACCACTCAAGTACCAGAAAGACTAGAAGAATATTATTCATCTTTACTAATACAGTTGATAGATCCAATGGAATGAAAAAAATTTCAGAATTGTTGATTCATAATTTGAAATAAATGTATGAGAATTTTTATCCTATCCTCCGCATCCAATGAACAAGAAAGGTGGTTTCCAGTGTCTAGAGAAATAAGATGGGTTCTTTTTCTTCTATGTGCCCACTATTGCTTGTTTCCTCTGAAGTCTGTTCTTTAATAGTTCTGACAAAGAGAGGACCAAAAAATGACAGTCGTATAAACTGGGAACATTTTTTTCTGTGCTACATTACCCTCAGAATACAAGTAAATGCAAAAACAGCAACAGAGACTATTCTATATGTTCTTTTGTTTTTTCCTGGCTTATCTATCCTTTGCAAAATCTGATCCTTTCAAAAAAAACTTGAAATTGTACTTGTTGTTTTACACAGTTAAAAAAAAAAAAACATTTCCACTAAAGAAGTTTTAAAAAATAATAAATACTCAGCATAAACACTTTATTCTTGTGTAATTCTCCTTTCTTTACCATGATAATTCTAACGTTTTACATTTGATGTGTCTGACTTTTCCTGTACTGAATGGGACTCATTAAATCCACAGTCATGGGAAATGTGAGTTTACACTATGTGTTTTTTAATCAACAGTGGAAAAGTGGGAAGTATATCTTCTGGACTGGATTTATTTTTTTATCCATCATAATACTTCTGCGTATGTGAATACGTATATATGGAGGGGTGGGTTATGTGTGTATTGTACTCGTAGTCTGGCCTGCACTTAAAGATTCAGGTGCAGAAGAAATTCCCAGAGGGGAAAAAAGATGTAATTCTATGTTTTTCCTTTGGTACCTTTCCTTGTCTTATATAGAGGATGGTAATGACAGGTCCAGCGTGGAAGCAGTAACTCCGTTACTTTTCTTGACTGACCGAATTCATTCTAGTTTCATTGCAGTTCGCCTTTATTTCTTTTCCTTCTGCTGACCTTTCCTTCCCTCTTACCTCCTTACCTATGTATTTATCTTGATATTCCCAAGAAAAATACAAACCATTGAAAGTCCATAATTGAGGAGGCTAACAATGATGATTTTTCTAAGTTCATTAGAGTGCTGGATATGAGAAGAGAATTGCCAGTGCTACTGAAAACAAATGAGCCCAGCAGGCTGCCTTGGGGAGAAATAGAAAAAAAACTTCCACATTGCTCCACCTTTGACATAGAGGGCCTGTTTCACAGGGAATCACATAATGGTTATAGTCATTTTAGTGTTCAAATTTACGGAGCAATACTGCAATCATGTCCAGAGGGAAAATGTGTGTAAGAGTGATGCTGCTGTTAACCTTCCTTGGCTTTCCAGTTGTTATAATCAATTTGAGCCCCGCTAATAATATCTCAGGTGCTAGGAAAAGAGGGGGAATATTTTCTCTTTTTACATTATTTTTCCCCGTCTGTGGTCAATAGATTGAAAAATGGAATACAAACTAGAATCTTGTTCAGATTCTGGAATGCCAGTGTCTTATAAAACCAGTATATTCTACTTTGTTGCACGGAAAGTAATATAACTATATGGTTTGTTGCCATAAATATGTCATTACTAGGGTACTTAGTATCACTCTTGAATTTGGAGAATTAGATGCCCACTACTTGGGCCTTGTTTGGAAGCATGCTTTATGACAATGTACACTTGGTTCAACAAGGCAAAGATACAACTTGGTCTTTAAAGCCAAGCAATCTTAAGCATAAAAATCTTGTCCAAGAGATTCTCTCTCTAAACTTGCATGATTTAATCCATCTAAGCTTTAGTCTCCTCATAAATAAAATGGAAATGATATCAATCATTGTGTTATGATAATGATTAAATAAAATAAAATAAACCATCTAGCAGAATACCTGACAAATGTTTCCTCTCTTCTTTCAGATTCCTAGGTATAAATCACACTCATCCAGTTTTAATATAAGCCCACAGGTAACCACCAACCACAGGAACAAGCTGCCCAAAAATACATTGAGAGAGGCTATTTCTGGCATATGCCTGTGCTTATTATTGTAAACTCCTGTGCGGTTTTTTGGTGAGCTAGACTGAACCAGGTGGAACCCCAAGGATTTTTCTGGTCAACAGTGGGAAGAAAAATAAGTTAAGGGTTTCCTTGGTTCTTTTTCTCTACTCTTACATCCTAACCTCAGGATTTTATCACTCAGTTGGTAGGAAGGGGCAAACCCAAGTAAAAGCATGCCAAAAACAAAAGGAAGAGCAAGAGTGCAATAATGCCCACAGCAAAGTTCATCTAAACTACTGAGCTCAAAGCAGGCAGAGTCAGGAGAGAGGGCCATCCAGAGACGAGTGCAAAGACAGCAGGCTTGCCCCTTGCTCTGGACCTGGTAAATGCCAGGCTCTTGATTTGGATGCATCCTCTGGAAGAGAAGAAAGGGGTCTTGAGCTCCACCTTGTGCTTAAACAATTTATGGACACACGGTTGACTATCCAACTGTTGATACTCTTATCTGAGTGTCCTACAGGCACCTCAGCCTTTCCATGCCCAAAAGTAAACTCACCCTCTTAGCCCCAAAGACAGGTCCTCTTCTGCTTCTCCCTGTCCTGATTAATGGGTCAATTTATCCATCCGGTTCCTCCAAGTCAGACCCTAGGAGTCATCCTTGCTCCCTCTCTCTCTAACTAACTCATATCCAGTTAGTCTCCAAGCCTCACTAATATTTTTTAAATTATTTTATTATGAAAAATTTCAAACACACAGAAGTAAAAATAATAATATAAAGATCTGCGTGTAGCTTATCCAGATCACACAGTTTTCAATTCGTACCTAATCTAGTTTAATCCTACCCACTTTCCTGTGTCTCCTCAGATCACTGAATTTTAACACCTAAATATTTCTAAAATATCGCCCACCCCTCTTTCTCCTTGACTCTGCTTTTGTGGGTTCTTCGTGTCTTACAGTGTTTTAGCAGATCTGCCTGGATCTTAGCTAATTTTCCTTATATTTCAAAAACTGTTTTGAAATTCAAATCCAATCAGATTTCTCCACTACATAAAATCTGATGATGGCCATCCTTTACCCACTGAATATAGTCCCAAATTCTTAGCAAATGTTTTCCCAGCAGCGATTGTCTTGCCCTACAGCCTCTACCCTCATGCCTAGTATTCAACAATATTATTCTCCTCTAAATAATCCTGCTCCTGAGGGCTTCCAGGCATTTAGGTAAGCTCTTTCCTTTGTCTAAATGGATTATTGGGGCCCTTCTGTTTGTCTAAATTCTTCTTATACTTCAATGCCCGGCTCCCGCATCTCCACGTCTTCTAACTCTTCCTGCAAGTAGCCTTCACCCTTTTACCCGGAAAACTTGCCGGGGAAATTATTCTCTTCTCTGAGTTACCACCGTCCTGCTGAATACCTCTTTTATTTATTACACACATTACATTTTAATAATTGGAATCTTTGTCCATCTTCTCCGGTAGCCATGGATCCTATTATGTTACAGGCTGTGTGCAGGCCTTTGTCCTTGCAATGCTGACTGAACTCAGCATATTAGACATGAGCCAGTAACAATTTTTGCTGAAAGAATGCCAATTATTTCTGTTTATTAGCATTTTTTTAATAAATTTTAAAAATTTATCTCAAATTTAACTGTTACAATGAATTTTTCAAATGACATCCTAATCTATAATCCCACAAGAAGGATTAAATATGGAGTTACAGAGAATGGATAGCATAACTGGTAAATTGATTTGAACAATGGAAATAAGAGCGCAAAAGAAGGAGGTTTCTATTTTCCTCTAGCATACCCATCCAAAGAAATTTTCTCCTTGAAAATTAATTATAAAGCTGGACACTGGAATGTTTAAGGCTATTTAAATAATTCAAATTTATATATTACTTCACAAAGACTGTTTTTTGCCTGTCTCCACTATCTTGGGGGAAGAGATGAAGTTACTCTCAGATAAGTGGTATTTTACCGAACAAAATTTGAGTCAGACCATTAGGGAATTCGTCCATATTTTATATCCAGTCCAGAAGATTGGGAGATAGATAAGGAAATATTTTTATTTCCAAATTCTTGTTAAGAAACCTAAGAGGTCAAGTGCTCAAAACCACACAGTAGGGAGAGACACAAAAATCAGTGTCAATCTTTGTTTTTTCTGCCTATTAATATGTTACCCAAGACTTTTAAAAATATGTTGGAGTCAAATAACATATTGGTATGTTAATTTATTTTTAGACACACAGTCAGGTGCTAAAAAGTGGTTCATTTTCTTGGACTGTGACCAGTTCCTCAGACCTACTGAGTCCTTTTCCTCTGTATTTTCGCATATCATTTTTGCAGCTATAAACCACAAGAGACACAATCTTCATCATTCTCTATATTACCAATAACTGATATGAAAGCAGAATTCCTTCTAAAGTTAATATAAACTTCTCCCAGTATGCCGTGAAGGGAGTCAAATTTTGAGATAAAAATGGAAACTTTTATTTTAATAAGAACTCAATTACATGCTCCTGTGTTAACTTACTTTAGAATGTGAACTCTGACAGCAGGGCACAGATCTTGACTTTTTGATTAATTTTTACTTATTTCCCAGTATAGCCATATTCGCACTGGGGAACTGGAAAACTCCATAAATATTTGAGTAACTGAATGATTGAATCAAACCCAACGTGTGTGAAATATTTTTCTTTAACTTGATTTAGATGCTTGTGTTCAATTTGTGAGCTACTCTCAGGTAATTTTAATAAACTAGACTGACTTCTTTTGAATGTATGCATGAACATATATGTTCGCTTTCTGAGCATCTAAGTACATATGGTCATCTAGAGTCACATATCTCTGTATACAGAATACATAGATTAATAATTAAATGCACACATGTTAATAAGATATTAACTCTTCAGCATTTTATATAAGGCCATTTGCAAATTGTTTTACTTTATTATCGTTTTTTCAGCAATTTTCCTCAACTACTCCAACCTCTACATGCTTTAGTTTAGGGGAGAAAAATGCATGGCCAAATGCTAAATCTGAAAAAAGTGTTTTAAGTATGCTTTTTAAATTTTTAAAATTTTAAATGCTTTAGGTGAGCTGTGTACTTCTCGGTATCATAAGGCTCAGCACCTTCTATCGTCTGGCATCTGGTGGAGTCAAACTTTCAGTTCCCTGCTTTGCCTATGCAAGCTTTTGAGAGCTCAGCTTTTGCTCTTACATGTCTCCAAGCTGCTGGCCTCAAGGGGTTGCTCAAAACTCTTCTCTTGCTGCCCTGTCCTTCTATTTACCCAAGAATAAATCAGGTCACAAGCTGGGGATTAGGACTTTCAAGACGGCAAGGGGTAGAACTCAAAAGTCAGAGAGGTGCCAATGGTAAGGTAAAAAGAGATCTGATACCATAACATGAAAAACCCTTAGGTGTGAGGCCTGGCCTAGCTTTGCTGGTGATGATGGAGAAAATGATCTTGCTTCTCACAGGCTGACTGATTTTCCTCTTGGACTGCTTTTTCCAAGCAGTTGAAATGGTAGTGTGTCCAAAGTCGAGATTTGGGTGTGTGCTCAGAGCTAAAGGCACTCTAGGTGCTGCTTGCTTCTTCTGTTTAGGGACAGGACTGCTTCAGGCCTAGCAAAGGAGGCTAACCCAGGGTCCTGCCGGTCTCACCATGAGATAGATCTGAATTCAAGGGTATCCTCAGGGTAATGAAGATCTTACATTTGTGGAGCTGTGGACCTCATGATTAACAGTCAATGCCGGGTCTCAAATATTTGAAAGTCTGTTTCCAGAGAGCTATTGTAAAGTAAATTATATTTTTTGTACATCATAAAATGAAATAGCACCATTTTCTTGATGTTTTGGATAGCTTTTAATAACATGGAATAATTCCTGGGAAAAAATGTTAATATAATGGTACTTCATAAAGCCATATACAGAAGTGGATATTTTACCCAATCTGAATTATCTTTAAAATGGAAGTGCCTCAAAGGATGAGTGGTTGCTTTGTGTAATAGCATTACAAATGATTTTTATGTTCTCTCTTTTTTTCCAGCAATCTGTTAAAGAATTATAAAGAGCAGCATTAAATTATTGGAATTTTAAAAACTGAATTATGGGGAAACTAATTTTGATCTTTTTTTGTGTTTAATATGAATATACCCTGTTCATACTGATGCAATCCCTGAACATTTTGAGATTGTACAGCATAGATTCTTTATAAATATCTTTGTTATTATGTATGTGTGAGGATGATTGACTTAGACTGGTTCCCGGACTTTGGGAGCTCACTTCTCCATAGAGAAGGGACAAGTCTCATTCACTTATGAAGGACCTTACATTACGTACTAAAGCCCAGAATTTTAAGGAGGGTGTAACAGGACCAGATTTATACTAACTTAAATAGCAATAATAATATTTTAAAAATAATAATAAGATTAGCATACCTGTATGGAAGCTCCAAGGCAGGAAACCAACCTACCCTCAGGTGGGAGGTGAAAAGACCTCAATGACATTATTTTCTTCTCTGTTCACAACATCTTTTAACTGTTCCATAATATGTAAAATTCCATCCAAAGAGAATTATGTAAAAATGTAATGCAGGAAAACCTCATCTTTCAAGACTCAATGAAATCTTCTCTGACCTTTCTCCCCACTCAAGTAAATTGAATGAGTCCGTTATTCACCTTTGCAGGCTTCCTTCACCACTCTCACACTTCACTCTTCCGCTTTGCTTACATCTCCGTCCTCTCATCAAGATACTCGTGTTCTGGAAGTCAGCGGCAGTGCCGTGGTTCTCCTTTCATCTCCCATCAGAGACACAAAACCAAAATATCAACACAAATTAAAAACAGATGTAAAATAAATGGTTGGCCAAGGAAAGAGTAAAAGCTATTAATGCAGTGAATGTACCTAATTCAAATGATTTTTTTGATTAAGAAAATTAAAATAGCATTACGAGTATAATGTTATCTTCCCTTTTGTGTTCCCATCAATTATTTTATTTTGGTTTGGTATTAATCAAAATGATTTTCTTATATTTGGTAACTTTTTTGATGTTTGTCTATATATGTATCTGGTTTCATTATATGAGTATCATTATCCTTGTGAAAGAATAAGTCTGGCAGAGAACTCTTGCTGTTCGCAGTCTCTTCTTTCTTCTTCCTGGGCACGCAGCCGGCCTCCAGCGTCTCTTGTAGTTAGGTGTGGCTGTTTGAATGAATTCTAGTGAAGACAATGTGGACCAAAGTGATGGGTGTCATTTATAGCCATGGCTCATAACTTTCCTACCCTCTATTCGACTCCCACTCCCCACCTGGATGAATACAGAGGGCTTGGAGGCCCTATGAGGTGGTGGAGCCATTAGATGAAATAAGCCCGAGTCCCTGAACCATTGTGGAAGAAGCCACACCATCGACCTGAACACTAATCCTAGTCTCTGACTGGAGCCGTAACAAATCTTTCATTGTGCTGAGCTGTTACATATTTAGAAATATTTGTAGCAATTGGCCTGTTATAATTAATATAATAAGTCAAAGTGATAACACATATAAATAGTAAGGTAAAATTATGGGATGAAACTAATAGGTTGAATATCTTGGAAGAATGGGATTTGCAAACTTACCTGACCTGTCCATAGTAATTATGTGTGAAAAGAGAGAGGAATTCTCCTCAAGCTGTCTGTCATATGTTAGCTTCTTTAATTCTATCTGTAATGTTTGAAAATGGATAAGTGGAAATAAAATTTAAGTTAAAGATAGAATATAAAGTTTCTATTTACCTTCTGAAATCGCTACCTTAATATCTTTCCTTCTCCCACAATAGACCCATAATTCATTCAATACATTCTTATCTTACATTTTGACTTTTTAAAATGATCCTCGCAGAGACAGCAGGATGCAACAATTAAGAAAACAGCCTTTGGAGCCAAACTAACTGGCTCTGCACCTGAATGACCATGTGATGCTGGCAAGTCACTTTTCTTCTCTATGCCTTATTTTCCTCCTCAGTTATAGAGGATAACAATGGTACCGACTTCCTACAGTTTATGTAAGGATCAAGTGATTAATATTTGTAAAACATTTGGAAGGTCTCCAACTCTTAGTTATCACTGTATGTGTGCAATAGCCTATGTATGAATTAAATGCTGTACAGTTCATTCTTTAAAAAGAAGTTAAACTTGGTTTGATTAAAAGGGAGAATCAAAATACAAGACATTTTTCAAACTTGACTTGTGTTTACAACCATTCCCCTATGATTTCTCTCTGTGCTCCCCAATCAGGCTTCCCTTTACCTTCAGAAATGGCTCAGCTACCCTTTGCTTTCATCTTTGCCCAACATTTTGTATTCCTTATGATGACTTTCCTTCTCTTTGTCTTAACTGATACTCACCTATCCCAGATTGGCCAGCTGGGTCTATTAGTTTCCTTGGGCTCCACTAACAAACTAGCACAGAAGATGCTATTTCCAAATAAAGTCACATTCACAGAGATGGAATTAAGACTTGAACGTGTCTTTCTGGGAAACACAATTCAACCCACAACAGGATTTAATGTCACCTGAAAATATTCTCTTTCTCCTCTAGCCCATCCTAATCCTTTCTATTTCATTTATTTGACAGATAATATAAATCTGCTTTCTGATTTTTATAAAGGGTTTATGAATCTATATCTTTTCTTAGAAATTGTATTATAAGTGCATAACGGTAAGGACAATGGATCATGATATAATTCTCTTTTTTGGTATTTGTGTACTTTTCTATAGGACAATATAATGCATATAGTATTGAATAAATGCATTAATGGACCAATGAAGGGGTGCAGACCTAGCAATGCACAATTCTTCCAGCGAATAAGTAATAAAAAGAAATGGTACATGATTAGAGCATGTCAATTTTAAAGCTCTGATTTTTCATTTTTAACTTATGATATGCGTTTGACCAATTATAAAAAGTAATATAAATTCACAAATGAGTATAGATTGATTGACGTTATTATAATTAAATTACATATAGAATTTGAAAAATATGCCAATATAGATTCAATGGCTATATTGAGCACTTTTGAAGTAAGAGATTCTATTTGGCTTTGCAGCTACAAAGAAGACTTCACATTTTAAACAAGAATAAGACAAACGTGGAATGTGGGTTCTTCAGTACGAACTTGTCTTAGAAATAAACGTTTTATTACCTTAAACAATTTAACAGTCAAAATCTCTGAATACTGATGGAAAATATTAGGAATTCATCTCAGCTATATAATAATAATGCTTTAAATTGCTCCGTCCGCAGATGACAATGAGTGTGGAAATTTGACGCAGTCCTGTGGTGAACATGCTAACTGCACTAACACGGAGGGAAGTTACTACTGTATGTGTGTGCCTGGGTTTAAATCCAGCAGTAACCAAGAGAGGTTTATCACTAATGATGGAACCATCTGCATAGGTAAGTTCAACTCTCTCGTTTAAAATTTGTACCTATCTCCTATTGCTCCAGAGATTCAATTATATTCCACCCAAATTCTGCCAGTCACTGATTGTACCCTACTTTAAATACTTTCAGAAGCTTCATTAATTCCTGTAGTTCTCCAGCTTTGTATAACCAGTTACTATGGAATATTTATCCAAGAATATAAGAAAAAGCGATTTTGGGGGAAAAAAAATCAAGCAGTTTACAAAAAAATCTTCATGAAATTATGAGATATACCACGGTAGCACAGAATAGGATAAATATTTACACTTAAAAATAATATGTTAACTCAAGAAAATATCATTTGTGTGAAAAGATATTGCTGCTTTTATAAATATGCACTCTGAGATGGGCTTTACGTTTACTTAGAAAATGTTCAGGAAGGCATTATTTCTGAAAGAATTGTCTTAGTGCTTTTACTATTGTCTGCTGAGAGTTAGTGACACTTCAGATCTGCATTAAGTTTTTCTTTTCTTTTTTTTTTTTGAGGAAGATTAGCCCTGAACTAACATCCATTGCCAATACTCCTCTTTTTGCTGAGGAAGATTGGCCCTGAGCTAACATCTGTGACCATCTTCCACTATTTTTATATGTGGGATGCCTGCCACAGCATGGCTTGATAAGCAGTGTGTAGGCCCACGCCCAAGATCCGAACCAGCGAACCCTGGGCAGCCTAAGTGGAGTACGAAAACTTAACCACTAGGCCACCAGGCTGGCCCCTGCTTTAAGTTTTTCTGAACACTAGAGTTCTATTTAGAAAACCATTTTAGTTTCACCAAAATGTCCTTTGGAGGGATAATAATTTCAGTTCATTCCCTAGGTGAAATGTAATTCTGAGTCTGAAGAGAGTAGAAGATGTTTTTAAATATCCTTCTATTGTAATTTGGTCCAAGGATTTACCAGATCGTGCATTGGGTTTACCAGATCCTATAGAATTGGGATTACAGTCTGAGAAAAAAAGATCAGAGGCAAATTCTCCGAAGCCAAGGAGTTTAACTTTGAAAATAAATTATAAATCATCTTAATCATTTTTGGTTTCTAAAAAATTGTCCGATTTGTCCACTAGTATAATTAATCATGATTGACAATAATCTACAAAATCAATAGATGAACTGAGGCCCTGAGAGTTAAGTCACAGAGCCAGGGGTAGATACGGGATGGGAACTCAGAACTCTATGCAACACGGACAGGAATATAGTGCTGCTTCTACTTTATGTAGATAAAGAGACAGATCCAAGGTAATCTAGAGCACATTAAAGCCTTGGATTACCTCCCGAGTGAGATTCTTATCAGTAAGCTAAGGAGAAGTCTGGCAATGTTATTATTAATACACGATAAGTTAGAAGATAATGCTCGAAGAAAACTGCTCAGTGAAATGTCAGTCTCAAAGAAATTATCCTGTCTTGTGTACCTGTGGTTCATAACATCTAGTCTGCTATGTGAGCAGGGAAGATTTTATTCTCCTCATTTTCTAGCCAAGGGAAGTGCAATGCTACTCCAGGTCCAAGGCTACATTTAGGGGAAAGGGAGGGTTAGAATCACAGTCTTGTGTCTAGAAAGCGATTGTCGTTTCCACAGGAGACTAAAGTGAGCGGGCCATTTAAATCTTGCACGTTGATCTGAATCATGCAAATACAGTGGATCAAGCTTTGCAAGAGCAGAAAAGATGTAGACTATGAGAAAATAATGCTATTTCTGTTGAACGATAATTTTATCTTTAGTGTTTGCAGCAAACCTTTGTATTGGAATAGCATTACCGTATATTCAGGAACCGGGAATCTATGAAGTTCTGCCCAGAAAACTGACAGCATCTCACTATTGGTTCTTCTCAAGCCTGGATTCTCATTGCTAGTCTTAGACTGTTACATAATGCATCTATGTTATCTTTAGTAGTTAAGTTCTAAGTATGTCATTCTGTAAGCTTTACTAGACATGTTCCAGTTAGTGAAGAAATCTAACTTGTAATGTCTTAATCACTGGAATTTAATACAATTTTAACTCTGCTCTCCATTCCCTCTTGTCTCTAGAAGATATCTGTCTTTTCATCTGATCATGTTTACTTTTCATACACCTCAATTCACAGAGGGCTATATTTTTCTGTCTGTGTTTCTTACAAGTAGAGAATTCCTGTATTAGAAAAAACTGAATCTCAGACACAGAGAAAACACACAGACGCAAAGATGATTGAATGCCAACATTTTATGTACTTGTAATTTAAGACTCTTTCTCCCAATACTCATTTATCATTGAGATACTGTGGAGTGGCCGTAAGTTTTTGCTAATTCCCTTTTTACCTGTTTTAGGTAATCAGTAAACACAGCGACTATATTAAGACTCAATACCCAATATAGAATCCTTCAGTTTCTACCTATTTTGTTTGATGGATTATTCAGTGAAAAAACTCCTTCTCTGAAAAATTGTTACTTCTCACCAATTTGTTGTCGTTAAGGATTAAGCCTTTTTGAGAAGCAGAGCAGCTCTTTCTCTGTTTTTTTCCCCAGTGTGTAGTAATTTTCGTTGCGCACTATGATAATCCTCAGGGAATTTGAACAGAAAACCATAATTCTATTCCCTTTTCACATTACTATATCCCCTTGTAGTGTATTGCTTCTGATTTGAACGTTTAGCTGATCCTTAAATTTGACATGTCTGGTAATTATAGTCATTAAGCACCTCTATAAGTAAATAATGAAAAACTCCAATTCAGGGCCAGAAATGACCCAAGCAAAATTCTTTGCCTTTAGTCTATATTCAAATACAATTTTCCACAGATAAGGGAATTTTGTTGCAGAAAGCTTTGAGTGAGGTTTGGCATTGTGCACATTTTTCTTCCCTTTGGCATCACAGTAACCAGAACTTCAGATTCCCAGTTCCCAAGAGACTTAGTTCCAGACTCGAATTTCACAGATGGGGAAACTGAGGCATCTAATAATAAAGTGATTCTCCCACGGCTAGATGAGTAGAACCCAAGAACTCCACGTTCACCGAGTGCTGAAGAGCAGTGTTTACTGCTTGTAATTTTTTACATTCTCTTGCCTTAGGCGCTCTGGTAACTTTAGATATTTTCATGGCTTTGAATAATATTAGCATTTAATTTCGTCTTTGCAAATTACTCCCAGTAATTGGACATTTTATCTTTTCTTTGCAGTCTGTGAGTTAAACAACATTAGAAAATTCAGCTATTGATGAAAATTTAAGAATCAAAACAATCATATGGTCATGTTTTGAAAGATGATTATGATAAAATACCGCTGGGTTGGCTCGTTGTAGACATGAAAAACAAGCATGACCTTATTAATGAAAATGTAGCAAATGAGTTTTTTGATGTGCAAAACAAGCAAATGATTGTTATGGTGTGCGTACATTTAGTGAAATCAAGTTATTAGTATTAAGTCGAGTATTAGGTTGTTTATAGAAAAAGTGGATCAGTTATTAAATATGGTTTGTCAATTCTAGCTTGACCGCAGTAATTACATAGTAGCAATTTAGCTTTTATTAAGATAAGGGAGAGGGTTCTCTGGCTCTTTTACAGCTCCGGGGAATACCAAGACATGGCAGTCTAGTGAGACACTCGTTATCAATCTGTTTTCTCCAAACCTACGTATTCACAGGGCTCCTGCTATTAACACACAATACAAATAGAATCACTGGACCTGATCTCCAATGACAATATCAGGCACCTACTATATCTTAGGCACCACTCCAAACAGCTTCACATGCATTTGGTCATTTGTTATGAAAAATAATTCTTTTGAGTTAAAAAATATTTTTTACAATATTACCCAAGATCACCAAGCTAATGAGTATTAGAGTCAGGATTTGAATTAAGGTCTTCCACAGGGCCTTTACCTGTAGCGGGGAGGATGCATTGTGGTTTTATTACATCTGTCACAATCCTGCAAGAGATTATAAGAGAAGTTAGCATGGATCTTGCTGCAAAATGGCAGTCACATTCATTTTGGCTAGGCCGGTTTCATCTCCTTTGGGCGTGGCGTACTCCTTCAATATTTTATGATTCTCTCCATATTATAGGGAGCAGAGGGGCATAGAGTGATAGACTGAGGCTAGTGGAAGCTCTTTCACTGCCCCGGCCTGCAGCTGGCTGTGGTAGTCAGGCACTCCACTACTAAGTTAAAATCAATAAACTACTGCTGAGGCCCAGAATAAGAATGCTATCCGATTCAACAAACCTCGCTTCCACAATTTTAGTAGTAAGTTATGGAAATGAAAGTATAAACCAGGAAGGTATAAGCAATTTGGAAAACATTAGTGTGATGGGATGTTTAAGGTTTGAAAAGCATTACTTTGGTCAGATGTTTCTTTTATAACGTTTGGAGTCAGAATATAAAGATTCGTAGAATCCTAATTTTGAATGCTAGTCTCCTAGGACACTACCTCCTTATTATCCTCACAGATTAACATTTTGTCACTTAGTGAATTCAGAATCTGAAATACTCTACTTGGTCCGAGGCTGACGTGATGGATACCAGGCAGCTGAGCGAGTGGTGGTGGGAGGGCTTGAAGTAGAGCAGAGACCCCAGCACAAGCACAGCAGGGTGCGGAGGACACAGGGGAAAGCTGAGCACAGTCAATCTTGAGCACCAAGATATATATACCTGTGTCCAAACTGTAAACGGGAAGATGGAAATTGAGTTTGTAGAACCAAGATTTATGTGTTGCTCAGACTTTGAGTTTGGGATGAAGTTCCCCAGAAAAGTTACACTTTTAAATAATTTGGAAATTGAGAGAAATCAATACCTTATTTCCTGTTAGCCACAGAAGGCGTCTAAAAGTACAAAATGTGGGTATTCAAAAACATAGCTTTCTTATCCATGAAATGAATCGTTCTGTTTATGATCCTTCATAGGTCTGTTCACACCCTCCTTGGGGTGTTTTCCCCGTTTGGGTATGGCACATGCTGCTTTTTCAGCATTGCTCCAAAAGACTAGTCTTTTGCTTTTCATATTTTTTCTAACGTCATGGATTTCATGAAAAATAATAACTCTCATCTGCGCTCCCACCTGGATCCTTTTCTTCAGCCCAACCTGGAATGCTTTCTCTGATGGTTCTCCATATCCTACAAGTCAGTCTGCCATTACTCATCCTCTAGTTTATTTTCTGCCTTGTGTGCGTGTGTGTGTGCGTGTGTGAGCGGCAGTTTCTGAACATGGATATATGGAAGTGAGAGGAAGAGGGTGAGGGTACTGGGGCGGCATTCCTGGGTCTTTAAAAGTAGTGTACTTGGATTTCTGTGGCGAACAGATGGTGAATATAGAGACTTGGCAGGAGAACAAGGGGTTTTCTACCTTTTTTCTGGCCTGGGCTGTTAATTGTCTTCTTAAATCTAGTACCATCACCTTTCTAGCTAATGGAAATTTCTTCAAGAATTTGGCAAGAGGTTTATTGTCAGTTCCAGTTTTTCGTGGTGTGAGTTTTAATGTTTTTCTGTGTCTTTATTGCATCTTTAAAGTGAGAAATTAGGATCAGCTGCATTTAAGATAACTAGCTAGATGACGTTTTAAATTGGACTTTGATTACTCCCCCGTTTTTTATGGCAAACAGTATTGTGCCACTTAGAGTAGCTCTAAGATGGCAGAGCTAGGTGGGGAACACAAAAATCTTTGCATTAATTTAGGGTAATGATCTGGACTCTTCAGTTACTTGGAATCGTTCCCTATTGGAATTCTGCCTACTGGCAGAGTATTTATACTATATTTATAACTTTAAGACATGTTTCACTGTAGTATGTAAAATTTTAAATTAAGAATATAAATTATACAAGCTTATAATGTAGCATTTTTACTGTGGCTTTGATATATGACTACTGAAAATCTAAGACTTAATGCTGTACAATTTGTTACCTTATCTATGATGGCCGTACATTGAGAATCACAATAAAATATAACCTGAACAAAAGTAATAAGTTGTGGTAAAATTTTAAGGGAATTGAATCACACCTTCTGCTACATCGTAATTTTTAGGTTAACTTACATGCAAAAATGAAAGAAAATGGGCCACTCTGTTTTGTCCTCCAGACTACTCTAAACTGAGTTGTTACAATCAATTTAGTGTAATACTAGAAAGCAAAAAATTTTAAATGTATTTTAAAAATTGAGTCTTGATTAAATTAGGACTAAATGTTACATTGTCAATGATGGAAATTACTTTAATGACCTTGTTGATGAATCATGCTATTCAGAAAACAGTTTAAGAGTTTGGTCCTTAAATGAGATTTAACACTGTCAAATTGGGTCAATTAAATCAGAGTTAAAAAAATACAAAAATACGTGCAGCTAAGTTTGCTTTGTCATTCTCCAAATGATGGGGTTTTCTCTGCTTTCTTGTAAAATTTGGTATGAAATCACTCACCGTATGTAATACTATCATCAACAAGGTAGTAACTCTATGAGCACTAACTAAAAAATTTAATTTTTCAAATATTTCCAGATATAGATGAGTGCAGCGAATCCGCTGCCTGTGGTGATCACGCAGTGTGTGAAAACGTGGATGGTGGGTATAACTGCTCCTGCAAGGAAGGTTATCAGACATCCACAGGAAAATCACAGTTCACACCTAATGACGGCACTTACTGTCAAGGTAAATCATATTATTGAAGTTTAAATTTTATCAAAGAACTACGTAAATATGTATTGCACAGTTGTGAAGTATCAAAGAGCTACTCTTTCTAAGAAATGTGCCAGGGGCCGGCCCAGTGGCCAAGTGGTTACGTTCACAGCCCAGGGTTTCACCAGGTGAGATCCTGGGCGTGGACCTAGCATCACTCATCAAGCTGTGCTGAGGTGGCATCTCACATAGTGGAATTAGAAGGACCTACAACTAGAATATACAACTTCGTATTAGGGGGCTTTGGGGAGAAGAAGAAAAAAAAGAAAAGATTGGCAACAGATGTTAGCTCAGGGTCAATCTTAAAAAAAAAAAAAAAGAAATGTGCCAATATTCCCTTATCATCTATAAAATGAAACAAGAATAAAAAAAGGTATTGTTTTATTTAATAGAAGGTGTAGACCACATGTTTTATGCAGTTAACATACTCTATTCCTTAGTGTAACTACAGTCTTCCATTTTCCATGAAACATTGTGTATTTTAATGAATAAAAGTAAAAATTTTTATTATGAATAAAATTGTAAAACAAACAATAATGAAAAATTTTAAAAATAAATGAATTTTAATGAATAAAATGAAAAATAAAACATGTTAAAAATGTGTTTTTAATGTTTAAATAAGTGAGCAAAATCAGTGGAATCAATATGATCATCTTAGGAAAAAATATTTTTTAAAACTTACCATATAATTTTTCTTTTTCTACAGAAGTGAATGCAGACTGCCATTTAGACAATGTCTGCATTGCTGCAAATATTAATAAAACTTTAACAAAAGTAAGTAGACTAGTGGAATTATAAGTTTGTTTTATTTTGACATTTTGATTTCAGTTAAAATCCTTCCAATGTCACATTTTATAGAGTAACAAGCAGTTGATCTTCACGTAGAGTTGAAACTACTAACGTATAGAGCTCTAAGTATTTTGTTTGAGCTGCAGATATGATTAATTTGAAAATCCCCAAAGTATTGAAGAAGACTGTTACATATTTAACTTACGTTACTTTTTCACTATTCAGTTCACTGGAAAAGTCTTTTCAAAGTGTAGAGAAATTTGATGAATAAAATAGTAAAAACACACTTTGACCCCAGGCCCATTCCTACATTCTAAGGAGACATAGTTGAATGCAACTAGATTTTGTACTTCAAAGTAAAAATTTCAAAGAGCAGATAAAGTAGGACATTCGTAAAATTATTGTCATTTGATTGAAAGTATGAATCTCAACATGAGTAATTATCAGCTAAAGCAAATTTCTAGTTTATCACCTTGTAAGGAATTTTCTCTAGTTGATTGAAATATACCTCAAATTGTTATAACTGTTAAAAGCTAGCTTAACTTAAAAAATTGTCAATTCAAACATGCTATTTCTTTTCAGAAGAAATTTCTGTTCACTTTAGGTTATTTGCTGACCTTTTGTAAATACTTTCAGATTTCAGTACTGCATGGTATGCTTTAGGTTTAGTCTAATAACTTATTAATGTGTAGGACAAGAAAACCAAACTCAGAATAGATTTAACGTGCAACTTTATTCTTGAAAAGATCCAATAGTACTCTAAATTGGTTTTCTTTTTCTGGACTCATTTTTGTTCAGATTAGACCCATAAAAGAACCTGTGGCTTTGCTACAAGAAGTCTATAGAAATTCTGTGAAAGATCTGTCACCAACGGATATAATTACATATATAGAAGTATTAGCTGAATCATCCCCATTGCTGGGTTACGTGAATAGCACCAACTCAGCCAAGGACGCCCTTTCTAATTCAACTCTTACTGTAAGTATGTTGAGCTTTAACTCTTAATATAATTGAGCTTGAAAATTCTTCTTATATCTGTGATTAATGTAAGATTCCAACATTTTTAAAATACATACTTTTTTTCAACAGGAATTTGTAAAAACTGTGAATAATTTTGTTCAAAAAGATACATTTATAGTTTGGAACAAGTTATCTGTGAATCGTAGAAGAACTCATCTTATGAAACTGATGCATACTGCGGAACAAGCTACCTTAAGGATATCTCAGAACTTCCAGAAGACCACTCAGTTTGATGCTAATTCAAGTGATGTAGGTAAGAAGCTAAGGTCAATTTCTAAGCAGTAGAGTTTTCCAAACAAGCCATTCTCAAAAGGGAAGGAAAGTATTTTAAATACTGTTAAATTGGCAGTTGTTTTATCAATATAGAAATGAATAGTGATGCATATTATAAAAGTGATATGAATGAAGTACAAGTAAAAAAGATGGATGCATAAGCACTGCTCCCTCCCTACCATCTCCGCCTTTTCCTAGTCCTGAACTGTTCAGCATTTAAATGCTCAGAATACATTAGTGCCTTGTCATTTTGAGTTAGTCATCTCATGACTTATTACCTTGACCAGTGATAGTTACAGACAGATTTTCTGAATGTGGTATATTTAAGTTTCTCATTAGGAATCCTTTGACTTTTGATAATATGAAGCAATCAAAATAGTAAATTAGAATGTTTCCTGCTTCATGCACTCTCATACTTACAATATTAGGATCTTGGATCAAATTGAGGATGCCTGTAAAGTTGTTCCGAGGAAACAAGGTACATTTTCTGAAATAATAATTGCTTACATCTATATTATATTTTCTGGGTGACATCCTGCTATGCAATAGTAGATATACAGAAATCATTATCTCATCAGGATTCACCACTTACTCAAATTAAAGTAGCAAGCATTGTGACTAATATATAAGAGCCTACATTTCTATGATGTTCCTGCAAGAAAAAAAATGGAAATACACCAGATAAGGAAATTACCACTCAAGAATTTAATTCAATCATTCTCTGCTTCGTAAATTATATTGTAGATATCATCCTCTAAGACATTGTAGTTGCTTGTCTTTGCTTTAGTAATTATGATTTATAGCTCCCTTGTGTCCATACATATTTTGTCTTTAATTCAATAAAGATAAAATTAAACCATAAGTGCCATAGTGAAATCAAAAAATTAAACTTGAATCAGATTTTAAGATAAAAATTATAACATTGAAACATGTTCACAATATGTTTGTTCTACCCACCGTAAATAAGAAGTTGAAATACAATGATGATGGACAAAATTGTCTCTAATTAAATAAATACATTGATTAATTTCAGAGAATTCATGATTTTTATGGTTTTGTTTCAGCTCTCAAAGCTTTCTTTTTTAATTCGTATCACATGAAACATATTCATCCCCATATGAATGTCGACGGAGATTATATAAAGATATTTCCAAAGAGAAAATCTGCATATGATTCAGATGGTAGGACATTGATTACCTTATTACAGTGTATCAGTGATTTGCAATAAATACTTATCATGCATTTGATTGTATCATATGTGCATACAACATGTGGTTTCCTATAGAAAAATAGTCTATGTTTATATCCAGAATTTGCATATTTGTACTTGAGCTTTTTATTGTGATATAAATACCTGAGGGGAATTTTAGGATCTGACAAGTCTAGATCCTTCTTGTCTTACCTCCACCCTCTGTAACTGTCAGATATTGTTAAGATTCTAACAAAAATATACAGGAGAATTGTGATTTTATGACTCTTTGTGCAGCAGTCAATAGATGCTATAATTTCCACAGAGTTCTTTTAGTAGTTCTTCAATAATCCTTCATATTCCTCATCGTGAGACTGAATTTGTCATTGCGTGAGGACAACAAATAGAGATAATGGTAAAAAGACAGAAAGTTGTTGTGTAGGCTTGGACTTCTCTTCCACTTCTCATTTCTGAGTCTTTTTACAGTAAACTGTCCAACTAAACTAAAGGCAGGATTAAGAAATGGAACCAGAGAATGTTAGGACTAGCAATTAATTTAATGACTATCTACCCTAATTTCTTCATTTTGTGTATAATGGAACTAAGGCACAAAGAAGTTAACAGATTTGTCTCCATGGACGTCAACAGATAGCACAGAACCTGCACTAGAATGGAGGCAGTTAGCAAAGAAACCAGGCTTGACCTGACCAGCCTTTTCCTTGTCACCTAACCACAGGCAAGCTAGCAGCTGCTATTTTAATTTAACTGTTTTTCTGCTCTCTTAGTGCAGTGACTTAGAAAAAAAATCTCTGCTGGTAGTAGATTTGTTGTTGTTGTTCCCCTATAGGTCAAAATATATTACCTCAGGAAAATATGAATTATAATATTTTCTCAAAGAATGCATGGGGGTCATAAATACAAATGAAAAATATATGCAATAACACACATATGTTCCCTTTAAGGATACCATTTCATAAAATGATATATTGTCTTTATTGTTAAAAAACATGCTGCACATTCATTCTTAGAAAACATCTTTTTAAAAAAACTTTTATAGTAATGTGGGATTCTTTTCTAATCCATTGATATCATCCTCTCCATTCTTTGTCATTTTTTGTTCAAAAGCACGAAACAGATGGCCATAAAACAAAGCAAAAATAACTAAGCCGTACTGCCACTGAACCCCTGGCTCATCCTCTATTACATCATATTCTAATTACCCAAGTACACATATAATATTTAGCAAAGAATGTGTTCAACTGTTGTATTTTCAAAGACAATTTGAGTAGTGTTTAGAAGTTGAGAATAAAGACATTGAAAGTACTTATAGTGCAGATGTGGAAATTGTCATGGAATTAATATTTCAAAGAGATCCTGTCTGAGTGTGTGGTAGTTTTGTTACATTTAATGATCACGATACAAACTCTGGCATTTGAAAGAGACAGTAATATCAGCTCTTGAGAAAGCGGAGGGAGAAAATTTGTCTTCCTCAAGGTTGCATCTTAAAAATAAGGGCAAGTCTAAACAACCGATGAGACTTGCTCAATGATGTCTACATGCGATTGTTCATTTATTGACAAAACCCGTTAATAAAAACATGCATTAGTTAAAAGCTGCATAGTGTCATTGGTAGGTAAATAAGAGAGGCACAGGTGGACTTTTAATTTTTTTAGTAGACTGAATCTTAGTCCCTGTCATTAGAGAATGAACTCCTAGTTTACTGAAAGAAGGTGCAGATCTGATAAGAGAGAGAAAAACTAGATCAGGCCTAGAATTAGTGAGAAATCATGGGAATTAAGAGGTACAGAGTCCAGCCTGGTGGCATAGCAGTTAAGCTTGCACACTTCACTTTGGTGCCCCAGAGTTCGCCGGTTCAGATCTCAGGCGCGTACCTATGCATTGCTTATGAAGCCATTCTGTGGCAGGCATCCCATATATAAAGTAGAGGAAGATGGGCTTGGATGTTCGCTCAGGGCCAATCTTCCTCAGCAAAAAGAGAAGGATTGGTGGTGGATGTTAGCTCAGGGCTAGTCTTCCTGGAAAATAAAAAAGGAGGTATGAAATGGTGAGAATGAACAAATACTGAAACAATATTCAGAAAGGAGGTTAAAAAGAGATTTTGGAGCGTTCTTTGTGGCATGAATCTCCTTTTACCCAAAGTCAAAAATTGCTGTTAAATAAAGATTTTTCTTTAGAAAGGATAAGAGTGATTAATAGAGTTTTAAAATCCATCTTATTTTTTTGGTACTTCCTTTGATTTTGGACTATCTCACACTGCAACCTCTGAGAAATCTCTGTTGCAGAAGCTGGTTCATCAACTAGGTGAGGTCAAGTTGACCGAAAAGTTTTCTGGGTCCTGTTTCAGGTCGTGGTCTGTCCATAGCAAAGACTGGGCTAGTTGTCATCTCTTAGAGTCATCATCATTTCACTAGCCCAACCATGTTATACTGACATTGTTTCTTTCTTTGATATAAATTTTCTAAACTGGCAGTCCAGGAAAATATTCTATGTAATGTATTTGAATTTTAGCAAGGCTCTTAGCAGTGACTCTTGTGGTGCCTTTTTAGATTAAAATAGAAAACATGAATAGCAATACACTTTGGCAACTTCTAGCTCACATAACCATATCCAAAGAATATTATTTATTGGTGTGATATTGTGATGTGGAGGGTTCCAGCCTTGTATCATAGTCCCATGTTTTTGATAGTATTATCAATATTTGTCTTTACGGTTTTGATTATTTTATGCTTGTCAAATTATTTCCTTGTGTCACAGACTTGAGGGAACAAATGAATATGATAGAGTTCTTCCTAAGTTGCCCAAGGATCGAAAGCAAACATATCATGTTTCTAATTAATAAGTATAACAGTAATCGTATGACTATAGCATTTTAAATTTTGCAGAAGATTCTCTCATGTATTATTCCATTTGGTCTCCACCTTATCCTAGTAAATAGCTAGGCTGAGTTTCACCACCATCATTTTCTGAGGGAGAAAGCTGAAGTTCAAAGCTGTTACCTGCTTTACCCATGGCCACATGAGTGGGAGCAATGACTGAAACCAGAACTTCTAATTCCAAGAGTAAATTTGGAATCTAAAGCTATAAATTTAGTGTTCATAATTCTGTGCAACAAATAGAGAAGGAATATGACCTAAATGGAAACAGGAATTTTAAAAGGTAATAGATCTAGCTGTTGAGTTGTTCATACACTTAGTATCAGTGATAATAAGCTGCTACGAAAACCAAGGTAATTCGAGACCCGTGAATATAGGTGTAGTGTCCAGGCTAAGGGAAAGATAATCACCTGATAGGCTATACTGATCAGGTTACGTTTCTAGTGTTGGGTCGTGTGCAGATGTACTGCATTTGAGGAGTGTCGGGGAGCGTGGACAGATGGCTGCCACAAAAGGCAATACATTTCCTACCCTGGGACTGCACAACTATCTGTCATCAATATTAAATAGGAAACATTTCAGGGGACATGAGGTTGAACTCAGTGGCATCTCACAACTCGTTCAATTCTAAACTTTCTTAATACTGTAAGTCAGTGATAATTTTCTCCCAATATCTTTCTAATTCATATATTTGCACAATGAAGTAATAACTCAAATTTTATCTTGCCAGTGAATACATTTCACACTTTGGTTCTTAATCATTATTTGGATGTAAATTTATCTAAAGCCTTTTTTCTCTTAAATATAGTTTGTACAAAGGGGATGCTACAGTCCATGATCAGTTTCAGAGTCATAGAGGTCAGAGAATATGTCTTAATATGATGTGATGATGTAGGCGTGTACTTATTATGATTCACATTTCAGTATCTGGGTATTTGTATGATTCCCCTAGAGTAAAAATTTTGTGTGTTCAATTTTCATGTTTATTTTAAGAGCTTAAATACATTTTTGTTTTGTAAGAATTTCACTAAATACACCTATTTGATTGATAGGCAATGCTACAGTTGCATTTTTATATTATAAGAGTGTTGGTCCTTTGTTTTCATCATCTGACAACCTCTTATTGGAATCTCAAAGTCATGATAATTCTGAAGAGGAAGAAAGAGTCATCTCTTCAGTAATTTCGGTCTCAATTAGCTCGAACCCACCCACATTGTATGAACTGGAAAAAATAACATTTACGTTAAGCCACATAAAGGTAAGTTGTTTTTCTGGTGATTATTGGTTATGATTGTGAAACATTCACAGAAGTGGACATTTTTTGCTGTGTCACTTTAATTAGCTGTGAGTTCTTGAGTTTAAAAATACAGGTTTGGGCCAGCCCCCGTGGCCTAATGGTTCAGTTTGGCATGCTCTGTTTTGGAGGCATGGGTTTGGGTCCTGGGCACAAACCTGCATCACTCATCTGTCAGAGGCCATGCTGTGGTGGCGGCTCACATAAAAAATAGAGGAAGATTGGCAACAGATGTTAGCTCAGGGCAAATCTTCCTCAGCAAAAAAAAAAAAAAAGATTCAAAATTAAAATAAAATAATAAAATGGTTTCAACTAATTTATCTTTAAAATATTTTTGTACACTTAGTGCTCTTTAACCTTTCTAATAAACACCAAACAATTTCACATATTTGATTCTCTGAAATTAAGCTACATTTCAGTTTTATTTTTAAGTACTTATTCTTTTTAGAAGTCTCCATACTTTCAAGGAAGGAGTTATAAAAACATATCAGAGCCAAAGAGATAAATGTTACTCGTGTAATGAGGGAAGTGTTTGGTTAATAATTGTCATTTAAAATAATGTTTGCAGGGATTTGGCTGGTGACTAAAATAAAATCACAGAGAAGTTTACAATATTTTATAAAGAAATTAGCTGAGACCATCTTGCTCTTTTATTGTTATTCTAAATCTTTTTTTAAACTCATATGTTATTGACATTATACAATTAAAAAAATGATTAAAAATAACCAAGAACTTAAGTGTTTTTGTATTCCTAAAAGTGAATGGGGAAACTCAAAATCATGGCTTGTTTGCTGCCATTTTGCAGTTGATGGTTTCTTGAGCTTTCAACTGAATTTCACTCCTAATATGTGATTAAAGTACGCTCCATTCGGAGAACACTTGAAGCTGAACGATTGTGTTTGCATGTTTATGGGGGAGAGAGGGAGCAAAAAGACCATACGCGCTTACACACAATACAGATGACTCACTGTAAAGAAAGATATCCAACGTAGAGAGAAAACAAATGTATAGGAAATGCAAGAATATAGTAGCTCAAACTTCAACATTGGTAGGCATTATGTTGAGGGAAAAAGAAGGTGTGAAATGTTTTAAGAATGGAAACTAAACTTAGACGTTTTCAGATGCTGAATGCAAATGACCTTTTGACACTACAGTCCAAACATTGTTCTTTTATGTGGTCTGATGGGTTTTCTACAGTTTTTATTAAAGGAATGTTTTGGCAGCAGAAGAGAGGCCAAGGACAGCCCACTTGACTCATCTCTGTTTGACATGACAACAAAACAAAATACACATCTAAACAAAAATTCTTCACCATAATTAATGGGAAAACTTGATGGTCCTTAATCTTCCTCTCTGTTCAAATCTTTTTCCCATTCACAGGAATGAGTACCATCAAATTTCATCCTGTTGTGCTGACAACACACCTACCTAACCCCTGGTTCCCCTCTCTCTGAGAATAAAATTTAGATCAGATCCCGTTTTGTTTTCTCTGAAAAAATAGAAGCTATCGCCTATAGAACACCTTCAGTTTTCTGATTCCCTGATAATTTATTTGCTTGCAGCTTCACCAGTTAATATATATTTCTCTATTACCTCAGAGGAATATTAGTAGTAGTCTTCATAACAATACTGATAATGATAATGATAATAATGATAGCACCCAGTACTTATATAGTGTTTATAGTGGACCAGGCTATGTTATAAGTTATTTACTTAAAAAAAAAAAAACTCCTGTAATCCTCACAAGGGCCCTATGAGTCATGTACCATTATCTCCATTTTACAGATAAGGGAACTGAGACTCAGAGATTAAATAACTTGCCCACGATCACCCAGCAACCGACTGGTAGAACAAAGTCTCATTCCCACGGAGTCTTCCTCCAGAAGCCATGCTTCCGGCAGCTGTGATACTCTCCCGCCCAATCCTGTCCTCTGAACTCCTCCTCCATCCACCAACCAGGAAATTACGTTTCATCCCTATTCTCATCTTTCCTGCATCTCTCCACGATGGCGCCAGTGTCTCACGTAGTAAATAGGCTCAAGTTTCTGACTTCTTACCATACAGGGTAAACATTCTTTATCGGCCCTGTATCTCCTTCACCCAAAACTCAGTAAATCCTGTTCATTTTAAGTTTCTAGAAAATAGATATTATCTATTGCCTTCTGTCTATGGAAAATTTGGATTTAGTTTGCTTACACACATCTTCCACCATGATACACACACTCCCCCCAACTATCCATCCTCTCATGCTGACATCAAATTTTTGGCTAAATCAGTTTTTAATTAGCATATTATTATAATTTTGTATGTGTTCTTCACAACTGAATCATGAGGCTGAACCATTTTCCCAATGTTAGTAAACTCCTCTAGCTTACCTTGCTTAGTTTCAATTTATCCATTGCTGATTTGTCCGCAAACTTTCTTCCAGTATTATAAATCTCCCCACAAAACATTCAAACCCATAAGATTATCTATCAGCTAATTTGTTGTCCTGGAGACATCCTTCCTAAGCCCCTGTGAACTTGATCCTGTCCACATGGTCTACTCTTCGGCCTGCTGCACAGCTATCAGCCCAGACATGCCTTTCACCATCATCCTGGACATGCAACTCAATCTCTCTCCTGTGTCAGATTCAATGTTTTCTTGAGCCAATGTTTCCTCTTTCTTTCTGTATTTTGGTGGCATATTCTCTAGTGGCTTCTTCAGAAAAGGTGCATAAAAGGCCAGTTTTTTGAGCCTTCAGGTGATCTATGTATCTTATCTTTATACTTGTTAGATAAAGTCCATGGTATAGAGTTATAAATTGTAAATCATTTTTTCTTCAGAATTTTCTAGACCTTGCTCAGTTGTCTTCTAGCTTTCAAAGTTAACCTGCAGAAGTTGAATGCAATTAATATTTTACTGAAAATACGCAGTCTTTTGCATGTGATCAGTGTCTTCCTCTGTCTCAAACCTTTGAGATCTTATCTTTATTCTCAAGAATTCTGATCTAAGATGAACTGTGGTGTGGGTCTTTGTTAATTGTACTAGGCATGATGTCTGTTCAGTCTGAAAATGAATGGCCTTCAGTTCTGGGGAATCTTCTGATATTATTTCTTTGGTAATTTCTTCTTCTCTGGGGTCTCTATACTCTTCTCCTGTTACTCCTATTATTTGAGTATTAGACTTCCCAGCTGAGCCTGTAAGGTGTTTTTTTAATTTTTTTTACCATTTTTAATTTCTTTTTTTCTGCCAACATTTTTTTATTTCAACGTTATACTTAATTATCATTGAAAACCTTATTTTATTTTTTATCGTTGCTTTTGTTTAATGGATGCAGCGTCTCTCTCTGAGATATTATTTGTTTTTTTTAAAAAAACTGTTTTCTGCTCTCAATATTGTGTTGCTTCTGATTCCCTTTGTTTGCTTGTTTGCCTTTGTTCTCTGTCTTTCATGTTAGAGCTCGTCCTCAGAGGTTTGGCGGTTCATGACTGTCCATTCACACCTAATAATGAGGCCTTTGAAAGATGACTGCACACGCAGGTGGCTTGTGGCAGTGATGTGCTTCACTAGAGAGTGGCCCTCAGGCTGGTTTCTAGTCTTTGCATTGGAAGGTCCTGAAGGTCACTACCTAATAGTCATTTCCCTTGGGTCTATCAGTTTCACGAAAGAAACTTTGTAGTCTCCTGCCTTAAGACAGAAGCTTGGCTGCAAGATTAGGGGAATGAGGAAAATGTGGCGGGTGATGTGGGGCTCAGCATGTAGACTCTCACAGAACTCCTTGTTTTTTAAATGGCGCTCACACTCTCAGCTGACGACTCTGGTTCCCCAATTCCAGAGTCCCTCTGCTTCCTCTGGCTTATGTTTTCCATCAAGAGCGGGGTTGGGCATTTTCCTGGCTGCTTTTAGGGAACTGGATATAGAATTTCAGTTTTCTTCACATAGCTTGACTTCTTTGAAAAAATTCTTGTCATCTCTCCAATTTTAGCTCAATCGCTGTCTTCCTAGACTCACCCCAATCAAATTCAGTCCATCTTCGCCAGTGTTCCAACTGTTGGTCCAAGTGTTGGATTTAGTATATTTCCTGTTAAAGCAGTTGTCTTATTGTATTAAAAATCATCTGGGTTTCTACCCTCCTTGAGGACAGATGCTTTATTTTTTTAACTGAGAATCCTTGGCTCCTCACATAGTGTCTATCACATATTTGATATTCAATTGATATTTTCTTTAATAAATAGTTGTCTGAAGATTTGGGTTTGATGCTGTTACTCCACTTATCAATGGTTAGTCTTGAATATAAGTTTTGACATCTCTTGGCCACTTAAGACAATACCTACCTCACAGGGCTCTTTTGAGGATCAAATTAAACAAAGCAGGTGAGAAAACACCTAGTTAACTGTAAATTGTTATATAATTATAAATAGCTTTTTTATTTCTACAAGATACAAGTATAGGGTGTTCAACATTCTATGAATAAATTGTTATTACAACTTACAGTGCATTAGGTATCATATTATTATTAGTTAATATAAATATATGATAAAGAGAGCTCTACTACTCATTGAACAACCGTCCTGCAGTCTATGTGATCAGTCCCTGTCTACTTCTGATCATGTCATCACTACTCTTCACTTCATTCACCGTGCTCAAACTATTCTGGCTTCTAGATGTTTCTGGAAGATCCTGTTGAGTCTCACTTCACAACAGTTCCATTTTCCATTCCAACTGTCCAGAACCCTCTGGGCCCAAGTGTTTAGGACTCACTCTTTCACTTCACTGAGATATTTGCTTAAATGTCATCTCATGGGAAAGTCCTCTGCAGACTACTTTCTTTTTCTTTTCCCTGGCTTATTTTTCTTCTTTCATCATTTCTCATCTCCTAACTAGAATGTAAGGTCAACAGTGCAAATACTTTTTCTGTTTTGTCCAGTGTTGCATTTTTAGCACCCAGATCAAAGACTGATATCTAGTGTATACTCAGTAAACCTTTATTGAAGTTAACATGATAATTATATGTCATGCACTGTTCTAAATGACATATGCATGATTTCATTTGATAGTAAATAATTCTCACAACACAGGATTGATAAAGTATAGCATTTTTGCGACATAAACTTCAATGCTCCCACATAACAGCAGCGTTCGTGTATTAGCATTGACTTTCTGCTTTACTTGTGGGCACGGTTTTGATTATATTGATATGCAAAATGGTATTTTAAATATGACCATATGTGTAACTTTTTCTCTTTTTTTCCATCAGTAAAATGTCTCTTTTTCAGACCACAGATAACTCTAGGAGTCAGTGTGCATTTTGGAACTACTCTCCTGACACCATGAACGGCAGCTGGTCCTCGGAGGGCTGCGAGCTGACATACTCTAATGAGACCCACACCTCGTGCCGCTGTAACCACCTGACACATTTTGCAATTTTGATGTCCTCTGGTCCTTCCATTGTAAGGCAATTTTCCACTTCATATTTATATATCTGCCTGTTCTTTTTTCCTTTTTTTTGCAACAATGGAAAAAATAATTAATTTTTATATGTTTTCTTTGGGTGTAAATAGCATATTTCATTAATTGATAAAACCCTAAGATTATCTTTTTTTTTAGTCTTTGTTTTCCTACCTGCCTTCTATGACATATCTAGTCTGGATTTTAGGCTATTTTTAGTCTAGGACTTATCTAGACTGTAATATCTAGTAGATTGTGTTTTAAATATCTACCCATTGACTCTTAGTTTTTAATGCTACTTTTAAGGACCATTTTAATGTATCGTGGACTTTAAGGGCCTTTGACGAATTAGTTAAAAATATTTGATACTTTGCTAATATTTGATAATTTTTGAAAATTTAATCCCTAGATAATTTGATAATACTTGACACAATATTTGAAATACTGACCAAAAATATTTGGTCAATAAGTATTGGTACATTTATAACTAATACCGTGTTTTAATAATGTAGAACCCCCATAAGATTTAAATATGAAAAACCTTTCTTAGGTGAAAAGCTTTATAATATACATTTTACATCAGTAATATCTTACTTTTACATTATATAATTTCTTATTTATATCTCCGTATCATAGTCTTTATTAGATCACGGGTTTATTTCCACATATACTTAGAAGCCATCAAATATATAAAGTGGCCAGATAAATCTGCCTGACCATAATGTCAGTCATAAAGATGATTTTTTTTCTGAATGTTAAATAAGCAAAGAAGCCTCTATTCTGTATATAAAAAATAAATATTCATCTGATTAGAATAAAATGAACCATTCCCATTTCAAAGTCTTCAACTATACTACTTTGATAGTCTATATAGTCAGCATTTCTGATACCTCTGTTTAACAGGTTTAATACCTTTGTTTTAGATGAATCGCTGCATAGAACCAGCTTGTTCTTACCACTGATGAATGTTTTAATTAAGCATTTTCACATTACAATAATGAATTGCCTTTCTGATATCATGGAACTGATGACAATAACATTGTTAAATCATATACTAATATATACTATGCCTAGAAAAAAATCACTAATTATAGAACTTTTAAAGTGCTACATGATTTATATCAGATTTCTTTGAACATTGAGCATTTTCAAAAGTATGAAATTCTTCTCATCTAAACGCACATTTGTATTTTTCCATTTATATGAACATTTTGATTAATGTTTCACCTAAAAAGGAAGTTCATTGTATTTGCAGTTTCTTTGACAAGTTACTGAGTTATTCTCTTAACAGTTTTATTATTATTTTCCCTTAGGGTATTAAAGATTATAATATTCTTACAAGGATCACTCAACTAGGAATAATTATTTCACTGATTTGCCTTGCCATATGCATTTTCACCTTCTGGTTCTTCAGTGAAATTCAAAGCACCAGGACAACAATTCACAAAAATCTCTGCTGTAACTTATTCCTCGCTGAGCTTGTTTTTCTCGTTGGGATCAACACAAATACTAATAAGGTATGTACCTTGTTCTTAGTCTCTCTGTTTATTTTCTGAATTTGTACTTTCCTAAATACATATGTCATAGAAACATGAATTATAACTAAGGGCTTAATGGGGTAAACACTCTATATGCTTTGTTCTTAAGTCTTTTCTAAGTTTGATAATGTCAACTTATCTAAGCAACCTGCTTACCACTTCCATTAGCCACAAGGTCCCTCATTACGATGAACTATTGGGACAAATGAAAACTTTGTAACAAACTGAAGAAATAACTTTTTTTGCTTTGTTTTTACGTGGATATTAAATAAAGACAGAAGAGAGAGAGAATTGGAAGTAAAGATTATCTTAACACAGGGACTTAAAAGCAGCCAGCGTTCATAGGCTGAAATATGATAAATTGGCTCTCCCTCATAACTGCACTTCCCTAACTACCCATTTCCCTCCATTATTGATGTAGGGCCTTACCAAATAGTTTCCATATTGTGTTAGTCTGCGTCCTCCTAGAAGCAGACACTAAAATGGGATGAAATACGCAATAAATTTATTAGGCGGCATGGTTGTGAGAGAAAATGGGAAGAGAGACGAGGAGAGCCATTAGACCAAGATGCAGGTCTGACTCTGAACGATGGAGAAAAGGAGGAAAGGATGAGTGGGTGGAGGTGTTTGACACAGCAGTGCAGTTCTAAGGAAAGTTCAGCGTGGTTGTCAAGGAGTCCTTTGAGAAGACCATGAGCCAGAGTCACATGGCAGAGGAATCCTTGTCTGTCAACAACAGGAATGTCCTAGTAACTCCGCTGTGCTCAGTCACTGGCCGGCAGCGGCCTGTGGGAAATGTGAACACAGCAGTGGCTTTCCAGGTGCAGCACCTGGAGCCCCAGGTCCATTACCCTCCCTGCAGTTGGAGATTGGAGAGGTGCATTCTCAGAAAACATTAAATTGCCTCTATATTTCCATCCCTGTTAGAAATCTTTCAAGTAGTAAAACTAGCCATCAGTTATCAATGTTTTCTTCTGAATCAGATGCCACAAAGCATCTATTTTAAATGGCATACACTAGGCAATAGACTCCATATCTGTTTTTTGTTTGACACTGGTATTCATAACACCTTTCCATTTTATATACTTCCCTCTATCCTACAATGCCTATCTCCTCCTTCAGCTTTGTCCCAGCATCATCCTCACCCCAAACTGTTCCTTATAGTGTTTATTTTCAATTCTATTTCACCTATCAAATTCTTCCCGTTTTCAAGCGATATTTCAAATCTCACTTCCTCACTAAAATGGTTCCCAAATTTTAATCACCAGTGATCCCTCTGTTCCCAACTGTCTATAATATTCTCTGATATATTTTATAACTTGTTATGCTTGAATTAGACTCTGTTTTAATAAGTGCAATAGGTATGTAAGTGTGTATTAAGTTATCTCTCCAGTAATAGACAGTGCTGGTTCTATTAATACAGAAATGTATAATGGCTTGTTCTGTTATTCCTTATAAGCCTAACTCCCGTTCTTGGTGTGAAGTAAGTACTAAGAAATAATATTAAATGAAATCCATCTCAGATTTACCTGAAAATCTTATAGCTTAAAGTGACTTTATAATGGATATTTTTGTAAAATATATCAATCATTTGGCTGTTTTCAAATTCATCATTTGTCAACTAATCAAAATGTTTGTTATGTTTGTTTAGCATAGTATTAACAGTAATTTTCATTCTTTGAGCATAAATAAAATAAAGGAGAGTAAAGGCATCTCAAAAACAGAAATCAACTTAAATCACAACATATTCACTAAGATATCATGGTTTACATGTGAATAAGCCACAATTTATCACATAACATAAATGTATAAAAAGTACAAATCTCTAAACAAGAACGGTAACTTCCTTCTGTCACAGGATGGGTAAATGCGTCACATCCATGAAGCATAGATTTAAAAGAAATCAGCTGGGAATAGTACATCCTAAACTGACACTTGACAGGGATATTTTAATGTGATCAAGCACTATAGAAAGTGGCATAGCTTATGGAGAAAGTCCAGGTCTTATGTTATGATAGTGTTAAAGCAAACGTTGCTATGGTTTCTTCCCTTCTTTGGTTTCCAGCTCTTCTGTTCCATCATCGCCGGGCTGCTGCATTACTTCTTTCTGGCCGCCTTTGCGTGGATGTGCATTGAAGGCATCCACCTCTACCTCATCGTCGTAGGAGTCATCTACAACAAGGGGTTTTTGCACAAGAATTTTTACATCTTCGGCTATCTCAGCCCAGCTGTGGTAGTTGGATTTTCAGCCTCGTTAGGATATAGATATTATGGCACCACCAAAGTGTAAGTTCAGACGATCTCTTAGGTATTTGAAATGTAATTGTAAATATGCTTTGTAATCATTGAAAATTTTGCTTTGTGGAACTCCTTTCAAATTCATTTATAGGTTTTTATCTATTGTTTACTTTTCAGATGTTGGCTTAGCACAGAAAACAACTTTATTTGGAGTTTCATAGGACCGGCATGTCTAATCATTCTTGTACGTATATTTAAGATTGTTGTTTGTTAGAACTCAAAAAATAATTAGAAGGTGCTTAAAACTCTTGGCGATTGGCATTACTCTGAGGGAAAAAAATAATTTTGAGCACTTTACCGTATGTCGTTTACTAACATTTTACATATATTGTATCACTATGGAGAAAAAATATATACATCTTTAAACTCAAAGCTCTTACAATTTCTTTGCCCCTCTTGGAGGAGGATATATTTCTGCACAACATATAGGAAAAGCATTGTTCACTTATCAGTAGTATCTCAGCATGCTTCAACACCGAGAGTGTGCCAGCAAGCTGATAATCTGGCCTTTCCGGGGTTTATGTTATTTAATCTTCTATTGATGATCAGTGATCTTTGAAGATTAGACTGTCATCTTTATAGTTTTCTCATCCTTATGTACCCTGTCATCATGAAAGTGATTTTAAACTAAATTGCGACGTCAGAGACAAGAACCCACTATTTCTCCTGAGCCGACAAGTCATATTGATAGTCCTATTTCAGCTAGGAAGAGGGCCTTTTAATTCTTATTGGAAGTGGTTTCAAACCTACAAATTTGGCAGGTGTTATATGTTCCATTCTAAATAAAGACATTTTTATACGTCTCAAGAGCATTTCTAAGTGCTGTAAGTTTTCAAAGCCATTCTAAATATAATGGTCTGTCAATGAATCTGGGAGGTCTGACAAGGCTCTAGAATGGAATGAATTGTCAGTGGAGGAGTTGTGACAATGTTTTGGACAACTTTTTCACATATGTTTTGACCATAAGCTAGCTATCTTTTTTGAATTTTTTTCCTCTCATTCTTTCCCCATGATTTTTATGGTTGTGAGGAAACTGCTAAATGGAGAAAGACTTGAAATGCAAAGCAGAGAATTTTCATCAAGGTTTATTTTTTAATGGTGTGGGAGAAATAAAGTGCATTCTGACGCTATATTTCCTAATCATCGCAGAAACTTGTTTATAATTCTCACAGTGAATCTGGAAATATAAAACGAAGCCATTGGCTAGATTTCAACTGAAACAGAGTTAGTTTACTATAATTCCAAAATTTTCAGCCCACATGAGAATTCAGACTGAATGATGTCCCATTCACATATTTTCATGTGTTGCCCCTATGAGTATTTTGTGTGAAAACACTTTGTACATATTCTAATTTTACTGATTCCATCTCTACTGAGTGGACCATCTCTGATACTGTTTTGTGCACGACAAAGATCTATGCATCAGTCATTCTTCTAGTTTGGATGAAAAGTAGTGGGCTAGAAATTATATTGAAAACAGGAAAAATAGAATCGTATTTCTCTAAAGTAAGAAAGGGAAAGTGTTCTCTGAAATGGTTTTTAACTTTTGCTTCTGTAAGGGAAAAGATAACTTTGGATTATATTATAGTAGAGTCCACAGACTTTAGATGGGGCTTATCTAAAAATGAGTCCTGCAAACCTTCGCAGAAGCCTAAATGAACAATGTCACACTGTTCTAGTCTGGAGTTAATGAACCAATTTATCTTCCATACAGTTTCAGTATGATAATCATTCCGTTTAACCAGAGGGTCAGGCTACTTAAGAAATGGATGAGGTACCTCAGTTTTACTTTAAAACTGCATATGGTTTATCTTTTTTTGGTATCATTAAAAATAGCAGAAATTCCTTAAATAATTACTAAATTGAAGTGAATTCATTTACTCTAGTTATCCCTGGCTTTCTGTGCTAATGCTGGCATGTTCTTATTATTATACAGCTGTGCGATGCAGCATTAACTGAGACTTTTGCTGCTGTCCCAGAATAGTATCGAGTTCAAAGATAAAGTCAAAGAAATACTGAGCACCAAACAAATTGAGCCACTGACAATTTAGGCTTGACGCTTCCCACAGTTCTTACAAAGAGACAATAGGACCAGCTGTAGCCTAGTAACAGGACCGGAGAAGGGGACCCGACGGGTAGTGGCTCAGAGTTAGGAGCCCTTGACCTTTGGAAGAATACAATGTTCCCTTGTAAAGCTTTTCCCTGCCAGTCAGGAAAAAAGTTAGTTTCTTCCCCATCTCCTTGAAGATAAGTTGTGGAGGAGTACCCCAAAAGTTTTGTAGAGAATGCAATCAGAAATAGTAAGAGTAAAATTATCATCCTGATCCCAGATTAAATGCTAGTGTAACTGGAATATTCATGTCTTCTTCATATATAAGAAGAGCAGAGCGTGATGAGCAAATTTTTATGAGAGTTTGACATATGTTCCTTGACTTTGGGTCAAATGTGAACATAGAGACTAGACCTTATTTGCAGTTTCCTGCAGGCTGCATGCTCACTGGACTATCCCTTGACAGCAGGGAAGTAAAAGGATTATTATATAGTGTGGCTAGGAATAAAATTATGAGGGAACACACAAAGACTCAGCTATCCTATAAGCACAGAAAATTTACAGAAGTAGTTGGACTACCCAGAAGGTTGTCAAGTCAAGTGAAGCTATACACAACAAGAGAAATGAGTTGAATATAGGTGAGGTTGAATGGTGACATGGCTGTCACTCTCTGAAGGATAGAAGGGGTCAAGATGGAAATGAAATACTATGAACACCAAGAAAATCACATATACCATCTAAGTGGAAGCCATCACATAAGCCAAGATTACTAGCAGTAATAGAAAACAAATTAAACCCAAGTGATGTCATGAAGTTCCCTCCATCACCGAAAGGTGTTCACCTCCCTCTAGCCCCCAACAGCAGAGGAGTTGAACTTTGTCAATGGAGGGGCAGTAGCCTAGAACCAACCATACGGCCACCACACTTGTCTACACAGATCTACTGAATCGAAAATCATCATCCTATGTTTGGGGATATTCTGGTAGTAAGTAAGACCACCTATGTTAATTGAGTAGTCCGGGCATGATGGGAGTACAAAAGAAATATAAGAATTATCCCGTACTGGCTATAGTATCAATGAGGAGAAAGCAAGATAAATAAATGACAAAGGACAATATATAATTAAATATAAGTGATACTGATGAGATGTGGGAGAGATCCGTAGGGGCTGTGATAATCATTCAACAAGTCTTCATTGAGATGGAGGGACTTATTTGTAGATGGGGCAAGAGCAGCTTCTGCTTTAAATGATAAGGAATTGGCAGAAGATTCTTAGTGTAAGCTTGCCAGATTCCCTCTGAGGGAAAACATAGGATGTAGAGAAATAGTTGCCGTTATAAACAGGATAATACCAGAAATCACCAAAGTATCTGTCTGTTGTTAAGAGTATTCAAGAATCATCTTTTCCTAGATCATCACTCTCTAGTCTAGATGTCATTAATTAATCAAATTTTTACCTCCATAAACGTATCCATTTCTTCTCCTCTACTCTCATAGTCAGGCCACTGCTATCCCTTACTAAGAGTCTAGTATTAATAACAATAAAGCATTATTAATAACAGTAATAGGGCTTTTAAAAATATACAGTCTATTGAGCTACTACTTTTGAAATGCACAGCTAATATTTTAACACTCAATCTCTTTAAATCATTTACATAGTTATTATCACACTTTATAGTTAACAAAAAATAGGATCTGATTCAAAATGTTAAGTGATTGGCCCAAAGCTTTAAGTCCACAAATAAATACTGAGGCTAGAACTTGAAACTATTTCTGTCTTAATCTAATGCCCGCCTTTTCATACTACCTTGCCACTTTTGCAGTTGCCTTCTAATCTATCATTCTGCTGTCATTCTGTCCCATTTCATTTTAATTTATCCATAATAAACTGCCACAAACTCAGTTCAGATAATGGGAAGTATTAATAAGAAAAATAAGATCAGTAACGTTAAGCGCTAGTGTATTCTTGGCACTAATCGATACATTCTCCATGTGTTAGTGCATTTAATACAATCCTTCAAACAACTGTTAAACAACAAAATTCAAGGGAGTAAACTTTAAAGATCTTATGGGCTTTATTCAACAATTCATGAATTGGGCAGCATCCAACCTAGCAGACAGAAAGAAGCTCTCAGGAGGTGTACAAAATGAAAGACTCTTATAGGCAGAAGAGAGCAGGAACAAGGAAGTTATACTAGGCAAAACATAGGTTGGTTATTGTGTGGTTACTTTGCTTTAGAGGATAGCAGGGGTCTCTCAGGCAGATTACCTAACTAGAGCTGGTCAGGCAATTCCTAAATGATTGGTTTAAGATTCTATTTCTCGAAGAGCCAAAACTATAATTAAGTCTCAGTTTGGTGATGTGGGGTTTAGCACAAGCAACTCCATTTTGAGCCTGTTGTCTTGTTTTTAACACAACTCAAAAATAGCTCTGTGTATGTGACATTTACTTGATTTTGAAGTTAGAGAAATTGAGGCATAGAGTGATCACATACCTTACTCGATAGCTAGTAAGTAACTGAGCTGAAAGTCACATTCGTGAACTTGAATCCATGGCCTGCCTTCTTAATTGCAGTGGGAGGTCCCCTTTGCCTGTAGTCCAAACACCATAGACTGGTCCTCAGTAATCCAGCTGAACCTTGCCGATTTTCAGCGTTTTTCACACTGTGCACCTCCACAAAAGAGCTCCTCTGAGACCTTTATCCTCCGTAGAATACCTGCTGTGCCTGGATATTTTCTTTTTCCTTTACACTCAATAATCCTGCCACCTTGTACAAGGTTCCGCTGCCCGAAATCTTATCGTTAATTAATTCACAGCCTCATGAAAACCTTTCCAGCTTTGCAACTAATCTCTTTCTCCACATGCTCCCATAGAATCTCCATTCTAACCCTGTGTGGTACTTTTAATGTTCTATTTTGTTGCACATGATAATTTTCTGCATGCGTTATTCTACCAATCCCCCACATCCAAACACCAGGACATTGAACCATGAGTTTCGTGATTCATTGACCATATATTGCTCAGTAATGCCACTCTGTTGCATGACCTTAAGGGCCACCATTGCACAGATTGCAATGTGATTCTCTATGGAGCAACGTTCATGTTGCATTCTGTTAATGATGAACCCTAGACAGTAAACTATGTGGCCCTCTTTTTGGTCACCTCATAACATAGAAGTACTTTGTCTTCAGTAATTATCTGTGTATTTTAATTGATCTGTTAATAAAGACCATGGTAATAAATGAGGCAGGAAGAAACACCATGTGAACTTTCTCAAGCTATGTGACTACTCATAGCTTCAGAAAGATCACATGGTGTTTCTAACTTGTAAAATGAAGATAATGATGCCAACCCTACACAACAGGCTATGGTAAAAACAAGATAAAATTTTTATAAGAAGTATCCATGCTTTAAAAATTAAAAAAGAAAAATACACAATAATTGGAGGACAATTTTATGACTCTCTTATTTTTACCTTTTGCATTAAAAATTAAATCAAAAAACTAATTTTAAAACCATGATTTGTACAGCCAAAAATTGTATGCAAGGGAATGTATGTGTGGCCAATATATTGTGTGTGTATATAAATGTGTGTATGTGTGTATATATATATATACATATATAAATATCTATTTAGGCGTAGATCCTAATTTTTTAAATATTGGTGAAGATGTGACAGCTTGTTTAATTACAGCAAGATATGATTATAATATGTGTGCATGTTTCTTCATGGAATTTGTTAGAAGTACACCCTGCTAGAAAAAGTTTAACTGTTGCTGAGCAAGGGCTCGCCACCCAATGCACACAGAAGCTGACACCATGGCACACCAGCTTTTGAGGAAAGAAAGGCTTTGTTCAAGGTCAACATGCAAGGAGATAGGATGCCAAGCTCTCCAATCTGTCTCACCCATCCAGGGGTATAGAGTTGCAGGCATTAGGGAAGGGCTGCCTGGTATGCAAGGACAGGCAGGATGAGTTTCAATTGGCAGGTCAAAATTTTCTCTTCTGTACATGCTCCTGGCTGGTTTGCAGCCCCTGAGAAATAGCTTTAACATTGTGTTGTTAAGATGGGGTCAGTTATGGGAGGTTACCGCAAAAGTACAGTAACAAGGGTAAAGTTGTTATACAGATTTAAGGCATTGCCTTCTTCAGTGATAAGAGTTTCTAAAGATTGAGTGTCATCCTCCTCTTCATGGCACAGAGAGGGAGACACCCTTACAAATGGAGATTTCTGTTATAAATGTAAGTTTCCCTTACACAAGTAAGCTTCTGCTAGGTTTGCAGAGCTCTTCCTGCGTTGGCTGTTTCTTAATAATCACCAGCTCAAAATAGCCCTTATGCCAAACAGGCATATTCTGGGGTGGCAAATTCTGTTCCTGGTTTTATGGTTACATAACTAAAATAAAGTATGGACTATTTTAAAGAAAAACAATAGAAATTTAATAGAATAAATAGTATTAATTTTCCAGAATAAAGACAAAATGTAAATAAATCTTCAAATTTAAAGAATTAGTGATGACTTTGTTATGCCTGGCCTTAAATGAGGGATAAAATTGCTTTCACAGCTTTCTCTGAGCAAATCTGGGAAGACTTGTACCCCAGAGAAGATGTTTCTGTAGAACAACTAGCAGTAGCTTTCATTTTTATATGGAATCCTTGCATTTCTTCTGTAGAGTAAATGATATTTGCTTGTTTTTATGAATGGAGCCCTGGTTTGGGATTATAATGTGAAATGCCTTTAAAACAATATGTAAACGAGTAAGAACTGAATTAGTTCAGCACTGGTGGCTTTTTCTACCCTAGGTGTGTGGTTTCAAAGGAAGATGCAAGCTTTCAATCTACTCTGATAAATGTCAACTACTTAGATTTTTGAGCAGCAATATTTTCTGCATTGATCAACTGAAAGTACTTCCTCAAGTGTTGACTCATTAATATTAAGAATTTCTTAGAATTCTGAAGCATGAACCAGCGACCCCACTGATTCCATCTACGAATCAGTACATTTAGAGTGTTAAGATTATAACTATACATGAAAAGGCCTAGCCATGCTTTTGAAAGACTGAGCTGTACAAGAAAGAGGCTTCTAAATCTTTGCAAAGCAAGCTGCAAACTGAAGATAATTTCCATAATTTATTTCTTTCTCCAATATTTTTAATCTTTAATGCTGAATTCTTTCAACTAAAACTGTGCAAGTGATTAGATTCAAGTATACAAATACAAAGAAGAGTTTGTGAAAATAATTTAACTTTTAAGTAGAAATTGAAGTTTTCCATAGACATGTTCAGTTTTGAAGAATAGCATGTGCTTGATTGAGGCAAACACTAATTAAGCCATGTCCAAATAAGGCGCTTTCCTTAAAAAATGAGAGCTTTCATGGGAATTTCAATCACAGCTCTTGTAACTGAGTGTTTCTACATTGCTAGTCTTTTCCACTTCTTAGATTTGCCCAGAATTTCACTCAGCTTTTTGTAGCAGACTCCTCTACATGTTCTTTCTGTGTCGACAGTCTCTTAATTCCCTTTCACCAGGAAACACCGATTACAACCTACTCAAAAATGAATTCCTCGCATAACCTTTACAAGATGCACCATGTCTACATATTTATTATTGTGATGTATTCATATTACTTTTTTAATTTTACAGATTGCCCAAGCTTGAAAGAAATGCAAATATTACAAGACTATGTAAAGTAAAAAGTGAACATTTCATCTCACACTTAAATCCTCAATGACTAACTACCCTTTTTCTTAATATTTACTGTATACCCTTTGGGACCTTTGTATGCATACACACACACACATATGCATATATGTATACATATATATAAATTTAAGCAAAAAATTTGATTACAAATTCAAATAACCTGAATTATTTATAATTTGCAATATAATATATTCACTCTTCCTGTTAAATTATACAACTCTACCAGTTTTTTATCATTGCATGAGTATGCTCTAATTTATTTAACCACTTCCTTATTGATGAACATTTAATTTGTTTCCAACATTTCTTTATTACAAATAATACTGCACAGAGAATCCTTGTTCCCGTGTAGTTACTAAATCTATTATATAAAATCGTTAGGAAGTGCCTCTTGGAAACGCGAGTAGAGGCAGATTTTTAAATTTGCAAAATGCCTCCAAAACATTGACTTCAACTGATACTTCCATCAACAATATATAGAATGTTCTTTTTATGACATTTTTGCCAACGCTGGATATTATTATCTGTCGTGGTGTCTAACTAGCTAGGTTGGAATCTATAAACCAAAATGAAGGATTATGATAGACTAAGGTTCTGCCGCAGTGGCGCCATTCACACTTTGGACCTAATCTTTGTTGCGGGGCCTGTCCTGTGTATTATAGGGAGCTTAGTAGCATCTCTGGCTTCTACTTGACAGATGCCAGTGGCACCACCATCACCTAGTTATGACAACCAAAATGTCTCCAGACACAACCAAGCGTCCCATGGGAAATAATATCCTCAGTTCTTTTCATTGGGAACCACTGGTCGAGACTTGGATATTAAGTATCTTGTATAGGAGTACATTTTGCAGCTTTCTTTAGATGGTATAAATATAAGAAAGGAAATTAAAACCATGGTTTGGGCAATGTCCTTTAGATAACCCCGTTGAAGCTATATTAGAAATACCACCCATTGTAAATTTTAAATATTGTGGATAACAGAATCAACATTTTAATTACATGTTTTAATTCAATGGCATCATATTTGTTAAATGCATTTTTTAGTGACCTCTGTAGTTCAAGGCACTTTCGTATTCTAACCTTTCCTCCGTATTATGTATTAATAAGCATTTCAGTGCCTGTAACATTTAGCTACTTTTTTCATATTATTCTGACCTTCTTGAAACTATAGGTAGCTGGAATTTTAAAAAGTGTAGTTAAAAAAAAACAACATAAATAATACATTTGTAGTTTTCAATGTATTTCTATACACGGGAGTTATATTCTTACTGGAAATACCTTCACAGATAATCTCCTCGGGACTTGTACTAGAAAATTTCTTAAAAATTGAATACCTTTACAGAAATTAGATATCTCAAAAAATATTGAAAAACAAATCCCTTGGGTCTCTCAAAACCAATTAAAAATACCTGGCTAAAGTGAAGTTCATCACTGGTATCTTTTTATAAATGTAGCTTCACAGTGAGAGATGTCACTTAATGATATGGTGAAAGGGAAACACGACAGATGTTGGTAGAGAAGGACAGTCATCAGAATTATTATCTCTTTACATTTCTATAGTCTTTTCATCTTTCCAAAACTCTTTTAACATCTCTTTTAATTTTCGCAAAAGCTTTGTTAATATATCAAAATAAAAACAATAGCATTTAGTAAGAGACAATGTTTTACTAGACTTTCACTAGATCTGGTAACTATATAATCTAGATTTGTCTGTTGATAAGTGCCTATGAGGGTTCTGTTATTAACAACTTGTTAAAGAAGTGTAGGTCTGGCTACACTAAAGCAAATTATGTACATTCTTAGGTAGGTAACAGATAAAATCTTCAAGCTTCTCTCACTAAGAATTCATAAAAATTCTCAAACTTGACCACGAACACGGGAAACGTTCTGATCATTCTGATACTTCTGATCATCCTCTGAGTGTGACACACTGCCCTTGCCCAAGCTGGTCTGCGACGAGAGGGAGTCCTTCTCTGAATCAGTCTTTATCAACGTTAGCAGAGCTCTTCTTCAACACACCTGAAAATATTTAATCTTCCCTACAAGTATCCCTCTGTCCCCTTCAGTATTCTCTGCAAAGTATGAACTGCTCATTCTGAGAGAATGGACTATCTATGTGGCTCTGTCTTGATTTCTGTTCCTCATATGAAAATGTTGTGTCTAGTTTTAGGGCTTCTCAAGAAACATTGAAAATTTCTTCTGATAAAAAAAAAACATGCTTCCTGATGGTATCTGATCAAACAGAGAGCCCAAGTTGTTTAGTGTTAGGGCACAGCCTTTGGTTATTCAAGTTAATTCACACTTATTTGGGTAAGAGCCACCACTTCATCTGTATTTTAAATAAGCGGAAACTAAAGGCCTTTATCGAGCTTAAGCAATTTCCTCAGGATCACCCAGCTGCTGAGTGGTGGGAGGCAAGCTCCCGCTTTCTGAATTCACATTCTGTTCTGTTTCACTGCTGCACATCCTTTCATCTTTCCATGCGCCAGAGTGAAGGGAGTAGATCTTTGTTAGGTCCGTGAAAAAGTTGTTCCTATCTCCTAGATTCCACAAATGGTTTCAGGGTGAGTGGTGAGAGACCTAGCAACTGCAGAGTTTCTAAAACTAATTTATAAACTTTCAATTCTTTATTTTACTTAGTGAAGATATCAAAATAAATGACCTTCCATCTTGCTGAAAATGAGAGGAATCCTGTTTACTATAAATATTTCTTCCCCCACTTTGTATTGCTTTATCTAAATACTTGCCTAGAATATTCAACAATTAACCAAAATATCCTACCTAAAATCCTGACTATATTAGACTATAGATCAATATGTGGAATACAGATAGTCTGGATGTTTATTGTTCTTTTAATTGATTTTCATCAATAAGTAATTTCCAATGTTGTGTATGCCATCTAATTGCTCAAATTCCTTTTTTAATTTTCTCTCATCAAAAAAAAGCTGAAAGGTGAATTTAGTGCTTCACTCATTTTTAACTCTCTTTAATTTCACACTTTTAATTAGCAAAATTATTTTCTTTAGGAAAAGATGTGTTCTTTTGGATTCTTTGAAAAATCCATATGATTTTCTTTAACTAATATTTCTCTATCAGTATAGGTAGTATTAAATCAAAATAAAAATGCAACTAATGTGAAAATAAAAAATCTGGGGAAAAATAGGTACAACACTTCAAATATTTTTAGAATAGGTTAAAACTTTATTAAGCATCAGAGCCTCGATAAGGTTGTGCTAGGAACTGAGGGGTCATAAATGGAGAGATTATCAGGTTGACATATGTAAACAAACAACTCTAAGACAACACATTACTAAGCTTGAGGTAGGATTTTGGAAAAGCAAATCTGAACATCTCTTCACCTCCTGTTTACATCTTTCTTGGCTTCACATTGCTCTTGGGGTCAAGTCTAAAACCTTTATCAAAGTCTGTGATCAGGGTGCCATGTTAGTTTACCATCAAAATGATCTTTTCAGCAGTAAAAATGAGTAATAAAAATGCTTCAAATTGGTTTCATTATATTGGTGAACCTATAAAACAGCTCTATTCAAACATCTGGGTTCAAGGGGTTATTTTCCCCCACAAGGTAACAATTATTTAGAATATAGCACCACGTGCCTGACAATGACGGCCATTTTGAATCCTTTTTCCACTACCCTCTGATAGGTATGTGAAGGAGGTAGCTGTCCCTAACGCCTGTGCCTGAGCGCTGAGAGGAAGGTGATGCTTACACTGCTCTGGATGGGGTCTGGAAGGAGAGGCAGGATATTGCTGGTTGTCTTCCATGTTTAAGCACGTGGGAAAGAATGGGTATTGCACATGTGACTCTCACACAGTGCCCAGGAGACACGGCAGAAGCTGGAAGGGGAGCTTAGCAAACCTATCTAAGCTTATCTCAGATGTAAACAAATAAGAAACTCAGATAAATGCTAAACGGAATAGAACACTGGGCAACAGGCAAAAAATACTGGGCCTGGCAAACAGGGGTAAAGTGGACACTTGAGCCAGAAGGCACTGCATGTTCTGGCCCCTGTCTGCAACTCAGACTCATCTCACATGACTCTCCCATGGGCTTTTGTGCTTGAATCAGCTGCTTTACAGTTTCTCAGAGGTTCTCTGTACCTTCCCATCTCAGCCCCTCTGCGCTACAACACTCCCTATCACTTCCCTCTGGCCGTCCCTTCATCTGGCTAACTCTCATTTGTCTTTTGGATATCAATGCAAACATCACTTTCTGACTCACTGGCCTATAATATATCTTTTTGTTATATGCCTTCATAGAAGCCCCCTTTTTTTTCTGAATACTTTCCTCCATTTATAATTACACATGTGTTAGTATGAGTGACTGATTTGTAACTGATTCATACCTGTCTCCTCCAGAAGACTGTGAGCTCTTTCGAGAGTAAAATCTTCTGGATTTTCTCCCGCTGTATTACCCTTGAGGTTTACCAGGTAGTAATCACTCAAGTGATACTATTGGATGAATAAATAAATGATGTGCTAAACATAGTAGTTAGTAAAAAATGTTAATTCCTTTCTACTAAAGGAAATTTCAAGAAGTCATCATCACCATGGAAATGGGATTATTTTGAGAAGAATTCACAGAAGAGATAACGCCTGAAGCATTCCTTATAGCCTATCACTGTTACTTTATTTCCTTTCTCCTTAGGAATGATTGCTGTATCTATCTACATCAATCTATCTATCGATGGCATACTTTCACTAGGAATTTTAACATTTCTTACACTTAACTGAATAAAATGAGGTCCTGGCCAAATAATGTCAGAGGTTTTCAAAAGCGATATGATTGGTAAAAAGTACACACCATAGGTCCTTTCTGTGCCCTGGGTTTATAGTATGTACATGGAGGATAATGATGCCAACTCCGTATTACAGAGCTACTGTAAAAAAAGAAATAAAATTAAAAGAATAAAAGCATCCTTTAAGAGTTAAAAAAAGAAAATGTTTAATAATTTGGGACAATCGTCTCTCTTCTTCTACTTTTACCTTTTAAATTGGCAATGATTTTAGATACATCTTTGAATTTAAGAGCCTCATGCTCTATCAACTGAGCTAGTCAGGCGATCATCATCTTCAAATTTAATTGTGCAAGATCTAGCTTAGATGCTCAGTAATAGTCAAATGATTTATGTAAGTTTGCATAAAGTTTTTTCATTCTCACTAACCTCTATCCTCATTTTATACAGCAAATATATACAAAGAACATTTTTCCTTATATCTTAACAAAACAGAGTTCATCACTCAGGTTTCATTGTCACATTTAATTGAAAAATTGTTGTAAATACTCCACAACTAGAGTTTTTCTCCTTCATCTTTTTTCCTTTTCTGGTATCTTCCTATGGCTTATAACCATCTACAGTTAAAACCAGCTATAAAAATAAGCCCATGAAATTCACTTACACCCACGGAGGTCACTTTATCCTTCATGTTTATAAATTTCTAGTTCTCTCCACCTTTGAACTCTGTTTTGGAGACTAGTAAATTATTTTCTCAAACATAGAAAAAATATTCAGTTATTAAAATGTTCCTAAAGGAAACATGTTAAAAATATGAAGTGTGAATATTTTTTAATGCCTAAGATGATTAAATATTGGGATGGGATTTTAGCCATAAGAAAATAGAGCAATTATTTAGCTATTACTTCATGGGATGTGGGAAGATATTTTCCTAATGAGGCGGTATTCTGCCTACTTGTTGACTGAGACTTTTGCTGTGGCCTACCTGTGAGCCCAAGTCTGTGATTAAGGCACATACATCATAAAATCCAAGGCTCTGTGGTTTCTGTTAGATGCAAAACATCGCATATATCCCAAGGTATCCATAAAATAAAGGAGGTAAAACTTCATCTTTTTCCTCCACTCAGAGTCACTCCTAGAGGGTCATTATGTTTTGGTAATTTATAATGTATCTCTCAGTTTCCATTGGTATATCTATCCATAAATAATAGATTTCTAATGAGGTATTATTTTGTCAAAATCTGCAAACTTTGAGACAAAACAAAAAATATAATTTTAAAAATGTTTAATCAATGTAATGGTTGAGTGCTCCTTTAATAGGCCATTAAGGATACCTGGGACTTGGGTATACCATCCTTCATCATTCTATTCATTCAACAAATGTTTATTAAGCATCTTTTATATGCCAGACATTGTTCTAGGCCTTGGGAATACACCATGAATAAAAGAGGAAAAAGTTCTCACCCATAATGAGATTCTAGAGCAGGAGTCAGCAATGACCACAGCCTGTTTCTGTAAATAAAGTTTTATTGGGATGCAGTCACATTCATTTGCATGTTGTCTAAGGCTGCTTTAATGGTATGGCAAAGTTGAGTATTTGTGATAGAGATCATACGACCCTCAAAAACTAAACTATTTTCTATCTGGCCCTTTTCCCCAAAAAGTTTCCTGACCCCTGTGCTACACTAGAGTGTTATAAGGAAAGATAGTTATCCTCTCCCATAAAATGTTACAGAATATCACACTGGATTCATGAAGAATATGTTTCTTATATTTAAGGTATCTGATAATTTTACCTTCTTGAACATAACCAAGTTTTTGATCTGGAAATTTTAATTCTACCCTAACGGGAGTTTCAACAAAGATAAGAAATCATTTATATGAACAATAAATACTTGAGTTATTGTCGAATTATATATATTTAAGTATTTGTTTTGCTGACATTAGCTTAGGGGAAAGTCCTGAAAGTGGAAAAAGACCTCCTATTTTCTGCTGAGGTTGTATTACCCAAAATAAAAACTGACAGATATAAGTTCTGATATTTTAAGGTGCTATTTATAGATCCAATGAGACTATATCACAAAATAATGCTTATCTAGTTGTTGAATAAATATATATTTATCACTGGGCCTTTCAAAATTGAGACAATTTGGAAGAACATGCTTCTATATCAATGTCATAACCATTAGGGATAATAATTGATGTTCGTTGAGAACTTATATGTTGAGCACTATTATAAGTACTTTACACTAATTATGTAATTTAATACACACAAGTGTAAGTGCTAATGTTATCCATATTTTACACACAAGCAAAGCGAAATATGAAGAGTTAAATAAATTGCTCAGTTATCACGTGTCAGAGCTGGAATTTGAGTCCTTGAAGTGTGGCTCTAGAGTCTATTTATTCTATTTATTCTGAAGATGCATCTGTTGCTTTTTTGAAACTGTCAAATCATATAAGGCGGTGCTCTCCAAACTTTTTTAACTAAAGAGCCCAAGAGTAAAAGATGTACCTCAATAAATGTATGTTTACATCTTGAAAAATTATATACACTTACTAGTTTACTGTTTTATGTGCATTACATTATACAATATACAATGCACATTATAAATCACGCTGAAAATATGAATTTAAAAGATTAAAGATGAAATAACAGTATTTAAATTTGTTCAATATGATCCTCACTAAAATATTATTAGTGTTTTTTTTAAAAAATGAAACATTGATTACACTTTTAATCGGTAATCCAAAGGTATAGATCTAAGTTGAGTTTAATACTTGGTTTTAATGGTTATCAGGCTGAAACCTCACAAAGATACATTAAATCTATACTTAGTGTGACTAAGTTTAAATTTTTATTTAAAAAGTAGGAAACACTGTAATTATAAGGTATTTCATAGATACAGATACACAGTTATACGCCACAGCACAACATTTCAGTCAATGACGGATCACATATACGACAGCGATCCCATATTAGCACCATATAGCCCAGGTGTGGTAGGCTAGGCTTGTGTAAGGACACTCTATGATGTTCACACAATGATGAAATCGCCTAACAATGCATTTCTCAGAAAATATCCCCGTCATTAATCAATGCATGACTGTGTATAATTAGCATTAGAAAACTAATTATTTAGTGTTCTCTATTAGTTTTCCATTGCTGTCGTAACAAATTATCCCAAAGTTAGTGGCTTAAAACAACACTTGTCTGTTAGCTCACAGTTTTGTAGGTGGGAAGCCTGATTACAGAGTGGCTCAGCTGGTTCCCCTGCTTAGAATCTCACTGGGCTAAAATCACGGCTTCGGCCATCCTGGAGGCTCTGGGTGAGAACTTATTTCTGTTCTTGTCCAGGTCTTTGGCCAAATTCAGTTTTATGCAGTTGATTTCTTTGCTAGCTGTCAGACAGGGTCAGTCTCAGCTTGCAGAGGCCTCCCACATTTCCTGACTCATGGCCCCCTTTGTCTTCCATTCTCTCTGATCTCATGTCTCCTGCGTCTCTTCTGGTGCATCTCTCTGCTGAATCTCTTCTGCTTTTCTCTTTTATTTTTAAGGGCTCACATGTTTACATTGGGTCCAACAGGGTAATCCTGGATAACTTCCGTATCTTAAAGTCCGTAACCTTAATTCCATCTGTGAAATCCCTTTTGCCATATTCACGAGTTCCAGACATGAGGGTGTGGACTTTTTTTGGAGGCAAGATGTTATTCTGCTTACCACCTATCCCAATTTTTCTAATATTCCATGTGATTAGCATTATAAGGCAATTAAAGGGGTGATTCCAGTTGAGAAATAATAAAAAAAGAAAATCAGGCAAAAGACAAAATTCCAACTACTTGATTCCAAACTAGCTAGTAGACAATTTCTTTAAATTAATCGATCATATCTTTTCATTTTAAAGCTTAAATTGAAAACTACTTAGCCGTCTCTGCAGTGGTCTAGGGATTGAGAATGAGTCACTGTTTTTCTTTAGGGACTCTCTGCAGGCGGGTAGAAACCTACCCTTTGTCCGTGGCAGAAGCAAGTCTGCCGTAGGGCAATTAATTTAAAGGTAATAAAACTATTTGAAAGGACATAGCAGTTGTGATCATGACACATTCTTAAATGAACCAGATTCCATTTGATATATATGAAAAATTAAAGCATGGGTCTCAAAGTGCTGTTAAGAGAAATTTTCTCATTCTTTTTGGTATGATCTGACATTAGCATGTAGATGGCTTCATCAATTATTGAGACAAAGACTAAGAAAGGAAAAATGACTGATTGGGACGCTTCATTTTGAAGTCTGAATAGGAAGCCCTTGGGTTGAATGTACCTGTAGGTCTAAATCTTTCAGAATTAGTTCCCACTCTCTCGCTAGCTCATCTATTTAAATCTCTTGTTTAAAAAAAAATAAGGCACTTAAAAATGTTTAACACGCTCTGTCAAACATCAGAACATGTGTGCCAAACTTTGAAGTCACTACATATGTCAACGGAGTTAAGAAACGTATCTGTGTAGATAAATATTCCTTAAGATGAAGCAAGAAGAATGATTTTAAATTTAAAATATTACTGTCTCTTAAGGGTTAAGTTTTCATGACTTTGAATAATTTTTTTCTCCACAGCTGTTTTCCTTCTCGTCTGTATTCTAAAGTGCAGCAAGGAATTTCAGAGTTCTTATGCTTACATCTAATGTCCTTGTCTTGTTTATTACTAGAAAAGTATTAGGGACTCCTGGTTGACAAACTAAAAATGTTTTTTAAAACTTGAGACAAAAATGATAATGAATGACTTTGTTCATTTGCAAGTCATTAATTAGCCCCTGTGCTTTTGTGGCACTCACATTTAGAGATAAATAATAAGGGGACCACAGCTGATAAAACTAGCGCATATCGGTAAACACTAATGAGCAAAAGTGTGAGTCATTTTAAAGACAGCACTTTCTTAATTAAGGTTGATATTAGTGATTTTTCTTATGTTTCAAATAATTACTCAAGTATTCAAGTCGCTTATCATTGATGTAGTCATTGCCTGTAAACACAGTTTTCATGGTATTTTTCCAACTATTTAACCTATAATGCAAGTATTTTCTCTATCTATCCTCAAAGTCATTACTTCATGAATAATTGCAAGCTATTTCTTATTATCAGAAATACTTTTTAATTCTATATAATCTTGTTTTCAGCTTTGGTTTTTGTCTCCTCTCACACTGTTCATACTTATTTCATAAAAGATTTCCTCCCAGAAGATACTTTTCCATATTGTCTAAAATGCATAGAGTTTCAACTTAATTTCCACCTCTAAGTAAGTAAAGTGATGTGCCTTTAGGTGATACTGATTCTTTATTTATATTTATGAATAAAGAGAGAATGCAGACAGTGTAAAAGGAGCAAATGCAGTTTTTTCCATTTATCCAGAATTTGCTAAATCTTATAATATGACATTGGATTAGGCTCTGAGTTTTGTTAAAGAAAAAAATTATTCTGACACTTGTTAAAATGGTAAGGAAGACTTTATTCGGGACTATAGTGATGTGTCAAATCTGTTGCAATTGGGGAGAGAGATTCAGCTCAACTCTGAATATAATGAAGACAGCTGGGGATTTATACCCAAGTAACAGGTTGTATGTGGGAGCAGGGGGTTGGTGGATGGAAAGTGACTAAGAGGAGCCATCCAGAGTAGGGAGGATTCTTGCTAAACTTACTTTAACAGGATTCTTGCTGAAAGGCAGGCCAGGATGAGCAGATATCAAGGGTGGGGGATGAGGATTTGACTAGATATTGAGAAGCATCAGATAGCAAGAGTGGAGAGATCTTCTCTAAGCTGACTTAGCAGGACTCTCACTCAAACAAGACACTGCAAGGATGGACGCTGAAGCCCAAGGTCAAGGCCCAGATGAGAAGCAGGTTCAGAGGAAGCTGACTAAAGTTTCATCCAGGAGTGTCTGTGAGTTTTCTAGTGACTAAGGCAAACGAAGGATACTGAAATTGCCTGGTCCAAAACAGAATACCATCTTTCTCTACATTTCCAGAGAATTGAACTGAGCTCTGGTTTTATCACCTGAGTTTCAGTTTTTCATGAGACTACGCTGGGAGGCAGGATGTAGATAAGGAGCATTTACACAGAGGTAGTGAGAGAATGAGCCATGGGAATATCTGAGGGCACAGCAAGCTCAACTGCCCTGAGACGTGCTTGCTGTGCCGGGAGGACAGAGAATCCAACGTGAGTGGAGTGAAATGATCAAAGGCTAGAGAAGTAGGACTCGAGGGAAGAAGTATTATCATTTCAGACCGTAGAGGCCGCTGTGAGATTGTCAGGTTTAACTCTGAGTGAGATGGGAAGCCATTGGAGGGTTCTGAACAGAGACATGGTCTGACTCACATTTTAAAGGGATCAATCTGACTCTGCAATGAGAGTAGATTGTAGGAAGACAAGGACGGGAGCAGGGAGACAATGAGGGGGCTTTCGCAGTCACCCAGGAGGGTCATGATGGCAGCCTCTTCCAGGATAGGAGCTGTGAAGATGGTAAGTTGTGGTCATATTCTGAATATGCTTTGAAGGTAGGGGTGAAGGATTTGCTGATGAATAAGGCTGGTCTTCTAAAAGGATGAGATCACTTTTTTTCTTTTTTTGAGGTGGGGAAGATTGCAACAAAAATAGATTCTTTACGGGGAGAATAGCAGCTTGGTTTTTGACATTTTTAACTCACGATGCCTATTAGACTTCCGGGTGGAGAACTCAGATAGGGCCCAAGGATAGTATATTGATCCACTGGGTCCGATCACCTAGGAAATGAGAGTACACAGGTGCACTGACTGAGATCCGAAGTAGGCACTTACTTTCTCGGGGCTGCCCTCCTTTGACTCTACTGGTCATTCAAGATTGGCTTAGAAATCATACGTTAGAATGTCATCACCTGTACTGCTCTGCTCTGCAAACCACTGCCTGGCACTCACTGAACAGTGTTGCACTTGCCTGTTGATGGCTCGTCTCGTCCATTAGGCTGTCAGTTCCTTGAGGAAAAGGTTTACAGTACACAAGTGATTCTTCTGTGAAAGCATAGATAAAAAAAAATCTGCTAGTGTATTATAATTCATCAGGTTCTGGTTTAAATGTTAAGTCTTAAGAGAAATATCTCCCAAACCTTCATTCTAATCCACCCCCATATTGTCTCTCCTAACACTCTAACTCTGTGATTTCATAGCGTTTATCACGGTTTGCAGATTTATAAGTATTTGTGTGATTATTCACTATCTATTTTCTTAATAAGTTTATGAGAACAAAGGACAATGTCCATTTTGTTCATTAGTGCGTACCCAGCCCTTACCACTATACCAGACACTGAACAGACCCTTCATAAAATGTGTAGAATAAAGGCAAATAAAAAGCTCCATATATGTGTATTATCATCAATGACTGTGGATAATACAATCAATTATTTGTGATTGTTTTCATTACATAAAATCATTATGCCTTTTGATAAAAATGTTTTAATCTGTTTTCTCTTACAATTGGGAAAATTTATGAGTTTATGGAATACGAATTAGTCTCCTACTTGTCCAGCAGCACCTGGTTTTTATAAGTATGTAAACATCTTCCCCTTGTGCAGAAAAAATGTACTTTCCAGAACTGGATCGCCCGTAGGGACTGTTCCTTTTCCACGCTTCACTATTTTAGCATATGGTACAGAAGAGCGTGTTTAAAATGTATATGCTCTCTGAGAAACCAGAGCAGTATGAGAAACTGTTTTTCAAATCTGTTTAAGAAAAAAACTTTAATAAGTATTGTACATCACTTAATGTGTAAAAATTATGGATTTGAGAATAATTTTTTTATCATTTAAAGTTATTTTATCTTATAACTCTTCTTTTGTTGAGATAACAAGTTCAACATAGATACCTCATAAAAATCCTTTGAAGATTTTCAAACCAATGATGTTTTGATTACTATTATTTATACTGACCAAATTTTAATACTTTTTATTATTTAAAAATATGCATATATTTATAAAATGTAATACAACTGTTGTTTCCAAATTTATTTAAAGAAGCTATAGCTATAAGAAACCTAGAAAATACTAAGCATCCCTCTTTCAGAAGTAGTAAAAATGATTTATAAAATTAAATATTATTAAATTGTCACTTCAGTTAGTCATTTGAGGACACCATAGGGTGAAACTGTCAATTAAATCAATTTAAATACACTTCATCTCCCCTCTTGCTGAAGTCTTTTCTTTGTATGGAAGCATTACTGTAATTAGAATTAATTAATCATATAATTAGAAGTAATGGACATTTGGAAGGAGGAAGAAGGGACTAGACTCTTATCTAAGATTTTCTCTCAAGAACTTCTCCATGGAGAAGTAACAACATGAAATTATCTGACCCATTATTTTATGCTGTTTTTTATAATACTAATTAGTAAATTTCATTTTGAGAAGCTATATAAAACTCCTTATGATATGCAAAAACAGAATTTTTTATAACTATAAGCTTTTGAAATACTAGTATAAGAATTAGCTGAAAATTAAAATATTGCACTCTGTTATTGTTCTTACTAAATAAATGGCTTTTGAAAAATCTGCTTTCATTAATGAAATATATTCAACAAAGGATTAATCTGTAGATGATGTCTATAATATTTAATATTTTAAATTATTAGTATGCTCATATTAAAATAAATATACATTTAAAATATGCCGCTCAATTAGTTCTCTGATGCTGCAAATATGACTTACAGGTTTCCAAAAATATAGGAAAAGGAAAAGAAAGAAGAAGAAACTTTCATAATGCAGTCACTTTTAAAGGGGTGAAAATTCTGTGTTTTCTATTTAGCCCATATTAGGAAATATAAATAAAATAATGATAAATGTTTATCAATAAAATGTATATGCCTTCAAATAAACATTTATTTTATTGATTAATATTTTGAAAGTTTATGAGGTTAAATCTGAGGAAAGGAAATCTCACTATAAATTTTAGGAGAGAGAGCTAAAGGAACCATGCAAAAGGAAACACACTCAGACATTTTCTAGCAATAGAAACTGAGGGTGTTTTGTCGAGTTTTTACATTTCCTTTCGATATCTCTTTTCCAGTTTAAATTTTTAAAGAGTTGACAGAATTATCACTAACACTTCTGCTCAGAGAAACAGCATACAATTTAATGAACAAAAAATTAATTTCCCAAGTGTTCTTAAAGTTTTTGAAACCAAAACTTATCTTAATATGTATATTAATCATCTTATTGGCAGCAGATGATACTCATCAATCTGTAGATGTGATCATAACATCTGAAGAAGTTTCTTGAACAGGTTGCTCAAGACAATCTGGCAAATTGTACTAACTACCATTTGTACTAACAATTTTCAGTGATATTGTAAAGATCAACCACAGATTTGTGTGCCTAAGTGTCCCAGAGGGTTTGTACTTTGTAATATACATCAAAATGTCATGAGTTTCTATTTATTTGAAATCTTTATTTGTTTATTTCCTTTGTATGTATCCAATTTACTATGAAAATTACCTCTTCTTTGAAACTCATTTATTTTCTCAGGTTAATCTCTTGGCTTTTGGATTTATCATATACAAAGTTTTTCGTCACACCGCAGGGGTGAAACCAGGAGTTAGTTGTTATGAGAACATAAGGTAAATGCTTCTGTAAGTCTACTTTCTGTAGTAATGGAAAGCTTTAGTAACTTAAAGTGCAAATAACTTTTTGGAAGGACAATTTTGTGAATGATTTTTTCACACTTTCTTCTGCCATATTTAAAATACTTATTGTTAAATAGCACTTAATAAGACCATAAACACCACAGATTAAATAGGAACCAAGCAATCTTTTCAAACACAGTTCCCTTTGAAAGAAAAGATGATGACTGTATTTTAAGGGAAAAGGAGGCCTTCATGATTTTCCTTTGCAAAACATTTCTCAGAGGTTAATATCTGTGTTTCTTTCTTGTGATTTCTAGTTTGCATGCTCCCACAATTTTTCCTTCAACCTCCTCTCTTTAAAACTGATTTATTGAGACCTTGAAAATGGTTTGTTCAGGAAAAACTGAAATTACCATAGGGAACATTAGAAATAACTAACATTTGTGTTGCCTGGGAACACTCCTATAGTTTCAATACCTTGCACAAGATTTATAGTTTGGATTTAGCTAATGCTTGATCGATTACTTTCTTTTACTCTTCACCATTCATAGTTTCATGTACTGTGCTGGTTTTAATAAAGTTGAAAATGACTCATTTTCTGAGGTACATTGCTAAAACATCTTCTGTAGTAAAGAATGATTGGACCAAGAATGAATGAGAAAATAATCATTAGTTGCTTCATTTTCAAAGCAATGTCCTCAGTGAACAGAGCTGAATGTTGTTTTACCAAAAGTCACAGGCAATAAGTTAAAAATATGTAACAGTGAGTATGTGTGTGTATTTTTTTTAATTTTTAAGAAATTGGTATTTCTGACATGAATTTATTTTGAGGTAACTATTGCAAAGCAAAACAAAAAAATCTAATTTTATATCTTACGCTTTCTTCTCTACTAACCCTAAAAGGAAAGCAGAAGCGTTCTTTGATGTCATGCTCATGTGCTGACCCAATTCACCTGGGATACTTTTCAAGGTTTCTTACGAAAAATACTTCCCAGTAGTTATATGTCTTACCTTCGAGAATTACTACAACGTTAGATTTGAAATCAAAGCATACACACTGCAGTACACGAGAGAAAAATATTTTTAGATTAAGAAAATTCCTTGAAAAGTGCCGTCCGTATTTTAATATGCTGCCTTGACTTGGGAAGCACATCCCTGCCACAGTGTAGCACCCTACCCTCAAGGCTGTCCCATGGAACTGGAGCACAGTTTGTCAGTTTCAAAATCATTATCGGTCTTTGCAAAAGATTTCTTGGCTATCCCAAAAACTCATTTCCCATATAATTTGAGGAATTTGGAGATGTGTTGAATATATATAGCCTTCTTAACTGACAGATTTCAAATGTATTCTAGGTCGTGTGCCAGAGGAGCCCTTGCTCTCCTGTTCCTTCTAGGCACCACCTGGATCTTTGGGGTTCTTCATGTTGTGCACGCATCCGTGGTGACAGCTTACCTCTTCACTGTCAGCAATGCCTTCCAGGGGATGTTCATTTTCTTATTCCTGTGTGTTTTATCTAGAAAGGTAAGCAATTTGCTATTTTGGTCAACTCTATAGTATATTCACATAGCATCAGTTACCAAATTGATAAAAATTCTTCTTCTCATAGATTTATGACTCCTGCCTTTATTACCTAAATGCAGTACATTTTAGCATCGAGATAATCAGAACACGTAGCTGATCACAGGGAAATATACTTTTAAAAACTTGCTATTAGGAATGTAAATGTAGTTTGTGTTCACTTGAGCATATTCTGACAGATAATCAGAAAACAATAATAGTTTAGAAAACCAAATACAACAACTTAATGTGATTTCAAAATAATTTGATGTGGTTGTTGCAATTACATTTAACATGCCTTCCTTTCTTATTCTTTTTTTCAGATCCAAGAAGAATATTATAGATTGTTCAAAAATGTCCCATGTTGTTTTGGATGTTTAAGGTAAACAGAGAGAACTATGGATAAATATGCTACACAAAAATAAAATGACCGTGCTGTGGATGGCCAAAATATAAAAATGACTCAAATCATCCAATGGTTAATTACTAGATAATCAAATATTTTAAATCAGTTTCTCCGTTTACAGTGTAGGACCTGTAGATAGTAAGAGGTAAAAGTATGTACCATATAGCCATAGTATGCTTTCCCGCGGGACTTTAGTTACGTGATGTCAAAAATAGTATTGCAGATATTCAGAAAGTAATTGGTTTCTCAGGAGTGATATCACCGCACCCAAGGAAAGATTTTCTTTCTAACACAAGAAATATGTGAATGTCCTGAAGGAAACCACTGGCTTGATATTTTTGTGACTCATGTTGCTTTTGAAAGTAGGCCCCTGTCACCTTGATAATGAGCTCTCTTACAGAAGGTGGAACATAAGAGAACGAAGGCGCAGAATATAAAACAGCAGAAAGGGAATGGCTATTTTAACCATGAAATGTATTTTGAGTAACTTTGTTCTTTTGTAAACGAGGTGAGAAAATTATAGAGATAAAGAATTGAGTAAACACGTCTTACCATTTTGTCACTTGTTCTGAACTTAAATTCCCACTAAAACTACTTAGACTTGTGCTTGCTATATGCATTTTCTTTTCTAATATTCTAAAAAAACAGAAAACTTCACAAAAGGAAAAACCAAACATTTCTGTTCTATTTTTAGGTTAACATTAGAATGACGTATATATTGTTGCTATACTTATTTCACAGATTGTGACTTCAAATGCTTGATCAGTAATACATAAATGTGTCAAAAAATAATATTGTTCATGCCTGTAAATGTAAAAATGGTGTATATAAAGCTATTCTATCACCTTTCAATGTAGTGAAAAATACAGTATCTCATTAGCCTAGTATATTTGAGTTCTTTATTTTTTTAATTTTAGAAATATTGTAATTCACTTTTCTATATTCCCTTTTAACTTACTATTTTTAAAAGGGCATTGTAAATATGAAAGTATTCATCAAGTGAATTGCTATTTTTTCTGTTCAGAAAAGTACACATTTAAAAATGTTATTTATAACAAAGAAATGGCTGAGAACTGTAGAAATTTTCACAGTGAGTCTATTCTCTGACAGTTTTCTACTATCTATTAAAGCGTAGCTGCTTAAATGGATGGCTTCTATCTATCCTCAAATCTCATTAAAATTTAGAAGCAGTGATTTTATTTCAAAAATATGTAATTGTTCTGCACCTCCATGTAAAAGTATGCTAATACACTAAAGGTTGTGATTTTAAATTAATTTCTTCAGCTGTTAAAATGAAGCCTGTCAAATCTTGCTCTAACAAATAAAATGTTATCTAAATGATACTGCTATGGCTGTGCTGAGTTGCTTTCTCAAGAAGGATGAGCTACCTGCCGATACGCCTTATGTTTTAGAGGATCCATGATAATAACTTTTCATTATATCTTCTGATCTCATATGGTAAGCCTGTGACCTATGATTATCGTTGTCATTATAAGACAGTGTTGTAGGAATGTAATATTGAAAAACCAATCTGTTTCATTAATGGAGTCAAGATGATGTGTGGTAGGCATAATAATGGCCCTCTCAAAATGTCCACGCCCTAACCTTCAGATCTGTGACTATGTTAGTTACAACGAGAGATTATCCTGGATTATCCAGCGAGGCCCAGTGTAATCACAAGGGGATCTTTATAAGTGGAAGAGGGAGTATGTCAGAGTGATGCAGCATGGGACATACTCAAACCAGCCATTGCTGGCTTTGAAGACAGAAACAGTCCACAAGCCAAGGAATACAGGCAGACTCTAGGAGCTGAAAAAGGCAAGAAGATTGATTCTCCAGTAGAGCCTCTAGAAGGAAATTAGTCCCGCTGATTGCTTTATTTTAGCCCAGGGAAATCCATTTCAGACTTCCAGCCTCCAGAACAGAAAGAGAAGAAATGCATGTTGTTTTAAGCCACCAAGTTACTTGATAATTTGTTACAGATTTGACAATTTTTTGCTAATTTGTTATTTCAGCCACAGGGAGCTAATGCTATGGAAATACGTATGTACTCACATCTTTAGAGATAAGCAGTTGTTCACATCATTAGGGCAAACCTTAATTCCAGGGTCCTGTGGTCATCAACCCTCCTGTAGATATCGTTGGATAAAGCCTGTATTCTTTAGCATGAGATTTCAGACCTTGTCATAGCTGCTTACCTCCCTGGTTTTCACTTTTGTCCTATATAAGTTTCTTCGGGCACACCTAAGCTGTTTATCTTTCCCAAAATTTCCCATGGTTTACCAAAGTCCCTATTTCTGGAATTTCCTCCTAGGTACCGTGATTGCTCCTATAAACAGCTACTTATTCCTAATGTACCTTTCTCTATGAAGCCATCCTTGACTCAAACAAGGAGTTAATAACTCCCACCTTGTGCCACCACTCCATCTAGTACTTAACCTATTTTAACATTTCACAGTGTATTGCAATTATTTAGCCCAAGCTCAGGACATTTATTGTACCCAGTTTTTTTCTTCCTTTAAAGAAAGTATCTTTTCTCTTTTTTGTTTCCTGCATCAATGTTACTGCCTTGTGACCACACGTGGGTACGATAAGAAGGTCTGGACCTTCTGAACAGTCTGGCTTTTGCCTTTAGCTTTAGGTCTCCCGTACTGGAAGTCCATTGGGCAAGCCAGCTTTCTCAAGCAAAGCTCCTCCGAGCTTGTCTGGAACTGTCATGCAGTCCGTGGGAAGACATGGTCCAGCCATCTCAAATTGGTGAAGGAGAGCAGGCCGAGGAACTAGGCCACCAGTGTAGCTTTGAGCTCATACAATGGCGTCAGTTCAGTTTTTCCAGGAAAGACCTTCATTGGGGATTTGTAAGGAGCTTGCCAAACTGCGAATAAAGAAGTGCTTCATTTTTCCATTTGCCTGTTATCCTTCTCCTACTTCCTCATTTGATAGTGAGTGGGGTAGACTTAGGGATTTTAGACTCAATCTCCTCAGCCTCTAAAATGTATCATAAATTCATCGATAAATGTTAATTTACAAATCCTTCTTCGTAAACAAATGGGCATGTGAAGGGTTATAAGATCTCAACAGATTCAATCAAAGAACTCAGTACTTTAAGTTTGGCCTCAAACGATGAGATGAATGGTCACCAAAGAAGTATAAGATAAATTCCTCGACTATGAAAACTTGCTATTATCTAGAGGCACCTTAATCCCCTAATAAAAAATATCTGTTGGTTGATTGAGTACACCGTGGTTAGGAAAAATATATTTACACAGAATACAACAATTAGAGAAAGTATAAGAAGGTCTATAAGCAAATGCTCCACAATCTGCATACTAGGCGTAATGAACAAATTGGACATATTAATTTGATGATGACATCATTTCTTTAGTCCTTTTCAATTCAATGCCACCCCCTAAAATCAAAGAGTAAGTCTGCATTTCTTAATTTTCTACATATCCAACCTAACTAATTGTACTCATCTTACAAAATTTGAGCCTTTTCTATGTATTATTATTATTCTCTAATTTCTTCTACAGGAAATCTTTGAGGAAAGCGTGAATTATGGATTCAGTATGGATCCAGAAAGAGTACTCATTGTTCAGATTTTTCCTCTACCTGAAATGTCTTCCGTCATGCAGATTCTACCCACCATTCAAGACCTCCCACCATGAAGCCTGTCTGATCAATTTGGTCCTTATTAATTTCCCCCAATCACTACAACTATAGCACTTACAGAGGGTACAAAATGACATCCCACTTAATAGGGGTCATTGTGAAGTCATCATGCAATGTCCAAACTTAAAACTTTTAGGTTTTAGATTATAGATATGAGAGAAATAAAGATGGCATTTAAAGGGGAAAAAAACGATTTCTTCCTGAAAGTTGATACATATGCAACTCTGTCCTCATTTTTCAATGTGAAATGTGCTCAGTGTCACTCAGCTAGGAAACTGCACAGTTGGTGTTCAGACTGAAAGCCCCTGCTCTTTCTGCTTCTGCTTGTGAACTCTGAGGAGCTTGCTCAGACTCTCAGGAAGTTAAATGACTGGATTCATACCCAAACTTTCGGCCTCTAAGTCTAGTGTGTGTTCCACTGTTCCATAGCTATAAACTCCTATAGCATAAGGACAATATTCCTGTTTACAATTACATTCTCTTGGAGGTGGAGGAGCCATGACATGCCTTTCCCGCCCCCCCCTCCCCCCGAGGAAGATTAGCCCTCTGCTAACATGTATGCCAATCTTGCCCTACTTTATATGTGGGTTGCTGCCCCAGCATGGCTGATGAGTGGCAGAAGTCTGCACCCAGGATCCAAACCTGGGTCGCCAAAGCATAGCATGTCAAACTTAACCACCATGCCCCAGGGCCAGCCCCATGACATGCTTTTTTAGCATAGCATTATAACGTATCTTTCCTATGTACATATGCAATTTGAAATAAGTGTGTATCATATGTTTTACAGTGAAGCATTTTTCTTCTTTTCTCTTTGCTTCCCTATCCTTTCCCTATTTATTTCTATTGCCCATCCCCACTCACACCCTCAACCAGGCAATTCATTTTAACTACATGCTATATATTCTTCTATATTTTTCTTTCTGTTCATATCATCATATTCAAAACATTAATATGAGATCACTTTATAAAAACATCTCTGTTACCTACTTTTTTCACTTGGAAAGCTAATGTGTGTAGCTCATTCATTCTTTTTATTGACTGAATAATATTCCATATTCAGGATGCCCATAAATTGCACAGCTGGTATGCAATCTGGACAAATGCAGTAATCCATTAGAAGACTTCAATATCTTTCAGAAATAACATTCTCCCCACCATGTGTCTTGGTTTTGTTGTTGAAAACACCAAATGCCAACAGTTACTTTTTATCCTATGAGAGATATAGACCCAGCTTGATAAGCCAAAACATCATAACCCTTTCAATCATGTAGAGATTGCTCATTATTTCTTGTAAGCATTCAGTGAAAACTATACCAGGGATTTGAGATCTGCAAAGCTCCTTGAGCATTTTCATTTAAGTGAAAGGATTTGAATTATTTACCTTAGATGGAAGGCTTGAACAAGCTTTAAGGTCAATAGGCAATCTGAAAGTACAGACCATTTTACTTGGTATTTCATTCAGACCTCACACATCATAGATTTGTATGTTAGTTATGATTTACAGAAAATGAGAGGGTTGGTTGAGAGGCACTGGATCTCTTCCAGCGCCAACATACCATAATTCTAATACCAACCCCCCACTTTGAGGCATTGTAAATAATAAAATCTATAAAGTATATTACAATTTTATACATTCAAAAATAAGGGAAAAAATAATAGGTTGCTTTCAAAATTGTCCTTAAGAAATGTGGTTTCATTCCCTATTGGGCTGCAATTTGCCATATATCATCATCCAAGGGCCAGGCTGCTCAACCTGAAAATGATTATTTCTTTCTTTTCCTTAACGTATCAGAAGTGGATCTAAAAGAACCTCCAGTATGCAGCGGGGTTAATTATCCTGGCAGTCAGTTAAGCTGTGGAAGTTTTAGGTAATAAGAACAGAGCCCTAAAAAGGACCCCCTGCCTCTGTTCCCTGCTGTGAAGAAAGAACCATGTGCTCCCACCGCTGCAAACATTGTTCAAATTACCCTACGTTCCCTTGGAGTTTCTGTGCATCCTGCCTCCTGGAGAGCGGCACTGTTCCAGTGAGTTCATTTATTCTGTCACTTCAGCCCACTCGGCAATCATGACAACTACATCTTTCACTCAATCTAATGCAGGAGGCTTTTCTGCAAGACCTTATGTGACCCAAGTAAAGAAAGTAATTATTCAAAACAACATTGCTTCTTGTTCCTCAAGTGCCGCCAACTCCTCTGCAGAACCACCTAAATGCCCCCTGATTTGATCTTCCCACTCAGATCAATTTCTCAGATTTTCCTAAAGGAATGTGTAAATAAACAGCCACCTCTCACATCTTACAACTTGACTTTCAAGGGGCAGTGCCGTGTAGGAGATACAAGCACAAATTCTGCAGTCAGACGGCCTGGGCTAGAATCCCATTTCTACATCTAGCAAGATATGTGATCATGGGCAAATTATGGCTGTGTTCCTCAGTTTCTCAAATAGGAAATGAAGATAACAGTATCTGAATTATAACGTTGTGAGAAATAAATCACTTGACATATGGAAGATAATTAGCACAGTGCTTAGCACATAACAAGTGACGTCAAAGTATTAGCTGTTATTATTATCACCTGGGTGACCAACAGTTGACTGTACACCTACCAGGTGCCAGTGGCTGTTCTAGGTGGGTGGTGAAATGCACTGGCAAAAATCAAACTAATAAAAAATAGACACGAATGTCTTATATAGGGTCAGAATTTCCACTTATTGATTTGTTGGCAAGTTGTTTCTGAAACAGGCGAGGAAACAGTAAAAATAAAAATCAGTGATGAGAAAGCCAAATTCAAAGTTTACTTTCTCTGTTTTATATAACGTCCCAATTTACTTCCTCTACCTCCATCCCACCCCGTTCAAAACCTCTGACCTCAAATTTCATTGCCACCCATTGTGGAGCTGGTAGGATGTCAGAGAGAATTCAAATGTTCCACGCTGTTGACATGTTCTTTGGATTGGGGTTCCAGTCCAGGCCCCACACAGCTCTGTGCATGTAAAATCTGTGCCCCTGCAGGGCTAATGTCCTACAATTTAATTTAAATGGCTTTCTTGTACAAAGGTGCATTGATATATTTTTATTTTAATATAAATACTATTAGCATTTACATGAGCTTGAAAAATGTAATCCCTTCTTTAAATAGTGCATATAAGCAAAGATAATTTGGTATTCGCAGCTTTCTAAAAATTCAAGCAAAGATAATTTGATATTTTCGGCTTTCCATATATTCCTATAAATGAGAGAGAAATTTATATGGCATGATTTGAGTACTTCATATTCTTCATTCAGGACATTTTGTGGTCATTTCATTTGCTCTTACCTAATGTAAAACCATAGAAACCATGCTCCTTGATTTCTTTAAAGGCAAAAGCAAATGAGCTATTTTAACACGAGAAAAAAAATACAGGAATCTTCAGTAGGAAGAAAGAAATATTCTTTAATAAATGTCTGTTACTCACATGTAAAATGCATTTGGTTTTACCTATTATTTGTGCTATTTACATGTTCAGCATTGTTTACAGAACAATAAGATATATTTGTTATTATGTAAAGGTAATTTCTAGTTTCCATATTTAGTAAACTAGATATTGCAAATTTTTGAGATAAATGAACTAGGAATTCTATTTGTTACTAATTTAGGAATTCAGACGTTTTGTTATATCTGTCACCCTCATCTGCATACCTCATCATTCTGATAAAGAATGCCTCAGAGGTCTGAAACGTAGTTCTTTATTCTTCTATCTGCTAAATTATAAGACACATTTGTCATTGTGTGATTTTTTTTTCCCCAAATAGATTTGCACGCATAGCTTGCATAAGCTGAATAATTCTACATAGCCATTTTTTTCTACTTTTTGGGACAAGTAGAATAGGAAACTCTCTCTTGCTCACCAAATCTCTATTTTCTTGAGACCAGGAGTATAATGTTGTTTCTTAGTATCCCTCTATTTTCTTTATAAAACTCAGAAAAGGTAAGTGGATTAATACATAGTTTTTGACTTGGCCATGATGTGAATTTTAAACACAAAGAATTATGTATACCCAGACTTCTTACAAAATGAGTTTAAGGCACTTTACAAAGATGGATGGAAGATAAACTAGATAGTACAAATGCAAAGTACATACAAGAGTTGAGTCAAAGGAAATACAAGAGTACAGCCATTAAATGGAGGTAAAAATGTAGCAAAACATGAGTACTTCAGTCATTCAAGTCCTGTCCTGTTATGTTGCTGTGTAACCACACCACTCCAAAACGTAATGCCTTAAAACCTCAGTTCTTATTGTTTCTCACATTTCTGTTGGTTGATTGGGCTCAGTAGGATATCTCTTACTCAGGGTTTCTCATGAAGCTGCAGTCAGCTGTGTACTGGGGCTGCAGCCAAATGACAAAGCTGTCCGCTGCAATCTCAACAGGGGCTGCCGGAGAAGCACCTTTTCATGATCTCTTCATGTCATTTGGGTTTCACAGCATGGATTCTGGGGTCCTTGAGGGAGCATCTCAAAAGCAAGCATTCCAAGAGGCCCCGGGCGAGGCTGAAAGGCTTCTTACTACCTCCCCTCTGGAGTCATACACTTTCCTTCTGCCAAAGCCGTCAGTCACAAAGCCCACCCAGATTTAAGGGGTCGGAGAAATAGATCCCCCTTTTAATGGAGGAAGGACAAGGTCACATTGCATAAGAACATGTGGAAACAGGAAGTATTATTGAGGTCATTTTGGGAAAATACGGTCGGCCATAAGTTTTATGCTCTTCCTAATATCTATATATCACAATAATATCCTTACATTAGACAAAGCAATGAATTTCATAGGACTGTTTCCCAAAGTGTCCTTGAGTATAAGCCAATGAAATCACACCAAAGAACAATTCAGTAAAAGCAATAAAAGCCATAAAGTCTGCAAGTTATATGACCCAGGTAACTATTTTTTGCTATTATATCTTAATCCAGAGGTAGATTTAAAAATCCATGTCGTTATCAGTATTTCCCATACTATGCCCTAGTATTCTGAACACCAGTATTCTGATTGATGATAATAGAGATCTATTTCAAAAAATAAAATAATAAAGGCATTCCATAAGTACAAATTTTTGAGAAACCCTGCATAATTTACCCATACCCTGCTCAACCCCACCACCGACTCTGAGTCAGGATGTCGATTCTTTTAATACAGAAAATGATTTGAGAATTACTGCTATTTTAAAAAACACACAAACCAAAATGTTGATGTTAGTTTTAGTTTTGCCCTACCTTTTTAAACTCAGAATACTTTTGCCCGCCTTGAGTACACCAACTAGGATCTGAGCAATCTCACGGAACATAGATTGGAAGTACGGCTGTGAGACAATACAGAGTTTTCACATCCTCCCACTGTCACTGATCCGTAATTATTGACTATATGAGTGAAGTTCTTCAGAAATATTCAGGAGCATTCTATTTTGAAAGTAAACTCTAAGCCAAATACCTGTTAGATGTGAAATAATATCCTTTTTGCATTCAATCAATCCAGGAATGTAGTTGATATTCTTTTGTAAAAACAACAACCAAAGAAGACTCAGTAGCTTTATTAAGAGGCAAAGCAGGGAATACCCTACCCACGGAACCTGAACCAAATGATTGGGTGATTGAGAGCGCAGAGTTCTACTCCATGTATGTAGCTTTAAATGAAAGCAGTTTGCAGGGATGCCGCCCCTGAAGCTACACAAAATTGAAAAGGCATCTACCGCATCTTAAAACAGCATTCAATGATATCTTCTAGTCTACCCTTTTAATGGATGATTTGTATGCAATACTTCCAAGTGAGATGAGAGTATTACAGACTACTGAATCAAACATAATCACCCTATGGACCCAGCAGGGGCAGCTTGAGATAATAAGGGAAGAGTGAAAAATTCTATGTTCAAAAAGTGTTTTTCTCTGAAACCACCCAAGCAACACAGCCTGTGAATACTACACACATCCTCATGTGGCCTTGGCTATAGCCTGCTTCCTCCAGCACTCTGTCTCTGTCTAACGAGCTAAATCTCAAAGTGAGTGGTAACTGCCTTTGGGTAGCATTACAGGCACTAATAGGCTCAAAATGAAGAAAGACAGCTATTTTGATTTTAGTTAAATTTGTTTTCGAGAAGTGACATTCCAAAATTATTGGAAGCTAATCGAAACCAGTGAAGAGACCTTTATATAGTAACGCAATCACTGAAAAACAGACACACAAAAAATAATACCATTTTATGAGCAAGGAATGAGAGCTAACTTTAAAGAATTGCCCCCCTTGTTGGAAGAATACATCCTTGAGGGAAAGACCATGTGTGAAGTTCTTCTCTTTCCTACAATGTTAGAGATAAACAACATCCTATAAAGACTAACACGTAATGCTACAGAAAGACTTCAACAACTAAGATGCCTGAGTACAACAATTGTCCATTTTGAACATTTTTCGTATTAAAAAGTTTGTGTTACAAAATACTTAAATGTATTATAACTTAACAATCCACTTTCTGATAGAAAAGAAGAAATTTTAAGTTCTTTAAAAATGTGAAGGTGTGTATTTTTTCAGCACTGGTAAATATTGTCACTACCATGTGTATTTAAATTCTGTTTCACAATATTTAAAATTCATATTTTTTTCTTTTATTTTGTGATGTGTAGTGAAGAATTAACCTTACCCAAAGAGAGGTCTGAGCTTTGCCTTCAACTTCTGGAAGGCGATCTCCAGGTCCCTGAAATGTCCTGCCTGACAGGCATGTCCTTGTTGGCCTCGGGGCTTTGGCCACCACACAGTCTATCACTGTGATGTATGTTGGGAGATTTGGGCCATACCATATCAGGTCTGACCGCCAGAAGAATCAGAGACTAAAGGTATTAACTTAGTCTCTGGGAAGAGTTGGAGACTAACGGTCACCTGTATGGGAAATATATAATTAAGCCCCAATAAAAACTCTGGAAACCAAAGGCCCTGGTGAGCTTCCCTTGCTGGCAGTACTCTGTGTGTATTGCCTCACATCGTGACCAGGAGGAGCTAATGCTGCCCAGAACTCCGTGGGGAGAGGACAACAACAAGTTCCATATTTGGACCCCTCCTGGGTCCAAATATGCATCTCTTCTCTTGACTGATTTTAATTTGTATCCTTTCACTATAATAAAACTTTAATCCTAAATATGTTGTATTCCAAAGTTAGCTGTTCTAGGGAATTAGTGAACCTGTGAGTGGTCACAGGGACTCCTGAATTGGTAGCTGTATCATTCATGATTCTCAAGAGAAATGGATTTTATATATATATATATATATATGTTATACATGTATTCTATATATATGATTTTTTACAGAAATTGGCTCATGCAATCTTACAGTAGCTAAAGAGGTCAAGATTTGTGGGGCAGGCCAGCAGTTTGGAAACAGGCAGGAGTTGATGGGTAGTCTTGAGGCTGACTTTTATCTTCTCCAGGAAACCTCAGTGTTTACACTTAAGGCCTTCAATTGAATGGATTATGCTCATCCACATTATTGAGGGTAATTTCTTTTCCTTAAAGTAAAGTGATTGTAGATGTTAACCACATCTGCAAAATACTCTCAGAGCAACATCCATCCTAGCGTTTGAGTAAACATCTGAATACCAGAGCCTAGCCAAGTTGACACATAAAACTAGCAATCATAGCAACCAGCTGATTTGAAGTCAGGGTAGTCCGAGGGACCCCTTGAACTTAGGGCTGGTGTCTGAAACAAGGGTGGTCTTGTGGGGATTATGTCCTCTACCTACATAGTTAGCTAAACTCCAAAAATAGACCCACACAAATATAGTCAACTGATTTTTGACAAAAACAAAAAAGCCATTCAATGAAGAAAGAACAGTAGCTTCAACAAATGGTGCTGGGACAATGGGGTATGCAGATAAAATAAAATGAACTTATAAACAACTTTACACCTTACACACTGGGGCTGGCCCCAAAGCCTACTAGTTCAGTTCGATATTCTCCACTTCAGCAGCCCGGGTTTGGTTCCTGGGCATGGGCCTATACCGCTCATTGTTGGCCATGCTGTGGCAGTGACCCACATACAAAATGGAAGAAGATTGGCAACAGGGGTTAGACCAGGGAGAATCTCCCTCAAGCAAAAGGAAGATTGGCAACAGATGTTAGCTCCAGGCGAATCTTCCTCAGCAAAAAAAAAAAAGGCAGGCTGGGGAAATTAACTGAAAATAGATCATAGACTTAAATATAAAATGCTAAACTTACCACTTTTGAAAGAAAACATAGGAAAAAAATCCATATAACCTTGAACTTGGCAATGAGTTTTTAGATATGACAAGCACAATCCATGAAAGACAAAATTGATAAATTGGACTTTTTTTTAAATTAAAGACTTCTGCTCTGCAAAGACCTCGTTAAGAGAATGAAAAGACAAGTCATGCAATGGGAGAAAATATTTGCAAGTCACACATCTGATAAAGTATTTGTATCCAAAATATACAAAGAATTCTAAAACTCAACAATAAAAATGCAACAACACAATTGAAAAATGGGCCAAAGATCTGGACCCTTCACCAAAGAAGATACACGTATGGCAAGTAAGCATATGAAAAGATACTCAACATCATTTGGCTTTAGGGGAATGCAAATTAAAACAACAATGAGATAGCACTACATGCTGATTAGAATGGCCAACACCCAAAGAACTGTCAATATCCATCACTGGCAACAATGCAGAGCAATAGGAATTCTCATTCGTGGCTGGTAGGAATGCAACACCAGCACTCTGGAAGGCAGTTTGGCAGTTTGTTATAAGCTAAACATAGTCTTACTATAAGATCCAGTAATTGTGCTCTTAAATATTTACCTAGTTGATTTGAAAATTAATGTCTACACAAACCTGCACATGAATATTATAGAAGTTTTATTCATAATCGCGAATAAATGTAAACAACCAAGATATCCCTCAATAAGTGAATGGATAAACAAACTGTGCGATATCCATACAATGGAATGCTATTTGTGATTAAAAGAAGCCCTGCAAAGACACGAATGAACCTTAAATGCATATTGCTAAGTGAAATAAGCCAGTATGAAAGACTACATACTTTATAATTCCATGGACATGACATTCTGAAAAAGCCAAATCTTTAAACAAAGTAAAGAGATCAATGGTTGTCAAAGAGAAGTGGAGAGGTAAATCTGTGGATAGGGGAATTACAAGGGGTTTTTTTAGTGAGGTGAAACTATTCTGTATGATACTGTAATGGTGGATGCATGATGCCATGCATCTGTCAAAAACTATAGAAATTTACAGCACAAAGAGTAAACCTGAGTGTATATAAATTTCAAAAATCATTTAGAAAGGTGAGAGATTCCAGAACATAATGCAGAATGTTACAAGACAGTGTAACTCTATTACAGATGTAGGATACAACCTCACTGAAAGGAGGGGAGTGGGGGAAGGGTGCTGAGTGAAGTACCTTTGGAAACCGCTAGAGTCTGTAAGACTAAAGGAAAGAGAAGAAATCTACGTGAGCCCTGTATTCTAATTGATAAAGATGTTTCTTGTGGGGGTATGAGTTAACAATTCTGAAATCATTATACATGTGTACTGCAATTGAACCAGTAAGTAAAGGTAAGGTGGATGGTGATAACCAAGTTTCTCATTTTTGGAGTGAGAGGTTACAGTGAGAGGAGGCTAGAATGATATATGCGGTAATGCATTAGAGCTGAAGACCTCAGTATGAACTGATTAGTTTAATATAGATACAGATGATTACATAAAGAAATGTGTGTGTGTGTTGTGTGTGTGTGTTCATGTGCACATGTCTGTATACATGGGTGAGTAGACACACATCTATTTCATTGCTCTACCATCTAAAAGAGCCTAAAGTAATGATAGCCCGATAACAATAAGCACATCTAACGCTCAGATCTTGATTTCAAATAGCACTCTCCAATAAAAGGAACCAGGGCTCCTTGAAGAAATGACTGTTCTAGGACCACGGCAGGAAATATACAAGATGATCCTGGACTATCTTGTAGTGCCAGAGAGCAAGGAAGTGCTCAAAAATGTTTTTTTTAAAAAGAGATGAGAATATATCAAAGGAGACACCCTAGGCCAATGGAAAGAGCTCCCAATGACCAAAGCTGTAACAAAACTCATCTTTGCCAAAAGAGTAAGGGCAATACATTGGAGAAAAGTCAGTCTCTTAAAAAAATGGCACTGTAACAACTGTACATCCACATACAAAAATAAAAAGGAATCTACACGCAGACCTTACATCCTTCACAAAAATTAGTTTAAAATGGAGGATAGAACTAAATGTAAAACACTAAACTATAAAACTAGAAGATAACACAGGAGAAAATCTAGATGACCTTGGGTGTGGCAATGACTTTTTAGATACAACACCAAAAGTATGATCCATGACAAAAATACTTGATAAGCTGGACTTCATTAAAATTTAAAACTTCCGCTCTGTGAAAGACTCTGTCAAGAGAATGAAAAGACAAGCCACAGACTGAGAGGAAATATTTGCGAAAGACCCATCTGAAAAAGGACTGTTATTCAAAGTATACAAAGAACTCTTAAAACTCAACAATAGAATATGAACAGCCTGATTAAAAAATGGGCAAAAGACCTGAACAGACACCTCATCAAAAAGATATACGTACAGTAAATAAGCATATGCAAGGAAGCTTACCGTCATATGTCATTAGGAAAATGCAAATTAAAACAACAATAGGATACCACTATTAGAATGGCCAAAATCCAGAGCATCAACAACACCATATGCTGGTGTTGCCACGCAGCAACAGGAACTCTCATTCATTGCTAGTGAGAATGTAAAATAGGACAGCCACTTTGGAAGACAGTTTGGCAGTTTCCTACATGACTAAACATACTCTTACCATATGACCCAAGAATCACACTCCTTGGTATTTACCCAAAGGAGCTGAAAACTCAAGTCCACACAAATAGTTGCACACAGATATTTATAGTAGTTTTATTCATAATTACCAAAACTTGGAAGAAACCAAGATGTCCTTCAGTAGGTGAATAGATAAATTGTGGTACATACAGACAATGAAATATTATTTAGCACTAAAGAGAAATGAGCTATCAAGCCATGAAAATACATAGAAGAAATTTAAATGCATATTACTAAGCAAAAGAAGTCAATCTAAGACTAGGTACTGTTTGATTCCAACTACATGACGTTTTGGAAAAGGCAAAACTATGGAGGTAGTAAGAAGATCCATGGTTGCCAGGGGTTAGAGGGAGGAGGGCATGAAGAGGCAGAGCACAGAGGACTTTTAGAGTGGTGAAACTATTTCATACGATACCATAATGGTGTATACATCTTGTGACACATTTGTCAAAACTTATAGAATGCACAACACCACAAGTGAACCCTAATGTAAGACATGGACTTCAAGTAGTAAGTGTGTGTCAGTGTAGATTCATTGACTGTAACACATGTACCCCTCTGGTGTGTGATGTTGATAGAGAGGCTGTGCGTGTGTAGGGGCAGAGAGTGTGTGGGAACTCTCTGCATCTTCCACTCAATTTTGCTGTGAACCTGAAACTTTCCTAAAAAGTAAAGTTTATTAAATAAATAATTAAAGTGTTAGATTATAGCCCAAAGTATAAAATAAATACCCATGAGTCTATATTAATATAAATAAATGATTAAATAAATAAATGGAGAGTAGACAAATCTCCCAGGTAGTAGAATTCCAAATAATTCACGTAAATATCACCACTCAAGGAGGTGACCTTAAGTCCCCAATTATCAGTTGTGGACTGTGCCTAGTGACTTCCTTCCGAAGATTACAGCATGGAAAAGAAGGGAAAGAAAGTCACTTTGCAGTGGAAAAAGCTGACAAACACTACCTCAGTCAAGTGATCTAGGTCAACATCTGAGTGTTAAGTCCTGTTGCTAGACTATAATCTTGATGTGATAAGAATGGCAATTTATCCCTGTGATCTTCCTTCCCAAAACTCGTAATTCCAGTCTAATAATGTAAAAAAAACATAGACATATCTCAATCGAAGGACATTCTACAAAAATCCCGACCAGTACTCCTCGAAACTGCCAAAGTCATCAAAAACATGGAAAATCTGAGAAATTTTCACAGTCAACAGAGCTTAAGGAGACCACAACTAAACGTGGTGTTGTGTCCTCAGTGGAATTCTGGAACATAAAAAAAGGCATTAGATAAAAATCTGAATAAATTACGGACTTTAGGTAATAATAATGTATCAGTATTTGTTCATTGATTGTGACAAATGTACAGGGTTTGGGGTACATAGGACTCTGTACTATCTTCACAATTTTTCTATAAATCTAGACCTTTCATTCTAACATAGAAAAGATTATTTTAAAAATTTAATGAATTTTTTAAAAAATTTCGCCTTGAAGTGTAATTCAATTCCCATGTCAGAAAGTTCAAAAAATATTTGCAAGTGGAAAAGATATGTTTTGCATTTTTCATTTATAAGCTGTACCCAACATTCAATCTCTGTTGCCTTTCAAACATACATGTATATTTTTATTTTGTACAAAGTATTTGTAAATATACTTGGTAATGATAAAGTTCTGCTCTATCACTCAAATAATGTATGAAAACAAGAGATAACCTCAATATTTGACCTGAACTATAGCTGACCACGTTAACACCTACCTAACAGTATATGTAATTGCCATAGCTAACTAATCTCTTAAAGGTTGTGACCTTGACATAAGGAACAATGTTAAAATTATTGAGTAGAGCAAGGGTGGCCTGTGGCTGTGGGGCATGGAATCAACAGACGTTGGACATTTTCTAGGGTCAAAAGAAGGATGAAGACCCAAGCTAATCAAATGAACAATCCAAAGAAGGCAGGCAAGGCAGTGGAAACACTTCTGAGGCAATGGGATTTCAAAAGGGCAATAGCAAACTATGGTAGCAGCATTTGTGATTCATGATAAAGGTAGAGGCTTTACACAGGGCACCTACGGTGTCACCTGCCCTCCTAGTTGAAGGGAGCTGTCAGTGAGGCTGAGCCTGAGCCAACCAGGACAACAGCTCTTATATTCCTTATTTGTCAGAGTCTAAGCTTGAGAGATGAATGCGAATTCTCTTATTCAAAGTATAAGGTACAGCAATTTTATGAACTGAAAGAATGAAGAGGATGCAGCTCATAATAGTTAAGTAATTGTATGTGAGAATGTCCCCATTACACCCTCGGGGAGAAAGCTCAACCCCGAGAGGACCATGGGAAGAGCAAACTGATCATACTACTGTTTCTGACTCTCCCACTTATTGCCAATGATATCCTTCTGGCTTCCTTCCTTCAGTCTCTGAATATGTTTCTCTGACTGATCTTCATTGACTCCTCACCTTTGGACTCAACACACTCTATGCTTATGTTTTCTCACCTCCACACCTATTTCTGGCTTCTCGTCCTATAAAATGGGTCTATTCTGATCCAACATCCAATAATCTTCCCCAATCTTCAGTCTGAGCTGAACTGCTCTTCTTGACAGCCCCACATAGAATCCAAGATACTAGCGCAGTTTATATACCTCACAGAGTCTTTATCCCTATAACATACTCCTTCGATAAAGCTGTCTAATCTAAATAGTCTTATCTAGTCTTGTGAGTTCTCTTAAAAACTATATAGTTTCATCTTAAGAATCTTTTCCCAGTATGCCATTTGACAGTATGCAAAAACATTTCCACATCTATTTATTCATCTGATTCTTCCACAAACTCAACGAAACAGTCAATTAATAGTTTCTCTATGTTAAAACTAAGTTTGAGGAATGTTGCTTGTTCCAGATCCCATAGCTAATGACTGGGATTTCAAAGTCCTAAAAAAAAGTACGCTACATCAAGTACAACATATTCTGTTAGTCTGGTTTGAGAACCATGATTGACAAGACTGGTGTGAAAAATCGAAGATCGCAAATATGCCAAGTGGAAACATCTTTGTTTCCATTGCTATTTTTGAAAACTGTGTCTCTCTACTAACCACTAACACATGAAATTCCCTGAAAATAAGCTGCTTTTCCCAGCTGTCCCTCACTACCAACTGTAGTCATGCTCTGGAATTATTATGGAGATTAATCATCTATAAGAAACAAGAATTTATGATTAACCTCTAACCACAATCAGTCCCACAGTTATTCTATTTCTCTTCCACCATTTCTATATGTACCCAGTGCTCTTCCTGTTTTCTGCCAAGCTGTCTAGTCACTGTATGATGGGATGGCTACTTCAGCTTCTCCTCTTACTCCTCACTCTCAGTCATTTTAAACATGGTTACCACAACAATCTCTCTTACCATATTTGGTATATAATTTTCTAATAGAATACAATTGAACACCCTCCTACTAGTCCTTATCTAAATCTAAGCTTCTTAACAGAACATTCAAGATTCCAATAAATTGCCCCATTTTGAAATTCATCTCTACTCTTCCATATTTTTCAGTCAAGTCCATTTCTTCTCCAAAGTAGGTGCTGATCACTAAACATTCTTTCCCTGGGTTTTATTTTACATTTCCCTCAATTAATTTGTATCCTTCACTGACTTTGAGATCTCAAAATTCATCCTTTTAAAAGACTATATCAGATTCTCTCTACAACTATGTGTTAAATCTCTCTCTGATAATATTATTTTCAGACGATATGTTTTTAATCTGGAATAATTGTGTTTCAGATGTCAAGGGGGAAATATCTTCTCTGTCCTCTGCAAAAACTCATGCTGGGCACTGAAAGGATGGAGCATGCTCTAGTTATCTATTTTCTCAGAACAAACCAACCAACACTTAGTGGAATAAAATAACTATTTTTTTTATTATGCCCACTATTTGAGGGATAAGAAATTCTACCAAGACACAGTAATGTGGCTTCTCTTTTTGTCTTTATGTCTAAATCCTCAGCTGAGAGTGACAGAAATGGCTGGGAGCTGGAAAAGCTGGGGCTGTAGAGTATACTTCAAGACAGCTAATTCACTCACATGGCTGGTGCCTGGGCTAAAATGACTCACAGCCTTGTCTTAGCTAGGACTATCGATCAAAACATCTATATGTGGCCAAGCCATGTGGCTTGGGGTTCTCAAAGCATGGCTTCTGTGTTCTAAGAGGGAACAGCCCACACACAAGCATTCCAAGAGACCATGATAGAAACTGCAAGACTTCTAACCTGGCTTCAGAAGCCCTGCAGTGGCAATTCTGCCCTATACTGTTGGCTACACTTCAGATTGGGGGAGCAGCTGGAAAGATTTAGACCCCATCTCTTAATTGCAAAATGGTAAGATCATATTGACGAAAAATATGTGGGGTAGAAGATTTGTTACAGCCATCTTCATAAAGTACAATCTTACAAAGTACCACAAAGCAAAAATAAAACTTGTTAGGATGGCATTCTATGCCAGAGTGCATGCTGCTTACCTCATTGTTCCCAGTCTAGGAAATGTAATATCTCTGCTATTAGGTCATAATTAGAGAAGTATGTTGAATGGTCAACATCACTTTTTCCTTTTTTTGAGACTTCTCCCTTTAATACAAGTAAGTATACGATTCAGGTAAGTAATCTTACTGTGCTGTTACATGTGGTGCCCAGCACACCCTGGCCACTGGAGGTGAGGGGGTCTTAAAGGGAAGGGACACAACCAAGACTGGACTAATCATAAAACCCAGCGCCTCTCCATTTGGTTCATAGGGACCACATGTCTTACAGAACCAATCAGTCTTTTCTGAAGATAAAATGTAGAGAGAGAATGACTATTTCCTCTAGTGTTATTAAGTGTTATTAAACATGGAGAACTGTGCCCACTGGTAGCCTCCTTTGCTAACCTCATATGAAAAGCTCATCTGGAATAGAAAAAAAATCAGACTGATATGTCGCAAGAAGCAGAGCAAAGAAATGAAGAGAAAGGCCTGATAACAGCATTAAAGCCCTAGATTCTAACGTGCGTGAAACTAGATCCACCCTTGACTTCAAGGTTACACAAGCCAGTAAGTCCCCTTTTTCACTCATGGTAATTTAAACTGAGTTTCTAGTACCTGTGCAGAAAAAGTACTTCTGATCTGAGTTAGGCCCACCTAGTTCTGTCGCCTACCCATAACAATACTTGAAAGGTAAGCTTTAACAAGGGATAAAATTCAATCAAAAAAGTTTAGATAAGAAAGAACATAATGTACTCTCTGGAAAACCAGAAATTCTTATACAGGTAACCCAGGCACAAATTAATAAAGCAACTTTGAATACAACAACGTGAGTTATGATGACAATTTGCTCTCTTAGGAACTGGTGAGAAACCTTGGAGAGAAAGGCCAAAAGAAAATTTTTGAACAGATTGAATCCAGGTTTCTTTATACTTACTCATATCATAGATCCACTGTTCCTCTTCTGTATGCCCAATAGAAATCTCACTTCATGACTTTTGGTGCTAGAATCACCAATATTTACTTCTGCATCCTCATTACGAAGTCTTTTTATTGCTTGTCCACAAATGATGAGTTTACTTTCATTACCAGGCAATGTGGTTATAATACTAATCGATATGCACACTTTTATTTCATATAAATTCATTTCTCTGAGTGTTTTGCATTCTCTCAGTGAGCTCTGAAGAATATTTTCTCTTTGTCTTTTAAATATTTTTCTTGTTCATCCTAAGCCGAGTGATCTTTCAACAAATACTTAGTGAGGACATACTGGATGCCAGCTACTGCATTAGACACTGAAGATACAGAGTTGTGCAAGACAAATAGATTCCTGTCCTTGTGGTCCTTAGCACCCTGTTTGGAGGTGGGGTTGGTGGGCGTGGGTGATACTGCTGCTTCAATGAACCTGAACTCCAGCTCACATCATGAGTGTTATTGTTTCCATGCTTTTGTTTAAGCCTTTTTCTCTGCCTTAAATGACTTTCTCTAGTTCTTTCCTGTGAGCCAAGTCCTCTACTTCATTCAAGGAACTTTCTTCCTAGCTTCTGTTCTTTAACCAGATCAAGATTTACTTTTGTGAGATGCATGGATGAAGAAAGATAAAATTCCTCTTTCTTTGGTAAAAAGAATTACTCATGGTTGAGGCTCATACTGAAAATAAGATTCTTGTTGACCAGTTACGTGATACTTTTGGATATTACTGATCATCTTCCTTGTAACAATAATTCAGGGGATTTCCTGTTTAAAAATTGCTTATCCTGTTTCATATTCAAATAACTATACAATAGTTATTTGAGCACTGATTATGTGTCTAGAAGTAGGCTGGGCACTATGCCACATAAGCACAGTAATATATGGGCCTAGCACACAAGGAGCACAGTGCTAAGCCAAAACTGACAAACAAGCCAATTAGAGAGCAAAGAATTACGTAAAAAACACTCTAAATAAAGAACCTGAATAATAAGGCATAGATAATAAGACAGTACTTATAATGTTCAGAAAGAATGAGAAAAGAGAGGATAAACATGGGATGAAATCCTTGGAGAAGTTGTATGAAGGTGATAGAACCTGATTCTTACAGAACTGGTGAGTTGTGGCTGGATGAGTAAGGTGTCCATCCAGGGAAATGAGGGAGGTGCATGGCTTTGGTGGAATAAGCATTACGGACTAGGGTGTAGAGGTGGGAACATGTACAGTAAGTAGAAGCAATTGAAATAAACTGGTTTAATTATGGTGCTGAGCACACATTGGAGAGTAGTCAGCAATAAAATGGAAAATGTAGGGGTCATGTTATCAGGAAAACTGAAATACAGGGAGAGAAAGTTTAAATATTTTTATGGCCATAACAGAGCGCCATTTTAGGCAATTGAGCTGGAAAGTTGCAGGTGCCCTCACCCAGAGGCTCTTGCTCAGGAAACAAAGGTGGACAATTCTTTGCACTGAGCTGGCAACTAATTGGATCAGGGTGGGTACCCAGCCCAGTGATAAACAAAGGACCTGCCCAATATGCCCAGTGATGATGATGATAATTCTTAGTTAAGCCAATCAGACTGACAGCATAAAGGACTGTTTAAGGCAGAGTAAGAATTAAAAAGGGGAAACGTGTAGAGAGAAGCATATTATGAAACCACATGGGCCATCAGGGAGAGTAAGAGAGTAGACAGTTGCTTTCAATAATCCCCTTGTATGTAAGGTGGTCAGAGCAAAACTCCAATCTTTGGCTCCAGAAGCCTAACTAGCACATTGGCGTTATGAAAGTGATACTTTAGGAATATTTATCAGGCAGCACTGCTGAGTCTTGGGGCTAGGAAAAAGAAAAGCAAAGGGAACTACTAGGAATATATTGAAGCGAGCTAGATTTGGGGAGATGAGGGCTCTAGACTATGGTAATGGAAATGAGCAAGGGAATAAAGAGACACTAATGTGGGACTCTGAGAAACAAGACTCCAGAGATGGAGATGACTGAGCTGACCATCGTCAGTCAGTTCCCGAATTGAATTCCATAGATAAAGAGAGAAATACTTTGTGAGGGGAATAAGTAAGTCCTGTGTCCAAAACTTACACGAGAGAGAGAGAGAGAGAGAGAGAGAGAGAGAGAGAGGTAGAGAGAGACAGAGACGTTCTTTCTTTCCTTCCTTCCTTCCTCCCTCCCTCCCTTCCTTCCTTCCTTTTTTCTTTCTTTCTCTCTTTTTCTTTTCTTTCTTTGTAATGTGAGGAATGTATTGGTTGAAGCACCAGCTCCCAGTCAGGCAGTCAGGTTAACTTGGTAACCATGTCTATTTGACCCCGAGGAGAATCACAGTTGGCTTGTCAGTGGTCAAAAGAACGACTTTCTCAAAAGCCTAGTGTTTTAAAAAATGATTGTCACAATGGACTATAAAAAAATAATGAAGCGTCTCACCCACAGTAACATTTAGGTTCCAAACAAGGGCAACCGCAGCGTTGGTCTAAAATCTGAAGCATAGCTTGGGAGTCTGTGCTGTTCTATTTTCAATTCTGATTTTCAGATCTGTGCATCTCGTGGCAGAGTGACGACCATGCAAATCCCCCTGTGACTCTGCTGAGCTGTGAACCTGCTCATCGCAGCCGGTTTTGTGCTCAGCACTGTTACCAGGCAGCATTGGAGGAAAGAAAGAGTATATGTCAGTTGTTCTCAAATTTCAGTGTAGGTAAGAGTCTTTAGGAGCCTTGTTACAAAGGCAGATTCCTAAACCCATCCCTAGAGATCCTGATTCAACAGGTCTGGGATGCGGCCCAGAGATCTGGATGGTAATACATACTCCCCAGGTGACTCTGATCCAGGCAGTCCATGGACACTACTTTGTGAAACTCTGATTTGTGAGAATAATGAGCTGGTGCTCCATCCAGCATGTCCCCACAGCGGGCAGGGCATCCTCCGTTATGTCAAGGAGCATGTCCCACTACAATGATTTGTTTATATTTTGTCTCACTAGAGTGTGAGCTTCTTGAAGGCCTATCTTGGTCAATCAACGTTATGCCCCCAGTGCCTGGAACAGTGAGTTTAATGAAAGATAATCTAAAGTTGATGCCACAAGTGCAAACAGAATGTTTCTCAATGACTAAAAGAGAGAAAATAGCATTATAATTAGAATGTACAGGTTATTCCCCTGCTAATATTTATACTGTCCTGAGCCATATCTGGCATCCCACTCTGGCTTTTAGGGAACTGTTTTTTCTCTTCTAAACTAACTAAATGTTACTAAAATGAATCCACCACCTTCTCATATAACTCATCTTTCTAGCCACAAATTTTTTCTTATTTTGAGAAGTGGGCAGTGACTGAATTTGAGCTAATCTTGTTACCTAAGTTCTTGGTCATGGTCATGGGATTTGTTCATAAATAGACACTAGCCCAAAGCAAAGGGGGCCAGTCATTACAAGGATTTTTTTTTTTAAGTGGAGCTAGTGTTTCATATTTTTCCCTTTTTTATAATAATTCATTTATTTATCTGTCCAGCAAAATCATGTCACGTCTCTATTCAAATACCAAATACAGACAGGGAGCCTCAAGTCTCTTGGTGACCCGGCCCCTTTCCTTCTCCCCTGCCTCTGACATCCTTCACCTCCACCCCTCATGTAAATTCCTCATTCCATTCAACCATACTAGTGACAACTCTCCAGTCAAGCTCCGGCTGCAGGGCCTTTGCACTGGCTGTATTCTCTGCCCAAAATGCTCTCTCCACTCCCACCCCCATATCCAGGTGGTTCGCAGTTCACTCTCTCACTTTTAATTCTTCATTTGTAACTAGCAACTGCCTTACTCCACTTTATTCCTGATCCCCTTTTTCCCTGCTCTACTTCCTTCTTGTTTCGTAGAATTTATTACCTTCAAACATATTAAAAAATTTACTTTTATATTATAATTATTGTTTATTTTCTTCCCCCCAAATCCTCATCTATTGTGAATTGCACAAAACCAAGGATCTTTGGTGCCTTGCAAGTGTTTAGAATAGTGCTTGGCACATAGTAAAGACACAATAATTCAATCACTCAATTCGTCCAACCAATATTTGAATATTTGAATGGTAGTGGTGTTTAAGCAGAGTCCTGAAGGAAGCCAGAGAGTAAAATATGTAAAGCACAGACTCTGACGCCAAGTCTGATCTAGGCCTTGAATCTGGCTATGCTATTTATTAACTGTGTGACATTGTGGAAGGTAACTTTCCATGAATTAGTTTCCGTAATCTGTATAATGGGGAAAAAATAGTATCTTCCTCAGAGGTTTGATTCTGAGTATTTAGTGAGCTAATTCATACATAAAGTCCATAGATCAGTGCCCAAACATAATAAATACTCTATAGTTGGTTATTACTATTGGTATGTTGTGATGGAGAATTCCAGTAGACAACTTGAAATGATAGCATGCTTGGTAGGTTCAAGGAGCAGCAGTGAGACTAGTATAGCTGGTTAGAAGAGCCAGTGGAATAGTGGAAGGAAATAAGATTTGAGAAATATCCATGGGCCAAATCAAAGGCCTGTACTCATGAAAGTGGCAAGGAAGATCCCAAGAAATCCAATATGTCATGTTCCCCACTGAACAGAGGGAGACATTTTTCTGTAGGACAGGACAAATTTTACATGCTGATTGAAGTAAGGATGAGAGACCAGCAGAAAAAAGATTTGATGACACTTGAATTGCTGGGATGCCCAGCGTTGCTTTGGTTTCTACCCTTTCCAAGAGTTCCTGATTCTCTTTCCATGCTGGGAACCAGCTCAGAACCCTTTCCTATTTTAGCGGGATGAGAGGTGGTTTAAGCTTATCTGGGTTGGGTTTGTATCACCTGCAAGCAGTAGGGTCCAGAACAATACACCTCCTAGCAGCCATATGAAATAGGTACTACTATTATTATATTTGTTTTAAAAACAGGAAAAAGGAAGTGCAAAAAGAATAAAAATTTTCCACGGTTATATATCTGCTAAATGGATTAACAGACAATTGAACTCACAATGGCCTTGTTCCTTTGTATTCCTCTTAAATTTCAATCTGCATTGGGGTTAGGAAGACAGACTTTGTGCCAGACTGCCTAGGTTCTTATCTCAGCTCTTCCACTAAAATTCTGTTTTGTCGCAAATAATCTCCTCATTTACAAAACTAAGCTAGTGACAGTGAATAGCTGAGTGGCTTGTTGCGATGTTTAAAAATATTAACACATCTAAAGCACTGAGCCCAGTACCCAGCATATGGTAAACTATCATTAAAATGTTGGTCGTTGTTTATTATTATTACTGTTACTACTACTACTACTACTGAGCTGGCTGGGCCGGAGCTTCACACAGGTGTGTCCTATTTTTCTTAGGTTTTTGCTTTTGTGACTGGCCTGTGGGTCAGTCACCCCATTCTTTCCAGAGAGAGCAGCACTCGCGCACAGCAGACCTGTGACTATTGCCCTGGTCGCTCTCCTCTTGTACAGCACCCACCCTCTAACTTGCCATCGACTGTGTCCTCTTCCCTTGTCTTCCTCTTGAAGACAAATTATAATTAGTTCAGTATTTAGCCCTCTCATTTTGCTTTACGTTGCCTCTCCAGACAATCTCACCAGCCCCCCAGCATCAACTATCAAGTCACTTTAGACGAATCTTTAAATCTACTATTGTTGCTGTATTAGTTTCCTATCTCTGATGTGATAAATTACCACAAACTAAGTAGCTTAAAACAACAGAGATTTATCATTTTATACTCCTGGGGTCAGAAGTCCAAAATATTTGACAGAACTGTGTTCCTTTTGTAGGGACTAGGGGAGAATGTGTTTCTTTGCATTTTCCAGCTTCTAGAGGCTACGTGCTTACTTTGGCTCATGAGCCCTTCCTCCACCTTAAAAGCCAGCAGTGTAGCATCTTCCAAACTCTCCCTGACTCTAAGGCCTCTGCTTACTTTCATCATCACATCTCCTTCCTTTCCCTTATAGAGACTTTTGTGATTACTTTGGGCACACTCAGAAAATCCAGGATAATCTCCCATCTCAAGATTTTAACTTAATCACACCTGTAAAATTCTTTGTTACGTAAAATATATTCACAGATTCCAGGGATTAAGATGTGGACATCTGGGGGCGGGGGGAGTGGATTATTCTGTCTATCACACTAGCTTTGATTTTTCTCCCAAGTGTTTTGTTTACAGAAAATTGCCCAAAGTTCTGCCTTTGAAACTTTCAACTCTACCTAAAAATATTAATATTTCTCAACACATATTCAAGGAACCTACTCTCTCTCTTTCAACTAATGTTCCATAACCATTATTCCAGTCATCCTCACCAGAAAAAGTGATGAAAGGATAACATGATGTACAAAAATGTGGTCATTAGGGGAAAATTACCTAGATTCAAATCCGGGATTGAGTATTTAACTAAGAAACCTTTAGCCAAGCTCTCTTAATAACATTATGTCTCAGATCCTCACCTAAATAAAGACAATAATGGTTTCTACTTACTAGATTCTTTTTGAGAAGTAAATAAAGTAATTCAAGAATAGTGTGTGTCGCATAGTAAGTGCTCAATAAAGATTAGCTGGTACCCTCAGTCCCTGTATTAGTCAAGATCTGCTAGGTTTGCTGTGGTAACAAATAAGCCTAAAATCTCAGTGGTTTACAGCAATAGAGGCTTCTTTGTCCTTCATAGATCATGCCTTTCGAAGATCAACTGGCTCTCTGCTCCTCAGAGCCACTCAAGGACCAGGCTAAAAAAGAAGTTACCTTCTTGGATATTCCAAGTAGCAATGATAGAGGAAAAGAGAGAGCTCTGGAGGGTCATACATTGGTGATTGAGTACCTAGGTAAGAAATTCCACACTTCACTTCCATATACAACTTATTTCCTCAAATTAACCAGATGACCCGAACCAACCACAGGAGGGCAGAAAGTGCACTCAATGTGTCTATAAAGAGAAAGAGCTAAAACTATTTGACTAATAGCACTAATGACAACCACATCCCCAAATCCAAAATATTTGAGTCCTTGTTAGATTACCTTTCACATTACTTTTATATCTAGGCTCTATTTTCACTTTCATTGCCATTTCTATAGCTATGCCTTAAATGATATTTTGCTCGGACTGTGGCAATAATCTTACTGGTTTCATTATTTCTACTCTCTGGTATTTTTAATGCATCTTTCAACTGATAGCATATTCCTAATCATATCACTTCCTCCTCCAAAAGCTTTTGATAAGAAGACAGTTCAGTGTAATGCTTAACAGCCTTGGTTCTAGAGTCAGATCTCCATTTAGACACATACGCTATTAGCCAGATACGTGACTTTGGGAATAGTACTTACACTCTCTAAGCTTCAGCATGATTTTGAGGATTAAGTAAGATGATGTTTGTAAATTGCATACTTACTCACTAGAAAACTTGATATCACCGTGGTTCAAAAAACGTTAACTCTCATTGTCTCCACTGCCTAATAAATAAAGGACAAAATTCTTAACACGACATTCAGGTCTTTCATAACCTGAGATCAACTGAATTTCTAGTCTTGTTTCTCTGTTTCTCTTTCCTTCATGAACCTTATATTGCAGCTCTACCATCCTGCATTTCCTCAATAAAGCATAAACTCTTCTACCATTATGTTTCAGGTAGACCCCCCTATCCAGAAATGCCCACTCTCTTTATCCTGTAGGAATTTCCCCCATATTGCAAAGCCCATCTCAACACTAGACTTCTTCATGAAGTCTTCAATAAAAAATAGTCAGAATGAATCACTTTCTTGCCTCCTTCTTTGTGTGTTTATTGTATGACTTGTGTTTTTTTCCTGGGATTGCAGGCCTTCTTTTATTTTTGCATCCCCACTAGATGCCAAAGCCCTTGATTCAATTCACCACATCTGGACTGAAGTGCTACTAAGTACCCAGAACTGGGTAAAGAACTGTGGACATATTAATTACCAAAACAGATGTGGGCGCAGCCTTCTGGGGCTGTGCCTTTCCCACTGGGGTACCTTGCACATGAGTGTTTGTTGAATTGAGTTATTTTCTTACATGAGGCAGACTGAGGAATCTTTACATCATTCCTGACTCTCTCCTCTGGATTCTCTCCAGATTCCACATATCTGTTTAAACTGCTTTGGTCAGTTCTAAACATGAGGCTCCTATAACAGCTTTACAAATGCTAAGGACTGTGAGAGAAGTAATTCATGTTTCCAATAGTTACACTCCTGTTTATATGTCCCAGAATCAAGCTTTGCTTCACGAACAACAGGACTATATTGTGGCTGTGTTTTGCTATACATTAAAATATGTGTTGGGGAAGGACCAGATTCTCAGCCTGTACAGCTATAAACATTTTCTCCAAATTGCCTACAATGTGATCTACCCCACAAAGAATATATACAAAAACAAAGCTTTGAAGCAAGGTATTTTCCTAACTTGAAGTGGAATAAAATATAAACTACCTAGTAACACTCTAACACTTCTTTTTATAATTAGCTAATGATATGTGCCAAGAAAATATATTCCCCGGTCCCAAGAGATGCTTTCTCTGTGAAGTTTTACGTGCTCACCTCAGTGTTCCTGGCAGAAAATTTGACTTGATCATTTGCATTTCCAAGAGAAGGAAATAGCAAGTTGTGGTGAAAGGTCTCAGTCTCAGGATCCCAAAAATCCTGGGTTCAAATGATGTCTTTGTCACCTAATAAGGTACACTTCAGCCATGTGACATAATCTCTCTCAGCCTTAATTGACTCATTGGTAAAATGGAGATAATAATATATATTTCATAAGGTGGTTGTAAAGATTAGCAAGATGGTGTACATTAGCTGCTTAGCAGGTATGTGACATTTAGAATCACTCGGTTGATGGCAGTTATTAGCTCCTGGAGTTTCCTCTGTATCAGCCTGCCTTGCCAGATCATGAGTCTGTTGGGAACAGCGACAATTTTTGAGAATGGTGATTATTTTGGTCACTGCTTCCACTGCCTTGCACAGTGCCCAGAAAATATTTGTTTAGTAGATAATTTATCAACTCTGCCTGCTGATGAGTCGTGCAGGCTTTCCTTGACATCCATTACCTAACCTGCCACTAAGCCCTTCTGATTCCAGTGCCTGCCACTTCTCACTGAATAGCAACCCAACCTGAAAGCTAGTAAGTGGACTGTTATTTGAATTAGTGTTAGAGGATTAAGACTTCAAATAAGGTAAATGAGATATGGATTGAGGATCTTGTGCAAAAGAAATAATGTTATATTCAACTTGGAGACAATGACTTCGAGTCAGAAAATTGTAGCAATGACCTCAGAATGCCCCTTAAAATCAGAGCAATTTATCTTTTGCTTTGAATTTTTTTCGGGATGTGGATGTGTGTAAAGATTTCTGAGCAACATACCTGCTAAGGAGTTGCATTTTCTTGTGTGAAGAAATAAATATATATGTCCTTTTAGACAGCATGAATAGAGTGACAGTAAAAGTAATTGTAATATCAGACTAAATTCATATTTAAAAGGTGCAAGGTCTCCACTTTGTAGTCAATAAAGTTTAAAGGGACAAAACCCAGTTTGGGTACTTTTGTCTCTTAATCGATAAAACGCCTCTTTCCCTTATTAGGCAGTGTCAGTTGCAGTCAGCCATTGTCAACAACCAATTTGCTCTCCCAGTGAAGCAAATCATTACTACAGGCATGGTGCAATTCTGTCTGGAGCAGGAAATGGGGAAGGGAAAAAAACACATTTCTTTTACTTTAGGAATTAAAAACTGTCAAGATATAAAGGAGAGTGAATTTTCAGGCTAACATAAAAGACTCTTTTTCATCTTTTCCTAAAACCAGAGGGAATTATCTATTTGTAGTATACACTGTCTCCAATTATGCCTTTTAAAATCCGCTCATTACACACGGAAGGCCGGATAGGTATGTGACAGCCATCACCTGGGCAAACACGGCAGGCAGGGACAGAAATAGCAGACTTAGCCAACCTAGAAGAAGGAAAAGAAATAAAAGGTTGTTTTACTTCAAAGCTGGTTAGTCAGAATGGAGAGGGTTAAGAAACTTGAAAAAGAATGTGAATCTTGTCCCCTATCCCTCATACAATCAGCACAAAACAGCGCTGGCCACATCATCGGTACTCAGCATACATCAGCTAATCAACTTATCCAGTGACAGAAAATGCAGTCTCCTGCTACTGGAAGTATATTCTCAAGAACAGAAGGGCTTTTAACTAAGGCCAGAAAGCCTTTGGGACCACGGGAGGCAGAGAATGCAGCTGGATGGAGACCACACAGATTCTTCAAGCCATCATATTTATTAGTCATCTAGGCAGGGCAAAGCTCGGAAAAGCAGAGCTGGGAAAGACAATCAGCTGAGAAAAAGACTGGCTGGCTCCATGCGTTCCTGGATGGAAGGGTTTCTTTTCTGGCACAAAAATCTTCTAGGTCTGTAGGGCAGGAGCTCTCGCAACTGTTGAAACTCTCTCTTCACTTTTCTGGTTAAATGCCAAACCAGCCATGTCAGTCAGGATGAGCTGGTTACTGCAGTACAGCTGACATTTACTCCTCATTGCCTGGGTCTGGAACATTCCAGAAAGAACCTATTTCTACAGGTCACTAGGGACCAGCTTCAAATCCAGATGGAGCCCAGGAACAACAGGTGCCAGGGAACCCGAGCAGCCCCACTGGGTGAGGCAGAAGGAGCTGGAGAGATAAGTGTTGGGAGGGAGAAGAAAGCTCTGCTGTTTTTAATCTGCTTGAACTGGCATCGAAAGGAAGATATTTCTTCTTGGAAGCTAGACCCAGGAGCAACCTCTGCTACTATGGGAACAGCTGCGCTAGCTCTTTGGGGATGGCTAAGTTCCAGAATTCAGGCTTGGCAATCCAAGAAAGCTCTCTAGTTTTTGGCTCTGAATTGATCATCACACTAAAACTGAATGTTTAACTGGAATAAATAACACTTCAAGGTCTGTTGTTTCAGGTGCAGCTTATCCCTACTAAGTTTAAAGATATAAGAACAACTACCATACTTTTAGTTTCTTCATAACCGAAAGCAATACAAATACAGATTTTAAAATCCTTATGGAGATTTTCATCTCAATGCACTGGGACCTGGGGATTTAGACAAATAATTCCCATCAACAGTAATAGGTGTTGGAGCATGCCCACCAATTCCCTTGCGTCGATATGAGAACATAACCATATGGATACTAATAAATACATTTTTAATTCTGATTTTATGCATATTTAACATAATATTTTATACAACACTTAGCAAACTCTTTGGAGACAAAGATTGTCTCAATTAATTCTCCCCAACAGAGACAAACACATTCTTGCAGAATCCTATTACCTCTATGAGAATACTGATTTCTTTGGTACAGAAGAGAAGATTTGACTAAACTATTGGTAGTAGTTTAAAGGTATGCATTGTCAAGATTTTTCAAGTGCAAAGTGTTCTTTGTTTGCAAATATACCTTCTTTACACGGAACAACCTCACGACCCATCAGAGATTTTCTCCCAGGTGACATCTAAAATTGTATGACTCAATCTTTTTACAGTGTTTTAGTGCCACCTTCTGGAAAAATCTTTAAAAGCAAGAGATTCAGAAACTGAATGAACGTACATTTTCCAGGCCAAGAAACAATTAGCTGAAAAATATACACAAAGAAAAATATAGATTTTTTTAAAATGAAGAATAACAAGAAAAAGAAGAGGAGGAGAGCTGATAAAAAAAAAGAAGGGTTTTATTTGTTTGTTTTCAAGTAAGGATAAGGAGAGAAAAATATTAAATGGAATCAACCATAGGAAGAATAAATAGATTTGACACTGATACAAATATTTTTCTTTTTTGCTATACTTAGAATTTAGCTTATTTTTTGATGGGCACATTTTTTAAAAATCCCAAGATAATAAAAAAACTTTGGTTTACTGTATATACATGAGAATGAAATATATATTCAGGATGAATTACCTCAACAATCACAGAAATATAAGTAGACAAGGTCATTCATTTTGGATTTACTAAAAAGAGCTCCAATATAAGTAAGAGGGAATTGTAAAATTTAAATAGATTTAAATAATAATAGGATTGACTTTTTAGAAATGAAATTCCTTCGCAGAAACGAAATCAAAATAGAACATATGGTGTTTGAGAAAGAAAATTAAATTTAAAAAATTTAATTACCTTGAACTCGGTATAGAGTAAAATGCAAAGACACAATCCTGGGTAGAAGCAAGTGTTGGTTTATCTGAATTTAACATCACAGCTTCTAACAAGTGCAGAGTCTCTAAGGACGTGACTTCTGAAAGGTTGTGCCTTTTCAGGTGAGTGTTACAAACTATCCAATGGGCAGCTCAGCCCAGGACATTATAGCTTATAAGGCCTCTCAGTCCAGGCCCCCCACTCACTTCCTCCTGAGAGAAAAAAGAAGAGAAAGTCCATCTTTTTATTTAGCGATCTCATTTAAGGAAACAATCTATTGGAAATACAGTTCTACTTCAAACAGTGAGTGCTTATTGAATTTGAACATGAGGCTGCAGGACAGCAGATTTAAAAAATGGCCAATGGGCCTCATCACATTAAGCTTAAAGATAGTTGTGGAAAGATAATTAAAATTTTTAAATCTCCTCAATTTCATTAATTACAGGTTTATTAGGATGTTTTTAAAAAATAAATTATTTTTATCTTGCTGGGACAAAAAAGAGGACATTTTAAGAAGAAGAGTTTGAAACAAATGGTGTTTTAATTTTTTTTTAAGCCAACAATCTTGAAAATACAGTCTCTTTGAGCAAAACAACACTTAGCATGAAACATTTCCTATTTGAACTAGATCATTGATTGTTTTACCCCCATATCTTAATGTGCTATAGTATCATTTTGCACACATATACACAAACATATGCACAGAGACACACAAAAGAATCTTTTAATTCTGTTCTCAATTTAAAGCAAATTTGAGGTAGGCCACCTTGACGTCTCTTCCAAATTCCAGCCAAGTGATTATTTGTACTTGAATGGTAGCCGGAACAATTGCAGGTTGCAGGTTTATACATTACGTTTCATCATATTGAGATCATTTATTTTTTTCCACAGTTAGGGAAGCTGTTGGAGAAGAATAAAAGCTGTTTCTATAAATACCACCAAAGAAGACAGTTAAAATGAATGCATTTTTTCTTAAACCAGGATTTCAATCATTTTTATGTCTATTCCACGAGGAAAGCCCTAATATTATATAGCTCTTTGCACATTCTCAAGTACTATAATATTATCTTCTTGATGCACATGCCCAGCTTCTATTAACTACTAATAGTGGCTCCACACATACATCCTGAGGACACGGTAGCCCTGAGCAGCTTTCACTCCACACATAGGAAGATGAGGATATGCTTTTCTTGATATGCTTTAGCCGTGCATTAAAATGGATTATATTTCCATTAATGCACTTCATGAAAACAGATTGGCTGTCTTCAGATTATATGGATGGAGAACAAGAAGATGGGCTTCAAGCCATCACCAATTCAAACTGGTTTAAGAGACAATAAGAACAGCTGATTAACCCCCAGTGGATGTGCTGCATTATACATCTCTATCATTATGCATCACACATCTCTATGATGTCTACGAGGGTGTGATTGTAGATTTTTGCCTAACCTTATGATCCAATGAGTACAAATGAAGGCACATTAATATAAAAGACTAAGTGATAATGTTGAGCTCATTTCTACTCCTCTTCATGTCTCCTAGCTGTAACATTTCTCTCCAGTTCTCCCACAGTGATTTCTGGAAATGACTGGAAACGTGAGAATTCCAAGCACATCCTCACATTTGTCTCCACTCAGCTTGTAAGCAAAATCCCAACGGCATATTATTATATTGAATTAAATGAATGATTGATTTCAATTCTATTTTGCTAAATCCCAAGAATGTTCTACCTCCAGTGTTGTCTTGATATTAGAAAAATTCCTCCAAAATGTTTTGGATTTTATTTATATTTAAATAAATTACACTTAGCACTTGTTTTTAGGTATATGAAAGATAAATAAGAGTCTATTACAACTGCAAAAAGATGGAAGATTCATGAAGAAACAACCCACTGCTTACAGGGATCTATACACGAGCTGATTCTTGAAGCAATTTTCCTTATGTGAAAAGCATTACACATGCACTCATACAAATAGCCTTAAAGGCTTTGAAGAGAAGTAGAGAAACAATATTTCATGTATCATCTGCAATGCAGAATATTTATAGTTTTTTTTGTGTATTGGTCTTAAAACACTAAATCTCAAGAGCATTTTGTGCCTACAAAGTCACAAATGCTAGTGAATCATAGTCATATTACAAATGACAGAATTTAAAATAGGCTTTCCTTTAAGAGAAAAAGATTGTCATTTTATACCACTTTATAAAATAGTTATAAAAAATTTTTAAAATTTTCCTTTAACTATCCTTTCCAATAATAGTATTTCTTAGTGAGACTATAGGGAACTTAATACTATAGAAGTTGTACACTATATATAGAGAGAGAGAGATTATACACTAATTAACAAATCAGAACATGGAAATAACTCAAAGGTCCTGCAACTGATGAATGGGTAACAAACCATGGTACATTCATACAATGGAATACTACTCAGCCATAAATATGAATAAACTGTTGTTGCACACCATAACTCAAATGACTCTCAAAAACTGAATGAGAGGAGCCAATCTTAAATGGCTGTATATTGAAGGATTCCATTTATATGGCATTCTTAAGCAGACAAAATTATAGTGACAGAGAACAGATTCATGGTTGCCGGTGGGAAGAGATAAAGGGAGGATGTGACCAGAAAGTGATAGCATGAGGGAGTTTGGGGGATAATACACATGTTCTGTACCCTGATAAAGGTGGAAACCAGGCAAATCTTAAAATTCATATGACTGTAAACCAAAATAAAGCATCACTTTTTCTTTATGATAATTCAAAAAATGAAACAACAAGATACTACCTGTGTACTATTACATAAAGAAAACTGGAATTAAAAAATATATGTGACTTAAGGCATTGATAAGAAATGAATATACTGAATACATTTATGTAATTTGGTTTATAATGACTTTTTCTTCGTTCATTTTATCCACTTAATTCATTTATTCAACAAATGTTTATTGAGAGCCCACTATATATTATCATTATAGGCATAGGCTGGCGAGCAAAGTCAGACACATCTCTTCTTTTGTGGAAATTCACTATTTGTTGATTCTACTTCCTCGTCCCTGTCTTCTCTTGAACCCATCTAATCAAGATATTACCTCTACCATCCCTCTGAAACTGCACTTGTAGAGGTCACCAATGACCTTCATATCGTGAAACCCAGACTTCAATTTACTTGAATCAGCATCTTTTGGCAGTTACTCGCTCTTTCTTCACTTAACTTCTGGGACACCACCACTCTTGGTTTTTTTCTATTTCGCTGACCACTCTTTATTTTTCTCCTTTGCTGGATTCTTCTCTTCATCCAGACTTCTAAGTGCTTGCTTGCTTGAGAGCTGTCTTTGAGCTTCTTCTCTATTAACACTCAATTCTTAGGTAATTTCATAAAACGACTCCTAAATCCACATATCTAGTGCCACCTTTTTCCTTAATTTCCAAAATCGTCTATCAAAGTGACTACCTAACATCTCCATGTGGATGTTTAATAGGTATTTCCAGAAAAGAACAACTCTGAACATTTCCACCACTATAAATAATAACACCAACCAACTCTCCCCTTTCCTTTTACATTCTCCTCTCAGGAAATGTCAATGCCATCCTAGAATTTTCTCAGGCCAAATCTTTGGGTCAATCTTGACTCCTATCTTTCTCTTTGGGAAGACAGGTGTACAATGAGGCTGAGAAGGAGATATTGGATAGACATATAATTACAGGCCACTTAAAATGTTTTTTATTAGAGTAAGAGAAAGGCATTGTTTTAAACAGTAATTTCATCTAGTTGGACTTGTGTAGAAAACTGTTGGGTGGGATTGTTGCAAGATAGAAGCAGAGAGGTGGACTGTGACACCAGAATAGTATTCCTGGAGAGAAATGATAGTAACTTATATTGTGTGAAGGTTGAAACTGATAGGAATTGATTATGTTCAGGACAGGAAGGGTTTCTAATTCATACAATTGGACAGATGGTGGCATCACTGGAAGAGAAGCTGTGTTGTGCTTATTTTTGTTTGTTTTCTTTGGGAGACAGATGGAAATCATTTGTTCAGTTTTGGCCGTATTGGTTTGAGATTTCTTTACCACATCCTAAAGAAACTATCAACTAACAGTTACACATATCATTATAAGTCTGCAAATTGGGGATAAGTAAATCTAAAACCATATTTTGCTGAGCATTTGCATATTGAGAACAATTCAACTCAAGGTATTAATGATATAGTCTATAGCATATAATATAAAATGAGAGGATTGCGTAAGACTGACCATTGGCAATATCAATGTTTATGAAGTAGGCAGAGAAGAATGAACCCCCAGAAAGAAACAGAGGATAAGTGACCGAAAAGAATGAAGTAAAGCATATGATGATGTGATAACCAAGAAAAGAGTTATTTAAAGAAGGGTGAGTCAAAAGCACAGGATCCTGATGAAAGTTCAATAAATTATTGATAATAGTCTGAAGAATTTAGGAAGATGGAGATCATTTGTAGTCTTAACATGTACTGTTTTGGTGGAAGAATGAGGTCAGAATACTGAAGGACTAAATTAACGAGTAAATTAGGAGGAAGGAAATGGCAAGTTTTAAGCAATTAAGTTGAGAAATTTGGATAATAAACTTTAGGAATGGGAAAAAGGGGAGGGTATGAAGTTAGAAGTAGCTAATGGCTAATGCAGTAAAAGCAGAACAAAATTAAACAGTCAAGTTTATTCACTTGGGACATTTCCAAGTGAATGTGATGAAATAAAAAGAGAGAGAGAAAAGAAGTTTAAGATATTGCCAAGGGTGTTGTTAAAATGATGAATGATGAAATTTAGTCTGGATGACAAGACATGAAAGACACCTGCTATCAGATAAAGGAATGAATGGATAAGAAAGAATGAGTGATACAGATGGTGTCAAATAGCTGAATAGACAAGATGAATGTCTAAGAGGACATGATAAAGAGTGTGACACTTGAATTACTCATTTTAGAAGAAAAGAAATTGGAGGTGATGACATGATGTTAGGAATGACCACTGGAGTGGATTGTTAAAGTGGAATAGAAGGGAAAGTCATTGGAGTTGAAGAGGTCAGAACACCGAGATGCCAGGACACTTAAGGGTTCATCCTGTGAGCATTGAAGATACACAGGATAATGACCGTAAACTGGGCACATATGCTTCAATACATTGGCTCGAGGTAAAAAAAAAATAGACTTTTTTACAAGACAGTGGAAGAGTAATGGGCTGGAGGTGATACTGGAGATAAAGGAGGATATGAAAGCCTCGTTCCTTTTTTTCTTTCTTTTTTCTTTTTTTTTTTTTTTTGAGGATGATTAGCCCCGAGCTAACGTCTGCCGCCAATCCTCCTCTTTTGCTGAGGAAGGCTGGCCCTGAGCTAACATCCACGCCCAACTACATCTCTTTATATGTGGGACTGCTGCCACAGCATGGCTTCACAAGCGGTGCCATGTCCGTACCCGGGATCCGAACCGGCAAACCCCGGGCCGCCAAAGCGGAACGTGTGAACTTAAGCACTGCACCACTGGGCTGGCCCCATGAAAGCCTAATTCCTGGTGATGGGTTCTTTTGGATGAGGGGAAATAAACAGAAAAGGGCAGAAGTGGTGTCCACAGGAAGGAAGCAGTTAGCAGTTAAGGCAAGAGACTGAGGGAACGCTGAGTTATCACAGAGTATGTAAGGGAGTTTGCCAATTATGGAGGAACAACTCCAGGGGATATAGCAAATGTTTAGAAGGTGCAGGAGTGTAGCCCAAGGACAAAGTGATGTGGAGTGATGCATGGAACAGCAGGGCTCAGATGGGCCAGAGGAGCAGACAGCTGGGTCTTTAACTGATTAAAACAGGGGTCAGAAGCGCGGGGACTTACATGCAACAATCTTGTTGAGGACGATGGATATTTATTTTATCATTTGGCCTGGTTGACAGAAATCCAAGATGCCTGGAATACTGCATACTATGTGGCTTGACTGTTAGAAAACTCAGACTGTCACTGTATGGGCTGGTCGGCAACAGATTCACAAACAGTAGACTCAGCTCCCGAGTCTTCTGAATGATGGTTACTTCAAATATTTGACATGATCATGATTTAAAATTTTAAAAAAATTTAGACTATTGACAGATGTAATCTGCTTAGGCTTCTAGATTAGAAAAGAAAGATGATATGGATATTTAAAAGAATGATAAAGTATGAAATCATGTTCCACTTTTGGCATGATTAATTACTTCTCAAATTAAATGTGGAGTCGAATTCCGTAGTGTATGAGCTAGATCTTTAAGCTTGAAACTTTTGGCTTATCCTTCAAAGGTACAAAAATGTGCCCCCCAGATAAATATGTCAATGTCTAGTTAACAAGAAAAGGGGTAGTTCTTATTCGGAGCCTCTTTTAATCAGAGAGAAAAGCACATCCTTGGAGGCCCGGCAGACCTCAGCCCAGATGCCGCTAACCATGACTGAGTCACATACTCTTGGCTTGGCTGCAGGGGTGCTTCCAAGAATGTTTCTGGGGACAATGCAGTGTCTTTAGTGGGAACTCGACTACACTGACAAAGAGGAAATGAGAGGGAAGAGAGATGACTAATGAATCGGCCACCAGTGCCATCTGTCTAGGGAAAGTTGTGTCCTCTTACTGAATTGTAAATGGGGGTGTGTGTGTGTGTGTGTGTAGCTATATCTCTAAATATATTAAGGCTATTTTGTAAACATGTTTTTCCAGTTTGTTAAATGTCTCTTAATTTTGTCTATAGGACCTATTGTTCCTTACAGAAAATTTTAATGTTTTTGTAGGCAACTCTGTCAGCCATTTCCTTTATAGTTTCTGCCTCTGTGCCATGCATAGAAAAGTTGTCCTGTATCGAAGATTCTAAAGTAGTCACTTCTATTTTCTTCAACTATTGTCAAAATTTTACTTTTTAATGTTACATTCACTGCTCCATCTGAAATTGATTTCACTGAGGTATGAATTTTCATTACATTTTCCCCCCAAAGGCTAACTAGTTTTCTCAGCATCATGTGTTGAATAGCCAATCTATTATCCATGAATTTGAAATAGTACATTAACAAAATGCTAGAAATCCATATAAACTGAGACAGCTCCCAGATCCTTTTTTCTTTTTCATTCACCTATTTAATTAATGTTGCTTTAGTCCTATATTTTAAAATATAAATGGAAAGCAAAGAAAGAATGGAGATAAACTTGCCAGTTCAGTCCAAAGTATACTGGAGGATTACAGGTTTGCATTCTTTTTAGAAGAACCCAAACAGCCTTACGCATGAACGGAACAATTCAACCTGGCAGTGACAAGTCCTGACAATGTCTGTTCTGACTTTGTCGGCCCCGGTCAGCTGCAGGCTCTGAAGAGCTTCCACCTGTAAATTCCAGCCCCTTCTGCTGAGCAGTCAGAATATTTTTCACCCATAACAAATGGTTATTGATCTCCTACTATATGCCATGCACTGTTCTAGATCAGAAGAAAAATAAAGGTTGAGACAAAGCCCATGCTTTTACTATATAAGTAAGCAAATAAAGACAATTTCATACAGTAACAAGTACAAAGCAGAAAAGAAAAATACAGTGGTCAGACTGAAAGTGACTAGGGTCTCCTGAGGACTTTCAAAGAGGTGGTCGGGGAAAGTCTCTGATGGTAACACAGTCAAGACCTGAATGATGAGCACGAGCCAGCAAGAAAAGTCCTAGAAGCTGAGCACTTCGGGCAGAGGCGATTTCAAGTGCAGGAGTCTGAGGTTGGAATGAGTTTAGAACTTGGGATATTTGAGAAACAGAAAAAACTGGAGTGTAGCGAGGGGTGGAGGTGGGCAGAGTGGGAAAAGAGGTTGATGAGCGAGGCCGGCGAGCAGGTCAGGTAGGACACTGTAAGCCACGGCAAGGACCCTGGATTTCAGACTCACCAGCTGGTAGGTTTTTAAGTGAGCTTGCTGCCCTAAACTCAGAATCGTTTCTATTTGGGAAATGCTTCATGAGCTTCCTGCTTTAACTTTCATTATTGCTACCGTCACAACCCTTACTCTGGCCTTTTCCTATGGTCCCATTGGTGCCACTGGCAGTGATGGTCAGTGGGGAAATGACTCTCCTATCAAAGCTTTTACAGAAAATGCAAATCTGACTTTGTTGCTCTCTTGTTACATCTTCTGTGAAATTTTTCCTGATACTATTTCTTTTTCTGGTGTTTTGTCGCGCTCTGTTAATAATAGTGCTTACTCTCTATTAAGGTCACTTACTATGCACTCGGCAATGTTCTGGGTGTTTCACGTGTATAACTCATTGAATCTTCGCACCAATCTTGTGGAGTAGAAACTGTTATTACTCCCACTTACAGATGATGGAACTGAAGCATGGACCCTGCCCACAGTCATGCTAACAGTGGAGCCAGACATAAATAGAGTCTTTGATAGTTCATCTGAAAGTGCCAGCAATCCTCTGAGATGGAAAACATCCTGTCTCCATGGCTTCATAAGTCAAAGAGAGGGATGTATCCTCCTCACTTACATCTAATCAGAGACCAATCACAGCAAAGCTACCTGGACCTGAAATATTACACTCTTTAGTGGCACAGCACTTTCAATTCACACACCTGTCCATTTCACCAGAGAATACACTGGATCCATATAGACTCCCAAGTCAGTTACTCCCTCTGCCTCACGCTAGCACTCCCCTCTGATGGGTCAGTCACTGCTGCTATTTGGCCACCAGTCCACACTCTTTTCTTTTCAGACTGGTTTCCTCTGAGAGCCTCCTTTTGTTCTTCCAATATTCTGGCGTGGTCTGGATTCACCCTAGTAGATCAGACTTTTTTTCTTTTTACGCTAAACCTCAGTGGGGCAAAAGAGGTCATGGTTCCAATGATTCCTCGTGCTCCATGTTCAGAAGACTTCTTTGGCCTTTCATGTAAATCCACAGCTCCATACAGTAGAAGGTGCTTCCCAGCTTTACCAGGCAAGCTGTTCAAAGAAGGCAATTGCCTAATATCATCTACTAACGGACATATGACCTTGGGCTTGCCCACCCAGAACACTTACTATATGTTACTTTGAGATTTGCTTGGTCTGCCATTGTGACATTTGTCCATCCTCACCACATTCCAAAATTCAAGATATTCACCGGTACACATAATTTGAAGTATTATGTTCAAATCTATAATTCAATGTCCATAAATTATAGAGCTTTTCCCTCAGCCCCCAAGCTTTCTTTATTTTTTCAAAGTCTTTTTAAGTTCTTAATTGTTCCAAAGTCCATTTCTTGTACTTTGTTCTTATCATAGCTAGAAATTAACAAGATAAATAAATGATGTGCAAACTATCTTTCATAGCAATGTGTATGTGTTTATTCCAATGCAATAATGAAAAGTATAAATGGCAACACCTTCAGAAGGATTCCCCATAAATACCAACTATAGTTTTCAATATTCATCAGGAAGTGAAAAACTCATCAACAAACCTCAATAGTACTGTTTCCTAAAGCTCAACCAGCTTCTCCAACCACTATAATTGCTTAAGTTGAATAGTCTGAGGTTCACAGGTACCAGAGTAATCCCAATTCTAAATGAACTCTGAAGTTAGTTCTCTTCAGGCAACATACATAGCTCTAAATGCTACCACCCCTTCTTCAAAACATGGAAATTTTAAAAAAGTTAATTTCTTGTTTTCTGAGGAAAGGAGCCTAGAAACCAGCTTAATCTTTCTGAGCAGCAAATCCAGAGGGAGGAAGAAAGGTGGCTCATTTACAATTGTCCTTTTCCTGGTTTCCTAGAGAAAAGTTTTCAAGTAGTTGAAAAGTTTCAAGTAGTTCAAGTCTAGGCTTCTCGGAGATATGGTAGTGGGTTGACTAGTGTCCGCTCAAATTCATGTCCTTCTAGAACCTCAGAATGTGACCTTATTAGAAAATAGTGTCTTTGAAGATGTAACTAAGTTAAGGAGGTCACCCTGGATTAGGGTGGGCTCTAAATACAATGACTGGTGTCTTTAAGAGGAGAGGACACATAAAAACACATATAGAGAAGAAGGTCATTAGAAGACAGAGACAGAGATGAGAGTTATGCCACCGCAAGTCAAGAAACACCTGAGGCCACAGAAGCTGGAAAAGACAAGGAAGAATCTTCTCTAGAGACCCCAGAGGGATCACGGTCCTGTCGACACCTTGATTCCAGACTTCTAGGCTCCAAAAATGTGAGAGAATAAATTTCTGTTGTCTTCAGCCCCCTCCGTTTGTGACACTTTGCTACGGGAGCCCTAGAAAACAAACACGTATGGGAATGCTCCCTTACGGATGCCAAGTTGGGCGCTCCACACACAAGTTTGAAAAGCCCTGGATAAATTACTGTTGCCTCCAGAGTTCTTCATCAGTAAGAGGCACAGACTCTGGTGCCAAGCTGCCTGGCATATTAGTCTGCTCAGGCTGCCGTAACAAAATACCGCAGACTGGGGGCTTCAACAATAGAAATTTATTTCTCATAGCCTGGAGGCCAGGAAGTCTAAGATCAAAGTGCTGGCCAATTCAGTTCCTGGTGAGATCTCCCTTCGTGGCTCGCAGATAGCTGCCTTCTCACCATGTCCTCACACAGGAGAGAGAGCAAGAAGGCAAGGTAGCTCTCTGGTGTCTCCTCCTTGTCTTATAAAGACACCAATCCCATCAGATTAGGGCCTACCCATGTGACCTTGTTTAACCTTAATTTCCTCCTAAAGGCCCTATCTCCAAATACAGTCCCATTGAAATTTAAGTCAATATATGAATTTAGGGGTGGGAGGGACACAATTCGATCCGTAACACCGGGGTTCAGTACAAGTCTTCCACATTTTAGCTACGTACATAATCCTAGACATGCACATTATTTAGCCCATAAGCTTTCTGGATGTCAGTTTTCTCCTCTGTAAATGGGAATTTACAAAATGGGAAGCCACCTTACAGGATTGTTTAAGAATTACATGTTTAGACAATAGTTGACTTAAAATGGTTCAACTTACGATTTTTTGACTTTACAAATTTTTGTTTGAAGACGATAGGCATTCAGTAGAAACTTTACTCCGAATTTTGAATTTTGATCTTTTCCCAGGCTAGCAATATGCTATATGATACTCTCTCATGATGCTGGGCCACAGCTCCCAGTCAGCCACATGATCACGAGGGGAAACTACCGGTACTCTTACAATCATTCTGTCCCTACACAGCCGTTCTGTTTTTCACTTGCAGCACAGTATTCAATCAATTACATGAGATATTCAATACTTTATTACAAAATAGGCTTTGAGTTAGATGATTTTGCCCAACTGAAGGCTAACATAACTGTTCTGAGCACGTTTAAGGTAGGCTAGGCCAAGCTATGAAGTTTGATAGGTCAGTGTATTAAATGCGTTTTTGACTTAAGATATTTTCAATTTATGATGGGTTTATCAGAATGTAACCCTGTCAGAAGTCAAGGAAGATCTGTATTAACATGTCTACTTTATTTTGAACAGTGCCTGACACACACGAAACACCTCATAAGGATTAGCTATAATTATAATTATCAGGACCTACACAAACCATGATCTGCCTCTGGTTTTTTTGGGTTTTTTTTTTCATTTTTTATGGTCAGTCCAGTAGAATAAAATGGTTCTTCTTATAATTATGGCAGTATAGAAGAAGACGGTATTCCATGACCGCCACATTTCCAGATCCTAAGTATCAAGTTTCCTTTGGGCTTTGATTCATAGACTTGCACTATCTCCTAAACTTCCACATTTACAAACATTTGTAATATTTGTACAATGACGCTGCTCTGTTGCAGTTTGTCAACATTTGTCATCTTCCATGGGGGCCATAATGATATCACTGACCTCATGAAAACCAGAGGAAAAATCTGCTCGAGATCCCTTACCATTTAATTTAAGCATCACTGAGAAACACTCGGTGTTTCTTTTTTTGAGATTGCACACAAGATGATGATTTAGTCCTTGTACCTGCAGAAGATTCATTTACATGTCACTGTGTTAACTGTGGTTTTTCTTTTAGATCACAAGTTTCTTTGAAATTATTTCCTTCTCTTGTGCACATAGGAAGATACAGCAATAGCTGCTAATGTATTGCCTCCTTTAGCAGCAGGATTTTACCAACAGTTAAAAGATCCCAGTTTCATATCAGCGTCATCTGATGCATCAAAAAAACATAACGTAACGGCAATAACGGTTTGGATTTTTCATAGAATTCGTAGGATAAAAATAAAATTATTGAAATTTGATTCTGTCAAAAGATATTCTGTTATAGATCTGACATTCTTGTGAATGCTTTTGTTAATTCAGTTAGTAAGTTTAGCACTACAGCGGTAAAGCAAATATTGAAGAATAACAACATTATTATACTGATGTTCTTACTAAGGTAAAAACATAGAGATATTCTTAAACTGGTTATGATGCACATATAATTTCCAGTTGCGTCGGCAATGTTCTGTAAATAAAAATAGTAGCTATAATTGTCAAAATTTACAAACACATGCATAACTACAAAACTTTTTCTGATTAAGTTAATGTTAAATACAAAAAAAATACATTTCTTTCTGGGAGCATATAACTTATCTTTTTGCTCCCCACATCAACAATATTCTGGAAATGTTGACTCTGAAAAACTGCTTTGTCAATCAAGCTAAATGTCCTACAATGGTATTGACATTTTTTAAGAAAATAATCCTCTAAATTTTTAAGTATTTTTTCAAGACAAGAAATTATAAATATTCCAAGTATTCAACAAATGAAGCCCCTTAGAAAATTCCAGTTCTGAAGATTTCAGCAAATTGAAATTATCGACAGCTTGTAAACAAGAACACACTGAAAGTATCATTGCTTTCAAATTAACCATACAATGCAAATTTGAAGAATATTAGAAACTATATTAAAAAAATAAAATTAATAAAGCCATGGTAAAAATATATGCTTTTTAGGGAAAAAAACCACCAGTGACATAACATTAGAGATAATTATGGCTAAGCCGTCACTAAAGTGTGTGAAAATATACCAGGAATAATTATTCAGGTTATGTTCATTTTTAAGTAAGATGTTTATTTTTTAAATATTACTTTTACAAACACAGTGTTTTTGGAGAAAATTTTAGTTTTGAAAATATTTCTTGAATATGGTTATTTTATGTCCACAAATATAATTAATACAATTTGTCCATTCATAAATACATATTTCAAAATCATATCATCTTAATTAATTTTATTATTTTTTTCGCTTCCCAAAGGGTACTGGTTTGAGAAACAAATGTATGTTCACCTTACTTAAAAGCCTTGTAAGACTTTGGCTTTTACTCTGCTGGAAATAAAAAACCATTAGAGCTAAGGAGTGACATGATGCAGCTTATAGATTATATATCTAGAACACACACATTCTTTTGTATTCTAAGATCAACTCTATCTGCCGTGGGATAAACAAAGTGGTGAGCCACACATGGAGACCGTGTAGATTCCAATTGCAGTGATGCTGTGAGAGGTGACAATATGTTAGCAGTGGTGATGGTGAGTTTGTTCAGATTTGAGATCTAGTTCAAAGGTAGAACCAAAAGCATTAGGTGGCAGATTGGATGTTGGGTATCAGAGACAGACAAGAATTTTGGTCTGATGAACCAGCAGGTTTAGGGCTTGAGAAACTATGCAAATGAAGACACTGTTTTAAAAGACTAGGAAGCATTTCAGAGGATGAGTTTTGCTGACAGAAAGTGAAAAGATTCTAAGTCCAGTTTGGGACATTAAAGTTGAGATGCCTGTTAGACATCTGAGTGATACTGGCAAGGAAATAGTTGAACACATGAGTCAGGTTTAGAAGAGACTCGTCTGGAGGTACAACTGAAAATCATTAGATATGTAGACAGCCCTTAAACCCAGAAGACTGGACTAGATCACCCAGGAATGAATCCAGGCAAAGAACAAAAGAAGGCAAGAAAGTAAATCTCCAGGCCTCCATTATTTAAAGATAGAGAAGCCAGCAAATGAAACTGAAAAGGAGTGCCCAGTATAATAGGAGGAAAACCAAAGAGTAGAATATACAAGAAGAAAAGTGAAGGAAATGTTTCAGTGAGGCAGGTGATCAATGTTATGAAATGGTGCTGATGAGTCAAATATGAGGGGAAGTGAGAATTGACCATTGGACTTAGCAATGTAGTGGTCACAGTTGACCCTGACAATAGCAGTTATGGTGAAATAGTGAAGGCAAGAGCCTGACCAGAGAAGTAAAATTATATGATGTCTGGAATTTGTTTTTATATACTTCAGCTAAAAAAAGAAAATAAAGAGAAAAGGATAGATGTAGACAGAAGGGCAAATAATTGTTAAATCTGGGTGATAGGAACATAGAATTTCATTACTCTATTCTTTCTACTTTTGTGTATATTTGAAATTTTCAAAATAAAAACCTTAAAAGAGAAGAATAAAAGCAGAGAATCAAAGAGGAAATTATATACAATTTTTCTGAGTAGCTTAGTTAGAAAATGGAGATGAGAAACGGGATGTTGGAGGAGTGCTAGCTGGAGAGGAGGTAGAGTCCAGAGAGGTTTTTTCTAAAATATATGAAAAATTATTACTTATTTGTATGATGATAGTAATGATCCAATAGAAAGGGGAAATTGATGGTGCACAAAAGAAAAAGGGAAGAAATGCTGGAAAGATAATTGAGCCTATAAGATGGGAGGGAATCTAATAGAAGGTTTAGTTTTAGATAGGAGAACAGTGTAGTTACAGGAATGATGTAGGGTCTATGGACACAGTTGAAATTAATTGGATATTGTGGTAGATGAAGTATGTGGCATCTTTATTCCAATTGTTTCTATTTCCTTAGTGAAATAAGCAAGGCCATAAGCTGAGAGCAAAGATGGATAAGAGAGTGTTTTAAATTTAAGAAGGAAGCAAGAAATAGTTACCTAGGAGAGTAGCAGAGTGAAAGGATTATGAGTTCTGGTGGGTCTACTGTGAAGAGAAGCCCCTGTGTAGATGTTGAGTACAAAGAGAATTGGATTCATTTGGAGTTCAGATTTCTTGGACTTGTACAATAAAGGGCAAGACAATGAAGGCTACATGCAACGCACAAGGAGGAAAGAGAGTAAAAAGGTTATAGACTGAACAGACTCGGTCTCAGTAGCATGCACAGGGTCTAACAGGGATGAGAGTCTGGGCGATGAGTTTATTTATATGTTGACTGCATTAAAATGTAAAACTATTTTCATTAAGACACATCACAAAAGTAGAAAGAGCCTTAAAATTGAAAAAATATTTATTTTTTTATACTCATGTACATTTATGTACAATATACGGTATGTATTTCTTACCTCCTAAAAACAGTAAGAAACAAACACAATGCATAGACAATTCACAGGAGAAACCAATAAACATATGAAATGATGTTCCACTTTGCTAGTAATTAAGAAAAAAATAGGTGAGTCATAATGAAATACCATTTCATAATAATTGAGTTGGCAAAAATGTAAAAAGTTGCTTAATATCAAATGTTGGCAGAGTAGGGAAGCATCAGGAATGTTTATACACTACTAACGGGATTGGGAATTGGCACAACCACTTGGGAGAATGAAAATAGCATTGTTTGTAGGAAAAAAAAAGAAAGAAAAGAAAAACTGTTTAAATGTCTAAGCAGGAGAATAGATAAATGAATGTTGATATATTCATACCATGGGGGGGGAATGAATATAGATAAATCTCACAAACATAATGTTGGGTGAAAAAACTGAAACTACACATTGAAACTAATTATATAAAGATTTAAATATTCAAAACACTGTATTACTTAGGGATATATACATATATAGAAAAGTATAAAAAATTCATGACAGTACTAAATAGCAATATTAGGATAATGATTGCTTCAAAGGAGAGATTGGCTGTGTACAGGAAAGACTTGTAAAGGAGATTTAACTGTATTGGGAAGTTACTCTCTTGAGCTGGGTGGTAAGTACGTGGGCACTTGATGTGGTATTCTTTACATAGTTTTGGATGTCTTAAATGTTAATAAAGGTTAAACCTAAAAACCAGTAATATATTAACTCGCAACTTCAGAGCTACTACTATAACAAAGTCTCCTTTTTTCTTTCTCTTCTCCTTTTTTCTTATCCTCATACCCCTGCATCTTTTCCTTCTCGTCCTTCGCTGCAGCATATGTTGACTCACTCCCTATTGGATTCCACCTACTGTGCTCCAGAAATGTATATATTTCTATGAATTTGTAGTCTTTTTCCAGTGCTCTAAATTTTGTAAATGGACCACACTGAGGAACGTGTATATATGGATAGGTAATTTCCTTGATCCTAACTATTGAAAGGGTAAAAATATTAGAGCAATTATTCTTCTCTGAATTCATCTATTTTCGCGAAATCTCATTAGTTAAACCCAATAGCCCTCTGACTCCCTGAGGCAAGCAAAAACCCTTACCTAAATCATATTATGAAGTTTGACAGACAGACCAATTTTCCAAAAGTTTAAGATTTTCTATTAAAGTTTCTATTCAGGTGTTTTTGGTTTATTTGTTTGTTTCTAGATGAGAAAATGTGCCAGTCTAGCTCACACATATTTGTCACATGGACCTTAAACTTTCGCTTTCTAATCTCAACTTACATCCTTCCAAATTATTAGCTAGTACCTGGGCTCTGTTTCAGTCACTTCTCTGAGGACTTGGGACTAATTTTAGCAACCATAATGGACAATAACACCTAGTTTCTACAAATTTCATTTTTTCCTCTACTCTCCCTTTCCTTCAATCATCTGTAGGAATTTCTCTTCTCCTCAGATTAAATTCATGAATGAATTTGCAGTTGTCATTTTGATTGACAGTAGAGACAGCATTAGGTTACAAACACCACAAAATAACATAGATCTCAAAAATAAAATAGATCTCAACTCCATTTACTGCATATCCAGGGAAATTTACGTACAAGTACAGTACATTTCCTTAGTACTTTATATGCCTTTGTTAAAATTTAAAATGAAGACTAATCATATTGGCCTACTAATAAATATGCCTTTCTTTGTCCATTTAATCAAGGTAAGATGTCAGTGTTGCCTCTGTGTAATGTCTAGAAATAAGTTTAAATGAGTTAGCAAGTGAATACTCAGTGAGAGAAAGTGTTGAAGTTAAAATTGGATCTAATTAAAGCTATAGAGATAGAAATGTTTATCGAGGAAGTACATGTTTTTTCATGAAATAACATTAAGGCACGAAATCTATGTACAGTATTCAGCCACAAAGCAATTTAAACTTGATGTCATCGTGTTCCTGCACTGGTATATCCCCCAGGGGTACCTTTTGAGAATAATAGTAGTAAATGCTAATGGCAAGAACAAAAAGTTTCAAAATATTTTTAATTTAAAAGCCCCTTAATAAAATGGAATGAGTAAAAGGCTAGAAGCTTAAAGTTCAAATTTTACATTTTACTTCTTTACTCATCAGTCATTAATTGCTCATCTACTATGTGCCAGGAACTTGCTAGGCACTGGGGTGATCAAGATAAATAACACACAATTGTTACCAAGAAATTGTTGTCATTCAAGTCAAATAAATAAGGCTACATGACTTTGCCCAAATCAGTCTTTCAATGTCTTCTTTTCTAAAACAAGAAAACGCAGGTCCTAATTATGTAATCTCATTGATGTGATCAATGTGAATTTGAAAGTTCTACTTAAACTGTTAACCACAAATAGAAATGTCCTGAGGAGGAACCTGTGACTGTTTGGATGCCTCCCATGTCGACAACCCGTTCCGAGCAAAACAGAGTCACGTATGTTGAAGGAATAAAAGTAATTTAACTCCATGAGAAGTGTTACATGCTTTTCATGAGCACTGTTTCATTAATTAAGCCCAGATTAAAGACAACCAAACTGGGACTACTGGTTTCTCATTCAGCATGTAAGGAGCATGGAAGTTGAAACTCTAGCCTAACAGCAAGTAAAAAGCTAAACAAACTGTAACATCAACAGCTCTTCTTAGATCCATAAGAGACGTGAGGTCACAGGGCAAATTGCTGCCCCTCAAATTGGAGAGACCAACAGGCAAATACAGAGAATCCCAATTTACCAGAGCAGAAACCTCCATGGGAAGCAGTGCGAAGGCAGGGAAACCTGACCTCTAGTTGATGAATTGCTGGAAGCTGTGTGGACAAGGCTGGGAGACTGAAAATTCCAGGGGGACCCAGCTGGCAAGGGGCTCCTACACTTTTGTGAGTTTTACCTCCTGGAGCCCTACATGGTTCTCACAGTGAATATCAGAGAAAAATCTGTTTGATCTTTCCAGATGGAGGGGAAAAGGAACCATTTTGAAATACCCAAGAGCACTCTGTTCTTCTTCACGAGGTCTTCCCCTAGAAGCAACTATTTAACCAGAGCCTAACTTGCTGGGATTTTATCAGAGCCTAACTGACCTGAGGGAAGGGAAGTAGCCAACTCCAGCCAGATCTAGCCTTCCACGAGGAGGAAGGGAAATACCTAACTCTAGCCCGCTCTAGCCATCGCGTCCCACCTGAGGGGCTGGGGGAGGAACTTAGCAGCACATGAGAAATTCACAATCCAGAGGTACAGACTCGCTAAAAGACTGAGACCTAATCATAGGACTATAGAAGGCGTCCCCTCCTTCTCTGCCTCAGCACATTACTAAAAGCCCAGTTACGGATGTTCCTTTTACCAGGTACATCGTATCAAGCAATCATAAAAAAAATGCAAAACATACTAAAAAGCAAAACTCACAATTTGAAGAGACAGAACATCAAAACCAGACTCAGATACGGCAGGGAGATTGGAATTATCAGACTAGGAATTTAAAACAACTGTGGTTAATATACTGAGGGCTCTAATGCATAAAGCAGACAGCATACAAGAGCAGATGGGCACTGTAGGCAGAGAGATGGAAATTCTAAGAAAGAACCAAAAAGAAAAGCTAAAGATTCAAAAAAAACTAAGAGAAATGAAAAATGGTTTTGATGGGCTTATTTAGACTGGACACAGCTGAGGAAAGAATCTCTGAGCTTGAGGATATCTCAGTCTCCAATCCTAGAAAGCAAAGAGAAAAAAACTGAACAAAATATCCAAGAACTGTGGCACAATGACAAAAGGCGTAACATACACGTAATGGGAGTACTATCTGGAGAAGACAGAGAGAAAGGAACCGTGGAGCAGAACACCATGCACCAGTCACTAATCCCAGGGGAGGACTCCAACAGCATGGAGGAGAGCAAAGGTCGTCACTATGCCAACCACCAGGACTAGAAGTCCAAACACTTCTGCCCACTGCATCTTGATATCAGAGTCATGGAAAACACAGCACAGTCAAACACTGGATGAAACAAAGCTTTACTTATGTAGAGAAAAGAAGATTAAATTCAGTAGTTGGGTTCAGTCTCCCATGACCAGCTGGCCTCTTCTGTCTGCTGATGCAGGGCAGTTTGTCTACACACGCTACTCTCATGCCACAGTGGAAGGACCCATCCCTCCCACACATATTTGTCCTCAAATATAACAGAGGGGTTATCCAGGTGCTATAAGACTCACTCACTTAAGCAGAACAAAAGAGCACAGGCTGAACTGAAAACAGGGAAAGGTATTCCACACAAGGTAATAAGCCTGGCACGGCCTGTGGGAGCTCTTTACCTCCTGGTAAGGAAGTGTTCCAGGCCCAAGGCTGAGTGGGAGTCAAAAGACTGTGCACACGAGACTGGCTTTCCCAACAGGATCAATGAAATACGTAAAACAATAATGACTGAGAATTTCTCCAAATTAACATCAGACATGGAACCACCAATCCAGGAAATTCAAAGAACATCAAGTAGGATGAATGACAGGAAAACTAAACCTAGGCATATCATTTTCAAGCTACAGAAAATCAAAGATAAAAAATCTCAAAAGAAGCAGAGGAAAGAACCTTACCTAAAGAGGAGCAAAGATAAGAATTACATCTGATTTCTTCTCAGAAACAATGCAAGCAAGAAGAGAGTAGAGAGAAATGAAATAAAGTGTTGAGAGAAAAAAACCCCAATTTAGAATTCTGTACTCTTTGAAATTATTGTTCAAAGGCCAAGGAGAAATAAAGACTTTCTCAAATAAACATTGAGGGAATTTGTTGCTAGTAGACATTGCAAGCAGTGTTAAAAGAAGTTCTTTAGAAAGAAGGAAATGCTACACATCAGAAATTTATATCTACATAAAGAAAGGCAGAGTATAGGAGAAGAAATAAATGAAGATAAAATGAAAACTTATTTTTCTTATTCTTAAGTGATCTAAAAGATAGCAGTTTGTTCAAAGTAATAATAGCAGCAATGTATTTGATTACATATGCATATAAATGCTTATTTATGTGTACAAATCAACAAAATGAATGACAGCAATGATACAAAGGAAAGGAGTGAGGGATTAGGATTATTTTTGTTATTATAAGGTACTCACACTACCTGTGAAGTAGTATGGTGTTATTTGAAAGCAGATGTGAATTTGTTGTAAATGCATATTGCAAACTCTAGGGCACCAGTAAAAAAAAGTTGTCTCTCCAATCCTAATGAGCAATAGAAAAGGAATATAATTTAGGAATAAAATGTAGGTAATATAGAGAACGTAAAATAAAATGTTATTATATGCTCTACTTACTTTACAAAAAGTAAATAGTGTTAACGCACTCCACTCTAAAACCACAGTTTATCGTTGTGATATCTAAAAGTTCCTCTGAGCTTTTACTGAATTTTTTAAATCCAGATTTAGTATGGTAAATGTAACTTTGCTAACAGATCAAATCCCCCAAAAAGAATCGAATCAGAATTGTTGTCCTCCTACTGGAGCTTTTTGGAAATTCTTCCCCTATTCTCATCCTTTTGACGAAAACACTCACCTTCTTAGATTGTTGGGATTGTCTGGTGAAATATAGAGATTTTCCCTCTGCAGCGTGTCGAGTTTTGTGCCACTGGGCGCGTTCTCCTGTTGGTCTCAGGAAAAGAGGGGCATGGGGTCCTGAAAAAAGTAGAAGGTGAAGGATCTCAGCAGCGTTGACTATATTATTATCTTTTTATCCTCTATTTTCATATTCCCCTAGAGTCTTAACTCTGCTATTGGTGTCAGAGGAAATAGGCTATAGGACTGTATTGGGGTTTTTCAAATAGAATTTATTATTTTTTTAGAGCAGTATTAGGTTCACAGCAAAATTGAGTGGAAGATGCAGAGATTGCCCATTTCCCCTCTGCCCACACACATGCACAACCTCTCCCATTATGAACATTCCTCCACCAGAGAAGGACATTTGCTACAATCAGAGAACCTATATTCACACATTCACAGACAGAACTTGCTTTTCTGCCCTCTATGTAGGCCTACTAATCAATCTGTGGTGGGCTGTTTCGACCTCATTTGTTAATTCCTATACCATCGGTTATGACTAAGGTGATATGATCAAATGAAACAAGCCCTCTCCATGATAATCATTCCACCCATGTCATTGTGGAATCTGGGGGGAAATCCTGCAGCAGTTGGAAATTCTTTTGTTTTCTTTTCGTTTATATATATGCATCGAAATAATCTATTTCCAAGTAAAGATATTTTTAAAAGAATAATGTTGCATACATACTCTTGTATCCTGGTTCCCACTCTCAATTCACGAGAAAAGGTCAGAGTTTCTGAACAAATTAAGTTTATCAGAGTAAAGAAAAATCCAAATTGGTTCTCCTCAGAGAGTTAAAGTTTGCTAGAAGATAAAGAGGTTTAGTTGGGGGTAAGGGAGAAGGTGGAGCTGGAGAGGGTCTCAAAAATTGACTTAAAGTATCATGATGTGCTACAATTATAATGATGTTTTACTCTAAATAGAAGAGAGATGATTAATTTACTGGACGAGTTCATCTTTAGAAATGTATTCACAAGGAAGGGAGAGAAGGAGGGAAAGAAAGAAAGAATGGAGGGAATAAAGGAAGGAAGGAGGAAGAGATGGAGGAGAGAAATAAGGAGCGGGAGGGGAAAAGAGAGGAAGAACATTCAGAAAGGACTTCCAAGTCTTTTGCCTTTACCTTGCAGCCTGTGATAGTAAGAATATCTTGCATTTAATTAACTCTCTTTCAATAAATTTCTCTACATTATCTCATTTTCCAATTCGTATAGTAATCCTGACAAGTAAACAAGACAAATATGTTCTCTGTTCTAAAGAGTCACCTTGTTAAGCTATTTGCAAGTCAGGACAGATTTTAGTCAAAGCTAGGCATCAGCCTCGGTCTCCTGATCCTCGTTTATTCATGACATTTTTATCGAGTACCTAACAAATAGCAGTCACTATACTAGAACCTCAGAATATTGCCAAATAAATCAATAACAAATAAGTACAGAAATTTGCAAATATAAAAAATTTACAAAAGTCCAGTGGGGACAAGATAGACAAATAAGCAAAATCAACATCTAGTGCATACACAGAATAAAGAGATGACTGAATGATATAATACAGTGAAGAATGGAAAGACGGCTGAAGAAGAATGGAAGTTCAACAACGAGACCTCTGTCAAAAAGGTGCTTGGGATGCATCTCAAAGGGCAAGTAGAGTTCTGCCAAGGGGAGAAGAAGCATGGAATTCTGGGAAGCAAGAAAGGATGTGCAAATGCGGGGAAGTTGAAAAATAAATTCTGGTCAAAGAGAATGATGCATGGGAAACATGTGGTGTGGGAAAGCTTTGCTTTTATAGCATATCATATGTCTGTTCCTGATACAGCTTGTCATTTCAATTATAAAAAAAAAATTAAAATCTTGTTGATTAGAGTGGAGTTCCACCCATCTAGTGTCTAAGGTCTAAAGTGAACTTGTAAGGTGAAAATCACATCTGGCCAAACACCCCTTAGTAAATACCATGTTGGACACTGATGTGCCTTCTCTTGATATGTAAGTCCAGCACGGCTGTTCTTCCCTCAGCCTTGGCATGGATAGCGGTTCTTTGGTTGAGCTTCAGCTGAGCTCTCCGGCTTGCAGTTAGGACCATATGTATAAAAAGAACACAGCTTTAAAGAGTAGAATTATCCCATTCATCATGGCATCATTTTCACACCGTGAGAAGGCCTCTGAGACAACATGGGGAACAGCAGATTCAAGTACTGTGTCAGGCTAATTCTGGGGCAGATGCTCGTTCAGTGGATAAGTAGATCAAAGTACCTGCACCATTTACATTCTTTTTTTTATCTTCAGTTTCTTTCTCTCCAGACTTCATATACTTGATTTGTATATGTTTTTTTCCAAAGATTGGCCCTGAGCTAACCCTATTGCCAATCTTTTTTTTTTTCTTCTTCTCCCCAAAGCCCCCCAGTACATAGTTGTATCTTCTAGTTGTAGATCCTTCTAGTTCTGCTATGTGGGACACTGTCTCAGCACGGTTTGATAAGCGGTGCTAGGTCCGGGCCCAGGATCGGAACCAGCAAAACCCTGGGCTGCCAAAGCGGAGCGCACAAACTTAACCTCTCAGCCACGAGGCCGGCCCTTGATTTGTATATGTTAAATGAGAACATGATGTCCTCCACAGCATTTGTCTGAGAGATTCATCCTTCATGCAACAAATATTTGTTGTGTGTCGTCCATAGGCCAGTCATTGGTCCAGGTACTGGAGATACAAACAGTGATCAAAAACAGAAAATGTAATTGTAATAAAAATTATGTTAAAGTAAATAATTACTAATCAAATGGGAAGAGAGGCAATGAGAATGATGGGAAGTGGATGGGAATAATTTCAATTTTAAGTAGGATTTTTTGTGGTAGACATTTAAGAAAGTGACTTTTGTGCAGAAACCAGAAGAAGAACAAGTTAGTCATCTGGTTTTGGAAGAGCAATCTAGGTTCTCAGAGTCCAGCGGTAGAAGCAGGAAGACCAATTAAGAGACTATGGCAATAATCCAGGTGAAAGATGAAGGTGGTTTTGACCAGAGCAGTAGCAGTGGAGGCAGGGCAGGGTCAAACTCTGAATGTATGTTGAAGGTATTTCCCCTGGCTGGGGACATAAATTTGGAGAAAATTTTAGCAAGAGAAACAAAGTGATGTAATTAAATTTTTCATGGATGAACCAGGAAACAAGGAGATAATCATAGGCTGAATCTAAATCAACAAAGTAAAGTATCAACGTGCTATCTTGAGAGAGCAGATAAGTGTCTGTTAGCTATTTAATTAGTGTTTCTGCACTGTCTTGCAGATTTGCAGCAAAGAGGCAAACCTCCTTCCATAATTAAACGAGAACTGTCCGTGACAAACATAAAATGACTCATTCTCGTAAGACTACAGCTTATGTGTAGGGAGCAGGTAGATGGGAAGGATCATCATTTCCCAGAGATGTAAAAGATTGGTACAACAATTGTAAACAGGTTAGAACTATGAAATAAGCAATAACCTAAAAACTACAGTCAAGGTACTATTGTTTTGCAGTCATTTGCAATTTCATTTTTCATCATAAAAGTAAATTTAAAAAGAGAGAAACTGTTAGCACACTGATGACACTCAAATGATAATGATAGTTCAATCCAGCCACCTCCCCTGGAAGGTGTTCTGTTCACAGGCCTGAACTCAGCTGCTTTGCTACTGTCTCTATTCTTGCACCTGTTCCTCTTCCCCTGTTCTTGCATTACTCAATTACCCTCTTTCAAGGCTATGGTTAGCAGTGTTTTGCTTTGAAGCACTGCCCTAAAAAGGCTATTTTTATTATTGTTGATGTTTCCATGACTACACTTTCCAACATCCTCTATAATTTCTTTCTTTTTCTAAGTGTACCATTTCTCAATCTCATTAGTATTTCTTCTTCCATCTAGTTTGAGGTCTAAGGGAGAGATTTCAAAAGAGATACTAGTCTCCTAGGTTTAAGAGAAATAGCCATGTCCTAGAGCATAATTATTTTTCAGGGTCTCGGATGATAATCATGATCTTAGAGAGTGATGTTTTAGTAAAGCTATGTCTGTGAATATCTTTAATTTTTCATTGTCGTTTTAAAGCTTTCTTAAAGTCACTGATGGATCATATGATGCAATTGGAAAACCACTAGTTCAATTATTAGGACATCTGAATTATTTTCCCAGTTTTAGTATTAAATAGTTATGTGATACTTATCAGGACCCTTAAATTCCTTGTGTTTCTGTAAAAAGAAGTTTATATTGTTCTTCCGAAGTTTAAATAGTATCACGTTTAAAAAAAATTTTTTTTAAGTTTAAAGTACACTGCTAATGCATTAAAAGTAGCCCCTCTGTTATATTGCAAACAATTTCCTACACACTTCAGTGGGATATTTAATATGCTTGACTTTGGGGCCATCATCTTTAGAATGAAGATAATAATATCAACCTTAAATTGTTGTGTGGTTATAGAATATAATGTAGGTGAAAGGCTCAAGCACAATCACCAGTATATAATAAATAGGTATAATATGGATTAACAAATAATAGAGAGAATAAGTGTATGTTCAATTGTTTCCGTAGAGGCAAATTTGTTTAAGGCAGGCATAGGATTGAGCTTAGATGCAACATGAAAGCAAATTTAAAAATAAAACAACAGAAAATGTAAGACAGTAAGGATAGGTACCAATGAAACAACTTGGAGATCATATGGCTCATCTAAAAACATTCTAATTTAAGTGCTTTTTAATCCACAATGCTTGCAAATCAAGGCACATATGGGGTTGAATTTGGTCAATGATCCAACAATGACATCTGAACTAGTGGGACCTCTTGCTGTAAAATAGTTACAGGCTTGGATATTGGTACACGTATTAAAAAACGTGTAGGATTGGAATAATTATTACCACATTTCTTAGAATTCCAAAAGTGAAAAAGACTTAGACTTCAATCACCAGGAGAAAATAATATTAGTCCACTCTTGGCAAAGGCTCAGTTGGGCAAACAGAATCAGAGTAGGCATTTTTTCTTTTTAAAGATTTTATTTTTTCCTTTTTCTCCCCAAAGCCGCCCAGTACATAGCTGTATATTCTTCATTGTGGGTCCTTCTGGTTGTGGCATGTGGGACGCTGCCTCAGCGTGGTTTGATGAGCAGTGCCATGTCCGCACCCAGGATTCAAACCAACGAAACACTGGGCCGCCTGCAGTGGAGCACGCGAACTTAACCACTCGGCCACGGGGCCAGCCCCCAGAGTAGGCATTTTAAACAAAAGGGATTTAATACAGGGTCTTCATTACTCAGGTGTTAGACAACTAAAAGGGTATGAAGGGAGCACTACAGTGATTCAGTGAAATAACAGCAGAAGCCACCACAATTAGGTTTGAAAAAACAAAAGGGAGGACGTGGGGTTACCAGATCTCAGAAGTTTAGAAGAGGAGTGACATAGAGTTGGTGCTTAGTCTTATCAGGAGGTAGTAGTATTTCATTCTTGATGTCATCTCTGAGGTCACAGGGCTAGTGTACGAAGTGCAGAAAGATGCCAGAGGCTGGTGGCACCAACTGCTGCTGGAGCAACACTGACAGGAACTGGAGACTACAAGGAATGTACCTCCTTCCCTCTGCTCAACTTCCAATCTCCCTTTGGTCCCTCCTTTTGTTAGAACCTAAGAGCAAGGGAGTCTGGAAATCTAGTTTGCAGAATCTCAGAATCTCAGTATCTCAGCCCTAGTCACTAAGCTTGGGTAGGTGTAAGACTGAGACACAACAGATTAACAACTTGGCCCACAGTCTTTTTCTCTGACAACTTTGCAGAATGTTTTTTATGATGGTAGAAGTGAATCATCTTACTGGTGAATTGCGTTAAAGGCAACTAACTCACGCGGGACCTGGAGTATCATGTACTCTTTCCTTTCGGAACAGCAAAGCCTTAGGTGGAGCACACCTTACTGCCACCTTCTTGCTCTTTTACAAAGTTAAATTCAATTTATGTTAAAAGGAGAAGGAAATCCATGTATTAGTCTTCTACTGCTATGTAGCAAATTAGCACAAAACAAACTTAAAAGCGTGAAGAAAATAAATTTATTATCTCAGTTTCCATGGCCCAGGAGTCTGGGTATAAGTTAGCTGGGTCCTCTGCTCAGGATCTGATAAGCATGAAATCAAGTTGTCGCTCACTCTCTGATTCTCACCTACGGCTCTCAATCGTCTTCCAAGCTCACTAGTTGTTGGCAGAGCTCAGTTCCCTGCGGTTATAGGACTAGGTTCCTGTTTTCTTGATAGCTCTTGGCCAGGAACTTCTCTCAGCTGCCAGGGGTTGCCTCTCTCCATCAGCTGTTCACAACATAGCTCTTAGTTTTCTTCAAGGCCAGCAGGAGCATGTCTCTCTGACTTCTTCCTCTAATACCAGCTGGAGAAAGTCTCTCCTGGTTAGATCAGGTCCACCCAGGAGAATCTCCCTTATGCCATACAAGGTTATATAATCTCGAGAGTGAGGCACAATCACATTAACAGTTTCTACCCACACTCAAGGGAAGGAGGTTATCCAGGGTGTGTACATCAAGGAGCGGGAATCTTGGGGCTCATCTTAGGCTCCTGCCTACCACACCCTATTATGGTCTTAGACAATGGCTTGTTGTCTCAGAAAGCCTGTTGATGGAATCTTATGCTTTGATTAATAAGGCTATTACCCACTTTACTTTTCATGTTTATTCTTCTTTTTAATATTTAGCAATACTCTTTTTTACAAAAACTGTATAAACTTAAGATGTACAACATGATGATTTGATATATATATCATCTGATGTATATAATGAAATGACTACTACCATCCAGCTTATTAGTATATCTCCTCACAGAATTGCCTCTTTTTTTGAGATGGGAGCCCTGAAGTCTCTCTTAGCAAACAAAGCTGAAGTTATTTAACAATATTCTTTTTTTTAATTGAAGTATAATTGACATACAATATCCTGTCCATTTCAGGTGTACATCATAGTGATTTCATATTTGTATACATTACAAAATGATCATCACGATGTCTAGTTACCAGCTGTCACCATACAAAGTTATTGCAATATTATTAACTATATTCCCCAAGCTGTACATTATATTCCCCTTACGTATTTGTTATATAACTGGAAGCTTGTATCTCTTAATCCCCTTCAACTGTTTCACTCACCCCTCAACCACTCCTCCTTCTGGTAACCACAAGTTTGTTTCCTGCATCTCTGAGTCTGCTTCTGTTTTGTTTTATTTGTTCACTTGTTTTGTTTTTAGATTCCACATATAAGTGAAATCATATGATGTTTGTCTTTCTCTGTCTGCCTTATTTCACTCTGCTTACTGCCCTATAAGTCCACCCATGTCATCACAAATGGCAAGATTTCTTTTTTTATGGTTGAGTAATATTCCACTGTATGTATAGACCACATCTTTTTTATCCAGTTGTCTATCAATGGACATTTATTTTGCTTCCATATCTTAGCTATTGTAAATAATGCTGCAGTGAACATAGGGGTGCATGTATATCTTTTAATTAGTGTTTTTGTTTTCTTTGGATAAATACCCAGAAGTGGAATTGCTGGATCAAATGGCAGGTCTATCTTTAATTTTTTAGGAACTTCCATAGTGTTTTCCATCATGGCTGCACCAATTTACATTCCCAACAGGGTACATGGGTTCCCTTTTCTCCACATCCTCACCAACGCTTGTTGCTTTTTCTCTTTTTGATAATAGACATTCTGACAGATGTAGGGTGATATCTCATTGTGGTTTTGGTTTGGATTTCACTTATGATTAGTGGTGTTGTGATATTGACCGTCTTTTCATGTGCGTGGTGGCCATCTCTGTCTTCTTTGAAAAAAAAGCCTATTAAGTCCTCTGCCCATTTTTTAATTGGGTGGCTTGTTTTTTTGGTATTGAGCTGTGTAAGTTATTTATATATTTGGAATATTAACTCCTTATTGGATGTATGGTTTGCAATTATCTTCTCTCATCCAGTCGATTGCCTTTTTGTTTTGTTAATGGTTTCCTTTGCTGTGCAAAAGCATTTTAGTTGGATGTAGTCACATTTGTTAATTTTTGCTTTTGTTGCCCTTGTCTGAGGAGATTGGTCCAAAAAAATATTGCTAAGACTGATGTCAAAGAGCTGACTGCCTATGTTTTCTTCTAGGAGTTTTATTATTTCAGGTCTTACATTCAAGTCATTAATCCATTTTGAATTTATTTTTGTATATGGTATAAGATAGTTTCATTCTTTTGCAAGTAGCTGTCCGGTTTTCCCAACATCATTTATTAAGGAAACTCTCTTTTCCACATTGTATATTCTTGCCTCCATAGTCATGGATTAATTGACCATGTATGTGTGGGTTTATTTCTAGGCTCTCTATTCTAGCTTTGCACTCTTTTTTTTTTTTTTTTTTTTTTAAGGAGGATTAGCCCTGAGCTAACTACTGCCAGTCCTCCTCTTTTTGCTGAGGAAGACTGGCTCTGAGCTAATATCCGTGCCCATGTTCCTCTAATTTATATGTGGGATGCCTACGACAGCATGGCTTTTGCCAAGTGGTGCCATGTCTGCACCCAGGATTCGAACTGGTGAACCCCAGGTCACCGAGAAGCAGAATGTGCGAACTTAACCGCTGCGCCACTGGGCCAGCGCCATAGGCTCTCTATTGTATTCCATTGATCTATGTGTCTGTTCTTGCTCCAGTACCATACTGTTTTGATTACTGTAGCTTTGTAGAATAGTGTAAAATCAGTGAATGTAATACCTCCAGCTTTGTTCTTCTTTCTCAAGATTGCTTTGGCTATTGAGGTTCTTGTGTTTGTGCTTAATTGTTCAAAAATGCTTAGAGGAGAAGAGGTGAGTGATTATGCTACCTTGAAGAAAAGAGCCTCAAGTCTTTAAAGTAGACTCCAAGGTCTTTCAGGACCCGAATACCAGGTTGAGAGGTCAGAACTCCTCATGCAGCTAGGACTGAAGCTTTCTGTCCTGTGACCAGACTCATCTGTGGATGATGTCAAAGTGTAGTTTCCTCAGATATGAGGCTATGGCTGTGTTTACAAAAAGAAGAGATCCACCTTAGCACTTGTCCGTTATCTCAAGTTATATCAGCAGAGGTTTAAGTAGAGATAAAGATTTACATGCTGGGATCAAGGCAAGTGTCCTCAGTGACTTCTAAATGGGCAGGCAACTTGACTTTCTGAGGGCTCACTCCCCATTTAGACAGGCCAAGCATGTTTTTAGAACAAAAAAGACTCACTGCAAAATGAGCAGTTTCAATGTATAGGTTTTTCATTCTCATTTGAAAATTCAAATTAGGCATAAAAATAATACACACTTATTATAGCTGGAGCCACAGATAGATGCAACTTTAGGATGCACCATTCACACTTTATTCTGTGGAGTTGTCATCAAGGGGGTTCATTCACATGGCAAACATTGCCTATGGCATCTTGGAGTGATATAGTCCAGTGGCCCTGATTTTAAAACATTGAAACAGTACATTTGTAAAAAATTAATAATATTGCTCAATCCCAACCATCCTTTCCCTTTGTAATTACTTTGATATAATCAATTGGGTTAATATTGTTAATAATAAAAGGATGATTTGAGTCCTTCCACATCTTTATCTTTGCTTGTTCAGATATATGCAAACCGACACACCTACACAAGTTTTTTAAAACCAAATCATGTTATCCATATTGCTCTTCACTTGCTATCTTCTTTTAATAAACTTCTAAATACCTCATTGGCCAAAGAAGAAATCCTAATTAATGGGGAGTTGTTTTTCAATGGGTATAAGGTTTCAGTTATGCAAGATGAATAAGTTCTAGAGATCTGCTGTACAATCGAGTGCCGACATTTAACAATACTATATTGCACACTAAAAAATTGGTTAAGCAGGGAGATATGTTGTGTTCTTACCACAATAAGAAAAATAGAAAAACTGAACAGGAAAAAATGCAAAGATATGCAAATGGATAAAATGGTGAAAAAATATCCAATATTATTTTTCATAAGCAAAACAGATTAATAAATTGTGATATCAAGGGTGATAGAAGTCAGAATCATGGTTATACTGGGAGTGGGGAAATGAATGGTGGGCGGATTAGCAGACGTTTGGTCCTGTCCAAAACATCCATAGGACATTTGGTCCTGTCCAAAACATCCATGAGCATATTTAGCCCATGTCAAATGGTTTTGGACGCGAGCAAATACCAAAGACCTTTTTGCATGGGCCAAATGTCTGATGGACATCTTGGATAGGAGCAAATGTCCTGCAAGGAGTAGGGGATCTAATAAGGCTTCTGTGGTGTCCATACATTACATATCTTATTCTGGGTAGTGGATATTGTGTGGCTTCATTTTGCAAAAATGTATCAAATCTCACACCTAAGATTTTGCACTTTTCGGAATGCATGTTACACTTCAAGAAAGAGAGTTTTAAAAAGGTAATCTCATGCATCCTGGTGATTACCACTGCATATGGTAACATATGCCAGAACATAGGGACATCTCAAATGTTCTTTCCAAGGGAGGTCATGGATATGTATATGGAATTTCCATAACCCCCCCCAGCCAAACATGAGTTCAATTTCATAGATTATAGACTCTAAATAAACAGCACAGAATAACTGGCATCCTGGTAAAATGGAAAAAAGATTTTTTCTTTTCTTGGATATTTTCTATGTAACTCTATTCCCCTCAATACTACTGACTCTCCGACCGGCAACAACAATGTAGGTTGTATAACAAGTAATACATTTATTGCTGTGGGAATTGGGAATTTGATTTCTTCTCTTAATTTTTGCATGGACATATATTCATATATGTTCTATTAGCTCTGACACTTTAAAAATGTTAACACACATACTTGACTCAGAACTGAATTAATTCAACTCTTGAGATGCTGAAGGAATATCACTCCTTCACGTGGAAGATAACTCAGGCTACACAGAGATTGCAGGATCTCCATCTCTCACCAACCCTCTGATCAAGGTGCCTCTGGCTGAGAGTAAACATTGAAAAATTAGGGAGAAGATAATTTTGGATTTTAACTCCTTTGAAGCTTAATTTAGAAGTTTTATTTTTGGAATCAAATTTCTTCCTAGAAATTGAGCACAAGGAATTTACATTGCTCAAGTTTAGCACATTTTAATGGAACGGTGTACTATTTAGAGTGTTTTGATGCTGTCACTTGGGTTTGTTATCTAACCTCTGTTGCGCTGTGTTGGACAACATGACTGTACTAGTTTGAGTTAGGGGGAAAGTGTTAGATTTCTAGCCTAAGTAGTAGTGTAGCCTTGTAATTAAATAATATACTACTCTAACCCTACTTCAGAGACTGCCTATGTCAAAACTTAACTGATAATTTCTGGTCCTAAAAGGATGCACCCAAAAGCAGATTTTGATAGCTAAAAGTCATGAAAGCTGGAGCGGGGTGGCCCTGATCATTGCTGGAAACCACCCCTGGGTGAGAATTGCCCACCAATGACTTACCACTTAAGTGTGAATCCCACTAGGAGAGGAGAATTTAAGAGCTGATTTGTTTTCTCTTCCCACCCATAGTCACTCAGGAAGGTGAATTCTGTTACGTGATTGCACCTTGCTTTCTCTCTCATTGGCCCTGCTTGCCTGATGATTGAGTCCATTTTCTTTCATGTTTCTTTTCCCATATTGAAAGTTCCTTGGAATATGGTTTTCTGCCATTTGAATATAAAATAATATATAAATACAGATGTAATTTACATTTATTTGATTACATTCGACTCCAAGTTTCTTTTACTATGATTATTAACAATTCCTGCTTTCTCTTCTCTGAAATTCCTGTGTATATCTTTTGCTTATTTTCTGCTGAGTAATTTTTGATTTGTGGTTTTTATATAGTCAAAATATCCTCCTTTTGTGGCTTACAAATAGTTTTTGTTGGTTTGTGACATCGTTTCACTTTATTTTTATGTGTCCTTGGAGGAGCAGAATTCTAATGATTATCATTTTATTTTATTTTACTTATTTATTTATTGGTGAGGAAGATTGGCCTGGAGCTAACATCAATGCCCATCTTCCTCTATTTTGTATATGGGATGCCACCACAGCATGGCTTGATGAGCAGTGCATAGGTCCATGCCCCAATTCTGAACCTGCAAACCCCAGGGCGAAAGAAGCAGAGCGCTCAAACTTAACCACTACGCCACGGGGTAGGCCTCTTGATTATCATTGTTTCTATATCATATTTTTTTGGTCTTTTGAGATGGAGACAGACAGATGTCCTTGTAAATTCCTTTTGCTGTTCAGAAAATTTTTAGTAACCTACCCTTTTGCTAATGTGTAGCTCTTCTTTACTACCCCAGATTAATGCAGTGGTGTCCCATTCATCTCTCTCTATTCTGGTAAACCTAAATATAATGTCAAATTTCCTACATGTATATCATTTACCTTTAAGATCTAGATACCTGATGCATTTGCTCCTAGAAACATACCTTAGCTTTTACTTATTGCTTACAATTTTGGTTTCAGCAAACTATTTCTATTTTTGGATCCCTGGTAATTTTTCTTACTTCTTTGTAAGCTTAGTCACTCATTTAAATATAAACATGTTAAAATGTACCAAAGATCAAGTTGTATTGGAGAAGGAAGTTACGTTCATTTGTTTGTTTGTTTTTAGAATATCTAATCAATCATAAAGCTGGAGGCAGAGGTTTCTAATATATAATGTGGCTCTTTTTCAGATTCTTTGATTTTAAATCATTTAAGAGAGGACAGTCTGAGACTTGAAGCCAAGATTATGGATGATCAGGACGTAAAACTGAGTATTTTCTCAAAAATGATGCTATCCATAACTTCAACATTTTTTATTCTAATTTTTGACTGTAAATTCTCATTCAGAATTAAGAGGCACGTGATTTGCTAAATTCTTTTTATAATATAATCTGATTTCAAAGGTCATTAGAATAAGTTAATTTTGACTTTTTAAATGTTATTTCTTCTGAGGCTCAGTAATTTGCTCCCAATCTTGAAATGCTCAATAGTCATAAATATTATCTATTAGTTTCTGTGTGTGTATATATACACACATATATATACATATAAATAAATACATGTATATATATATATACACACACATACATGTGCACATATATATGATTTTAACATGATTTGAAACAATGGAAAATTAGCTGCTTGTCTTGGGTCAAATGATGCTAAATTAAAAACTATCTACAGAATCATCAATGATAATTGAAAACAGGTTAATACTCTCCTCTGTAGTCTTCCATTTTCTGAAAAACATTTAGACTTACTCTTAAGATAAGCTCATTAACTTAAAAACCCTGAGTATGTAGTAAATCCAGCAACGACTGACTGGAACGCTGTTAGGAGATTACATGAGTTTCTTTTGCAGTTAACAATGCCCCTCTTATAGGACTGTATGTAAGTGGACATAATCTCTCAGATCCAAAGAGAATTCTATCCTGACTCTAAATGTACATGGATAAAGGCAGGAGCAAATTGCTCTGCCATATAGAGAGTTGAAGTCAACAAAATCATTGCTCCATTCAATGATGTTTGAAATAAAAATGTGAACAAAACTGAATAAAAATAACAAAATAAACAAACTCTATGTTACATGAGCCAAAGAATACTTCAAAGTATATGGAGTAACTAGTGATTGGCATTTTTATAATTATCAGATTAAAGAATGCTTTCACTTCTAAAGACATTTTCCTTTTAGATGATTAGATGATTTTGCATTTTCTGGAATAAAATCAAGCTCTCTATTTAAGTTGGCACAAAGAGGTTTGATTTTACACAAAGAGTCCTTTGGGTGTTAAATTGCTTATCTTATCTGTCTTCTGACTTAGTATCATCATGACCGTGTGTCGCAGTGACCTGAAGATGAAAAAAATTAAGCATCACATTCTACAAGTGTCAAATCTAATTACATCTTCAGCTGCTGACTTATGCATTGTCCTTACTCCAAGATATCATGTTCTACAAAATATTAATTCTAGACGGAAAAATAAAACACAGATACGATCCAAAAAGGTAAATATTTGTGACGTCTTTCAGAAAAAAACAAATTATATATTTCTCTTTCAAATATACTTCCACAAAAATAGGAACGTTTTATTATTTAAAGAAAATATAGCATATGAGATAACTGTAATTAAGTTTTAAGAAAATAGCATTGCCGGCCCGGTGGCGCAGTGGTTAAGTGAGGACGTTCCGCTTCGGCGGCCCAGAGTTCACCGGTTCCCATCGCGGGTGCAGACATGGCACTGCTTGGCACGCCATGCTGTGGCAGGCATCCCACATATAAAGTAGAGGAAGATGGGCATGGATGTTAGCTCAGGGCTAGTCTTCCTCAGAAAAAAAGAGGAGGATTGGCAGCAGTTAGCTCAGGACTAATCTTCCTCAAAAAAAAAAAAAAGTAGCATTGATTTCATAACACCAACAAAATTTTCATGAAATCTCACATGAAAATCACGTTAAATCAGATTAAAGATCTCCTAAATAGCAAGTTTCTTGTTATAACCTTTGAGCGCTAATAAATCTTATCAATGATCTTATCTAACGCTTATATATTATAAATGGGAAAACTAAGGTCTGGAAGCATTAACATGATTTGACCAAAGTAACAAGCTTACAAAGTGACAAAGTCAGAACAGACATCCCAGTCCTCTGGTTTCTCATATCAAAATATTAATGCAAAATTACTGGAAGAGAAATGATTAAAGACTCACATATTCCTGTATTTCCATAGTAGCAAAGGAATTGCACAATATTATAATATTGCAGGGCAAAATTCCATATAATATGAATATGGTTCATTTTTTTCTATGCTATAGTTTGACCTTTTGACATGAAACTGAAATGCGATTAGTTAGCAGGGTCTTCTAAGAGAAGCTTGAGTTAACGAGCCTCGTGGCAGATTGCAATCAGGAGCATTCACTGTAAGGAAGACATTTATGTCAAAATACAACTCCAAGCCAGTGATTACTGTTGCAGTTTGGGTTCTGACATGATAATTAGCAAGACACTTTTCCCAAAAATATTTTCTCAAAAGTTAAATGGATAAAGTGTATGCATGGAATTAGTGCCACATTTTATACTGGCACTAATCTGAACTGGGCTTCCTTGTGGTCACGTAATTATTTCATTACAGTGTAAGCTGTCACTTAAAAATTTAACTACAATTTCTGTTGATGAGTGATTTGGGGGATTTGAAAAATATATGGAATCTGCAGAGAACACACAAAATGAAGTATAGAGAGTCAAATTTTATTCACCTTTATCCCCATACAATGATAACTTGAATACTAGCCACTTCATGAATAAGTCTTTGACTATGTACCATATGTCATCAAATATCAAAATTAAAAATAGAGAATGTTAGAAATGATGCGGGGTCGGTGAGCCGAGGAGTCGAAAGAAAGATTTCTTAGACTCTCAAGATCTGGCAGTAGTGCTCTTTTATTTAGAGAATAGTGTGGAATAGCATGGGGACAGGACCCATGGGCAGTCAGAGCTTCTGCTGCCGCCGCTTCTGCTGCCCCCGCTGGCATGGGAACAGAGCCCATGGGTAGGCAGAGCCACTGCTGCTGCCCCCACTGGCATGGGGACAGGACCCATGCGCAGGCAGAGCTGGTGCGTGGGGACAGGACCCACGGGCAGTCAGAGCTCCTGCTGCTGCCAGTTGAGGGTTAGAGCTAAATTTAAGGCATAGGTATGTGAGTTATCTCTTTACAAGACAAAGAATATGTAAAAAAGTTAAAATGGTATCAGTGCCCGTATGGTCTGGCCATTTGGCGGTCCCACAACTTTTAGATAAGAATCAAACCGGATTGAGTAAATGGCAGAAGTCACCGCTTGAATTTTATCCTCGGCTAAAGACAAAGGAGGATTTGTGGGGGGGAGGGTCAGTTACATGAGGTTGCCAGACAGTAACCAACTTAAGTTCTTGCCTCTGGCATTGACCAAGAGCTTCTAGAGATAAGACCATTCCCCCTTCTTCCTGGCACAGAGAGGGAGGCATCTTCACAGATAGAGGTTTCCCTTAGAAATGTAAATGTTTCCCAACAAAGGGGCAAACAAATTCCACTCCTTGGAGCCTGAATCTCATCTGTAGTTTTAAAACTAACCAGCCTAAAAATCCTCATCATAAGCCATTTTAAAATTAAGCAGCCTAAAAATCCTCATCAAAAAGTACTGATTATTTTGAAGCTGTAGTCTACGGACAGAGAATATACTGATGGGGAACAAAATTTGCCACCTCAAAATGTATCTCTTTAACATGAGCATTAGTTTAGCTGATTATTTTTAAGTTTTTCTTATTACCTCCCCAGGAATTATCTAAAAGAATTTAGATGGAGGACCTGTTCCAGGAAAGAGCCATCACCATAGATAACTCTAGTATAACATGAACTCAGTGTGGTAGACAGAGAGGAACCTAATAATGCCCCTTTGATCAACGTCCTCTCTATGTCTCATTGTCTCTACATGGCCCAACAAACCTTTGTTTATCAAACATTAACTCTTTAACTCTTCATCTTCCTATAAATTGCCTCCTACTCTTTGAAGGCTCAGACCCCTGCCCGCCTCCCCTTAGTGCAGAATAACAACATTACCCCATTTTGCCTGACTAGCTGTGGAATTTTTAATGCTCATGTGAATTTCCTGTGCACACACATTATATTTTATTTTTTTTCTGTTAACCTGTCTTATGTCATTTTAATTGTTTGACCTGCCATAAGAACCAAGAGGGCAAGAGGAGGAAATTTTCTCCTCCCTCACAGTACTAATCTTAGGAAATATATCTCAGCAACAGAGGATAGTAACACAGAACATATATTTGGGGATATGACGTGAAGTCATTTCCATTCTAATGATGTATTCAGAAGTCAAAGTAAAAGCCAGTGTCATCTACCATAGCTGCCTACTTGATTGTTCTGGTGAAAATTTACTATGGTGGCTGAGAGCAATTTTCCTAATCCCATCTTTGTCCCTAAACAACATAGGAGAGTGGTATCACTAAACCATAATTCAGTGTTGTGAATACAGTGAGAGGAGGACCCAGGAATATCTGCTGAATTTCAACAGTCGTTAACGTAACTCTGTTACCTGAAGAGAATATGTTTGCAACTAATAATACCAGTGTGAAAGCAGTATTTCTAAAGTGATAATTAAAATGCATTTCCATTTCATATCTAGGGGATTTTGCAATTCAGAGCATCCTGCATTCATTCTTACACATTTATGCTCTGTTCTCTCTTATTTTTCCTTCTGCCAATACTGCCAAGTACCAGATGCACATTAAACATATTAAAGTGGGTGATGCACAAATGTTAGCTTTCCTATCAGTAGGGAGAAAGATCACATTCTCCCTCACAAGTGTTAAGATGACATCTTAACCTCGAAACTTCCCTCTTCAAGATCTTTTGTACTTTTATGGAACATCATTCTTGATTTCCTAGTGAGTTGCCTACTGAGGAACATTCTACGGAGGGGGAGGGAATTAATTGATAACCCCATTTTTGGTTTTGCGTATCATGTATTGAAAAACAATTAGAAAATATTTAAAAAGCCCTGCTTAGTTTTTCAGAGTTTGAGGAAGGTGGAGAGGGCAGAGAGTATGGCATCAAAGATGAAAAAGACACCTTTTCGCAGTCTAGGGTTTTATGCTGACACATATCAACATGAGTCATTTGCTGGCTTTCCAAATGCTGTAGCAAAATGTTACAGCAAATAGGTCCTAATTAATCCTAGAGTCATTTACATAATGTTGCACATACTACTCAATCGAGCATGCTTCAAAGTCAGCTCCCTGTAATCCCCCTTGAGGTTTTATAAAATTGAGGAATTGGCAAGTCATTGTTTTCCTGGAAATATAGGAAAAAGGGAATAAGATGTGGCTCCAGACTTGCAGTCTCCTGTAGCCCATTAATATTTGGTAAGTGTGGTACTTGTTACATGCCAATCATGGGTTGCTGGATATATTTTAGAGATGCACACCCACCTCATTAAGTCAGAGGAATGAGGCAAGACCAGTATTCCAAACGAAGCCAACATTGCTCTGCTTTTCCACTCAGCTTCATCTTGCTGCCATATTTTGTGCTCAGAATTGGTAAGGACTAGACATTTTCTTTTTTTTTTTTTAAAGATTGGCACCTGAGCTAACAACTGTTGCCAATCTTCTTTTTTTTTCTTTCTGCTTTTTCTCCCCAAATCCCCCCAGTACATAGTTGTATACTTTAGTTGTGGGTCTTTCTAGTTGTAACACATGGGACGCCGCCTCAGCTTGGCCTCATGAGCAGTGCCATGGCTGTGCCCAGGATCTGAACCAGCGAAACCCTGGGCCACCGAAGTGGAGTGTGTGAACTTAAACCACTCGGCCATGGGGCTGGCCCCAGGACTAAATGTTTTCAGTGCCTAAAATTTGACATGTGTACCTGGCCTCAAAAACTGAAAATATGTTCAATTCCACTGGAACTTACACTGTAAGAGGGAGAGTGGCAAAATATGAGGTGGCTGAGGTAGTCAAATGGCAGATCATGGAAGTCATTGTAAGCCATGGTGTTATGGAGTGAACGTGTCCCCCCCAAAATTCATATGTCACGATCCTAAAGCTCAATGTGATGGTAGTAGGAGGTGGGGCCTTTGGGAGATGATTAAATCCTGAGGGTGGAGCCCTCACAAATGAGATTAGTGCCCTTATAAAAGAGACTGCAGAGGACTCTTACTCCTCTGCCCTCTGAGGACACAGCAAGAAGACCTAGGAGGTGTGCCTTCAGCAGACACCAAATCTGCCAGTACCTTAGTCTTGAACTTCCCAGCCTCCAGAACAGTAAGAAATAAACTTCTGTTGTTTATAAGCCACCCGTCTGTGGTCTTCTGTTATACAGCCTGAACTAGCTAAGACACATGGTAAAATGTTTCACTTTCTCTATCAGCTAAAAGATTTCATGTGGGGGAACTAAATATTAGAATTGCATTTAGAAAAGCTACTCTGGTTTTAATGTAAGACAGAGATTTTCAGAAAGCAAGATTATTGGCAGAGAGATCGGTAAGCAAATGTAATTATAGGCAAGAGAGATGGTATTTGGGGGGAAGGTTAATGAATATTGTCAAGTGGTCACAGTTCCTGAGGAGCAGGTGGTGGCAGCTGCTGGGCTGGCTTGTCACATTTCCATAGGTTCAGTCAGTAAAAGACAACGAACCTAAATGGATTTAGCCAGTTTATTACTTACACGAAGTAAAGCAGAAGGAAGATCAGGATGGTTTCAACTCCCTGTGACTCTAATCCTGCAGAATGACACGGGATTAAGGGGCCAGATGACAGCACAATTAGTCCATCGCTCTGCAATGGAATAGCCATCTCTAGACTGTGGTTAAGTGGTGGCTGGGGGGGTGATGAAGTGGGAAGTCCCACACTTCATCACAACCAGGGAGGTGAATGAGAAACTGCCTGGGGCAGCCCCCTGCTCAACAAGAGACCTCCCGCAAGGCAGAGAGGTGGATGAGCAGCAGTCTGGTGACAGCGCCTCACAGGACTGCCTATCTTGCTCTGTCACACAGAGGACCACAGGCATTTGCTAAGACTTGGGTGAGACTAAAAAAAAAAAACCAAACAATTCTCCTAGAAAATGTGCAAAAGTCATGGCAGACATTTCATCAAAGAGGACATACAGATGGCAACTAAACTCATGAGAGTATGGTCAACATCATCAGTCGTTAGAAAAATACAAATTAATGCCAAAATGTGATAGGACTGCACATCTATCAGAATTGCTAACATTAAAAAAGTATCAACTTATTAGAAATGCATAACAACTATAAATTTATAAGCTCCTAATAATGGTTTTAAAACAAATAAGGCAAAATCTTGCAGAATTAAAGAAGTGAAATAAAGTCACAATTATAACTGAAGATTTTAACACCCCTGCCTCAGTAACTCTTAGAAATACGTATCTATCACTGAACAAATCTTGCCAAAATTTCTCTTTTGGCTATCCCTAATCAGAAACATTAAGGGAAAGGAATTTGGGGAAATGTTGAGATTAGCCAAGATGACACATTACAAAACCCCATAATTACTGAGATGGCAAATAAGAACCATAATTAATCAATCATGGGGAACACTCTCCTAGAAACTACATACAGTTCATCAGATCATCAGTTAAATGATGTATATCAGGAAGCCTGTTGGGGGTAGAGTGTGAATGGAGGAAGAGGAAAAATATTTACATATTCGCTCTCATCTCTCATTTGTCAAAGGATTGTCCCATGGGCATTCAGTTTCCCACACACCTGGTTTGCTCATATGTGAGAACCCAGTGAAGACATGTGACATCCCATGTGTGACATCCCAATGTCAACAGGAAAACCATAGGCCAGGAGGTGAGAGGCACTCAGCAGGCACTGAGGTGAGGCATTGCCAAGTTGCATTGCTTTCACAGCTGGATGGAACAGTATACAGAGAGTACAAGAGGATCTGAAATAGCACATGAAAATGTGCCTAACAAATGTCTAACAAATACCGTATAATTTCCCACATATGTGGAATATGAAAAAAATGAACAAAAAAAACCGAAACAACACACAGACACAAAGAATATATTGGTGGTTGCCAGAGAGGAGAGGGGACTACGGGGGGCAAAATGGGTAAAGGGGATCAATTGTATGGTGACAGATGGAAACTAGAGTTTGGTGGTGAGCACACTGTAGTGAATACAGAAGTCCAAGTATAATGTTGTACACTTGAAACTTATATGTTAGAAACCAATGTTAGCTCAACAATAAAAAGCAAAAGTGTCTAATCTAGTACCAAGGAATCATCCCTTTGATCTGAGGCTTTATTTCTTTGGTCACAAAATGATTTCCTAAAGTAGATCTGACTTACTAAGCTGGCTGATATTATGTGACTACATCATAAGAGTTTGAATATAATTTCAAATGCTACTTGAATTAAAAGGGCAATTGGCTTTTAGGTGAGATTATTGGCTTACTTTTGCTTTGTCACTTGAAGAATTAGGCTACACAACTGTCGTCACCTGGCCACATGCCTTAAGCGTCAGAGTACCACTCGCTGGCCTATAAAATGAAGGAACCAAGAAGCATCTCTAGAACTGCAGAAGGCAAGAGGACAAGCACAGTCCACGTGGCCATCATATGTGTCCAGACTATTGTGACCAATGAGATCCGTTGAGGAAGGTTCGGCTCCTCTTCTGACTAGAAAAGGCTGGATCCAGTTTTCCTAAGGACTCACCAGTTGTCAGAATGAGCTTGCCCACCCTTCTCCTTCATCAACTTGTTCCAAACCCTGCCTGGAATGATGAGAAACCGAGACCTCTACCTGCCCTCTGTAGCTGAGGATCCTCCATTTTCCTCCTTACGAGGTCTCAAGAAGACATGAGGCAGAAACAAGGTTTACTTGGCTTAAGCCATACTCCGTACCTGTATATGATATATCAATTATTTCATAGAAAAATGGAATTTCGAGCTAACAGAAATAGAAGATAAGGACTTAATCAGAAAAATATCAGTAGGGAATTCTCATCATCTTTTAAATGCAATTACATTCATTTCTTTATTTCTTCAACATAAATAATTGAGAGTTTACCACACAGTGGTCTGGACTAGGTGCTGGATCTCAGAGAGAGTATGTGTCGGACTTCACACCCGCGGCTACCTGTGGATATCAACAGGGAAGTTGTTTTAAGAATTGAGTCTTGTAGATAAGGTAATGTTTATAAATGTTTTCTATTGCTTCCCATACTCAGCTTCTTACTAGCTGTGTGACTTCGGACAAGTTAATGAACATTCCTGGTCTCATTATTTTCTGTAAAAGGAGCTTAAATACTACCTCTTACATAGGCTTCTGATAAAGATTGTTTAGCGGTGTGACTGGCATATAATACTAGTATTTTCACTCAGTCAATAAGATTGTTGATATTGTCATCTTCCTTACCAATGACACATTGGCTTCTTTACGCAGTCACATGTTAGTGTGGAAAGATCTTGGGGGTCCATTGATATCACGGACTAGAGAGGCAGCCATTTTTCTTCTGATTGTCTCTGTAAAATGTATATTTTCATTATATCAAAAGCTTTACCTCCTTTATTTTAAATGTAGTTCTTTAAATACAAATCAAAAAAGGATAAAGACCTGTGAGTCTAAACTAAAAATGCATTTCTCGTTTCTTTCTCCTCAGGGTTCCCACATAGGTGCACTCCACAAGTGTGGGAAACTTAATGCTCCATGGGACAATCCTTTGACAATAGAAGATGGGCACTTTGGTTGAATAATAAAAGCATAGAACATAAGTGATCTTAGAATTTTTAGAGTGAGTTTATGTTTGAGAATTCATTTGTCTTTCAAAAAAATGAACAAAACGGCAGAATGTACATTGGTGTCAGAATTGAAATAACATTTCTTAGATTACTGGCAATATTATGTATTTTAAAAGGATGTAATTTTAAAAAGTAAAAGTTAACACCTTTCATTTCAAGTTTTTTTAAATTCTGTGACTTTGTGGTATAATTTAGAGGCTTCATAGAATAGTAGTTAAGAGCTGATTTTCAATTATGTCTACAATGTATTGGCTGTTTGACCTTTAGATTTTCAAATCTGTGTTTATATTTCTTCATCTAAAATTGGGAGTAGTTGTATCTTCATAGATTTTTTTATGGTTGTTAAATGAGATAATTTATGCAAAGCACTCAGAAGTTTGTGCGGTCATAGGAAATATGCCATAAATGGTAGTTTTAATTTACTAAGGATGTAAACTTTGGTTTACAGCCAACCTTAAATTTTCATGTATGTGTATAGAAAATGAGGGAAAGTCACATGATAACTCAGTTTATGTCCACATTAATTGACATTTTCTATGAAATATAAATTCAATTTACAAAAAATTCAGAACATACCATTAGTTTTAAGACCAAAGTTGTGCAGTTTAGTGGCAATTGTGCAAGATTCAGAGTTGGAGACTTCCTCCTCACGTCTGGCCTAATGCCTCCTTGCTGAGTGAATTCGCCCAAGTAACACCTTTGCACTTCATTTTCTTCATCTTTCACGTGGAGACAGCAATCATGACTTTCATTTTTATTTCTTTGCCATTTATTAACTGTGTAATCGTAATCATACTCCTTAACTTCTACGTGCCTCAGTCTCAACATCTGTGAATTGGGGATAATAGTAGTGTCTGTGTCACTATGTTGCTGAAAAGCTTAATGAGATAGAGCAAGTGACCTCTTGGCACAGTGCCAGGAAGAGAGCACTTGTTGAATATGTGCTATTGTGTTTGTTTATTACCCATTACCTATTACATCACCCAGGATTTCTGTGAGAAGCAAATGCAGTTTATAGGCTGGACTGCATCTAAACAAATTTTGTTGCTATTTCAATGACACCTAGATTTCCGTTATCGTTTGCTCGATTATTAAGCAATTGAATTTACTTACAAACCACTATTGGAATAAAAGTATAATTTTCCTATGCTTATTCTTAAAGATATGTTAATAATTGCAGCATCAGATAACTGTGACTGGAAATTTGTTTAAAAATGCAAATATTACAGATATATTTAATATTCAGAAAAAATGGAAGTAATTTGGCTAAAGCAAAAAGACATCTGCTTTCCTTGCAATTGTAGCTCTATATTGACTCTAAAAATATGCGTATTTATTACAGTCAAGTTCCAAAATGATCACTTGACTAAATATTTCTTTTTAAAGTGAATTCAGAGTATTCATAGTAAACTTCACATTAATATATGGTGGCCTGTTTTATTTCTTCTTTTTCCTCTCTTGGATTTGTGAGTAAATGTAAATTTGTTATAATCAGTTTTTTGAGAAGTGTATGATGGATAGCACATTAGACACACTATTGGTATTTGTAACATTTATAAACATAAAATCTTCAGCATCTTATATGAGAAACTAATAGATCTTTAGGAAATTCTTCAGGGTATTAATAATAATGAAATATGAAACTATGTTGATATGCTTCTTAAAATGGAGAATATCAATTAAAGGAAGACAAAATTGACAAAAGGGATGTATTACAAAAAACAAATGATATCACAATGTAGTGAAAAAATGATTGTTTTAAATCTTTCACAATAATTACTACTTTTTGGAAGTGTTCGTGAAACCTACAATTGTATTAGAATAAGTACTATTTTTTTCTCAATTAATTATTAGATCTCATTATGTTAGTATATATGATATATAGAATCTTCATAATTGAATCTAAAATACAGAGTTAAGTGTGTAGACATTTTAATATAAGCTGGGCTTTCATATTTGCATGTGTTCTTCAGGGAAACAAAAGCATAGCCGTTATTTAAATCTATTCTTCATATTTCATTAAGTAGAATTGAACATGCTTGTAATTCTGGAGTTGTATTTTATTTTTCAGAACTTAACTTCCAGAAAAGGATGATTTTTACTTCTAAATATGAAAGGATGTTTCTAGCGGACTGCCACAACAGTTCTTGGAAGAACTGGCATGTAAATGAAAAGTAAAGTAGAAATCCCTTGCACAGACCTAAAATTCAGTCTTACTAGGGCAAGGAAATGTATCCAATTTGGAACCTGAAATTACCTTCCTCTACAACTTTTTCAAGCTTTGGAGAAATAATTAAGTTTCATCATGTGTTTTGCTTAGTCGTGCAGAATGTAACTAACACTGTATTTTTTTTTTAATGCAGTAGCCTAAATTCCATTTCACACTTTTGCCAGGTAATTCTCAGCTCAAGCCAACCTTGGGCTTGAGGGATTTCTTCTGCTTTGTGCTCAGGGTGACAATAGAACATAATTTTGAATGCATAACAGTCCATTCCAACATCAATTCAATTGTACCGAAACCATATAATCTCAGATTATTTAATCAACTCTTTTCGTAAGCAGAAAATAAATACAAAAGCAAATAGTTCAGTGCTACTTGATATTTAACGTAATTAATATAATTTTCTGTTTTGCATTTCAAGGATTTATACTACATATATATTCAGCAAAGGAAAATTGTATTCTTATGCATGCCAATATTGATGTTTCCAACTTGCATTAGAATATGTCTTCACTCTAAATCCTATATTGTGGTGAAGTGTATGAAAACAGCCCCCTCAGTCTCTTTGTCATAGAGGCAGCATTCCTTGGCATGGGGAAATATGGAGGATCACAGAGTAATAGAGCTTTAGGAAGAGAATACAGCTCATATCTCTATCTGCACGTATATCTATGTGTAGATATATATCTCCAAGAATAGATCCTACAATAAGTCTTTGAAGGAAAGTGTCCAGAGCTGAAGGGTTCAATATTTCTATATCAGCCATGAGTCCTCCATAAGAAAGAGGTCAGGGCTGAGACCAATATCAGGTCCTTAGAGATTACCTCTGGAATAAATTTTCTCCTTCATTTGAATTGTTTTCTCTTTTTCTCTTACATCATCACTATAAAGTGAACGGAAATTGTTCAATGAGCTCATAATCAAACTACTCAGAATCTCAAAAGCCACTTCAAATTCCCTTCCCACTTATCAGGGCCAAAAAAGTCTAGATTTGCAACAGTTTGGTGGATGGGGTTCTCAACAAAAATTGAGTCAATACCATTGTGCCACTGTACAACTTCCAATTTTTAAAGATTATTTCCAATAGTATCATCCTTTTCTTCACCATATTCCTCTTAGTAATATTAGCTAATTGCTAAACCTACGATCTCCTAGTAGCAGCATGAGATCTGGTTGATTTCAGTGAGGTGAGGTATCAGTGCTGAACCGCTGGAACTTTGCAGCACTCCAAATGTGACCACTAGTTGTAGCCACAATAAGTGTTGCATATATTTTTTGGTTTTCTTCAAATATTAAAGGCAAATTAGATATTTTCCCACCAATCTGTCTGCTGAAATTCCAGCATCAGCAACTTAGATGTTCCACTGTTTTTCTCACAAAGGCATATAATAATGATTACTTCATCTGCTTATAATTTTATCAATCAATCTAGAAATTTCTTTCACATTAAGCTTTCTATTTAAATATATCTTCTAGTCTTTATAAGTGTCATTCCAGAATTCTCTTTACAGCTATGTAAATTCACACATCACTCACATAATTAGAGTCCTAAAAGAAATTAATATAGAATCCATTTTTCACTTCCATCTGAGGACATCATTGTAGTGTATGGCTTTTAGAAAGTAAAATATGCATATGGTTAGTAAAATTAAAGTTCCTAAAAAATGTAAGATGAGAAGTAAAAGAATCTTTATCTCTTACACTAATCCCAAATACTCTTTTCAAATGACAACCACAGTTAAATAGTTACTATATACCTCTCCAGAAAAAATAAAATGTAAGTTCTAAATATTTGCATGCAAGAACACATGCACCTGTCTATATATCCATGTATATACGTGTAATCATATTCTTGAACAAATTTTATGAAATGGTTCATTCATGTACATTGTTTTATTCCTTCCTTTTTCATATACTAATGGTTCTTAGAGAGATTTCATCCCAGCATATATAGATCTACTGTATTCCATTCTTTCAATTATCACTGTTACTAGAAAACATTGGGTTAGGTGTCAAGATGGCAGTGTAGGCAGACTCTGAACTCACCTCCTCCCACAGACACAACAAATTTACAACTACTCTGGGAACAATTACCCTTGAGAGAGAACTGAAAACTGGATAAAAAGAACCCTCACAACAAGGGATAGTCCTGACCGAGGTGGAAGAAGCAGAAATTCCTTTTTGGAGAGAAAAAAGCCACCTTCACAAGCCACAGTACTTCATGGCCAGCTGGGAGCCATTCTAAGGTACACAGACCTCCCCAGAGTAGTAGGGGACCTGAGTGGGGGAGCGTTACTGCTATAAGCATCCTTTGGACTCAGCATAACTGAGATGAGTGTCATAATATCTGGCTTTGCTGGCTACCAACAACCATGGGGAACACTCACAGAAAAGCTATCAGACATAAAGGAAGAAAAGTTGACTCTTAAAGGGCCCATGCACAAACTCATCTGTCTTGGAAAGCAACCTAAAATCACCAGAAAGAAAGGTGTATAGTTCTTTGGTGCAAAGAGACTTACCTGATAGGCTGTCAGTGCATCTCGATGAGAGGTGAGACCTCTCCAGGGACTGAGACATTGGCAGCAGCCATTATCATGATCTAGTACAGGCATGCTGACACAGATGCTGGAAGACACCATTGAAGTTCTTCCTCTGGTCTGTCAGCCCAGGGTCTGCACCACCCACTAGAGAACTGATTTAATCCAGCTCAACCAGGGCAGGCAGCCTGCCCTAGAGACTACCACCACCCAACAGCAAACCCTCTGGAAGCCTGTGGACCTGTGTAGGTTGGGTGCCTGGATCCTCTGCAGCTGGGCGAGTGAGTCTGCATCTGCAGGGCACGTCATAGGTTAGGAGCAGATGGAGTGAATGGGGCATTGGTGGAGTGTATGGGACCTCTATGGTGGGCTGTGGGTACACTTTAGGGGGTTGGGGTGCACACATAGGATGGGACTGTGTTGACAGTGTGTGTGTGGCCCTGTGGGTGGTTAGGCTTGTCAGCTATACAAGACTTGTGTTTCTCAACCAGCCACATAAGGGATACACCCCACCTTCCAAAGCCTTAAACAATTGGGTATTCCCATGCCTCGGGGTAGCCCCACTCAGCTGCAATCCTGAGAGAGCTGAAATAGCCTTGCAGGCTGGAGGCCTACAGCAATTCTAAGCCCCTGAGCCTAGCAACCAGCCATGCTGGGGGCATACTCACTTCACAGAAAAATTGCAACAGGAATGTGCTATTAGACCTTGCAGCCAACTGTGCTAGGGCTCCCCATGCCCAATAAAGTGATTGAAGGGTCCATAGCAGCCACATGCAGCTGTGCATTACAATCAGCCAGCCAGGGGCACAGCCTCACTTCCCTGGGCATCTGCAGCAAGAGCAAGCCTGGCACAACAGAAGGACACATGTAGCCCATACAGTGGTCACTCTTGGAACATTTGGAACTGGTGATGAGAGGGAAGCACACTGCAGGGCTTCATAAGGCATCTCTTAATAAGGCCATCTCTCCAAGATCAGGAGACCTAGTTGACCCACCTAATATATAGATATAAGCACAATGAAAGAGGTGAAATGAGGAAGCAAAGGAATACATTCCAAATAAAGGAACAGAAAAAGAATGAAATGAAAGAACAATAAACAATCTACCTGACAAAGAGTTCAAACAAAATGTCATAAGGCTCTTCACTGATCTTGGGAGAAGAATAGATGAATTCAGTGAGAACTTCAACAAAGAACTGGAAAATATATTTTAAAAGAACCAACCCTATCAGAAATGAAGAATACAATAATGGATATTAAAAATTCACTAGAGGGAGTCAATAGCAGAGTAGATGATACAGAAGAATGGATCAGCAAGCTGGACAAAAGACTAAAGAAAATCACCCAAGCTGAACAGAGAAAAGAGAAAAGAATTAAAATAATGAGAACAGTCTAAGGGACCTCTGGAACAACATCAAGTGCACTAACATTCATGTTATAGGTATCCCAGATGGAGAAGAGAGCGACAAAAGGACAGAGACTCTATTTGAAGAAATAACAGCTGAAAACTTTCCTAACCTAGGGAAGAAAACAGACATCCAACTACAGGAATCACAGAGAGCACCAAATAGGATAAACCCAAAGAGACCCACATCAAGACATTATAATTAAAATGTCAAGAACTAAAGATAAAGAGAGAATCCTAAAAGCTGCTAGAGAAAGACAACAAGTTGCATACAAAGGAAACCCCATAAGACTATCAGCTGACTTCTCATCAGAAACCTTACAGGCTAGAAGAGAGTGGCATGGTATATGTAAGTGCTGAAAGGAAAAATCTTACAGCCAAGAATACTCTATCTAGCAAAAGTTATCATTCAGAATGGAAGGAGAGATAAAGAGTTTCCCAGAAAAGCAGAAATTAAAGGAGTTTATCACCAAGAAACCAGCTTTATAAGAATTACTAAAAGGACTTATCTAAGAGGGAAAGAGAAGACCACAAATAAGAAAATCACCAAAGGAAAGTCAATGAAATCACTGGTAAGGCAAAACTACAGTAAAGGTAGTAGATCAACCACCTATGAAGATAATATGAAGACCAAAAAACAAAAGTACTAGAATTACCTATTTCCATGATAAGAGGGTAACAGATACACACACATACAAACAAAAGAGGTTAGATAAGATATGCAAATCATAAAATGTGGGAGGAGGGGAGTAAAAGGGTAGAGATTTCAGAAAGAGGTCAAACTAAAGAGACCATCAACATAATACAGATTGCTAGATACGTAGTTGTTATATATGAACCTCATGTTAATTGGAAGCCAGAAACTTATAATAAGTACACAAAAAATTAAGAGAAAGGAACCCAAACATAATACTAAAGAAAGCCATGGAACCACAAGGGAAGAAAGAAAAAGAAAGGAACTGAGAAGAACTGCTAAAACATCTAGAAAAAAAGTAACAAAATGGCAATAAGTATGTACTTATGGACAGCTACTTTAAATGTCAATGGACTAAATCCTCCAATCAAAAAGCATTGAGTGGCTGACTGGATAAAAAAACAAGACCCATATATATGCTGCATACCAGAGCCACACTTCAGACCTAAGGATATGCACAAACTGAAAGTGAAGGGATGGAAAAAGATACTCTACGCAAATGACAATGAAAAGAAAGCTGGAGCAGCAATATTTATATCAGACAAAATAGACTTTAAAACAAAAAACTCTAACAAGAGACAAAGCAGGGCACTAAATGATGATAAAGGGAACAATCCAAGAAGAGGATATAACACTTGTAGACATCTATGCATCCAACATAGGATGTTTAAATATATAAAGCAATTATTAACAGATGTAAAAGCAGAAATAGACAACAACAAAATAATAGTAGGGGACTTTAGCATTCCATTTACACCAAGGGATAGATCATGCAAACAGAAGATCAATAGGGAAACATTGGCCTTAAATGACATATTAGACCAGGTGAACTTAGTAGATATACAGAACACACCATCCAAAAACCACAGAATGCACATTCTTTAAAATGCACATGGAACATTCTCCAGGGTTGATCACATATTAGGCCACAAAACAAGTCTCAATAAATTTAAGAAGATTGAAATAATACCAAGCAACTTTTCTGACCACTAAGGTATGAAACTAGAAATCAACTACAGGAATAAAATCAGAAAAGCCACAAATATATGGAGATTAAACAAAATGCTACTGAACAACGATTGGGTCAATCAAGAAATCAAAGGAGAAATCAAAAAATATCAGAAACAAATGAAAATGAAAATACAACATGCCAAAATTTATGGGATACAGCAAAAGCAGTTCTAAGAGAGAGTTTATAGCAATATAGGCCTACCTCAACAAACAAGAAAAATCTCAAATAAGCAATCTAACAGTCCACTTAAAGGAACTGGAAAAAGAATAACGAACAAAGCCCAAAATCAGGATAAGGAAGGAAATAATAAAAATCAGAGCAGAAGTAAATGAAATAAAGAATAAGGAACAAAAGGAAAAATCAGTGAAACCAAGAGGTGGTTCTTTGAAGAGAAAAAAAACTGACAAACCTTTAGCTAGACTCACCAAGGAAAAAAGTGAAAAGGCTCAAATAAGTAAAATCAGAAATGAAAAAGGAGAAATTACAATGGACACCTCAGGAATACAAAAGATTTTAAGAGAATACTACCAAAAGCTATACGCCAACAAATTGGATAATCTAGAAGAAAAGGATAAATTCCTAGAATCATACAACAGTCCAAAACTGAATGAAGAAGAAATAGAGAATTTGAATAGACAAATCACCAGTAAGGAGATTGAAACAGTAATCAAAAACCTCCCCCAAAATAAAAGTCTACAACCAGACGGCTTCTCTGGTGAATTCTACCAAACATTCAAAGAAGACTTAATACCTATCCTTCTCAAACTCTTCCAAAAAATTGAAGAGGAGGGGAAGCTTCCTAACTCATTCTACAAAGCCAACATCCCCCGATAGCAAAACCAGACAAGAACAACACAAAAAAAGAAAATTACAGGCCAATATCACTGATAACATCAATGCAAAAATCCTCAACAAAATACCAGCAAATCGAATACAGCAAGACATTAAAAGGGTCATACACTATGATCAAATGAAATTTATTCCAGGGTTGCAGGGATGGTTCAACATCCACAAGTCACTCAACATGATACAGTACATTAGTAAAACGAAGAATAAAAATCACACTATTATCTCAATAGACACAGAGAAAGCATTTGACAAGATAAAGCATCCATTTATGATAAAATCTCTGAATAAAATGGCTATAGAAGGAAAGTACCTCAACATAGTAAAGCCCATATATGACAAACCCACAGCTAATATTATTCTCAATGGAGAAAAACTGAAAGCTCCTTCTAAGTTCCTAGAAACTTAGAAAGTTCCTTCTAAGAAAAGGAACCAGACAGGGATGCCCACTTTCACCACTCTTATTTAACATAGTATTGGAAGTCTTAGCCAGGGTGATCAGGCAAGAAAAGAAATAAAAGTGATCCAAACTGGAAAGGAAGAAGTGAAACTGTCACTATTTGCAGAAGACATGATTATATATATAGAAAACCTTAAAGAAGCCACTAAAAAAATTTTTAGAAATAACAAATGAATATGGTAAATTTGCAGGATACAAAATCAACATATAAAAATCAGTTACATTTCTACACACTAACAAAATAGCAGAAAGAGAAATTAAAAATACAATCTCATTTACAATTACAACAAAAAGAATAAAATTTCTAGGAACAAACTTAACCAGAGAGGTGAAAATTCTGTACACTGAAAACAATAAAATATTGTTGAAAGAAATTGAAGAAGACAAAAAGAAATGGAAAGATATTCCATGCTCTTGGATTGGAAGAATTAACGTAGTTAAAATGTCCATATTTCCTAAAGCAATCTACAGATTCAATGCAGTCCCTGTCAAAGTTCCAACAACATTTTTCACAAAAATAGAACAAAGACTCCTAAAATTTATATGGAACAACAAAAGACCCAGAATAGCCAAAGTAATCCTGAGAAAAAAGAACAATGCTGGAGGTATCACACTCCTTGATTTCAAAATACAGTGTAAAGCTATAGTAACCAAAACAGCATGCTACTTGCACAAAAAACAGACACACAGATCAATGGAACAGAATCAAGGGCCCAGAAGTAAATGCTCACATCTATGAACAGCTAATTTTCAATAAGGGAGCCAAGAACATACAATGGAGAAAGGAAAGTTTCTTCAATAAATGGTGTTGGTAAAACTGGACAGCCACATGCAAATGAATGAAACTAGACCACTATCTTATGTGATACACAAAAATTAACTCAAAAGAGATTAAAGAATTGAATGTAAGACCTAGAACCATGAAACTTCTAGCAGAAAACATAGGCATTACACTCTTCGACATCTGTCTTAGCAGCATATTTTCAAGTACCATGTCTGACCAGGCAAGGGAAATAATATAAAAAATAAACAAATGGTAATACATCAAACTAAAAAGCTTCTACACAGCAAAGGAAACCATCAACAAAATGAAAAGACAACCTAAAAACTGGGAGAAGATATTTGCAAACCATATATCTGATAAGGGCTTAATATCCAAAATATATAAAAAACTCATACATCTCAACAAAAAAAACACTAACAACCCAATTAAAAAATGGGCAAAAGATCTAAACAGACATTTCTCCAAAGAAGATATACAGATGGCCAACAGGCACGTGAAAAGACGTTCAATATCACTAACTATCAGGGAAATGCAGATCAAAACTACAATGAGATATCACCTCACTCTCATCAGAATGGCTATAATTAACAAGACAGGAAACAATAAGGTTGGAGAGGATTGGAGAGAAGGGAACCCTCATACACTGCTAGTGGGAGTGCAAACTAGTGCATCCACTATGGAAAACAGTATAGAGAGTCCTCAGAAAATTAAAAATAGATCTACCATATAAGCCAGCTATTCCACTGCTGGGTATTTATCCAAAGAACATGAAAATACAAATGCAGAAAGATGTACGCACCCCCATGTTCATCGCAACATTATTCACAGTAGCCAAGACTTAGAAGCAACCTAGGTGCCCACCAAGGGATGAATGGATAATGATGTGGTATACGTGCACAATGGACTACTACTCAGCCATAAGAAATGATAAAATCTGGCCATTTGTGACAACATGGATGGATCTTGAGGATATTATGCTAAGTGAAATAAGTCAGAGAGAGAAAGTCAAATACCGTTATGATCTCACTCATAAGTAGAAGATAAAAACAACAACAAACCAATCACATAGAGACAGAGATTGGATTGGTGGTTACCCAAGGGGAAGGGGGGAGGTAGGAAGAAGAAGGGATGAATAGGTGCATGTGTGTGGTGATGGATTGTAATTAGTCTTTGGGTGGTGAACATTATGTAATCTACACAGGAATTGAAATATAATGATGTATGCTTCAAATTTATATGATGTTATAAACCAATGTTGCCGCACTAAAAAAAAAAAACAAAAAAAAATTCTTTTTAAATGATATAATAAACACCTTTTCATGGGGTCACATTCCAAAAAAAAAAAAAAAAAAAAGAAAGAAAACATTTACTTTGTCCCAGACTTTGTACTCAGTGCTTTACCTGGTTTAACTGATTAAATTTTCACAGCAGCTCTAAGAAGTGAGTACTATTGTTTTCCTTTTCACATGGCATGCACTCCAAGCCAGAGCTCAAAATCAAATGTCCTGCTCACTGACATTCTTGTTCCCTCTTTTCTTTTTCTTTTTCTTTCCTTTAGTTTTTTTTTTTACATTATTGCAATCATACAATAAATAGCTTTTGGAGTATTTGTTGTGTTTATATGCATATGTGCCTAGTTATGTGGAGCTTTATGGATGTAAAAGATGGATATACATTTACATACATAACTTCAGTCAATTTTTATTAGTAAAATTCCTGGATAAAAAAGAAATCTTTAAAAATATATTCTCTAAGTTTCCTTAATATGAATCCTGCACAATTTCTTAGTTTATTCCTAGATTTTATTTTTTGGTAGCTCTTGTAATTTAGATTTCTTCTACCGTTATATCATATACATATGGGTTATTGCTTAAACACGAAATTTTCAAAAATGTTTTCAGTCATTTTATTGCATTTCTTACAGTTTCTAATGTTTTTCTAGGAATACTACCTTATGGTCTTCAAATAGTGATGTTTTATATCTACTTTCTAATATCTGTTCTCTTTTCGGTTTTTCATTACAATTTCATTGACTAGTAATTCAGTAACAAGGTTATTGTGTAGTGGTTATGCCAGGAAGTCTTCTTTTGATATGAAATTTTAAACAAGAGCACTTTCATTGAAATCCAGGAATTTATCAGTGCATTTGGTATGTGTTGTGCTAAATTGAAAAAATTAATAATAATTTGGAAGTTCCATTTTATATCTATGCATTGTATCGTAAAGTGTGAAAGGATTCATTTGTGAACACATCTGCGATTGGTAACTTGTAGAGCTTTAGCCCTTTAACAAATGCCTCAAATTTTCCACTTTTACTGTGGAAGTGTACTTTTTAAATAGGTAAAAGTAAGCAGGCCAGTATTTGCAAGGAAAAGGTTGTTAGGTAGTACAAGTACAAAAATAGGTAGAAAAGTGTAGGGCAAATCCTGTATAGTTTTATAGGACCTTATAAAGTGGATGCCTTCCATTTGTCCCTCCAGATATATTCCCCACTATTCTGTACCCTTACCTGTTCCCTTTTAGGGGCCGTGTCAATGGCCGGCCTTACCCTTCAGCTTTTGTTTGGATTTGGCAAATGGGAAGCATGGAGAGGAAATTAGAGAGAGAGAAGAGAGTGATGGTAGGTATTTATCTCCCAGCTCTCTCTGTGCATGATTGCCTCAGGCTGGCTTTGCCTCTAAACTGGAGGTCACAGCTCCTGACCAGTGACACAGAACAAGGGGTGGTTACAGCCTCCGCTGTCACTAATCCCACTGTCCTGCATTATCTCCACTATATTTTCAAGTTTCCCTTTTACCTTGCCTATATGTTTGTAAACAGAGCCTTGATTAAGCTCTCCAAAAATTGTTAATTTGACTGTGCTATTTGTTTCTTATTGTGCCTGTATTGTACAAGGATTTCAATTGTATATGGTTGTCCCATGGAGCCTCTGGAGGGTTTTGAGTACAGTCGTGTGCCACTTAACAATGCTTTGCTTGTACATGAATCACATGTACAACGGTGGCCCCATAAGATTGGTAACATACAGCCTAGGTGTGTAGTAGGCTATACCATCTACGTTTGTGTAAGCACACTCTGATGTTCCCACAATGACGACAGCATCTAACAACACATCTCAGAATGTATCCCCATATTTATCCCCTATATTTAAATGTTAAGTTTGCTCACTCCACTTCAGCAGCCCAGGGTTCACCTGTTCAGATTCTGGGCGCAGACCTGCACATCTCTCATCAAGCCATGCTGTGGCAGCATCCCACATAGAAGAACTAGAAGGACTTCAAACTAGGATATACAGCTATGTATTTGGGCCTTGGAGAGAAAAAAAAAAAAGGAAAAAAATGCCACTACATGACTATATTTAAATAGCATCACTTTGGCACTGTATGGAGAATAGATGAGAGACAATGTTGGTAGCAGAGACTATCTAGGAGGATATTATAATTATCCAGATAAGAAGCGATATTGGCTTGCATAAAGTGGTAGAAGAAGATGTATCAGGAAATGATTGAATAATATATTTTGAACATATTTAATAGAATTTTTGATTGATTGAATTTAGGATGAGAAAGGGAGAACTTCCCCAAAATTTCAGAACTTTTGGCCTGAGCAGCTAGAAGAATAGAGGTGACTTTAAAATGAGGAACAGTAGATTTTAGGAGGAAATTGAGACTTTATATTTAGAAAAATTTAATTTGCAATGTCAACCAGACAGCCTAGTAGAGAAATATAAATCTGAAGTTCAAAGAAGTGAATATGGGAATCATCAATACATAGATGGCATTTACTTTAAGAGACTGGATAAGATTGATGATGTTGTGTTAGAGAGGAGGGAAGGGAGCTAAATCTTGGGGCAGCGATGTCGAGAAAATTGGAAGAAAAGTAAAATCTGCAAAAGGGTAAAGAAAATTGGAAGAGCATAGAGTAAGAGAATAATCAACAGACTTTGAGAAGCTAAATGAAGAAAGTGCTTCAAGACAGAAGGAATGATGAATTTTGTCAAATGCTGCTTAGAAGGCAAGTTAGAATTGACCAATGAATTGGGTGAGGAGGAAGTCATTACTGGCCTTGGCAAGAATATTCTTACCAGAACACTTCATTACAGAATGTAAAAAGTAGAAATGTAGATAGCAAGTATGGATAACTCTTCCAAAGAATTCTTACCAAGATCAAGAAGATCAAAAGAAAGCAGAAAAGGGGAAATTGGGTAGTGGCTGAAGGGAGATATATACTTGGTGTTGGAAGAATGCAAAATTTTTTCCGATGCATTTCCCTACCCTCTTTGTGAAATAAAAAAGCAAGATTTTCAGCTGAGAGTAAGGAAGAGAACCAGGGTTGAAGTTTTGCGTACAGAAGAGAATGCAGTTAATTGCCATCTAAGAGAGAAGTTAGCACACTTGATGCAAAGAGCCAGATATTAAATATTTTAGGCTTTTGAATGATACAGTCTCTGTCACAACTACTCACCTTCTGTTGTAGTAGAAAAGCAGCCATAGACACTACATGAACAAATAAGCATCATTGTGTTTCAATAAAATTTTATTTTCAAAAACCGGAAGAACTGGATTGACTCACAGGCGATAATTTGCTGATCCCTGGTCTAGGAGAACGGAAAAATGAGTGGACTAGAAAAATGCAAAAGAGTTTCCAGGAAGCTCTAAAGCCTGATTTCAGATTATAATCATAAATATGACGTGGGACTGGTTAGGATGGAGTGATTTTCTCTAGCTATGTTCCAGTGCTTGGAGGCAGATGCTATAACCGTGGTAAAGAAAATGTTGAACAAGAAACAAATCTTTTATCCTTAAGTTTCTTTGAAGATGTGAGCAGCTCCGGTCATTTATCCTCCCCTATCCTCTCTTTCCTGTACTCTTGTGCTTTCTTTTGCGCAATTGGACATCATTCTCCATTTAGCAGCCTGAGCGATTTTCTTAATTCTCAGATCAGACAGTAGTTTCCTGCCTTCCCCACTCCAGCATCTCCCCACTGATGTCATATTCTAAGCATGGCTCCCTAGGCCTTGCGTGATCTGGGTCTTCCCTCCTCTCCAGCATCATTCCACAGGTCTTTATTCTCTTGTTCACTGCACTCCCCAAATACTAGTCCTGGTTCTGTTTCTGGAACGGATCAAAGCTTATTCTGTCCTCAGCCTCTTTCTTCTGCTTGAAATGCTCTTTTTCTCCTAGGACTCTTCCCTTCCTCTTCACTGGATTCAACATAATCTATAATGATGAATTTATAGCTGATGTCATTTGTTTAACATCTGTATGGCCCGCTAGATTATACATCCCATGAGCACATGCTCTATGTATGATTTGTTCCACCAACACACATCTTGGCCTAGCCCTTGGTATAATCAGTTTGCAGTCAATATCTGTTGGTGAATGGATTAAGGAATTCTCTCAGACTTCATGCACTTTAGGGTTAAGAGGTAGGACAGGACCTCCATTGCTGCTTTTAGACTGTTAATTCTTGTATTAGTCTGGTGCTCTGGCTGCCATAACAAAATACCACTTACTTAACAAGAGAAATACATTTTATCACAGTTTTGGGGGGTGGAAGTCCAAGACCAAGGTGCCAGCAGAGTCGATTTCTGGTGAGGAATCTGCTCTCAGCACGTAAACAGTATCCTCTTGCTCTGTCTTCACAGAGATACGTTTTCCCTACATACGCTCACAGAGAGAGAGAGCTCTGGTGTCTCTTCCTCTTCCTGTAAGGACACCAGTCCTATAGACTAAGTCCCCAACCTCATGACCTCGTTTAATCTGATCTCCTTAAAGGCTCTATCACCACAGGTAGTCATATTGCGGGTTAGGGCTTCAACATATGAATTTAAGAGAACACAATTCAGTCTAAACACTCCTCCACCCCCAGACTGAGTCAGGTTTTCTCTTATTTGTCTCCATAGTGCCCTGCACTTCTATTCATGCCGAGTATTAGATGTCTGATTCCATGTCTCTCTTTCCTGCTAGACACTTAACTTCAGAAGAGCAGTATTTGTACCTTTTTTGCTCAACATTCTATCACAGTTAAATTGCACACTACCTAGCCATAGTCAGCACTCAAAACTACTTTTTGAATTGAGTGTTATCTGTACTCAGAGTTTTATCTTACAGAGAAATCCTAATATATGTGTGCTCCAACTAAGTACTTCCTTCTTATGGAAAACATAATCCTTAGAAAACTTTTGTTTACTTTCTACAAGGAGAGATAATTTGAAGTTAGAAAAAATGAATAAAAAATGCAAAATAAACATAAAAAGGAAGAGGAGTCCATAGTTTATGAGGCTCAAGAGATAGACACCAAATGCAATGTGTAAAACTTGTTTTGATATTGATTTGAACAAATCATAAAACAGACAACTTAGGGACAAAAGGAGAAATATAAGCATAGACTGGGTATTAGGTGATATAAATGATTTGTAATTTTGTTAGCTTCATGATAATGACATCATGATTTTTTTTATGTTCTTCCTTACTAAAGATAAGGTACTGAAGTATTTATGGGTAAGATGATAATGAGATATAACATCTGGTATTTGATTAAAATAGTCCAAAAAAAAGTAGAAGAGAGAGAGAAAAGAAGATTAATAAAATGCTGATATTTGTTGAAGTTGGGTGATGGTACATGGGGATTCATTATACTATTCTCTCTAACTTTTATTTTTAAAATTTCCATAGTAAAAATTATTTTTTAAAAAAGAAAACATGAAATGGAAAGAGGTTTTATGCACAAAATTATTGACTTTTTAAAATTCTTTCATGCAAAATCAAAACTATAGTCCTTTTTGGGGATTAATGCAGTTAAAGTGATGGAGTATAATGAAAACTGGCCAAAAGATAACTTTGTTCTTTCCTTTAAACTCACCATGTCTCTGGCAACACAACTTGTCATATCTGTCAATTCCAGTATCCTGGGGGCCAAGGTGGGAGAATTTATGTCCCATATTAAAAATAAAATAGTGTTCTGAATATATAGAAAGGCAACTTGTAAGTTTTTGAAAATACCATCAAAAGCAAATACACACACTTTGAAAAATTTTGGTGCTTTATACCAATTGTTGAAAATGCATGAAAGGTGGTAAAATCACCCCATTCATTCTTAAAGAGCAATCTGTGATGATACAAGGGCCCTGTTGAAATTAGGAATTCATTTTTCAAATGAGATAATTGTAGTAGTAATACTGAGACAGTAAGACACCCCCTTATGACGTCACATTGAGCCTTTTTATATTATCATTATCCATATTGTGTAGACATGATGTAGAAACGCACTGCCTATAGGGCTCGCTTTCATTGCACTACAAGCATAATTTATTCAAAAATAAACTGGGAACCTAAAAGATGGAATAAAGGGAAAAATAACTCTTACGGAGTACCTGTCTTTCATATTAATTATGCAAGGTGATATTCATTTTTTCATTTAAACTACAAATACTTATTCAGCATTATAATCTCCCAAGCAGAAATTATTCTATGGATAAATTGAGAACCAGAGTGTGTTTTAGGTAGTTTTTCCCAGGTTGCACAGGGATTAAAAAGAAGGAATCTGATTAAAGCACAGATGTCTATGACTCCAAACCTGTCTGCTTAACCACTAGTGCACATTGTGTTGCCACAGTCCAGAAACACCCATTGGACACTGAAGGAATTATATATTCCCTGGTAAAGGTTGCAGTCTGAGGTTTTAAAAATAAAAATTTGACATAGGAATACTGGTTGTTTGTGTAGGTAGAGAGTCTTAGTCCCTTTGGACTGCATAACAAAAATACCACAGACTAGACACCTTACACAACACACCTTTATTTCTCTCAGTTCTGAGGCTGGAATTGCAGGATCAAGGCTCTGGCAAATTCAGTGTCTGATGAGAGCCCACTTCCTGGTTTGCAGACAGCTGCCTTCTCACTGTGTCCTCACATGGAGGAAGAGACTAGAGAGCTCTCATCCCACTCAGGAGGGGCTCCACCTTCATAGCTTAATCACTTCGCAAAGGTCATCACATTGGACATTAGGATTTCAACATGAATTCCTGAGGGACACAAATATCCAGTCCATAACAGAGTCAGAGCTCTTAATGATTCAAGGTCTGGCCCTCCACTGGAAGGTTCATAAAACTATTTTTGTCAGGTCCATCAGAGTTAATTACACTAAGAGATCTGAGTGCCTGCTACATGACCACAGACTCAGTATCAGTTGGTGCTAGGTTAGGAATTAACTAAAAGATTTCTGAGACACACTGTTCCCCAGCACCAGTTTACATAGCTTTGAATAAAATGAGAAGGGAATCAGAAAATAGGCCAAACGGCAGTTGCTTGAGGATATCTCACCACATGTAAGGCCCAGTTCCAGACTCCACTACACAAGCTTAGCACCATTGCAAAAAGTAAGGTCAAAGAGTGAGGACCACTGCAATGTGGAAAATATACCCTCTCTGGTCCCCACCGAGCATTTATACTTTACTTGTCACAGGATCCCTCTAAGAGTGCATGAGACCTTTAATGAAAGGACACCTGACTATTTAGAAGAAAGCTATCACTACAATCTCTGGATGATTTCCAAGGTTGTATTTATAGTAAGCTTCATCCCCAGAATGATGGAAACATTGTCCAGTCTTTGTTACAATCTTACAATAAATGTGCTTTTGTTGTTGTTGTCGGTACTGTTGAGTAGATTCTGACTCCCATTGACCCTGTCTACAGCAAAGCGGCACCTTCTGGGGCCTTTTTTTTTGCACCATCCTTTCACCTTCCAGCACTGTATCAGACAATGATCCACTGCTATTCATAGGGTTTTCACGGCCAATTTTTTTGGAAGTATCAGGTCCTTCTTCCTAGTCTGTCTTAGTCTGAAAGCTCCACTGAAACCTGCCCACCAAGGGTGACCCTGCTGGTATTTGAAATACTAGTGGAATAGTTTTCAGCATCACAACAACAGGCAGTCACCACAGCATGACAACCAACAGAGGGGTGATGTGGTTCCCTGACTGGAAGATGAACATGATACGTGGTGGTGAGAGAACTAAATCTTGGCCACTAGACCACCAAGGCTGGCTAATAAATGTGTACATTTTAGAAAATTTTGGATATCATATGAATAAAGATATATGTTTATAAGTGTGTATATGTGATATATATTATATATATCTTATCTGGAAAATGTTTGCCCTGCTGTAATGTAAACCATGGACCTTGTTTGATAATGATGTGTCAATATAGGTTCATTGTTCATTATAACAAATGTCCCACTATGGTGAGGGATGTTGATAATGGGGGAGGTTGTGGATGTGTGAAGACAGGAAGTAAATGAAACTCTCTGTACTTTCCACTCAATTTTTCTGTGAACCTAAAACTGCTCTAAAAAATTAAGTTTACTAATTAAAAAAATCCATCAACTAATTTTATCGCTAAAACACAAATAATCAATTGTTAATTTCACTAACTTTTTTCTTTTTTCTCTTGGATTTAATAAACTATTTATGCATAGATCTGGCCATAACAATAAAGTAAAACAGAGTTTAAAGCATTTTACCAAATATTTCTCATCTTTTGAAAAGTTAAAATTAAAATTCATTTTTATTAATGCAAACTAACCTATATGTAAACCATACATCTTTATAATAAGAAAATATTATTTCATAATCTTGTATTGGTGATTTTTTGTTTCAGAGATAAATGCAAATCCATCGCTCTTTCCAGCATAAAGAAACCACTAAAGGAAATCTTTTCACGCTATTTTCAGCTTTCCTGTTACCTCCACAGATTTTATCCATTTGAACTTGTGCAATTCAGAGCAAACCAATTATTTCAGTCTTTTGGTATGCTTATGTTTTAGAATCAAATCAGTGAACTGAACTGGTTAATGGGTAAGGTCAAAAAAAAGATCAAATTTTTTAATAGATTTTCCAATGAAGGAAATTTCCAGTAGGGTAGACCAAAGGGCTAGACTGAAAATAATTTGGTGGAAAAAATCAAATACAACTACAGCCAGTTTAAATAATAATGCAGCTATTAAACTATAATTCATAGAATACAGTTCTAGTTCAGGTTCCTTGTGGATTATTCAGAGAAAGTAAAATCTTATTTAAACCATTTTGTGGTGTTAAGGACAATGAACATTATTAATTGAGACTTTTAAAACACGGAAATTAGAAATGGGTAGACCTAATGGTTGCTCCTCCCCAATTCCAAAATTTGGTATTTTTGTAACCATTTGTTCTTTTTCTGAAGCAATGGATTGAAGGTCCCTTTGCCATAACCCTTCATCGCCAGTGGGAATTATTAACCTGGAGGAAGGCAGGCAGAGGTTGTGGCAGGGAAGAGAATAGAAGCAAAGTACTCGATGAATTTCTTCTTAGACATCCTTCCTCCCTCTTTCCCTGGCAGGTGAAGGCAAGAATTGTGACTTTGTGTTTAAGCAGGACTAAACCCTAAATAGGTCACATCTCTTGTGATCGTCAGAGCAATATTGGAGACTGCAAAGAATGTGAGTGAGGGCCAAGAGTCCTGTTGCTGTGCTCGAACTCCCAAATCTTTGACTATTAGTAAAACCTAAAAAAAGAATCCTGGAACATCTGATGTATATGATTTTTGGGTTATCTAATTTAAAATAAATATATTGTGTACCCTTATATTTCTTCTGGGTCAAACAACCACTTGATTTCCATTATCTCTGTTCCCACAGAAAGCCAGCATCAGATTTAGTGTTGTCTCTGAGATGAATAATTTTATAAATTTTCAATAAATATTTAATTCCACAAGTAAGCTACTTTACTTTTCATATATGTTTTAAGATATTGATATTTACATCATACAATTGAATATTGTGATGATTATTCTTTAACTTTAAGGTGTCATTTAAGGTGCCATTATTGGGAGTGAGCACATAGACTTCCTAAATTATTTTCCTTATCAACACAGCCAGCTCCAACTTGTTTTCCAATATCACAGTAATTTAACAGCTGAGCTGGCAGCAAGACATGGGCCAAAGCTATAAGGAAAGTGAGACCCACAGTCTTTTTAGTAAAGCTAAAATGCTGCTTTTGCATCTCACAATGGTTTTGCAGCTGCCATTCATCTACTCCCCGCAGGATGCCTGTGACCAGTTCAGCTATTTTCTATTTTTACACACAATCTGGAACCTTTTAACAAACTAAATGAAACTTTCCAATAAGAAGCCAACAATTTAATCTTTCACTAATGGCTCACCCTACACCTGTTTGTGCTCATCAGAACTAGGCAAAGTTCTTCTGTAGGTTAAATAATAATCACTGTCTTAAAAGTCTGAAACAAGTAGAGAGTAATCACGGAGGACACAAACCAAATAGGGATCATACGTTGTCAAAATACTCTTTTTCCACATATCCAGAGTAACCTTGTTTAGTAAATTTTTAAAATGGATTTGTACAATATTAAAGCCACAAAACAGGTATTTTCTAATATTGGTATGTTGTTCACAACATATTGCTGAAAAAGATCCCGAAAACAAAATTAAGTGGGAAGGCATCGGATGTGGCCAAATCTTGGTACATTAAGTTGCTTCCAAATAGAAAACTATGCAGAATATCTTAAAATACAGTAATTCCAAATAAACAGTCTACATAGCTATGTCAATTCTAGCAAAAAAAGAATAAATATCCACCTGCAAATATACACATTTATTCTGTCCCCAAATGTTTTTGGCTAGTCATTAGACATGTTCTTGGATGGGTGTTTTAGTTAGAAGGTCATGTAGGAATTATAAAAAAGCTATGTCATTGGATTTTATGTGTTATATTATTTATTGCTGCAAAATCAATTACCCCAAAACTTAGTGGCTTAAAAGAGAATACATTTACAGTTGATTCTCATTATTTTCAATAATTACGTTCTATAAAGTCACTGCAAACACAGAAGTAGTGGATACTGAACCTTGGCTCCTAGGGGGAAAGACAGGCTTAGGTTCCTGTGAGCCTCTGGTCACAAACTTTTCATCCACTCATCAACACATAGCTTTGTTTTATGTGTTACTGCTTAAAGATACCTTATCTCATATACATTGTTGATCATTAACATTGAACACACAGGCAACAGCACTATAATTCATGCCTGAACGATGCTTATCTAATTCATATATTTTCTCCATAAAGCGCATCACAGCCTCCTTGTGTTTAGGAACACTAAACAGCACCTCAGCACTATACTTGGGGCCATTTTGAAAGCAAAATTATAACCCAAATGCACAAAAATGCAAAAAATGTGGCACCAAATAGAGCGTGAGAGGGACCCTTTTTTCCATTAAGAGAGCTGACTGGGGATGGCAGAGCATTCCCTTGATTGACCTCAGCTGGGACCGTGCACACTTGGCCACTCAAGTGGTTGGTGTATCATTCAAAAACGTAACGTAATACATCAACAGAATAAAAGAGAAAGGCATATGACTTTCTCAAGAAAGGCAAAAAACACATTTGGCAAAATTTGACACCCACTCATGATTTAAAAATACTTAAATTAAAAATAAAAGGAAACTTCCTTAATCCAATAAGGGGCATTTATGAAAAGTCTAATGCTAACATCATATTTAATGATGAAATATTAAGCTTTTTTTTCCTGAGATAGGAAAAAAGGCCAAGATGTTCAATCTCACCACTGTATTCAGCATCATATTGGATGTTCTGGCCAGCACAATAAAGTAAAAATACTTTTAAAATACATAAAAACTAAAAATAAGTAAAACAGTCATTATGTGAAAATGTCATGATTGTGTAAATATAAAACTCTGTAAAGTCTACAAAGAACGTAACTAGGACTAATAAGTGAATTGATGAAGGTCACAGGATTCAAGATAAACATATAAAAATAATTAGTATTCATATTTATTAGCAATAAACATTGTCAGTAAAAGTAAGATAAGAAGAAGTATTATGACTAAATCCAATGAAAGATATGCACAACCTGTATACTGAAAAATAGAAAAAGGATTAATGAAGACCTAATGGGATAGGTTTGCCATTTCATGAATTAGAAGTTTCAATATTCTTAAGATGTTCATCTTCTATAAAATGCCCAATTGGTTCAACACAATCTCTAACAAAATACCAATGATACTTCTAATAGAACTTGGTGAGAAAATTCTAAAACTCATATGGAAATGCGAAGAATGTAGAAAATCATCTCAAAAAAAAAATAGAGTTGAAGGAATTACACAAGCTAATTTCAAATCTTACAATAACTGAGACAGTGTGATATTGGTATAAGATAGACAAAGAGATCCTTGAGCAGAATAGAGTCCAGAAATAGACTCACATATCTGGCCAATTGCTAAATAAGTTCGGAAGGTTTTTATTGACAAATGTTGAGTAAACAACTAAATATCCATATGAAATATGAAACTAGCTCCCTGTTTCACACCATACACGAAGATTAATTTGTGATAAATCATAGGCCTAAACTGAAAACCCAGAACCAAAAAACTTCTAAAAGGATCTATAATATCCTTATAACCTTGGCGTAAGCAAAGACTTTTTCATAAGGACAGAAAAAACATAAGACCTAAAAGAAGTGAACTGATTAATTGGGAAACTTCTGCTCATGGAAAGATTCCATTTTAAAAATGAATAGATAAATCACAAGCAGGGAAAATATTCACAAGACATATACACATGACAAAATATTTATATCTAAAATATATAAAAACTCCTACAATTAATAAAATTATGAATAATCCAATTTTTTAACGAATAAATTATTTCAACAGACAATTTCCAAAATAAGATATTCAAATGGACAATAAGCACATGAAAAGGCACTCAAAATTATTTGTGATCAAAGAAACACAAATTAAAATGAAAACAACAGAGGAGATCTTTTCACATCTACTAGAATGGCAAATAAACTATATTAAATATAGGACAAAATGTAGAGCAGTTGAAACTCTCATACATTGTTGTTTAGAGAGCAAAAATGGAAACCACTTTGGAGAATTGTTTGCCAATTTCTTATTAAAGTTAAACATACATCTACTCTACCACCCAGCAATTCTACTCTTGGCATTAACATATAAGAAATGAAAATAAATATCTGCAAGAAGGCTTGTATAAGAATATTCATAACAATTTCATTCATAGTAACCAAAACGAGGGAACAACCCAAAAGTGTATAAACAAGAGAATGGACAAACTGGGATAGTTTCATACAATGGAATACTCCACAGCAATGTAAAAGAACTATCAATACACACAGTATTCCCACAAACATTTTGTTAAAAGGAAAAGCCCAGACACAGAAGAATACGTTTAATCTGAGTCCATTTATATGCAGTCTGAGGATTCACAAAACTCATCTTTGTTAATAAAAATCAGAAAATCATTGCCGAGGGAAGGGGAGTTGAAATCAACTGGAAAGAGACATGAGGGAATTTTCTGAGGTCAAGAAAACGTTCCAGATATTGTTTGTGCTGTGATTGCACCTGTGCATAAAGTAGTCAAAACACATCAAATTGAACCCTTAAGATTTGTGTATTTTATTGTGTGCCAGTTATGTATCAATTTAAAAAACACTGAATTCACTTTATCCCTGAATCTGATTTTAGTCTATTGTCTTCTTTCTTGGTAAATGACAGTGCAAACAGTTCCTTCAGCCAAAAGCCTAGAAATTTTCTTTGAATCTGTATAGCCCTATTTCCCATCATCCGAATCTTCTTGACTCTGTCTTGTAAACACTTTTCCAATCCATCTACATTTTTCCATGAGATTGCCATCCCTTTTCCCAAGTTACCATCACAATCCTTTTGGACTAGTAACCTCCTAACTGGTCCCTATGCCTCCGCTTTTGCCTTGCAATCTACTCTCCACAATTTATATAGGATGATATTTTATAAACACAGAAATATTGAAACTTTTAAGATATTCACACTGATTTTATGAAAAAATAACAAAATATTTGAGATTGTAAGATTTTCTACAAAGTCATACACAGCTCAAGACTAAATTTGCATCATACTTACTTCTATGAAAATCAAGTAATAGCCTGACCTCGCAGATATATAACAAAAAATTCAAGAATACTAACAACTTACTGACTCTCAAAGATTTGTCAGGAACTATACTAGATGTTTATATACAAAATCTCTAATTTCATCAACCTCCAATGACGAAACAGAAGTTTAGACAGGTTAATAACTTCCAGAAAGTTAAATTCACGTGTGCTGAAGCTGAAACTTAAATTCAGTTCTGTCCGGCTCTAAAGTCTGTCTGCTGAATTTCAACGATGTTACTGGGAATTGTGTCCATGGATCTTTGGCTGCATAGAGAAGTGATTTATATGGCTGAGTATGATAATTACAGGAGCCATACTGGCTTGGTCAATACCAACTATTTTTCTTATGATTCTTACTGATCACCTCCCAATAAATAACATTTGCATGGGAACTCCCCAATAATAAGGTCTCCATGTGTGTCAATTTATGTGTTCCCTTTTGTAATCCTCATGAAAACAGAAGAATATAGGGAGGCTTCCAAAAAGGAGCAGAGTCCACATAATTTATTAGAAGACCACAAAGGAGCATTTTCTAAAGTCAAGAAAGTGACTGCGAAAACAGTACTAATGGTCAATTTCTGGGAAAACAATGGGAAGGGAAGCCCCTGAGATATTTTTAAAATGTTAAATGAGAATGTGCATTTTGAGACCATTGACAGACACGCTCATATGATCCTTCCCTTTAATTCCATGTACTCTCCAACAGCATTTAATCCCCACCTCAATAAAAAGTAATACAAAACAGACGACAGAAATGACAGAAGCATATGATGCCCAGAGTAGGAACTTGAGAGACATTTGGAAAGATATGCTTCAAGAAATACAATCACCACTGTGCACTAAAAGTACAAAGAACATTTATGTTTTTTTAGGACATAATGAAGGCAAGAAGCAATTTTCTAATAATAACCGAATACATCTCAGTCTTTTGGGAATGGGGGGTTTACTTCTTTTTCTCATTTATACTTCAATATAAGTTTTTGTGCAAAGTGAGAGTGTGGGAAGGAAGAAGGTTGGTGTAACGTGGCTTGAGTAGAGTTGTTGAATTTCGCATTGTGGCCAAGAGAAAGTAGCAAACCAGGAGACACTGGGGTGCATAGGATACTGTTAGCAACGTGATGATCTGGCAGGTTCATGGGAAAACCTTGGAGACAAGTTTTAAATGAAATGTATGTAAAAACGTATCAGTTGAGACAATCTCACTTTGGCAGACGTGGAGCCTATATCATAGCCTATAATAACACGTGTCTCTACAGGCCCTGAAGAGCAGATATTTTGGAGAGAAGAGTCACAATGCATCAATGGCTGTGTATTGGCACTAGGGTCCTGACTAACTTCTTCTTTGTTATAATATATTCAACTCTGCTATTAGAGCCGCATTCTGATTATCACTAAAAATATTCTTCAAAGGGTTTAGTGACAGAAATGGGGAAATACAAACATATATAGTTTTCTTAAAAAGCTGTAATGTAAGTGACCATTATACTTTTGCTCAAATGCAAGGTCTTATTTCAAAACTGAAGACGTGGTAGCTCAAAATTAACCAATCACACTGCACTGTGGAAGCATATTTCACTAAGAATGTAAATATGTCTTATATTTGCACTAAGGATGGTTTCAGGAAGCAAGAGGCAGTTTCTCTGTAAGATTTAATGGTGCTAGTATAAGCAAATATTATTCAGATTGAGTAATTGATTCTCCAATTTGTAGCAAAATACTTATACACACAGAATCAAAAGTTTTCAAGAGAATTGAACTATATGGTCTGTTATGGACTGACTGTTTGTACCCCTCTAAAATTTATATGTTGAAGCCCTAATCTCAAATGTGGCTGTATTTGCAGATGGGGCCTCTAAGGAAATAAAGGTTGAAAGAGGCCATAAGGGTGAGGCCTTATTCAATAAGATTAGTGTCCTCATCAGATGAGACACCAGAGTTCTCTCTCTCCTTCTCTGTCTTCCTCTTTCTCCCTCTCTCCATCCTATTCACACACCAAGGAAAGGCTATGTGAGGACATAGCAACAAGGGGGCTGTCTACAAGCCAGGAAGAGACCTTACCAGAAACCGAATTTGCCGGCCCCTTGATCTTGGTCTTTCCAGCCTCCAGAATGGTGAGAAAATAAATTTTATTGTTTAAACCAACCAGTCTTGGGTATTTTGTTATACCAGCCCTAACTGACAGATATAGAGTCCCTTCCACTTCAAGGTGCCAAGGCATTAGATGTGCAAATGCTGCTTCCCTAAGAAAAGTCATAAGAAATTTCTTAGTGATGTAGGTCTTTGGAAAGTATTTGTTTATTGTTTATACTTAGTCAAGGCAATTATGAACATAAGCACTTCCTAAAAAAATTTTCAAACAATTGCAATTGAACATAAAAATATCACCTCAAATTAGATGCCTGCATATGTGGTTTTATCTTCCTAAATTTAATAGCCGGAATACATCATTTCACTATGTCAATATGTTTTCCAATGGTAAATATTTTCCCTTCATCGTGCATAACTACTTGGTGCTAATGAAGGCTAAGAGACTTGTGTGAACAGCTGAAAAATATCTATGTCTGAGTAAGGCTGTTGGTAAAAACCAATTTATTTTTTGTAAGGAGACACTGCTTTCTGGCAATACCCAGGAGAGATATTGATAATTGATTATTGCCTATATGCAAATCTGAAAACTACCTTATAATTATGAAATAGTTTTCCATAAGAATCTCAGAGAACTACACAAAATATACATAACCTAGGTAAAAAATATTTTTTTTAATTTAAAGCACCTCCAGGACACTTACAACAGAGGCATGTTGATTTGAAGTGAACTGAGATGATTTGAATTAAATTTAATATCTTATTTGTTCCTATAAAATATAAGATACAGTCAAGACAAGTCACTTACCAAGTATGGTAATTATATAGTGTTTTTCATCTAATAAATATCCCTCATAAACCAAAAATTTAGTTTTTATTCCAAAAAATAAGGAATACTTGCCCTAAGAAGAACAAGAGAAATTATAAGGACAGAGATCAACTACAAGTAATCTAATTTGCCATCATTTCCTCCCATTTCTACCTATTTTGTAAGGTGACTCAGCCAAGGAGAGACTGCAACTACTTCTTACTCAAGAGGAGGTTCTGGACGCTTTTGCAGTGTTAAGTGATAAATTGTAAAGACCTGCATGCCTATCATACAAATATCAAATGAACATACATCAGAGAATTTATTTAACTCATCATTAAAGTGAGGTAACTGGTAAGACATTACTATCGGTTCAAGGGAGAAATCAAAGCACTACAACTTTATATGGACTAAAGGGATGTTGAAATAAACTTGCAAATGACTTGAAACTGGCTTTTTTCATGGGGGTAGTTGAGGAATGGGCAATGAAGGAAATCAACTCAATCTCCACTTGACACAATTTAATTGCATGTTTATTGACAAGAATTATTTCTCATTGCTAACTGTTATCTAGAATTTGCAGTTTTAAAACAGCTCAAAGGAAAAGAAAAACTAGAATCAGTAACCCAGAAATGCATGACAGTCTAAACAATGCATCGTTTTTCATTAGAGGTTCCTAGTTATTTGCTGTTGTTGTTGTTTCCAAATGTCCTAACATTGGCCTTCCCTGGCTACTTAGCTGCTACGGGTATTCTGGAAATACCAAATCCAGACTACGCCTCTGTGACAGCAACTGCAGGAGTGACTAGAGCAGCTTTGCAGACTAGTCAGTGTTTGATCCATTAGGATGGTAAATTCAACTCTAGGACTTTTCTTCCAAGTTTCAGCTAAGGGCCACTATCCTCACATTACCGAAACCACGGAGATGTGACCGCAGTCCAAGAGGACAGATCAATCAAGTTCATAATGTCCACACAGTGTAGGGAAATCTTTGTGCTCTGATGGAAAATTTTATGTTTTCTATAGTGCATTGTTTTGGGTTATCTAATGTTGATTCTATGGGAGCTATTGTACAAAATAATTCTTGTCTATCGACATGCAAATAAGTTCTGTGAAATGGCAACCTTCCCCTGCTGTGGGAAAGCCAATTTTGCCTCTATTTCTACATTAATTTCAACGTCGCATGCTTCTATATAAATTTGTGCTTCTTTGACTTCTCTTTGAACAGCTGCAACATCTTATTTTCCTCATTAACGAGTTAAATAAAATCTTTAATAAGTACTCATTTTTATATCAGTATGAGAATCATGATTTTTACTTTCCCTTGAAAATCATTCTTTAACAACAGCAACAGCAAAAATGTATAGTATGATAACCATGCTATACCTTAGCCAACAATGCCTTGATTACAGCCCAAACATATGGTATTGTGTTATATCCATTTCTGTTAAGCCTAATAAATCAGCACTCTCTTTAAAGATGAGAGAGTTGCGTTGGACACTATCCAGGGAGGATAACATAAGCCTTTTGCTCTGGAAATCACACAAATATCCATAAGACATCTATACCTCTCAATAACTTACTATGTACCCTGCCCAATGCAATGAGGAAATTAATTCTATTTTATAGAAAGAAATAAGTTTGCATTTGGACTATAGGGAAAGAAGAGTATATGCCAAAATAAAAAGTTCATTATTCTAGAAACAATGGTTCATAAAGTGGAAATTCAGGAGAAGAAATAATGATGCAACAATACATTAATTACCTTTAAGCTCTAGTTAATGCCATTATTAAGAATACCAATAACTATATATAATAACTGAAATTTTAAAAATAGGGCATCTGTATCAGTGCAAGTTTTATGCACAGGCAGTGGAATGTTGGTTGCATGATGGAATTAATGACTGCAACTTGATTCTCCAGGTCCAGAGAACTCCCCTACTGATGCTTGAAACACCAACATACTGTGCTTTTTTTCTTCTTTTAATTAGACTTCTTCTTAGGACTTTTAAAAATCTATTATTTAACTACAATTCTGGGAAGAATAATACAGCAATTCCTTTACACCTCACTATGAATGCACATATCAGATCGATTTCCTTGAGTACCAATAGAAACTGGAATAATGTTGATAACATTAAACCTAATGGTGAAGGTGAGAGAGGAGAGAATGTTCATGGGGCATTCTAAGAGAGATTAAGTTGTCTGAATCAGAAACAAATGTAAATTTAAAACCTTTTGGTCCAAATCAGTACCAGCCAAATTTTACCAAATCAAAAGTCTGTATATTTACTTTCTACTTGGGCAAATTAAACCCCTTTTATTGACAATATACATACTCACAATGTTAAAGAAAATCAGAGCTGGACAATAAAGTGGTAAAAACAGATTTCACTCAGAAACTGTTGCAATAGGGAAAAAGAAACCTCAGTATAGAACTGGGCTCAATTCCAAACAGAATGGGCAAGTGGGAATTTATAGCCAAGGAATAGGGTGGAGACCATTGGCTGGAAAGTTCACAAGAGGAAACATCAAGAAAGAGAGAGGATTCTGGGGCCAGCCCCGGGGCCGAGTGGTTAAGTTCACGCTCTCCGATTCAGCGGCCCAGAGCTTAGCCAGTTCTGATCCTGGGCACAGACATGGCACCGCTCATCAGGCCATGCTGAGGCATCCCACATGCCGCAACGAAAAATATACAGCTATGTACTGGGGGACTTTGGGCAGAAAAAAGAATAATAAAATCTTTAAAAAAAAAAAAATGACCGAAAAGAGAGGATTCTGGTTAAATCGCCTTGATAAAATTCTTGCTGAGGTCAGGCCAGGGAGATCAGATACTAAGTATGGGGGGTAAGAAATCTGACTTATATCAAGGGTGATCAGATATTGATGATGATCAGATTTCAAGGATGAGGGATTCACGCTACAACTGGGTGATTCAAGCCTGACCAGGACAGACACTGAAGGTGACGGCCCAGAGAGGAGTTAGAGGACCTGACTAGAGTCAGGTAAAGAAGAGGTTTTGTTAACAATGATGCATCCAATACTCCTCTTTAAATGCAATCAAGTAAAACATAATAGGGTGAAGAGACAGGGGTTTGGTCGGTGGGATTTTCTCCAAATTGAAACTTCTGTCTGCTTAAGTGAATAAATCTCAAATAAACAATTTATTGAGTTGCTAAATGAAGAGAAGAAGGGTCTAAGAGCACACCAGACAGCCAAGAAGGTCTTTCCATAAAACTTCAGCAGCGAAGTCACTCACTCTAAGATGTATAAGTCTGCATCTGTCACATAATCTCTCTAGAGAATAGTTCTTAAAATTATGGAATATCATACTGGCAGATTCCACTTCTACTGCCACTCCTGATGGATCTAATTGGAAGTAGGATGATTACATGAAAAGTCATATCTCATTCCCAATTCCACCAGAGCAGAAAGGAATAATTCAGAGAAGAATATCCAACCCTAAAACAGGCAAATGTTTCTGAGATTAGACGTGATTTTATTGCTATTTTACTTTTAAAGTTTTAGCAGGTATTACTGTATATATCAAATTACCTCAATGTAATTTAGTCTCTTATAAAACACTGCACCACTTAGCCTAGTTCTTTCCAACACCTTCATCAGTTTTCCCAAACTGATAGCCAAAGAGGGTCATTTGTTTCATTTCTTGATCTCCTTTTTCACCTCCTGTTGAATGATTCCTGTTTAATACATTCCATGAGCTGATACTACAGAATGTGAAGGAATGCAAATGCTGTTACTGGTACCATTGGAATAATATTATAATTGCCATGAAATGAACAAGGGGCCTCTAAGTATACACAATAATAGACAAAGATGCACAGTGCTCTGCTTACAATGGTTTAATGACATCAGTTTTATGTTTGGGATTTCCAGCATTTCTCGTATTATACTGTATGTCATATTAGGTAATTAGTAAATTGATTGATTCAAACTGCACAGGGTGGTCTTAAAATCCGACTATACTTGTGCTGATCTGTATTTACTTTTGTCTTTACATTCTTTTATGACAGGAAATGCCCTTGAATATTACTCGGTAAATAAGACAGGTATCAGTTTTCCATCAGAACACTACTAACATCTTGGGATTGAAGTTCTTCTCCTCAGATGGCCCTGGATTTAAAATGTGGATTAAATCTCTCTGTCATAATCTATTCTCCAAAATAAACAGAGATGCACACTTAACACATGCTAGATGAGCTTATGGAAATGCATCTAATCAGATGTGACACTTACAGGGCACTTGAGGGCAATAATATCCTAAAAAATAGTAGAGGAAAGAAAAGAAAAGCAGGAAAATTACTTCTGAGCTATTCATTCTTCAGACGAGAGCAATGTTATTTCATTGTTATACTGAAAAGCAATATCCACAATATGACTAAAAAGCAATATCTACAAATACAGTCAAGCATCACTTAACGATGGGGATATGTCTGAGAAATTCACTTAAGGTGACTTTGTCATTGTGCAAAAAGCATAGTGTTCTTACACAAACCTAGATGGTAGAGCCAGCTACACACCTAGGCCATATTGTATAGCCTATTGCTCCTCGGCTACAAACCTGTACAGCATGTACTGTACTGAATACTGTAGGTAATTGTAACACAGTGGTAAATACTTGTGTATCTAAACATATCTAAACATAAAAGAATACAGGAGGGGCCTGCCCCATGGCCCAGTGGTTAAGTTCATGCGCTTTGCTTCGGTGACCCAAGGTTTCACCAGTTCAGATCCTGAGTGTGGACATGGCACTGCTCATCAGGCCATGAGGCAGTGTCCCACATAGCACAGCCAGAGGCACTCACAACTAGAATGTACAACTATGTACCAGGGGCTTTGGGAAGCAGAAGAAGAAGAAGAAAAAAAAGATTGGCAATAGATGTTAAATCAGGTGCCAATCTTTATTTAAAAAAATACAGTAAAAATATGGTGTAAAAGATGAAAAATGCTACACCCATACAGGGCACTTACCATAAATGGAGCTTGCAGGGCTGGAAATTGCTCTGGATGAGTCAGTGAGTGAGTGGTGAGTGAATGCGAAGACCTAGGACATTACTGGAATGTCTCCAGGGGCAATAACATGCATGGAGCTGCCATCTCCTATGAAAACAATGCCTTCATCTGGAATAGCTCCTGAAGGACCCACCTGAGGCTCTTGAGGAAGTGTCACTCTCCTCACTCAGAGGTATGTCCATGGTGGTTTGCTTGATTTGTTTATCATCTTATCAGATTTGCTTGTAAGCAGATAATATACCATGAACATTCCTCTCTATTAATGAAAACCTTTTCATGTTGGGGTCTATGTTTTCAAACATTTTAAGGAGCTTGTGGAAGTCTGCAAAAGCTTCTGCTAAACCCTTCACTGTGAATTTTCTTGAATGTTCTTCTTTTTCTTTTCCTACAGTTTCCTGTTCTTTTCCCTCTTCTCGCCTACATGTTCCTATTCCAGTTCCAATAACTCCTCATTAGTCAATTACTCAGGAACCACCTCTAGGAGCTCCTCAATGCCATCCTCATCCACACCCAGGTTAAACTTATTTCCCATCTCAATCACAGTCTTATTGATTTTTGCAACGTCCTCATCCTTGGCAAATCCTTTGAAGTCATGGACAAATCTCTTGAGTGTCTTCTTCCAGATACCATACATACACTCCTTGGTGACATCATCCCAAGCCCAAGAAAGGTTCTTGATGCAATCATAGATATTATAATCCTTCCATAATTGCAACAGTGTTTTCTCAGTGTCTTCCTCAATTGCAGCAATAGCCTGGGCAAAGGTCTTCCTCGGGTAGTAAGCTTTAAAAGTTGCTATAACTCCTTGAACCATTGGTTGGAACAAAGAGATGGTGTTTGGAGGGAGAAACACTGCTTTGATATTGGGATGAAGATGACCAATAAAAGGAGGATGTCTGGGAGCCTTATCAAAAATAAGCAAAATCTTGAAGGTATGTTATTCTCCAAACAGTTCTTCTCCATGGCATAGCAATTCAGGAGGGCATCTTGGAAAGGGAGCCGTGTCATCCACGACCTCTTATTGCTCCTGTAGTACACTGGTAGTGTGTGCTTATTGATATACTTGAAGGCCCTGGGGTTCTCACTGTGCCAGATCACAAAGGGTTTCAATTTGTAGCCTGCAACATTGCCCCCAAGCAAGACAGTTATCCTGTCCTTAGAAGTCTTGAAACTTGGCATTGACTTGGCCTTCTAATGGAATAAAGTCCTTTCAGGCATCCATTTCCAGAATAGGGAGACTCATCTGGCAAGTAATTTTCCTCCACAATCAGTTTATCTAGAGATTCCAAAACTTCCTCAGCTGCTTTCACATCAGCACTAGCAGACTCATCATTCACTTTCACGTATGTGATGAATAATGATGCTTAAATTATTTAAACCACACAGAGCTAGCAGTAAATTCAAAATCATAGTTGGGTCCAGCCTTTTCTTTCAACATCACAAACAAACTTCTTGCTCTGGCCGTGATCGTCATGTATCTGAGAGGGATACGCTTCTCTGTCCAGTCTTCAACCCAGGTCATTAAAAGTTTCTCCATGTCCGATACAGGCCCTTCTCAAATTTTTGTTGATCTTGTTGTCTTCAATGAAGCAGATCCTTTAACAGCTTCCATCACTTTGTTCTTGTTCTTCAAGATCGTAGCTATGGTAGAATAAGACGTGCCTGCCTGACGAGCAACAATCATCACCGATTTTCCACCTTTGTAGTTATTAATCACTGTTAATTTTACTTCCAGGTCAATCACTCAATGTGGCCTCCTACTGGCAACATTAGCAATGGAGTTTTTATGCTCAGGGGCCATGATGAACAAAGCAACATGAGATCAAGTCAAGCACAAGAGAAAATGATGGAATCAAGAGACTCAGTAAATATGAGATGTATGAAGCTGCTGCCAGTGTAACAGAATACTGTTTTACAGCAAACTTTTCTTATAAGGAGAAAGAGTACACTCTAAAATAGTGATAAAAAGTATAGTATAGTAAATACACAAACCAGTAAGATAGTCAATTATTATCATTAAGTATTATGTACTGCACATAATTGTATGTGCTATACTTTTATACAACTGGCAACGCAGTGGGTTTGTTTACACCAGCATCACCATGACCGCCTAAGTAATGCAGTGTGGTACTGTGTCAAGACAGCTGCAAGATCACCAGGCAAGAGGAATTTTTCGGCTCCATTATAATCTTGTGAGACCACCATCATATATACAGTCTGTCGTTGACCGAAATCTTGTTATGTGGCACATGAATGTAGTAATTTCACAATTGAATATATAAAGTTATTTGGACAGAAGCTCTTCTTTATTACACTTGATACATATTTATTCCAAGTGGAATGGAAAATAGGAAAAATGTACGGAATTTTTTCTTTCTTTTCTTAGGTACTTTGATTTGTGGCATAAGTTCTCTTTACGATTTTTTTTCAAATAAAATTGTTTTATCTGCATAACCTAGTGATTTTATGACCCCTGGAAGCATTTTCTCCAGGTGTACTTTATAATATGATCTTAGTATTTCAGAGTTTTCTTTTTTATATAATTTCAGGCACTTGGAGAACCTGAGGGAAATCTCTTAATAGTCAAGGAGGTCATTAGGAGTCGGCAGTACAGTTTTATAGTTCAGTGATGTAAACCATTACTCTTTTCAGATGTTGAAAAGATCATGCTCACCTCCATTGGACTGTCATTAGAAAGGAGCTTCTGTTACACTTCTGTAAGTCGGACATCATGAGCATCATTTACATGATTGTGTCTTATAAGTGCAGCATTTAAAGCATCATATCATCGAGATTACTTTATCATAGTCGAAGCCCAGATTCCAGCAATACTTTGTTAGGTGTTGGCTAAGCACTGTGATGGATACAATGAATAAGGAGCACGCATTTGATTTGGAAGATTGCATCTGAAAAGATAATTCACAAAGCATGGTGGAGTAGAGCCAAAGACTTGAAACGAGTAGGTGCTCTATCATAGCAGTGTGACATTGGCCAAACCTTCAAAACATTGCTGAGCTTGAATTTCCCATGTTAAGTGACTTAACCAGGGACACATCCAGGGCTACTGTAAAGATAATCTGATGCCATGTAAGGTGGTGTATAATCTGGAGATACAGTTTTTGTTTTTTTTAATGTTGATAGAAAAGGGCAAATAGAGAGGAAGAGGTTGAAGAAAGACAACATTATTGAGGAATCGTCATTATGGAAAATCTTAGTAGGAATAGGATTTAAGCACAAATTGAGGGTTAGTCTCAATCTCAGTCTAAGAGACTGAGGAAAAGAAGATCACTCTAAAGGCAGACATAGATATGTTTACAGGAGGGTGGGGAGTTAATAAAGAAAATTCATGCTAGGTGGTTCATCTTCTTCTCTTTCTGAAATAGAAGTCAATGTTGTCTCTAATGTTGCAGGGGAACGAGCTAAAATGCAGGAGGTAAAAATGGAAGGATCAGGATAGTTGTTGAAATAAATGAAAGAACAGCTGTAAAATGTGTGATTGTCTCTGGTTTTAAAATTCAACAGGTGTAGGGACGTAGAAGTCAATTGTTAATATTTTAAATTTGCAAGGGGATTTTAGGGGATGACACAAAAGGTCAAGGAGGCAAAGGAATTAAGCTGTGAGCCAAAGGATGCTTGAAGTGAACTGAGTGTTTAGAAAAGGAAGGAATGCCTAAAGTAAGCCCAGAGACTAAAAGAAAAAGTTGGATGTCAAGAGACTGAAAATTTCAACAAGATCAAAGAACAAGAAGGTAGGAATACCAGCATGATGTCTGAGAAGAAATGATGCTGTAATAAGAGGGAAGATAATGGAGCTTAAGCTTTCTAATCCTACTGTGTGGACGTTCCATTTCAGGTGAGGGCAAAGTTCAGGAGATGGCCATGGAGCTAAGTTACTGAAGGGAAATATAAGTGAAAGACATTGGCATAGAGGAAATTAAGGAGCCATGAGACTCAGGATATTTGGAGGTATTTACATGGTGAAATCACATAGCATAATAGAATATGGAGGGGTGAGGATGACTGTGAGATGGGAGTCATTGTCCTCAATAAATGCCTGAAATGTGAATGAAATTGTATATTTTACTTATGTAACTTTGCATAAAAGTACACGAGAAGTGAATGAAGGGAGGATACAGACAGAGTGGTAAATGGTTCCAGTTCCATGTTGAAAGCTTTTTGTACAAGTTTTGAAGTCTTAGGCGAATGATAGGACTCCCAGTCTGGAAACAAGTGAGGAGCCCCAGGGAATAAGCCTCTCCACCGAACAGATCTACAAGGAAATGATGCTCTCAAGGGATAACCAGGCTTCTGATTATTCCCAGAAATAATCATCTGCTTCTGTAATAAAATGTAGATAATATAGATAACCTTCTATAGCATAATGTAATCAAATGTACTATTTGTAACTCTCAAAATGTTGTTTCTAGTCATAGACAATAAAAAAAATTATAGACCCTCATATATGACTTGTTCACTTAGGAATTCGAACAAGTATTGAATCGTGCTGAATCATAGTACCTAAACATTAATTATACTAATTTAATGACATTAACATTTGCCTCTTTTTCTTGCTCCCTTTGTCTAATTGAGACATTTGTTACGTGAACTAAATGAATTCTTGACATAATATGTTTCTTTGCATTATTGCTTTTGTCAAAGTTTTGCCTCTATTGTCCATCATGTTTTCACATTTGAATTTGAAATGTACATTAGTATGATAAAATGGTTTCCCAGTTATTTTCCCATGAGCTGCTTCTCATTTAGTTAAATACGTCTTCAGGGGGCTGAGACGCCACTGATTTCAAAGTGAGATCAGCATGCAGATGAGGTTTTTAGACCATATTGAATAATGAGAAATTGGACTCCTCTTCACTCTTCCCCAAGAGGGGAAGGCTGCATCCAGCGGAGCCAAGAAAAGAAAACACCAATGAAAAAATATAGAAACCAAGGGAACAGCAGGTAGAAGAATTAGTCATGGTTGCTCTGAAGGATAAAATTTTACCTCCACTGTACTGCCAAAAATACTGAATGATTTAATACAACATGTTATTCTAGCTTTTACCAAAAAAATAGGCTTCTGAGATTTTCTTTCTTTTATGCCCTTGTGTTTTCTTGACTCTTTTACCTGGTTCCAGTTTCCTTAGATATTCAGGGGATAACATTTTTAGAGCACTTTGTCAAGACTTACCCACACGAGTCCTATTGACCTTGATCAAGGCCGCAAGGCAAAATCCCCATCCATACTTCAAAAATTAACTTGATATTTCCAGTCATATTTTCATCTGGTTTTGCTATTCCACATATGAGAGTTATTTCTCTGAAAGGTTTGATTTACTTCCACTAATTATTATTAAAAAATATAGTACCCTGTGAAACAATTGTAACCAAATACCAAATGAATGAAAACAGATGGTATTGTAATCTAGAGAAAGAATTTGACCCGGGTGCCTGTAGGGAGTAGACGGGGGTGGGGTTGGGGGATCTAGCATACCATATAGAGAGAATTTTCTTAAATTACCTTCAGAAAGTTAACAAGAAAAGTGACTGAAATAAGTTTTGCTATTATCTCTCTGTTTTAGATGTGTTAGTATTTCTAGGGTAAAGCATCTACAAACACAATCCAGAACTAAAATAAATGGCTTTGTTTTATGGTTCTTCAACTATGTTTGGGTCCATGTCAACAAGGTACCAAGTGAATTTAGAAACTATGAGATCTGGATGATAAAAATGAGAGTGAGAATTAAACAATTATTTGAATAACTCATTCAAAATTTCCTTCAATAATTAGGAAGTTTATGACTTTGTTATTGTTTTAGCATGTCTTTGTATACTATCCACTCAAGATCAAAACAGTTGGTCAGCTTCATCAGCTCCTTTAAACAAGGCATCTAGGAAGTAAAAAGAAATCTGAATATCTGAGGACAAGACCTTTCACCACGTTGGAGTCCTTTGGTCTCATTAACATCTACTAAAAAGGTGCTGAAGTGAGGACCTACTCTGGAAAAGCAGGCCTGCAGGGCACAAGATGAAGATCTAAGGTCAAGTTCGCCAGATATTAATCCATCAAAAGTACTCTGCCTGAAAAGCCTAGTTCAAGATCCCCATGAGGCAATGTACTTAACACCTCCCAAACTCGCTTCTCAGCACAGATTACCCTTAGCCACCAGACGGAATCTTGAAAAAGTGTTGCAATGTAATCAGGCATCAAAGTTAAAGTGAATTTTACAAACAGCACTAAGGCTAACTATATTTCAAACCACTTTTGGCATATTTCTTTTGTCTCCTCCTTTCATTTTGCCAGCAGTCGTTGATTTAAAAGGTTGTGTGAATGTGTGTATTTTTTTCTAATGTAACATTTACAGAGAAAGCACTTATGTAAATAAACCTTTTGAAAATGAGGCTGTCATGATTAAATGTGGGCATATGCCACGGAAAATACTGTTCTTTTTCTTTAAGACTATGTTAAGGAAAAGTTATTTAAATAAATTTCAAGTAAACATTTTATACATATATACACTATTATAGACATTCAATTTTCTACAATATTATAGAAAAGCACGTGAGTACTTGTAGACTGGAAATATCTATCGTACTTTTCCTAGTACAAAGATCACAGGGAGCACACATGCTCTCATATTCTTATAACATATTTTTTCATGTTAAAATACCAGAGCCAACTCTGGCTGCCTATTTTTACCATGCTGTGTAATTCCACAGGTATTGACACATGTCACTTGTGATGCAGCCATATTTGGCCAACTCTCTGTGCTCACCAGGGAAGAATCAATCTTCAGCTCTCATTAGGTGGTAGAAATAGACCATTGGCATAAAAAATTATTTTTGAAAATAAATAAGAGAATTTTCTGCCTGGGGACTACACCACTGCTGTTGTCCAGTAATTTGAATTATTGAATGGGCTAAAGAAAAGACTTATCTATTCTTCTCCTTTTGCCCAGACAAACCGCCTGAAATGCAAGTTGATTTTTTAAAATTCTTTTATCCCCTCAGCCTGGTAGGATTTATCCTTGAACGTTCTGTTCTTTGCACTCTGCGTGGAGTGCTGCCATGTATTTATCTAGCAATCTCTAAAAAAAATAGAGAACTTTAAAGAAAATAAAGACTACAAAGCCCCTAATATCTGCCAAACTATTAACCATGATGTGCAATTGTGAGATGGCTTGACAGAGAACTTGACAGAAAGCTGAAACTTTTCATTTCTATAAAGTCTTTCCTGATCAACAGCTTCAAAGTTGTTCTCTCCTTGTCTGCAGGGCACCAGACATATGAATGATAAACAGGAAAATGCATGTAGTGATTTTAATTTTATTAAATTCTATGCGTGTTTCTTAAGCATCTACTACTATGTGCAGATTGCATGTAGCCTATAAAATCCATTTCTTCACCGGTCAGTTCAACACTAAAACCTCAGTTCAGCATCAACTTCCAACAGTTTTTTTTGTCTCCCACCTCCCTTACCACCTGTTTGGTCAAGTTCACCTCTGGTTTTGCCATGTTTGCATCTATGTCATTGCACTGACCCCACTGGATTGCAATTGCTTATTGTAATTACCTCTCACTCTAAGAGGTTTCTTTGAGGTCAAGGACTCTGTCTTATTCCATGTTGTGCAGAGACTAGCACAGCGACAGAGTTGACTGAATAAATGCATTCTCTCATTCAATTGAATGAATAAATGAGTGAATTAAGATACAGTCAAGAAGTTTGTAACCTCATAAGGCAGATGAGTGCAGATACTACCATAATGTAAGGTAGAATTTAATAAATAGCTCAAGAGAGTTAAGTAAAATGCTCTAGTCTCGTTTAGAGTAGTAGAAAAGGTACATTTGTGTGATGATAAATAAAGGTGACTTTTGAGATCAACCTTACAAAACGAGTAGGATTTCAACAAGAAGAAACGTTTCAATGGTAACATCATAAAGAGGAACAACAGAAGCAGAATAGTATGTAGCAGGCAAGATGGAAGCATAACATAGCAATTAAATACGATGTTGGGCAAGTTACCTAACATCTTCATGCCTTGTTCTTTCTTTTTTTTTTGCTTTTTGCCTGGTGTAAATGAGGATAACAATGGTAACTACCTCATGGAATCATTTTGAGGATTAAATGATTCCATACGTGTAATATGCTTGACACATGATAAGCATTCAAAAAATTGGCTAATGTTACTTTTAGCTAATCACAAAGAGCCCCATCTCACTACTCTGGAATCTACGTGCAGGGAAATGACGGACCCTAGACGTTGAAAGAGGCTGTGGTCATACTATGGAGAGTATAAAATTCCAGAATTGAGGAGTTTGTCCTGAATTTGTAACACAATAGGGAGAGACACGGTTTTACTGTGCCTCAATTTAATGCAGTTAAATGTACACCTGACGTTGGCCACAAATCTCTGTCTGTTTTTCAAATAAATGGGAAAGCCCTGAAGGCCCAGACTATATTGCGCACTACCCAGCACAGCACCTCGAATTTATTAAATGTCAAATAAATCATTAGTAATCGATTCACGGACCAAAGAGATATCTTTACACCATCACTCTAGAGAACTAAATAGCCGATGAAAAGTTTCTTTCCATCCCTTATTCAGAGGTATTAACAAAAAACACTCCTAGAGTCAGACGTGTTTTGCCGTGGGAATTGACTGGGGCACTGCTAGGATCAGAGATGAAACAAGTGCTTTCTGCTCCATAATACTCTTTACAGACAAGTTTATTCCCAGGAGAAAGGATGCATATTAGAGAGGTAATGAGCATCTATATTAATATATAAGGAATGCTATATAATTGTAAATTAAGCTTTCCACAATCCATGACACTTACAAACCCTATCTTAACAGGTAATTTGCCATGAAGGATTTTAGTATATTCACACATCAAACCACTGAAGGCAGAGAAAAATCAATATGAAATATGAAAATAAAAACTATAAAAATCATTATAAAATATGAAAATAAAAACAAAAGTATCAGAGGCTAGCCCAGTGGCATAGAGGCTGAGTTCACACACTCCGCTTTGGTGGCCTTGGATTCGCCGGTTCAGATCCCAGGCACAGACCTACACACCCACTTATCAAGCCATGCTGTGGCAGTTGTCCCACATAAAACAGAGGAAGATGGACATGGATGTTAGCTCAGGGCCAATCTTCCTCAGCAGAAAAATGAGGATTGGCAGCAGATGTTAGCTCAGGGCTAATCTTCCTCAAAAAAAAGAAAGAAAAAAACATAAAATTACAAAAAGTAATTAAATAAACAAAATGTATATATATTTGAAATAAGAAGTGACAGATCCAGTTTAAATTAATTTCCAAAATACATGAATGAGTTTGGAAAGTGAGACATTAGCTGTTCATAGGCAGGAGTGCTTTATAGTCAGTATTAACATTAATACTGTAGGACTTAAGAATATTCTCCTCAAAATATCGAAGCTTCGTCATCTACCAACAGGACTAATTATTGAAACTGGACTGGAATTCAACTTCCTGAAAACAGTCTTCTATTTCTAATTAAAGCCACGTTATCAAGAGAAAATATTAAAATAAGTATAACGGCATTTTATCTTAAATATTCTTTTGGGAATTAATAAAAGTACATATTAAAATGGGAAATTTAGTGTTGATAATTTTTCATATTGTTTTTGCTTTATTTTTTGTTTTGCTTTGATTTTCAGAAATAAGAGTTAAATTCAAGGTAAGGAGGTCATAATGGGCGGCAGGTGGCTGTTACCAAACCATAGTAAAAAATCTGCTTAATCACTGGAATTTAGTAAAAGCTTCCTTCCTCTCTGCTTGAATTATATTGTTACCTGAAATAATTAACTAGATGAGATCATTTGCATTTTCAGCCAACAGCCATTTAAAAAGCTACTTCAGTCATTATGTGACATTTCTATTTGGTTTAACACAAATTCCCAAGACAGCTTTAAAGTTGTCTGGAATTGTTCTTTTTAACATAACTGCAAATTTGTTTATGAAAATAGGGATTTTTTTATTTTTCTTGGAAAATGAATTTCTCAGAAACTGAGAATTTATCAGAACTTCCTCTTTGAAGTTCTCCAGAAATTCTCATCAGGTCATAGATTGGGCAATGAAGAGTTTTGGATCTTGACTGGTAACTATGGGGACTAGTGGAAAATATCAGTTATTTCATCTGCTTTTAACCAAACTTTTCTCTGGTCCTGGACCTCTGAGTCTATTTTCCAAATAATAGCTGTGTCGTGGAGTTCTGTCCTCTTCCTTCACTTATAGCCATCTCTGCTACACTATTAAGGTCACAGACATCTCACGTTAGTTGCTCAAAGTGAATTTATACTCAGACTATTGAAAGAAGTCTTCATTTTCTAGTCATTGTCAGCAGAGGATCTCACTTGTTTATATTGCCTTACATATTCCCGTTTTATATGTAGAAGATATACTATATACCAAAAATTGTCTAGAATCCTATTTAAATGTGTGTAAAAGATGTACACTAGAGGCCGGCCCCGTGGCCTGGTGGTTGAGTTTGGTGTGTTGCTTTGGCGGCTCAAGTTCAGTTCCTGGGCACAGACCTACACGACTTGTAGGCAGTGACCCACATACAAAATAGAAGAAAAGTGGCACAGATGTTAGCTCAGGGCAAATCTTCCTCAGGAGAAAAAGAAATATACACCAATAAACTTCCCAAATTGACTTGCGGTGCTTTCTTGCTTGTGATAACTAGCACAGATGTTAACCACTGGAAGTGATTACATAATTGGCCTAATCAGATGGGCTAGGTGTTACTTTGGAATTATACACTGTGTTTATGAAAACTTGTTTTTGTTTCTAATCCCCCTAGGGAGAGGGTTACCAGATTTAGCAAACAAAAATACAGGACACCCAGGTAAATTTGAATCAATTGAAAAAAATAAAATTTGAATAAAGAGGAAATATTTTTCTCTTATATATCCCAAATATTACATGTCTTGTATTTTTATCTGGCAATCCTACACAGGGAATTCATTAATCTGTCAAAGAAACACAACATCTTTGGAGTTTTCAAACCCAGTGTCATTGTGTAAAGCAAACGTTTAACTGTATAACACTGTGGAGGGAAAAATTAATCCATCTAAACAGCTTCTTAGTATTATGAAGTTGGTAGTCTAAATTTTCTTATAAGTTGTTATTTTAAGGATTTCAGGCTTAATCATTCATATCTATTTGACAACTCCTGCGGTCTGATGAAAGCTTGAAATGCTAAAAATTTAAAGAGATTTATGATTTAAAAAGACCTCTGACCTTAGCGTGAATTAGTCAAGTCACTATTAATAAGACTCTGTTAAACTTGAAAGTGCTAATTAGATCATCTAAAAGCAGGTAGACGTGACAACAGAGCCCAGATAGCTAGGGCAGAGATCTAGGAACTGGGACGTAGACAAAACTTTTGCAAAAAAAGAGAATGAAAATCATAAACAAAATAGTAGACACTGCACATAGTGATTCTGACTTAACATTCATAAGTTCAAAATACTATTCCAATAGTACTTCCTGTGCAACACCAGAATCCTATAGTATAATCATTCTTGTGCTGTTTATCTATAAACATAAGTTAGTAGTCCTTTGTGGAGTACAAAAGCACAATGGACATCATACATGTTGACTAAGTGTTGATTTCATTGGCTTAATCAAGTGTTTGCTACCATAAAATATCCAAATGATCCAAACACAAAACACTTGAATAATGTCAATATGTAGAAAATCCACTGGAGTGAGGTATTGAAATATTGGTCACTAGTTTAGTGCCGACAAATTCTGTAAAGTGGTTTGACCACTGATAATTAGAAATACTGGTATCATTTATAAACTAGAAAAGGACACTTTTAGCAAAGAAAGTCATACCTTTCTCTCATGTGTAAATATAGATGCAAAAGTTCAAACAATAGATGTACAAACTGAATCCAGAACATTAAAAAATCCACTATGACCAAGTTGGATTTATCTAGGAATATAAACATGCTTTAACATTGAAAACCTATTAAACCATGTGACCATAATAAAGGGGAAAAGCACAAGATCATCTAAGAGACGTGGAAATTCCATAAAACTCAACATCTCTTCGTGTAAAGAATCAATAGAAAACTAAGAGTAGAAGAGAGCTTCCGAGCGTGATAAAAGCTATTTACCAGAAAGTCTACCACAAATATCCTCCTAGTGGTAAAAGATTAAATGTGGTCCCTTCAAAATCAGGAGTAAGTCAAGAATGCCCATATCACTATTTTTATTCTAATTTTATTGGAGAACTTTTCCAGAACAATAAGAAAGGCAAAATAAATTAAAAGCATAAATATTTGAAGAATGCTTACAGAAAGAAAACATTATTTATAGATAATAAAATTGACCGCATAAAATATCTATAGAATTATTTATAGACAAATTGCTAGAATTAGTAAGAATTTATCAAGGTTCGCATGTTGTAAGTTCACTGTACAGAAATAAATGATCTCTCAGACAAGTAACAAAGGGAAACAATGATTAAAGCAAAGTCAGAGCTAGAAAGAGGGAGAGAGAGAGGGAAAGAGAGAAAACGACAATAACAACAGAAACAAAACATGTAAGGATATGCGTGTAGAGAATTTTAACATTATTGAGAGACTTTAAAGATCAAGACAAGTAGAGAAATATCCCATGTTCAAGGATAGAATGATCCAATAGTTTAAAAGTGCATACTCGCCTCATTTTCACCAGCTCCACTTGTATCACTCTAGTCAATCCACCATCGCATTTTACATTTCCATCATCTTCTAACTGTTCTCCATACTTCCATCCATGGTCTAAGAAGATGTAAATCCTGTGCTCAAAATCCTTCAGTAGATTGACCAGGCAAATGCTAAAATTCTCAAATGGCGTATAAGATGCTAGATGATGTGGCCCCGCAATTACCTCTCAACCTTATCGCCTCTCACTCTCTCTTACTCAATTAACTCCACAGGTGATGGCCTCTGAGCTATTCTTCAAACATACCAGGATCCTTCCTGCCCTCGCGGATCCCTTTGTATCACTAAAGGCCTCACTTGCATCTACTTCAAGTCCTTGTTCAAATTCTCTCTCCCTACTTAAAATTGTAACCTCTACTCCCAGATTCCCCATCTCAATACCACTTGTCATCCCCTTATGTACTACATAACTCCCCTATTTATTATGTTTCTTTTCAATCTCTGCCAAATTAGAATTTAACATTCAGGAGAATAGGGATTTTTTTTTCCTGTTTTCTTTATTGTTGGATCCATAGCACAGTCAATAGTTCCTAGCACATAGTAGGAATTCAATGAATATTTGTTAAATGCTGCAAAGAATGAAATGTAATTGACTACAATGAAATAGAAATTATTAATTAATAAAAGCGTTTGTAATTATTACACATACTCACCAGAGTGCCAAAAAATTAAGAAATATGACAATGTGGGAGGATGTAGACCAGCAGGAATTCATACATTGCTGGTGGGATTGCAAATTTGGACTTTTTTCAGAAAACCTGTTGACACTGTCTTGCAGAGTTAAACAAACATTCGCATATCCTGTAAACTAATGATGCTACCCTTATGTACAAATCTCAGAAAAATTCTTGCATATGTGTACAAGAAGACACATGCAAAAATATTCATAACAGCAGTATTATTAATAATAATAAAATGATGGAAGCTACACAAATGTCCTTTGACAAAGAAATAGATAAGTCATGTTATATTTACTGAATCAAATATTACAAAGCAGTTAAGATGAATGAAACACAGCTACTTACGAATATGTATGCATCTTAAAATATAATGTTGAATAGAAATGTCCTATAGGACTACATGAAATATACAACAAATTTTATAAATCTCAACACAAGCAAATTAGACCGTATATTACCTTTGGCTTACATACATATGTCAAAGTAACCATATATAGTTAGTTTTCTATGCTAATGTTGAAACTACTAGTGTAGCACTACTAACTGCTCTGCAGAAGTTTTCTCTGGTGGAAAGCACAGGATTAAAGTGTACACAGGCAGATTCATGTCACACTAACATTTCAGTTCTTAGGTTGCATAATGGTTCACCAATGTTCTTTATATTATTTTGCCAACATTTGTGTTACATATATTTCAAACATATATAGATATATTTTGAATATATCAAATATAATTTGTCTATTTTTAAATATTTGAATTTAAAAGATAAATAAACAGAAAAGGAACTGTAAAATGTCCAGAGCACTGTTTGGCATGCTTTAAAAGCGAATTTTGGGGGCTGGCCCCATGGCCTAGTGGTTAAGTTCAGTGCACTCCACTTCAGCAGCCCAGCTTCAGTTCCTGGATACGAACCTACACCACTTGTCAGCAGCCATGCTGTGGCAGCAACCCACATACAAAACAGAGGAAGACTGGCACAGCTGTTAGCTCAGGGCAAATCTTCCTCAGGAAAAAAAACAAATGAATTTGGCTGTTAGTGATATACACAATTGTATATTCAGCTTATGGTTCCAAATTCTCAGAGATTGGCACCAGCTGCATGATCCTTGATTAACCTCAAATTCTGTGGTTTGGAATATATTCTACTCAAAGTATTGAGTTTTCAAACTTCTGAAAGTCCCTCAAAGACTTCTTTTGGATCAAAGAGATCCAAATGTCCTACACTGGTGTTTCACTTAGCTATTAGCTGAATGCCTGCTTGAATTATTGTGACAGACCAAAGAGGAAAAAGGGAAAAGTAATATGAAGAGGTGTTTTTCCTAACCAGCTCAGCCATACCACATTCTTACAAAGAATTCGATTGTGTCTATTTTCAACCCAAACCCTGTATTATTCCCATGAGGCACAGCCTGTTATTTACAGTTATGTCGTGTTATCTCTTCCATACCAATTGCCTAAGATGGAGCTAAGAACTGCCACAGTGATAGGAGGCCGTGAAGGTTTTGTGAGAGACATTCTCTTCTGCAGGGCAGACAAAGTGCTTGGAATGAAGGTTAAGAAAAAAAAGTAAACCTTATTTCCATTGCATTATATATTTTGATGTATTCCTAATGTATTCCTTTTCAAAATATCCCTTTGCTGAAGTAGAGGCAAAGAAAGAATGAGCAACAGTTGCTGTTCTGTGCACACCAACTACCCATTTTTAAAACTCTTAAAGCTGCAGCAGAGCCATTTAAAAGAGCAAGTGGCATGGTTACTTTTTAAAAAATATGTATTCTCTGTAGCTACATTTACCAGACTCAAAACATGCAAGTTACATAATACATGAACTCTGATATGGCTGGTTTCTTTCAAGACTGGTTAATACAAAGAGATTGAATCCATCTATTTATGTGTTAAATGCAGATTGCTTAATATCGAGCCAAGAATTCTTTTGAGGTTATTCAACAGGACGTACTTAAGGTGTTGAAAAGTCTCTATTCAGCAATACCCCTTTAGTCAACAATAGTTGTATTAATTATTAATTAGACACATTTTTTCTTCACTTTAAGTCCTCTTCTTGACTTTCTGTAAGTACCTTAGAAATTTCCAAGTAAATGTGAATTTGCCTTGCTTGAAGTCATTTTGTGTGTTTGAATTGCAAGTTGAAGGAGGCTATGGTTTTGTTAACTCAATTTTTGTACTCAGATGTCAAAGTTATTGAAATTATTCTATGCTTGTAGTCTGTGATTGCTTCCTTTGACTTCCACTCTCTCGTCTTTTGAATTCATTGTTATGTTGAGATGAAAAAAATATATGTCTTGTTAGCCAAATCAATATTTCTATTCAAGAAAAAGGTCTAAAGTTAAAAAATGTGTATAAATTCTCACATAAAAATAAATCATCTCCAGCAATTTATTTTCTAAGAGTTTGGCTTATATGCTTATGCAAGACTGATTTCTTGCTAACCTTCACTCCAAGGCATTTCATAATGGAAGTTCCCAGTCTTTGCCCTTGTCATTTTGTGGAATTAATTTGATCCACTGTCATCCAACTAAACCACCTTGTGTCTCTTGTTAGTGTGCGGTCCATAATAAAGCCCTAGTATTTGTTCTTTAGATTTTACACTTTCAGGATATACCATTCATCACACATTCAATGGCAAGGGAAAATGTATTGTCTCTTTATGGTATTTTTAATGCTCTGAAAAATCATTTATTAAAAGAGGTTTTGAAGGAAGTATTGTCCTTCTAGCTTAAAGTTTATAGGTTTTCAACACTTAGTATAAAAGGAACACATTCACAATCAAATTTTTTCAAAAGGTAAAGAAACAGAATGTTTAGTTTGAAAGCTTAAAAGGTAAATGAATACAATGTTTAGTCTGAAAGCTTAGAAGGAAGATGAGGGGCGGTATGAAGACAAAAGCAAAATGGGAAAGCCAAAGCAGTAAGAAAGAAAAGAAAACCTCAAAGATGAGTAGTAGTACAAAGAAGGGTTTATCACTACTCTCAGAGCATATAAATTCCTCCTTTTTTAACCAAAATATTAAGTCCTTTGAAATGTTCCAAAAAGATCAGAATCTAAAATTGATTCTCACTCTCGTATTCAAAGATTAGCATTTCATGAGCTTCTGCCCCCCTCTTGGTGAATTTTTCTTTACTAACATTAGTTATCAAGACATTTGCATTTTTTCACAGCATGCATGAGTCATAATACAGACACCTCTATCCTCAAAATAAATGGATACTGAACTTTGAATAAAACATGCCTCTTTCATCTCAGTCTCAAATTTGTGAGTGTGCACCTTCTCCCTCTTAGTCTGTTGTTAAGTTGCTTTAAAATAACAGTTCTTTCTCTTATGCCATGCAGGTTGAAGAGACATGGACTAAGTATTTACCTTGGGAAGCATCCGGCCACGAAGAGGGACAGATTGAGGAAGGGGTAGCATTTGATACGCAAAGATTTTTCCAGGGCTCCAAGTCACTTCCTTTAGGCTACATTTCTAAGAAATGATAGGTTCTAAGATTTCACAAAATATACTTGCCCGATGGTAATAGAATTAAATTTTCTAAAATAAAATGACTTTCATTTCTCTAAAACATGTGCCAATCAGAAAGCTTATGTCTAAAAGAGAATATGGAAATATCTCAGATAAGAATATAGTCCATCTTGATTATTTATCAGCTGTTGTAATATTCCCAAGTCTTAGATATCTGTTATCTTGTTTCTACTCAAAGAACTGTCTACATTGTAAGGTGAGTAGAATGGGTATTTTGATCTCATTTTATAGATTAAGAAACTGAAACAAGGAGTCATTTATTCTGTTACACTGACAGCCATGGGCAGGATCACAGTAAGAATTGAAGTCTCCCGATTTTTCACTCGAGATTATTTTATTTATTCATTCATCCGGTACCATTGATTGAGTTCCTGCTATGTACCAGATATTGCACTGGGCTCTCTGCATACCACTATGCTGCCTTCCAGCCTACTGCTTGCTACATATAAATATACCAATGTGTGATATAGAAACATTACACTTATAAGTTAAAATATATGACTGGAAGTAAAAATATTTCAAATGAAACTGAAACTACCAGAATTATTGATCTATTTTCATTACCTATCATTATTATTGACTTGATTTGCCAACGTAATTAATTTAATTTTAATTACACTAGACGGTGAGCTCCACAAAAACTAGAACTGCCATTCTCTTCACCATTTCAGCTTCTCACAGAATGTTTGGCGCATAATAGGCACTTAGAAAACATGTTTTGAGAAAACAAAGTAGTAGCTTTTCCTTATTCACTGATATTTGTTCATTCTACTCTGAGTCAACAGCCCCACTCAGAGCTGACACTCAACACAATTAGAAAATAGATAAAAGTCATCATTGGTATCACCCTTCCGTCTCCAACATCCTACTCAGCCTTTCCAGGTTCTCTCCTTTGTCAGGCCTCTATAAGTCCCATGCTTATTAGAGCCTTTTCATTGGCTAAATCTTAAATGATACTAGTATTTACAGTACAGGAAATTTTTTTTTTTTTTGGTGGTAAAGATTCCCTCCGAGCTAACATCTGCTGCCAATCCTCCTCTCTCTCATTTTTTTTTTTTTTTTTTGCTTGAAGAAGATTAGCCCTGAGCTAACATCTGTGTCAATCTTCCTCTATTTTGTATGTGGGATGCTGCCACAGCATAGATGATGAGTGGAGTATGTTCGCGCCCAGGACCTGAACCCACAAACCTGGGAAACCAAAGTAGAGCGTGTGGAACTTTAACCACTTGGCCACAGGGCCAGCTCTCTAGGAATATTTTTATTATGTATCATTGTGTGACCCCTAAATTCCAAGATTAATGGAGTAAATCCCTAAAGCCAATATTTCAGATAGAAGCTGGGAATATATCTATGAGAAGAGAACACCCACCCACTTCTTTCATTTCAATTTGAATTTCACATTCATTTCAATTGAAATCACAATTTACAAGACACTCTCTCTTGCTTAACCTGACTTTGGTCCTCTGCTGAACGTTTGTATGAGTACACCATTTGGAAATCAATGCTGCACTACCTCTACAATTAAATATTTTCTTTAAAAAGAAAGACTCTTTTCAAAGAAAAAAATATTCTTTTAAAAAATGTATTCTCACCTGGAAGTTCTCCTTATCAGATTGTTGCATATTTTTAAAAATTCTTAAAGGTAAAGACCTAACAAATTTGCTTTAAGTGAAAAACCGTCCCTTCAGCATATGTCAAGGATGTTTGAGGTAGGTACATCTAAAGGACAGTTGAAGATTCAGGCTTCCCTTCCATTGTGTAGAGCTGTTACCAGGAAATGGCTGCCAAACAGTGGGCTGCATTTCCCAGGCTTCTTTGTGTATCACTGGAACCATAGCACTGGTTCTTACTGACAGTGGCAGCAGAAATAACACGTAACACTTGCCAGCCAAACTGATAAAGAAGTGAGTGAGCCTTCTTCATCCTTTCCTCACCTCTCCATGAACAGAATTCAAAGGGAATCCCCGGCTCTGGGGAGGACAGAGCCAGGAGATCGAAGGAGCTTGGGTCCTTAAATGTGGAAAGCTGCCTGCCAATCAAGAACACCCAGTTTGGATGTTATGTGAGAGAAAAATAAACTTCTATTTTATTAACTCATTGGATTTCAAGCTGATCCACTACAGCAGTCATCATTATCTTAAGTAAGGAAAGGCTCCATTATAAAACAAAATTAAGAAAGGTATTCATTTGTTAACTATGTGTCATAGTCTGTTTGGACTACTATAACAGAATACCATAGACTGGGTGGCTTATAAACAATAGAAATCTATTTCCTACAGTTGTGGAGGCTGGGAAGTCCAAGATCAAAGCACTGGAAATTCGGTGTCTGGTGAGAGCCCGCTTCCTGGTTCATAGACGGCCATCTTTTTGCTGTGTCTTCACCTGGAAGAAGTGAGGGAGGGAGCTCTCTGGAGTCTCTTTTATAAGATACTAATCCCATTCACGAGGGCTCCGCTTTCATAACCTAATCAACTACCAAAGACCCCACGTACTAATGCCATCACATCAGGTTAGGGTTTCAATATATGAACTTGGGGGAGGTCACAAACATTCAATCTATGTGATTGTGGAAGCAGCTAGGTTATCAGATGGGGTTTATGTATGGCATTTTCTTAATCTGTGAAAACATTCTAACGTTAATAATGCTTAGTCTGGTCTTTGAACGTTTGTGTAACAAGAAATGTTACAGAGCAAATACATGAATGGAATTCCCCTAGGAGTCAGAGATGTGGCAGTCTGAAAAGTAGCTCCAGGATATCAAATGTAGCATCATAAGTTTTGAGGGGCCTCCTATAGTTAGTTTGTAATCTCTTAGCTTCCATGGGTTCCATGGAGTTAAATCCCAAGACATAGGTGGTGCTTTCAGGGGATCCTGAGAAGGTTTCAAATAGACTGAACATCCTCAAGAATGAAGATAGCCACATCCTAACTGGGCCTCTCCCTTTGTGCCTCAAAAAGCAACTATGCTTTAAAGCTATCATCTCTATAGGACTTTGCACAAGGTAGCATCAGCTTTAGTTGCTGAGAATGTATAGGCCGCAACTGCACAATTAAAACAAGGCTAGTGTATACAATGTAGGCCAAAAGATATTTGGACTTAAAAATATTTCAAATGAGGAGCTGGCCCAGTGGCATCGTAGTTAAGTTCATGTGCTCCCCTTCGGTGGCCCGGGGTTCACACATTCGGATCCCGGGTGCAGACCCATGCACTGCTTACCAAGCCATGCTGTGGCGGGCTTCTCACATATAAAGTAGAGGAAGGTGGGCACGAATGTTAGCTTAGGGCCAATCTTCCTCAGAAAAAAAGAGGAGGATAGGCGGTGGACGTTAGCTCGGGACTAATCTTCCTCAAAAAATATATATATATTTCAAATGAATTCAAGGTGAATAGGAGACATTTATACTAACTTCTTATTCATTTGGTTTTAGATGCTGTTAAGGAAATAATTAAAATGTGTGTACTGAATCTCAGAAAGTGAATCTGTTTCTTAATCAATGGGAAAATGCTTTGCACCAAACAGTGATGCAAATCTCTAGAGAAATTCTGTAATTTTATAAACCATGATAACAAAGCAATGGTTGTTTACCACTCTCCATGGTATGTACATTCTCATTTGATTACATCAGTTCATAAACAAAGAATTAAAGAAGAGAGATATGTCAGCCTTCTCAACCCTTGTAAACAACTCTGATAAGTGAAGGGCAAAGTGAGTGGTAAGAAAATAACTCTAATGAAATGACAGAGTTTCTTTTATACATTTCAAATACATTTGATTTTATCAAAAGATCTTGAAGAAGGGAAATGTCTCTTTAGACAGCTTGCTTGGAGCAGTTATAATGTTTAGTACACCATAGAAGAAAAATCTCCACTAAGACACTATCCTGAAAAAAGAGCAGATTGGCTGCTTTTGCCTACTGTAAACATCAGAAATGGGATTTAGATTCAATCTCTTACAATGGTTTGAAGGAATTCTCTTACTTTGGTATTAAAAAAACAACACAAAGATTCATTAACAATGACTGAATTCAAAGTAAGAATTAAAAAGTATACCTAGTTCTCTTAAGATGTAACTTAAATATTTTTATATATTCAATAAGTTTCAAATAATATTTTTCTGGAATCAATTTCCAATCGTGGGATATGATGAAAAGTCAGGTCTAAATCTTTAACTTCGGGGACATGAGCAGTGAGGATTGTTCTGATTATGCATTTGACTATATGTGGCGTCCACTCCATCTGCTTTGGAAAGCTAGCCTCCTTCTACCATGGCTTTAATTAGAAGTTATGGAGGAATTTTTTCCCTGTGTCCATGATAGTTCAAGCTTAGACTGTAGGTGAAATAGTTTTCTGATGCACTATGTGATCTGAATGTTCATGACTAGACATCAGGCTTCACAATGTGAAATCTCCTTAACGGTTTCCTCTCTTCTTCCAGACCTCTTCTGTCAGCATGCCTGGGAATGTTGGGCCTCTTCTTGTCTCCTCTGTTGCTATCTGCCTCCTTCGATGATCACATCCAGTCACATGGAGTTACATGCCATCAATAGGCAGATGACTCCTAAATTTAGATCCCCAACCTCAACATTCCCCCAGAACTCCAGACACATTTAAATAGTCAATACCCATTTGGAATTTCCACTTGAACGTCAAATAAGCTTCACAAATTGAGCGTGGTTTGAAAACTCACGAAGGAAAATTTTGATAGGCCCTAAGGGAAAAAAAGTTAAAAAGGCTCATCCATACTCTTTCTTATCTTGTTAATGGAAACACCATTCCTCTCTCTCTCCTCACACTTTATGAGACTTTCTGACCCTGCTTTAAAACATTTTCTAAATCTGAACCATTTCTTATCGCACCCATGAATACCACCATAGTCCAAGTCACACAATTCCTCCTAGAGTGTTAAAAGATCCTCCTCACATTCTCCTTGCTATTTCTCTGGGCCCCGGCATGCTCTAGTCTCACCCATTAGCCACTGCACTGCAGCCATATTTGCCTTTTGCTGGTCCTCAAACACAAAGCTAGCTCCTTCCCCAGCTCTTTACACTTCCATCTGCTATGCCTGGAATGCTCTGATCACAGATCTTTGCATGACTGGCTCCTTCATCTTGTCCACAGCTGTCCAAATGTCATCTCTTCCAGAGGGCTGTCTTTAACCATGCCTCCAAACCAAGTGTCACTCTCTATCCCCCTACTCTGCTTTTCAGGTAGGATTTGCCTCTACCTGAAGTTATATTATTTACTATGTATAATGTAATATATATGTAAGAGTGAGTGTGTCTCTCACTCCAATGCAGGTACTTTGTCTTTCATCACTCTCCCTGCAGTACCTAGAACAGTGTATAGCACATACAAGACTTGCAATGATATTTGTTGAATGAATGAATGATTATCAGTAGTCTTCTTTGCTAAGATTTTAAGGACTTCACATAGCTAAGGCAGAAATCATCCCCGGCCCACCTACTCTGGCACCAACTGTTTGCCTTGGAAACTCGTGTGTGTTTGTGTGTGTGCTGGTGCGTGTATGTGTAGACTGAGATAGCTTTGTCTCTAAGGAGCTATGGCACTGGAAGTTCAGACCAAGATTTGAAAGACATGACCACGATTGATTCTAATACCAGAGAAGAGAGACTTCTCGCCTCTCTGCTAGAGCTCAAGTCTCCAGAAAACTTGTTGGACTGACAATGGTTGTTCAGATGACTGTCTTGGGTATGAAAACCGGAATAAGCATCAAAATGCAAGACCACCAGTGGTGTTATGGACTTAGAAAGATATTAGCATAGCAAGTAAGTGACTAAATTTATCTTTTATAACAAATTTGGTTCCAGGCCCTACGTTCTCAAGTCCTACACTAACCTGCAATATTCAAGAAATCACGTTAACTAACACCATGGGAGTGATCTCAAATCACTGCTTCCAGGTAGGATGAAACCAAAAAGTGAAGGGAAAATTTAAGATTTATTAGGATCTTTGTTTGTTTTAAATAGGGATGTTTCTTCTTTCCAACCACAGCTTCCAAGCCAAAAGCATTCATTTCAACCCAAGGACAGCAGCGACTTTCCATCCATGTGCTGGGAGAGAGGCAGTCACAAGCTGAGAGCCTCTTCTAGACCAAATCTCACCTTCCTCACTTGAGTAAATAAGTTTGTGCATTTAATTCGACTTTGTTCTATTGTTGAGAGGCTAAATTGGCTATTTGAAAGAAAAGAAATATGTGTATTTGCATATAACATAAGATTTCATTTTTGCGTAATTTACAGATATGATCCTATTCATCATGGCTTTATAGAATTCAAGGGAAGAAAGAGGACACCAGCAAGCATGTATGGTGGTAGTTGCAGCAGTGCTGTCAACAACAGTGGCAGCAACATCAATAGCTGTGGTAACTTGTTTACACGTGAGGTTATTGCATTTTTATTTTTTAATAACTGAATGAAACAGGAATGACCTTGGAGAAATGCATTTTCTGGAGTAAACAATGCCAAGGAGTTATTAACCTAACACAGCGGGAAATATATTGACCATAGTTAGAAATGTATTCCCTCGAAATGTAATGGGCAGAGTTTACTTACTGGTGCTAGTATCTCTTTGTAAAACTAAAGAAAGAGAAAAAACAACAGAAACGGAAAAGACCCATTTTGGTTGTTGATGTATATTCTGCAACAGCAGAATGAAAATGCACAAAAGTATTCAACTGTGACTATTAAGTATGTATTATTCTACATAATATGGCTCCTAAATATCCTGTCCTTTTCAGATGTCTCAGAGTGTGTAAAGGGAGTAATATATTCAATTTCTTTTTAATGTCTCAAAATCACTCAACAAAATGAAATTGATGCAATTGCCAAGAGCCCTCTTTATAGGATTAGTGCCAACAGGTTCCAGTACTCTCACACATCCACCAGGAAGCAATAGAATAGAACAGAGCTGTGCTCAACTTTTCGTAAAATTCTCTGTGAACTGATTTCACAATAGATAAATTATGACCCAAACATCATTCATGGCCAGGCTTGACTGAAGCAGACACTGGATGGCTGGCCTATAAAAAATTTGTACTCTTGGCATTTTTCTAGATTTAACTAGTGTGATAGGAGCTCCTTCACTTCCAGGAATCATAGGCTTTTCCTCAATGTGCTTGTCAGAGGAACCCAGACTCTGGCTCGCTAAGGTCCTCAGCAGTCCCTAAGAATTGCATACAATTCATATTATTCCAATTACGCTGCGATATAGAACTGAATTAACTCTTGGGCTATACATTCATTGGCAAAATACATTAAAGAAGTTATTTAGATTGCACAATGTAAAGGCCAGTTTTGCTTCAGTTCTTCGCTTGGTTTGTTTAATATCACCTTGAGGAGAAATGCGTTGTCAGAAACTGGGGAGAAATTGAAATAAGCACATTTCCTATTTATCAGTTGCACAAAAGACCTTCCAGTGAAGCTGGATTAGCAGCTAGGATGACGTTCATGTGATAGAGAAAACTCCTTTGTATATATTTTTTAAGAGGGCCCTTTTGTAGAACCACATTACTGCTAAATAAAGCATATTCACCTAAAGGCAAACGATAATAACTTCCCGGTAATTACCTGATTTGTGAACTTACTTGAAGAAAAAGAAAATAATAATAGTTTTAACTGCTGTATAATATTAAGCCAGAAAGTTTCTGGCGCTACTTGTAGATTTTGACTTAAAGGTTTAATTCCAGGTGAAAATTGCACTGGGACACATCCTAGGAGAAATGGCTATGGTTTTGCTCATTTTTCCCCCTAAACAGGAAATTGCTTTTCTGAGTCTACACTATTTTAACAACAGCATAAATGCAGCTCCCTATCCTGAATTCAGATGCAATAGCCTCAAATGAAATGGGGGCTAGGGAGAAAGTGGGTCATACGGCAGACTAGGGTGAGTAAAACAGACAAGAAATAACAAGACCCAAATCCATCCCTGAATAACTAGTTGCTATTTAAACAAAAATACTGCAGTTAAAAAACACTTAGATTTAGAGGGCAAGCCATCACTTTCCTACATGCCTTTAGGAGGGCATGTTAAACATGTTAACACGCTAGAGGTACTTACAAATTTTAGCTGTAAACTTGAAAACTGAAAAATTTTAACGGTTTCAAAGACATTCATATAATACTTGCTTGAAATAGGTATTTGAAATGTTGTCTATACTTTGCTGAATCTCAAAGCTGATAAAAATAACAGTTGTATCCAGAGACAAATATATTGATAACTTTGCATCTTTTTTATCACAACCACTTTGGCATGATAACTTCAACTTTAAACTACACATTTCTGACAGGGAGACTATTTTTAAAAGTGAGACTAATCTGAGCCCTAAGAGAGGAATATAGAGGATTATTGATGTTCATCCTTCCTCCCAAAATAGAAAATTGATTGTCTACATCAATATTAACTCAACAGCAGCTGTTCGTCCGGTTGTTGGTGTGGTGAAGTTAAAAGACAATGATTTTAGGGTCAGGCACGCGTAGGTTGAAATCTAGACCCCATCATTTTCAGGCTGAATATCTTTGGGTAATTTACTCAACTTCTTCAGACCTCAAGTCCATCAACTATAAAACAGATACATTAATATGTGTTTTTCCAGGGGCATTGGGAGGCTTCAATGAGAGAAGTGTATGTAAGAAGTTGAGTAGCATAGTTTGTGGCACTTACTAGGCGCTTCTACAGACACATATGTAGACTCTGTGGATTTAGGTTTGTTTTACAGCAAGGGAGACTGAAGCTGATAGAGAGAATGTGGCTAATGCAAAATAAGTGAGCTATTTAGAGGCAGAGTTGGACCTAGAATCTGAGCTCCTGGCTTATTAGCTAACACCCATAGTGTGTCCGGGAAGGCTGGATATCACAGGAAGAAAAACTCTGGAGTCAGACCTAAACTCTAAACCAAAGCATGGATTTAGCAAGTCATTTAATCTCTCTGAGCCTCAGTTTCCTCATCTAGAAAAGGGAGAAAATAGGTACCTCACAGAGTTGCCATAAAAATTAATTGAAATATTAGATTTGCATAATGTAGCAGTATCTAGCAGGGGTACTTAAAGCTCAACAAATGAGAGTGATTATTATGAAATACTTACTATATGTTGGGAACCATGGAAAGTACTGTAAGATATCCCAAAATGACAAATTTCTTGCCCTGCAAGAGCTGTTTGTGAAAATAACACAAGGGAAAATAATTATTGACGCGAAGCAGTGTTTAAACCACAAGTGATATAGATAAGAGGCTAATGAGTTAAAATGAGAGAGAAATAGATTGTTTTATGCTGAACTGGCCAGAAAAAGCCTTAGAGTAGAACCGGAGCCAAACTCCAGAGCAGTAGATTCATCTTAAAACTTTAGTTATCTTTTCTATTTTTCCAATAAGGAAGTTGAAAAAGGGCTTTGAATGTCAGAATTGTGAAAGCGAAGCCAAATTCTCTACGGGGAGTTTTAGGGAATATAGCTTTCTGGCTGAAGGCTGATGGACAAATATTCTATCTTAAATATCAAAGAGATAGCCACAGCATAAGTCTCCTCTGTGTGCGTGTGTGCGTGCACGTATGCACGTGCTTATTCATGAGTTGTCATGAGTTGGTTCACTTAATCTCCAAAAATGTGCATTGTTTTCTAAGCCAATGGAATGTACGTCTTAATAGTTCCTTTTTCTGCAGCACAGCAGAAAAAGAGTCTCTTCGAGTTATTTCTCAACACCGTCTCCACGGACAATTGATACACCCATTAAAAACGCTGGCAGCTGTCTGGTTTGGTTACTGTTTTGATGTGCTTTCTAATGGTGCTGCTTGCCTTTGGCAATAATTGTAATTCAATTTATGCATCTACAAAATCATCCAATCCTATTGCCTATGCAGTATCACAAAATAACTTTTCTCTTTAATCAGCCTTTCATTGTATGTTTTCTATTACCTACATTTCACTGCATCTCCCAATAACTTTCAAGCTGAACAAGTTTGCATTCAAGAAAGTAAACACATTAGAAATAAAGTGACCAGCCTTGAACGAATGGCAGGAGATGCCACTCATGAAAATGGTGACTTGGTTCTATTATAAAAATTGGTGTGTGTGTGTGTCTATGTTGCTCTGGATAAGGAGGAGATTTTAAATCTTCAACTGTATAAACAGAGTTCTCTGGTAACATTTAAAAATAATTGCATGCATGATTTAATTTCATTTTTATATAAACGTGAAATGCAGTTGGAAATTTTTCTCAAGGCAAGTTTTGTATACATATAACCACTTTGTCAAATAGTCTTAATATTGAGAAGTATAAATAAGAAATAACTTTTTTCTCTAATCACTGCTTTCGGTTATGTGCTGTATAATCTGCCTCTGCTTTGATGTTATCTTGGACCCATTCTATCACTTTCTGCATGTAAAAGTTTAATCTCAAACTTTATTCGGATGTCATGTGCCTCCAGCCATTTGCCAGAGTACAGCCTTGAGCTGGGACCCCGACTCCTTAGCCTCCGCAGGCAAAGGCAAGACATGATCTTTCTCTGAGTCAGCTCTTCCCAGTCCCCCCTTTTAATACCAACTCCTCCAGGGAGAGTGCAGAGAAGGGAGAAGAAACAGGACAAATGTCTCTTTCCTTATCTGGGCTGTTTCTTCGCTGGTTTTGTTCCTTCGAGGAACCTAACTTACTGGTTATCAATGTCCATTATGTGTCTAAGTCCAAAAGGTGACTCTCCTGGAGCATAAAGCGCTGCTACACAAACTGTGGTCCTTGGGTAGCAGCACTGGCATCCTCTGGAAGATGGTTAGAGCCTCAGGCCCCACACCTGCTGAATCAGAATCTGAATTTTAACAAATCCCCAGGTGATTCATATGCAAATTAAAATTTAAAGTATTGTGGTTAAAAACAGCCCTTTTCTATTTCCCTTCTGTCACAGTCTGACATACTTTTAAAGTATAATAAAAATAAATTGCTAGAAAAATAAATTTTTTTTAAAAAACAAAGACACAATAAGCACAAGCCAAAGTTTTGTTATTTGATTGAACAGACAGACCAAGATAGGGTAAGAAGTACCAGACTTGACCTCCCACCAGAAACACATATGGAACCGTTGTGTATTTTCAAACATTAGACAACGGTAAACACAGGACTTTGATCCCTGAGAGAAAGAAAACAAACGAGATGAGCCTTATCATCACCCAAGCTTTTTGCCTGGAGGCATGGCACAAGAAAGGGGAACCAAGCAGAGCAGGACAGACTCAAAAGATTGAGGAGTCAGCCATCAGAGTTGAGTGAGATTGCAGTGGTTTGACTCTGTGGGGCAGAGTCCAGAAAAGAGGTAGCCAGGAAAGGAAGAGTACAAGAAATCTCCTTGAGTTTGCCACTGAATTCTAAGTGGTGCGTTAAGCTGTGCATTAAGTTGGAACTTCATGAGGCTGGACAAAAACTCAGGGACCCGTTAGCTGAGCAAACCCAAAGCTCACACAGGGCCGGAGACATTTCACTTCCAACCAACTAGAGTGGAGAGATCTTTTACAGATTTTTCCCCCTCAAATCAGACATATAATTTCTGAGTAACATAGTGGAAATTAAGAAAAGAAACTTTAAAAAATTCTAAAAGACAGGTTTTTCTCTTTCTAGTCCAGGAGTAATTTTACCTTAACAAAATGAAACCATAAGAAATTATTATTCAAGATTAGTTTGAACAATAGGAGAAAATAATTTCCAATCAGACAGAATATAATGGGATTTGTATTAGAGAAAGTTGAAGCAGAAAGAGAAAATATGGCCTTTTGGCATATTCATATTGTCCTCTATAAACTAAAGGTTTATTCAGAAACCGGGGAAAATCTTAGTCCTGGACAATGCAATAGTGTGGAAGAGGCCTTTACTTCAAGTCTAAGCGTCACCTGGTAATGTTTGGAACGATCTCTTTCCTGGGTGACAGCTCTTTAACTGATCTAAGTGTGATCGGGGACCAGAAAAACCCAGTCAAAGGTAGTCTCTAGCAGCTAGGATGGTGAGAAGCCTGCAGATCCAATCTCAGTTCTGTCTGCTTTAACCGCCTGAAAGTGCTCTGCATGTTACAACTTTAGATACCAGAAAATCAACTTATAAGTCACAAGGCAACTTCAGGAATAAAGTGAATTCAGATATAGATTTAGCAAAAACAAAATGAAACAAAACAAAACCTCTAAATATGGACCTAGAAAATCTGGATTTGAGTTGCAAGTATGTCAGTTAATAGTTCTTTGATCTGGGAGATGTAATGAGCTGCATTTTCTTGAAATTTATACAACGTAAAATAATGAAAGAGTTAGTATAGGAGTGGTATGTAAATTACAAAATGCTAGGAGAGTGTTATATGCACATATATGTATTTTTTAAATAAACAAGTTCTTCTATATCACTTAATAGATGCTGAGCACTGGTCTGCACATCTTTGTTTTACAAATATTAACTCATTGAAGTCCCATTTTACAGATGAGGAAACTGAGTCACTGGGAGGTTAAGTAATTTTCCCAAGGTCACCCAAAGTTAGTATGCGGTAGAGCTGGGATTAGAACCCAAAAGCATGGTTCCCAAAAGCTAACCCAAGTTTCAAGTGGTCTTCAAAAGGAGGAATGGCAGCTTTGTTGCCAAGCTTCTGGATCTTTCTGGCTTGCACTTAGGAATGACTTTCTTGAGTCACTGTTTTGCTTTGGTATAGCCGAAGTATGCCTTCAGTGTACTAGACTGATGGGAGAAAAAGGAAAATACATAGAAGCCACACCTTGGAGTCAAATTATTATGAACTAAGTTTAAAAAGGTAACATTTGTAAAGGATTGTTTGCAAACCGTGCAGGCCATCCATTACATCCATGACAGGCATCCATTACAGTAGGTTAGCAATTTTCCAAGTTTGTCCTGAGGTCCCTTGTTTGGCTATGATGACCACCTGCAGAGCCACAGATCGATCCAAAATTGCATGCCCTTTCTTTCATTCTTAATAGTGACAGAAATAAAATTCCAAAGACTTTTATTTTTCATATGATTAAAGGAACTTAGTAGTAACTATACAGTTTCTAAATTTGGTATTTAAAAACCGAATTAAGTATATCATTAAAATTTACTGAGCATTATTATTTCAGGATTTTAGTAAGAAATCCAATTAAACTCTTACTGTGCCTACACACATGTACATGCTTAGAATCCTGTGGGCCGATAGGACAGGGCAAAATATGTGGCTATGGGGTCTTTTGCCCCATTTAGGTGTGCCATCATTAAAAAGCTTGAGATCCAGCCATTTCAAAACTGGGATATGTAAAAATTTTCCAAAAAGTAGTATGCATAGAAAGATTGAATGGAATCAATTTCCACATCTTTAATTTCTATATATTTAGTGTTCTCTCCTAAAATTGATCTTCCTAAAAGAATTCCTTTGACCCAAGTTTTTCTTTCTTCCCTCCCATTCACAATTGTCCTTCTCTCATTTTAAAAAGAACAGGATATACTTCATTCATCTTATAATAATTGGGAAAAAGCACCACCTATCTCATTAAGAGGTATATTTTACTTTTATGCTTAATGATTATTCACATATTTTGAAACTATATCTGCATGGTTTTTATCCATGATCTATTAATAATTCTTATTATATAATCTCAATTCAGTAGAAAGTTTCAACATTTAAAGCTTATGGTCAAAGGAATTAAAACATAAAATTATTTATATACATATTTTTGTTTCAGAGAAATATATTTGAGCAGTCATTGGAAAGTTTCAGGAAAAAATTTTGCATTAGGATTAAATTCTATGCGAGAAGTGGAATAGAATTAAAAGCTCAAAGATAAACCATGTAAAATTTCTAACTGTCAAAAGGAGCTTATATTGTTTGTATATCTGGGTGATGATATGTTTCATATTATTGTGTTGGTTATATTCCAGTGAATACATGTAAAAGTATAAAGTAAGACAAGTTTAAATGTCAACATTCACAGTATACTATAAATTACAAGTTTTGTAACAATTTAAACTTCAGATTGAAAACTCAAATTCAACCTAAAGATGAACAAGACAGCACATGTTTTTTTCAAAATTCTTCTAGGTTCAAAGGCCACTGATCTAGGGACCATCCTTTGCTCATTCCGAGTCTAAGCAGCTTGTCCACTCAGATCATGTTATTGTGGCCTCTTCTAGAAATGCCTTCGTTGAATTTCATTTTAGCCTTGTCTCAGCTTTTACAGAAAGTAATTACAGGAAACAGACATATGGACTTCATCGCTCCAGAGGAAGGCTATTAAAGGTATATATACCACATCACAAAATGCCCTCTAAACAAAGTCCCACATGACAAATTTCTCTTGGAATTCAGTCCGAGGAAGAGCTTTACTTCCCTTGCAGAGTTGGTGTGCTTCTTCCTTTCTTATCATAATACTTATAATCGTGGTCATAGCTTCCTTTTCGCTTTGGCTCCCAGGAAGTTTGCAACTAAATCTGAGTTTGGTTCAAAAGAATTATTTCAGTCCTAACAGATTACACAAATTTTGTTGCAGTCTCATCAATCTGTTCTTACTTACAACTTCTTGCTTCTAAGTTTTTATTCTTAATTCTATTTTCCATTATTTTGTGATGTGTGTTTGTTAACCTGCCCCCAAATCTTGTGTAGAGGCAGGACATAAATAAATGCGAAATTAAATAACAAATATTCTTTTTGTGTAAATTTCCACAGGCAAATCTCCCAGTTGTTCCTCAGTATACTCTTCCTGTGTGCTGGGTAGGAAAAACTACCAAAACTGAGGCCTCTCAGTGACAAGGAAGGCCCCCATCATTACTCCCAGGTAATGCTTTATTCTAACTAGTTTCTTCAGCAAGCGTGACTTGTGCATCTGTTTCTTCTTGGTATGAGCACAGGCATAGTTCTAGCCCTTGACTTCTACATCCAGTTAACAGCACTTACAACCTCCATGAAATAAAATTATCATCAGGTTCAACAGTGTCAACATTGTCTAAAAAAGAGAGTTTAATTTTGTAACAGTTGGTCAAACTAAAGCTTCTTGCCAAGAGATAAGACTATCCATTAACAGTTCTTTTCAAAAACAGCACTTGTATTTCCCTTTAGCAAAATCTGACCTAATTTGATAATTTCTTTTCCTTGAGGTTTTGACTCAAATGAGTGACCTCTTCTAACCAATTTTTGTGACAGGAATCATCCTAGCAGCATACTGATGAGTAAGGAGAAAATCTTCTTTCCCACAGATAGCACTGCTGGCTCTGCCCCCACCCCTACAGGCTTCCCATCTCACCTCCACTCAAGGCACCTGTTACTTAGCCTCTCCCCATCTCTCTTCCGTGTCTGAGAGTCTGGCATTTTTTAACCAGCTGACTTTCCCATCTCAAACATATTTCCTTCACTCAATAAATAAATATCGGGTGGTTCCTGTGTACTAGACACCAAGTTGAGGCACCAGAAATGAAGAGAATATCACGGCAAACAAGCTATAGTGAATGCCTTCAAGGAGCTTATAATCTCGAATGTTTCAGGGAGCGGTAAACATGGGAGAGGTTTCCATGAGGAATTTAGTTTGCTCCTCACTTCTCTTCCCACTGGGTTCTTCTCTAAGCCTTAATTTAATACTCTACCACACACATCCCAGGCCTCAAATTTTTACTTCTATTCTGTTATTTAAATAAGCCCTTTCAACCATACACACACATACACAGACATGTACGTACACACACAAATACATACACACACATATACACACGTATCACATTCATGTAACAGAGACTTTGTGTAGAGGATCACACAAACATCTCCTCTAAGGGGATATTTAATGTGACACATATTTGCTACACAGAAATAGCTGACTTAACCTGGCAACTTAATTAACCGGGAAAAGAAGTGTTCACTTGCATATAGTAATAGTTCCTAACTAGGGGATCTTTTAAATCTGCTGGTAAGACGAGAGGGATACAAATAGGTACTTGAGATATATGCAGTAAGTAACAAGATGGACAAAATTTTATTCAGTATTAAAATTTTTAAAATAAATGTATGAATATATCATGTTGGGGTATGCCTCCCAGAGAATGATCATGTAACAAAAAGTGTTAGGGGCCGGCCTGGAGGTGCAGCGGTTAAGTTCACACATTCCACCTCAGCAGCCAGGGCTTCACCGGTTCATATCCCGGGTGGGAACCTATGCACCGTTTGTCAAGGCATGCTGTGGTAGGTGTCCCAAGTATACAGTAGAGGGAGATGAGCAAGGATGCTAGCTCAGGGCCAGTCTTCCTCAGCAAAAAAGAGGAGGACTGACAGCAGATGTTAGCTCAGGGCTAATCTTCCTCAAAAATAATAAATAAATAAATAAATAAATAAAGTGATAGTTAAACTGCCCCGTGGGAGTGTGGGTCCAGGCAACTAGTGGAATAATCTGTCACACTGACCACTGTGTGGAGGTTTGCATAGCTAAATTTAATCTCAGGAGCCAGAAAAAACTGAATTGCTATGCGATTTCCAAAGGAAAGCATTGAAATAAAAAATAGTGAAGCCAGGAATCTGTGTGGGTGATAAGTGAGGAGAGGGGACTATAGATTGCTCTCCACCCCGCTCCTCACCCCATTAGTGTTCCCGTTAGCTGACTTGGCAAAGCAATGAGTTCGGAAAGAATGACTATTTAAAATCGTTTGCTTTGTTGTGATGGATTTAAATCCACCACTATCACCCCATCTCCCAGAGGGAAATTTGAGTTAATTCTCAGTAGAAAATTAACATTAAATGTCTTCAGAAAATATAAATCTTCAGGACAAATGAAACCAAATTCCATCAAGTTGCTTATAGCACAATGATTTTGATAAATTAGGCAATGAAGTGACAAGAAATTAGAAAGTTTGATTCTTAAATCCCCTGAATATAACTGCACACTATATGTGTCATGTCCCACATTAAGAAGATCCAGAAGGTGCTAACTTTTACAACCATAATGACCAGTTGCATGTACATGAGAACCAGTGGACAGGAAGACAGCTGGCCTTTAAGTATGCTGATGAGGTTCAAGACATGCTACCCCAAAATATGGCACCTTGGCATATTGAGTACCTTAACCTAAAGGAGTTTGAGAAAATGGGAGAAGCAGGAAGGTCACTCTGACCTCCCCACCTCACCCTTCTTCCCTGAACCAGGTCGTAAGACTCCCATGTGACAGGCACTCTCCCTGCACCAGAAGAAGGGAAGACATTCTTGTCACCAGAGACAGAATTTGGGGCCAAGAAATCTGTACGTATAAAACTTCTTAAACTAACCCTTATCTTTCTAGATAAATCTTCATCATTTACTACCTTTAGTCCACATCCCTCTGTCATGCCAATTTTTCACAAATTTATTGTCTCTTTGTCTAAAAAGTGTGAAAGCTTTCTCCTCTGGTCACTTCTTTGGGTCTTCATTCTTTTAGGAAACTCTCACGTACATGTAAAAATTCAATAAAATTTGAATGTTTTTCTCCTGTTAATTTGTCTTTGTCAGTTCACTTTTTAAGTCCAGCCAGGGACCCTAAGAGTGTCAAGAAAAATTTTTTCCTCTTTCACAAGACTAATGTCAAATCTCTCAGTTGAGTTGGCTACTCTACCTTCATTCTAACCTCTTTCTAAGAGAAAATATAAGAAAATGCTTTGATTTGTCTAGAAATGCATCAATTCAGTGTGGTCACCTTGTTATCTCCTACTGTTCAGAGGATCTGATCTCCAGGTGTCCACACATGTGCCTTTGCCTGTGCTGTGCCCCTTCATGAATGCCCTCTGCTCCTTGCTCAGATGGCCTTCATCTCCAGGGACCATGCAAGGCAGTATCCATTTTCCCTCCCAGCCAATCTGGCCAATACCAATACATATGACAGTCTCCAACTTTAATATCATCTTGTTAGAAGATTTTCTTCATTCTTCTAAGGCGGGGTTGTTAAATATTGTTGTTGTTATAGTCATTGTAATTGTTTTTCAAATTCTCTCATCAATCTACTAGTCCTTACTTCCTTGAAGGATGAGTCCACAACTTACTTATACCTGTATCATTAGAGCTTGACAATTTCAGGAAATTATGCATTTGTTGCAAGATTAAAATATGAATAAAAGAAACAGTAGGTGAACATCAACTAGGTTTAAAACAGAAGGCCCAAGGTACCTATGAAGTGGTCCATCATAAACATTAAGCTAGTTTAATGGCGGCCTTAAAAAGTACCTATCTGTGACCGTAAATTTACATTCATGACCAAAGCCGTAAAATTCATAATTTGAACACAAGCATGTATAATAGTCAAGATGCACATCAACCATATTGCACCAGTCAAAAGCTAGAGACTAGAGTCGTAGCTTTTCATTGATGAACTAAAACCCTTTACTCATTATTTTTTGGAGCTAATGATCATAAGCATTAATTTTGGTTCTATACCATTAGGCCTTTAAACTGGACCATTTCCTGACAATCGTAGAATGCTTTCATCAAGCATGTTGATTTTAATCAGAATTCTGACTATAAAATTAAACCCCCTAACTCAGAGGCATTTATAAAATTTTTCTAGTTGTTAAGAGTATAATTACAAATATTTAATTTGTTGGAAATATTACTGACTATGAACTAAAATTATTACTTCCTCTCGTTCCAGAAAATAGGAATATATTTTGCATCATTAAATCACCATTTAACTTTGGATATGATGATACTGATAGGTGATTCTGAATATGAGGGTTGATATATTTTTATTATGTCTTCTACCAAAAAGGAATTTGAAGCTAGTTAATTAAACCATACATTACTACAATTTGTAAGGTAGTGAGATTCTCCTAGAATATTATAGATTTCTTTCTTTATAAATAATTTTCTCTTGAAAATGAAAGTTTGCTCTTAAAACGTAATAGATTTTTTCAAGTGTTTCTTCACATATTAACTCTGTTGAATGTCAAATTTAATGCTGTAAAACTCTAACAGATTTTTTTTCCTCAGGCTACATCAGCTTCATGTTAATATGCTAGGGTTAATGTGGAATAAACAGACAATATCTGTCCCTATCAACCTGAATTATAATACCAGATAACGTCCATTCAAAATTTTAATGCACCTTAAGCTTCTCAAATATATCTATTCTGACTGGTATTGTCCATCTGTGTTTGTTCATAAACATAAAAAAAGGAAAATCTAAAATTTTTTATTACATTGATTATTAACCATGTGCTAAACCTCAAAAAAACAAGTAGGGATCAGCCATGTGCATGAGGTGAGGAAAGATACTGTAGCCCAGTGGTTCTCAACAAAGGGAGATGGTAAGAATCCTCTATGGCCTTTTTGGAAAATACAGAGGTCGGCGTCAACTCTCTGAAATTCAGATACAGTTATTCAGATGTGAGCCCACAGTTAAGAATGACAGTTTTAAGCTGAGATGATGGCAGATGCCAACACAGAGAGATATGGAATAAAGAAAGGAAGGAATATGAATGTGAATATACAAAAGCCATCAGAAAATCTCCATATTTTACTTAAATAATATGAACTACTGAGATACTGCGTGATATCCTAGTGAATAATGATTTAAATTTTAATTCTTCTTGATTTTAATGTTATCCGTGTGTCTCCTTAATGTTTGTGCAAATAGATTTCATCATTGATTCTTTTACAAATATTTCTTGATCTCCTACTGCGTGACAAGAACACATTAGGTGCTGGGGATATTAAAAAAAAAAGACAAGGCTCCTTTCTCTTCAAGAGATATGATTTTTACTTGAAAAACATTAAGAACATTCATTTTTATCTTAAACACCATACTTGTATGATATGTTTGACGATAATTTGCTCAAAGTCTGTGAAATTTTGAAATTCTTATTATATTTTCCTTAACAAATATTCATAGACATTAGTAATCATTCACTTCAACTATCACAGCTTCCTAATTTCTACCATATCTTGCTTCTCAGCACCAGTGAATAGCTGATTTTTCATTCTAGTTTTGTCTTTGATCTTGACATTTCACTTGTTTCATCTTTTGTTGTGGTTCTGGCCATAATGTCATGGTATTTATTTTATCTCATCTCACGTAGTACCTTACCTTGCAAAGAAAGTAACCTCCTCTTTGTAGAGGTAATGGTGATGGTGTTCCTTTTCCTCTATTTTTTTGGTGTTTTGGTTTCCAGGAGTTTAACCTGTCAAGGACCTAAGAGAGGAATCATCAAAAAAAACCTGAAGAAGCGAACAAGCTGAGCTGTAAGACAAGTTCCTGTTCATCAGCACAGGATCTCAGTAAACCCAAGACCTGGAACAGGAGAAAAGTAAAATTCTCTGACTAAATGAGGTAACAGATGTGACTGCTCCAGCATAGTGCTTATTCAGGCTGATAAATATTCATTAAGTATGTGTCCAACATTTATCTGTAAATGGGTTACCAGATGGAACGTTCTTACAACAGTACCTGGCACAAAATAAGTGGCCAATAAATGTTAGCTGAGAGGGGAAGGGAAGGAAGACAGGAAGGAAGAAAGGAGGAAGGAAGGAAGGAGGGGCTCAACAGCACTGGAGAAAAGTAGAGAATGAAATTCCCCTGGGACAGAGCTTAACTTCTCTTCTATTAACGCTTGAAACTGCACACTTCGAACCTTCCTCACAATCTTCACTCCACAAAACTAAAGCCCTACCACCTTAGAAGACAACTCTTTTTCCAGCTCTTGTTGGGTTTCATGCCCCAGCAAAGGGGCTTATCAAGCTATTGTATTTCTTCAATCTACATTCAATTTCTCCCTGAGAAACACTGATAAATGCAGGGTTTTTTTTAATTTCATTTCAGCTAAGATTCTAGCACCCCAGCCATGTTTGAGAGTCTCTCCTGGATTAGAACCTGCGAGCTTTCTTCCTGGTCTGCTCATTAACAGCTCTTTCATTGATTCATCCAGCCATTTATTCAGTTACTCAATCTGAAAAGCCAAGTCCACAAGAGGTTAGTGATCTGCCTATGTTGTACAGTTTGTGGTTTGATGAGGACCCAAACCTAACTCTCCACCATCATTTGAATACTCTTGCCTTTCCATCATAATTTCTTACTTAGAATTAAAATTGGAGAACTTTTCATACTTTATATTTCAAATATGGAAATTCAATCAATTAAAAAGGAGTCTTCTGAAATTGTAAAAGCTAACAAAAACCATGTAAGCAGCCTTTAAAAACTCTTTTCTGATTTTGCTGCAACCAGTGTGGGTAGACTCTGTTATTAGAGGCTAGTGCATTAATTTGTGTGAGTAGCATACAAATTCAACAAACATTTATTTACAATATAATCTGACAGATAGTCTTCTAGACTCTATAATTGTGGCGAAGAAGTTTTTTTTTCTTATCAGAGACACTATGATCATAGAACACGATTTGACCCACGTGAAGCCCAAGGGTATAATAATGCCTACTATCACAGGGCTATGCCATATTTTCAAGAACTGGGCTGGAATTTGGCTAATAATATAGCAGAAAATGGTTCTGAAGTCTGCCATCACATTTTTGTGTTCTTCAAATAATATTGTACTTCATGTTTTTCAGATGATAAGAAAATAGATTATGAATGCTTTTATTGCATTTTCTCCACTCTTCTAAAAACTGGAATTTACAAAAAATCAAAAATTAAAATTTTTCAAGCTTGGTAAAATATACATAATCTTACGTCTACCTAGAAACATAAAATGAGAAATTTACATTGGCCAATGTCCTAAACGGCCTTGTGAAAATAACAGGATTTCTGATTAAGAAACTTCCTATACTCTCCAAGTAAAAAAATAATATGAGATTGATAATTGTGACTGATAGTATATTTCTAAAGATGGCTGCACCCATATGTAGCCCATTCCACATGCTCTTCTTACAATATGATGTTCATGCCGCTCGATCGAGAGGTGGGGTCTACGTGTCTTCCCCTTTAACCTGGGTAGACCCTTGGAACTACCTCCACCAAGGGAGTACAACAGAAACAGTGCTATGTGAATTCCCAGGCCTGGCTACTGAAGACAGTTCAGCTTCCGTTTATTTCTTGAGATGCCTGCCTTTGAAGTCCTGAATCACTCTGTAAGAATCTAGCTGTAATGAGGCTTTGATTCAGCAGAGACCACATTGAGAAGAAGAGAAGTGCCCAAGTAGCTCCAGCTGTTGTAGCCCTCAGCAATTTGAGCCTTCCCAGCCCAAACTTCACACACATGAGTCAGAAGTCTTCAGAGGATTCCAGGCTCCAGCCATGGAACTGCCTTGGCCATGCTGAGTGGAAAGGAAATGAAGTGCCCTCACTGAGCCCTGCCCAGGCTGCTGACTCTTGTTGTGTAAGCAAATAAATCACTAAGCTCTGGATTTGTTACACAGTTATCGTAACTGGAACAGATATGTTCATTCTATGCAATCACCAGGTTGAGCAAATATGGCAAAGAACAGCTACATAATTTATTCACTTATTCATACATTTCTATAAATATGTATGAAGTACCTAACATGTGCCAGTCACTATGCCAGCCTTTGGCTATACAGTGGTAAACAAAACAGGCCGTGTTGGCTTTCATGGAATTTAAAGCATTGAAAATGTACTGACAACACACAGACCTACGAACAATCTGATGTCCTATCACAGTGGGCATTATTAGAAGGATCTAGAAAAAAAGTCATTATTATAGAAATGGTGATGGAAATAGCTGACATCTTTCCTTTTTCAAGGGTGACATATACTCTTCTGACAATCAGATCTCCCTGTCCACAGGAAAACACAATGCCAACCTAAGTCAGAATTTACACTAAAGAACAGTAGGGAAGAAGAGTAGGTGAATGAGATAACATGGAATCTTGCAGTCAGATCTAGTGTTTTCTAGACATCTCTTTCTTTGTATCAAATTGTGTATAATAGAGACTTTATTGGGATAATATGGCATTTTGAAACCTTTGGGTCAGATTGGTCAATAAAGTATAATTCTATATTGCTTGATTCAGCAAAGAGATGACACTGAGAGTCCCAACTCAAATTTACAGTGTAATTTGGATTGTTTTCAATTGTTTTAAACTTTCTTGATATGCAATATACTTCTTATAAATAGCAAAGCCGGGAAAAAAATTAGGGAAGCTTTGCACATTCTAGTTATGCAAACTTAATCCAGATGGAGGCTCGAATACTCATCTCTATACCATGATAAACCTCCAAACAGCTGAGAATTTTTATTGGGAGGATAAACCCTATTATTCCATTTAGATTATTTCAGCATTAAAGGATATGGCTTATTCATGCTGCAGATGATAAAGCTGTGTGGTCAGGTTAATGCTAAAACTGACACAGGCTATGCCAGATTTGAGAATATATGGGAAATTTTAATTAGAAGTTTATAAAACTCTGAAAAATCTCCAAAGGGTTTATCCTTATGAATGAACTTAAAACAAATCTAGAGCTAATATATTAGCTAATATGCAGGCAGCGATTAAGGGAAAACAGGTGTCTGCTGCATGATTTCCATAATGGTCTCCTCTTTAAGGCCGGCTCCGGAAGCCAGCTCCGGGGGCCTGCAGGAGGTGGATGTTCTCAACAAAGAGCCAGCAAAGTATGCTCCTCTCTGTCGGAAAACATGACACGCTCAAGCTTTATGCTACTTTTCTTGGACTGAGGCGTTTGACTCTACCTCTACAACCTATTTTTAGCTCTGTTTATTTCTCCTCCTATTAAATTATAATCATTCTACTTTCTTCACAGATTTGTCAGTGAACTTGACTGACTAGAAGATTACAGGAGAAAAAGAAACATTGTTCAAGGAAAACGGGAAACGGAGAGACTAGAGATGTTGATTATTGATTGTGTATGCCTGAGTGTCCTTTTTTCCCTCGAATAGCATCTTACAAGTTGCTCTAAGATGCTAAACCACTATTACACCCCAGCTGTAAAGGGGTTATAATAGATGCAGCAAAACATTTTTAAAATATGCTCAAAAAGAAAGATAAATCCAATGCAATTCACATAAAGCCTAATGCATTATATACAGTTCGTGCTTAATAAATGCATTACTCATAAAATATCCATTCACACTTCCTCCTTTCTTATCAATAAAGCAATCAAGCTGAGCATAAGATTATCCAGAAATTCTTCTCCCTCCTATACAAAAATATAATCATATTATTCCCTTTTTAAATCATGCTCAGATGAAAAGAAACAAGAAATGGTTACCTTTAATATTTCCTTGTATAAAATATTTCATATTTAGCCTACTAAAAATACTGCACACATGTTTTTGTCTTTCATGTTTCCAGCATAGAGGAGAAAAAATTGCAGCTTTTTACTCCTAACCCAGGAACTAATCTTAAAGTATAATACAGATCAGTAACTGCGGCTAGTTAGAGTTACTCTGAAGATTTCAGGGGCTTTCTGTGCTACAAAGATCATATTTGGATTATCAGTAAATGAACATGATGTTGGTTCCCGATCTCTAAAGGAATTTGACTGCATTTGTTTCTTTCAATATTCTCCTCTGTTTGTCAGATTGAACAACTCATATCCACTGGATGAGATGTTAGGTATCCAAATCACATTTCTGGAACAGAACTTGCCTAAAGCATTTCTTAGGCTAAGATCAAAACTCTGTCTTCAGAATAAGGATTAAATTGGGTGCTGGCAATGTGGTCCCCTCTGCTCTACTATTTTTCATCTGGACGAATGACCCCTTAATTCCTGAGTATCCTTACACCCCTGTATTTTTAAAGACCCATTCTGTTAATGAACAATTAATTATCAGGCTAAGCTGGCTGTGGTTCATTCTAGTATATAGTTAGGCAGATTCTATAGAGCACCTGAAGTGCTGGTAGCATTCTTGAAGCCAAAATTATGATTTCTTATTATGGGGTTAAGGAAGTCTTTAGAAAGAAAAAACAATGTACAACAGTTTTTACTTCCTCCTACCGCCACTTCAGCCTACCCTAAGTTCAGAGAATTTAAGATTACTTGCTGCACACCAGCAGATCCTACAGCATTCTCCAGTAGCTGCTAAGGCATCTTTGTATACTTTACTAGCAAACACATCATTTGGAAAGGCAAGTACCAATTTACACGAGGCAGACTTTGTGTATCTCTCACATTCCTTTTTCTCTCCGACAGGCAAGAAATCGTAGAGCTCATTTTCCAATCCTTATTAAAGGGTGTGATCCTGCTTGTTTGGAAGGCTCATTAGTGCCATTGCTCTGTGATGGCCTACACATCTTTGTAAGGAAGACGGATTGCAGGGAGGCGTCAATACGCCAGCCATAATGAAACCCAAGTGCAACCCCCACAAGCCTCAGAATTCAGATCTTCATTTGCTTTTGTGAAAAATGAGAGCCAAGACCATGGGCATCTGAAAACCCAGCTAGCCCCTTGTCTTCCCAGTAGTAGAAGTGCCCCACTATTGCATATGTGACCCTCAGGGAAAGTAAAAGAAGCAGCAGTTAACCACGTAATGCTTTGCAGCTAGAGCACCGAGACCTGACAAGGAGCGCGCTCAGCAGAGCGGCGTTAGTGGTGGAGTCAGAATGTGAGCCGGCGTGAACTCAGAGACTTATGGTCTCATCAGGGGTAAAGCGCTGGTCTCTTAGGTAGTAGTGACACAGTCATTTAATTGTCTCTAGTCTTCAACTTCCTCTTCCAAAAAGACGAGTCATACGATGTCTTGGCGGTCACAAATTGCCAAAAAATGAGTTAAATAAAAGATTATTTTTTCAAAATAAAGGAAATCATGGAAATAACCTTATCAACAATAAAACAATTATAATAGTTCTGATCTTGGGGAAAATGAAGCTAAATGCTTCTGTAGAGTGAGTAATCCAGAGCGCCTTTTGATTTTTTGAAGTAATGTGTTGCTCCACCGCTAATGAGCTACGTGTGTGTCTCCCATTCCTAGAGTATTTCAGGGAGAAAGTCTCCACGGGGTAGAAAGGACACCAGTCTTGCAGTCCGAAGACCCTCTTTTGCCTCAGAGCTACCACTTACTCACTGGGTGACACAGATGAATCACTGAACCCCCCTGGGCCACAGGCCTTACCTGTCTCATGGAGTTGCTGTTTAAAAAAAATATATCAAAATAAAACATAGGCAGGGGATTTCTAGAATTAATTAGACCTTTGAGATCACCTGAATCAATCTCTTTATTTTTATATGAACAAACTTAAGCAAAAAAGAAGTTAAATAACTTTTCCAAGGTCACCCAGTATTTAAATACCAAAAATTAAATTAATGCTAAATTATGATCTAATGAAATAATTTGTATATTATTTTTATTATTAATGTAGTTACTAATTATTAATGAAGTGATATAAATTAAAACTTAGATGTAGCATTTATCCCAATTAAACTAAAGTCCAAATACTTGAATGACTTTAATAAATAGCATTTATAATGTATATCATCTTTCTCCTGAAGCTTACCTTAAAAGACCCAGACTCAATAAATAATTACATTTTCTGGGCTTCCTCTACTTATTTTCTCCAGTATTTTAGAAATAAAAAGGAGATTGAGACACTATACATATAGAATACAGTTATATTAATGAGATTTAAGAAACAAAACTTTCTAATTTCTTGTCACATCATTGCCTAATTTATCAAAATCATTGTATTATAAACAAATTGATAAAAGTTTGGTTTTATTTTTTCCGGAGTTATATTTTATCTTTTAAAAAGAGAAATAACCAAATGTAATATGTTATCTTGCCTTGAATCCTGTAATAGAAAAATGACACACGGAAAAACTGGTGGAACTCAGACAGTCTTTCGTTTAACTAATAGTAACAAACCAGTGTGGATTTCTTAGTTTTGACAAATGTGCCATGGTTAGGTAAAACATTAACTTTAGGGGAAACTGGGTAAAGGGTGTATGGGAAATTCTTTTTACTACCTTTGTAACTTTTCTGTCAATCTAAAATTATTCCAAAATAAAAAGGTTATTTTTAAAATCTAGAAATAAAATGGAGAAATATCAGTAATATTTGGTGTTGGGGCATACTGGGCCAATTAAAGCAAACTTAATTGATCAAGAAAATAATGGAAGATGATAATTTCAAATAAAAGAAGGAGCAAAGGGAAAAAGGAAGGAAGGAAGAAAGGAAGGTAAGAAGGAAGGAAGGGAGGAAGGAAAGAAATTGTTTCAACTCCTTATAACTGTAGCATTACAGGGCCTTATTTTCCCTGAACCCGCAAATGATCTGGTTCCTGCATTTACTCATTTAATCCTAACAAACCAATGAAGTAGTTGCTCTTATTCTGCCCATTTCAGAGGTGAGTGAACTGAGCCACAGAAAGTTTAGTTGCTTGCCTAAAGTCACACTGCTTAATACATTGTGGGGATAGGGTTTGAACTAGGCTCTTTTAAACACTAGTCTTGGCAGCAGGAGAATGACTGACTTTCTTTTCTATGAAACCCTGATGGACTTGTGTGCTAATAATGATTTACAGTGCTAAACAAAATTTTTCTTTCAGTATTTCCTGGCAGCCTTTTTAGTCTCTATACTTATGCAAGAGTCTGACCTCAGGATGGACTTCCGTGAAAACTCTTAAGCTTTACCCACAATTATAGCTTTGAGTGTTGGCTAAGATGACGTCAGGCTGCTACAGGCAGAAACTGAGAGAACACCTTCTCCCCATTCTGCATATTTTACCACCTGGGACCTAAAGCAGAATCTCACCAAGTCCCTCCCGAGAAAAGCTCCTTCTGTTTTTTTCATTACCACTCTCTTTCTCTGAAGCTCAGAACTAGTCAAAGGGGCAGGACCAAGTAATAGACACACTATTTTGCAATTAATCCTCCTCATCCTATTACCCTATTCCATTTCCTTGCCTCTTCTACTTCTACCGCTGGGTTTTTATGAAGTTTCCTTCTTTTTTTTTTTGAGGAAGATTAGCCCTGAGCTAACTGCTGCCAATCCTCCTCTTTTTGCTGAGGAAGGATGGCCCTGAGCTAACATCTGTGCCCATCTTCCTCTACTTTATATGTGGGACACCTACCACAGCATGGCTTGCCAAGCGGTGCCATGTCCACACCCGGGATCCGAACCAGCAAACTCCGGGCCGCCGAGAAGCAGAACATGTGCACTTAACCGCTGCGCCACAGGGCCGGCCCCCTATGAAATTTCTTTCTCAGAAGTTGCCTGCTCTCCTCATATCAGCTCAGGTAAATGGAGCCCAGGATGCATGTGCCACCATGTCACTCACCAGCAAGTCCAAATCTAGGTTTAGACTCTGCTGGGACATCCGGCTTTACAAGCTAATTTAGTGGGCTAGCATAAAGTAGAGGAGAAAGGATGGTATTCCTGTGAACTTAAATAGCTATGCCTTTTATGCTGAAACCTTGAAGTGTTCTGAAAGGCTAAATATCTATGAATAGAAGCATCTTTCTGTACACCTGGCAAAGCCTCAATAAATATCCACTGCTATTTAGCAATTTCAAATTTACAAATAAAAAAGAACTATGTTTGAAAAGGTGTGGCACTTTCCCCAAGGTGGCTCCAGCTGCATGGATACCTGCATTTCCTAACCCTGCTAAAGTGACAGTCCCAGGAGACAGATCATTAAGTGATAAAATATATTCGCATTTCCACAGCTGCAAATGAGCTCAGCTTCAGAGGGGCATTGTAAGAATTAAATGAGATGATGTTGTGAAATTACTTGGAAACACTGAGACATCTTAGTATTGCACTCCTCTATTGTTGTTAAAGTGTGATTTTCACATCTCCTAAGACAGTCGAGATGGTATGATATGGGGAAATGTTAACTGGGGTATTTTTCTCCTCCTTTTTGCCTTGTGATCATCTTTCCTCAAGGTAGCTCATCACCTCAAGGGCAAGTAGTGTTACAGAAGAAAGATGTCAAATTCTTGATTTTAAAGGTCAAATCAGTTCTTTGGTATATCCATGGGAAAGAGTAGAAATATTTAAAATAATATAGGGAAACACTTTTTCCTCTGCCTCCATACCCCACTTAATAAAGATCTTCTGAGCTTGGAAGAAAGAAGATTTGAAGAAGGGGCCTCAGTCACTGGCCCAGGTGGCCTATGCCCTGCCTGTAGCTGCAGAGCCCCTGGGGAGGAGTTAGCAAAGGCCAAGACAAATTGGAGGATCTGTGGACGGAGAGGTGTGTGCGTCATTATCCTTCTGGAGTCATGGGGGCAGTAGGGGGGAGTAGAGAGAGCAGCTACACAGAAATGCCCAAGAACACCCTTGGAATCCTCAGAGAGCTCCAGCAAGCCCCAACAGGATGCTGAGATTGATGCATTTTCTGGTTTACTTTTCATTTCTCCTGTATGGCCTGAGTTTGTGGAAATGGCTGCACCAAGGAGCCTCAGCGCTGGGATGGGAGAATTTATCCATAAACCAATATCGTACACTTGAGTTCCAAACTAAGATGCCATAAAGGGATGACACCATTTGAAAGCCCAATAGGCGATTTGAACATCTTAGTGAATGCCAGCACAGGGCAGGCCCCTCTGCCCACTGACACCATAGCAGTGGACCATTTGCCCCAGGACTGAGAATTACAATCAAAGAGGAGAAATAGGAAGGGGAAACATTAATTTTCTTTTAGTTTAAACTTGAAATAACCCCTCCCCCCAAATCCCTGAATTTGACTAAATGTTCCTGCTAGAGTAAAGAGGAAGATAAACAGCCCTCCTGCCTTTAGATGGGAATCCAGCTTGAAATAGAAATTTAAATCAGTTACAGAAAAAGGAAGTTATATTTTTGAGCAAATGATTATGTATTCTGTGAAAATTGATATCCACGATGCTGCTATTTCTGATAAGACAACATTACATAAAGTGGGACAGTAAGGTTTCACTCGGAGATTCTACTTCAAGTTTCTTGCAGGCATTTATCCTCTCTGGTCCACAGTAACACTGCTTCTATTGCTTTACTGAGTCCATAAATATTATCAAACCAATGTTGAAATTTGAAAAAAGAAAGAAAGAAACAATAAAATAGTTGTAGGGAAATTTTTCGTGTTTACTTAATTAGTACTTTGATAGACTTGTTTTTCATTTATCCCCGGCACCCCATCTCCACAATTTAAAAAATTCCCCCCAAAATGTATTCTGTTGAAGCCCTCCTTTCTGGAGGTACCAACATATGAAAGGGAAACATAAGTATTTAGAAAAAATAAATTCTGTTTTTAATCTTCTTGTTCACAAATCGTTGCTCTTCTTCCCTGCCCCACCTTGATGAACGAGATACACTTCCTTCTCCACCAGGACTTCAGGGTAACCACACAGCTGGCTTTAACCAACAGGATGTTAGCAGTCGTGACACAAAATGAGGCACGGCAGGCACTTGGGAAATTGGTTTTGCTCTCTTACGCCTCTGATGTCGCCATAAGAGGAGCTTCCCCAGAGTGGCTGCTACCCTTCAGCCTGAGCCCAGAGTAAACACACGTGGAGCAGATCAGAGTTCAACTCTCAGAGGAGCCAATTTCATTCGAATCCACAGTTTGAAGCAGAGCTGCCCAGTTGCACTCACTCTAGATCTGTCTGCGCCCAGGCCACCCATGGGCACATGGGCAGGAATAAATTATTGTTTGGCACCTGAATTTTGTGTTGGTTTGTTAAGCAGCGATAATTGATGACACAGGACCTTAGAGTCACTTGATTCTTAACTCCTCAGCTTGTGAAAGTCAGTAACTTTGCCCAGAGTGGTTGGGTAACTTGCCCATGTTCACCTGGTGAGATAGGGGCAGAGTTGAGCTCCCTACACACACACAAATTGAGGGGTCCTCGTGAAACCACAGTTACCTCCAACTGCTTGGGCATGCTTTGCTTTAGAAAAACATAAGCAAGGGAGAACCATGCTTCTCTGTCCCCCAACATTGTGCATGGGCCTGGAGGCAGCTCCACTCCTAAAGGTGGAATCCACAGGCAGCTATAATTCTTACATGACCCTCAGTAAGCCCTAGAAATGGGATGCTCCCTCCCTCAATGAAGATTACTCATGCCTCTTTGCTTTAACTAACAAGATGGGAGCGACCAATGCTCTCAATAGTGAGCATAGAGCCCTTAGCAGGGGAAAGAAAAGAAAAGAAAAGACACAGAGAGGGAGGATGGGAAGGAAGGAGGAAGGCTTAATGAATACTGACAAGACATCTAGTAAGTTACCGTTCTCCACCTCTGCTGCTTTGATGGCAAGTGAAATAGACCAAAAGCATGATGGCCATTAGGGTATTTTTGGCACCATGCTTGCCTGACAACAAATGTGATTGTGCCCGTGTAATAGAAGACAACTAGGTACAGGGGTCTGTATTTGTAAGACGAGGAGCAAGGAGGTGGAAAGTGTGGAAGGATGGGTGGCTGAAATGGTGAATGGAGAGTTGGGAGGAAAAGGGAATTTGCCTCCTTTCTAGCGTGCCTCATATCCCACATGAACGTATTCCAGAGAGCTCACAGACGTCAGAAATTATCAACACAGACACACACACAAATAAACAAAAACAACAATAAAGTAGGACAGAATGTAGCAAGAAAGAAGGGAAAGGGGATTCTGTAGATGCCATGAGGATTGTTCTCTTCACTGAAATCTATCTTCAAACAGACACAATCTGTGTTATAGTTCTCTTGGGAATATGATTCTCTACCCTCTTTTTCCAAAAATACTAAACATTTTAAGCAGAATTGTAGTAACTTTGTGTATGCTTTCTAACAGAATATAAAATGTAGACTAGGATGAAAATTTGTGTGATATGGCACCCATTCTTATTTGTAAAGATTAAAAGTTTAAATATTTGAGAAACATTCGAGGAAATAACAAAGGCCATATTTTCCCTTTGCTATACATAAGGAATACCTGTTGAAGTGAATGAGGTTTTACATAAAAATCAATGGGAGATTATAGTCCTTAATGAAAGAGGAAATTATAATTATAGCACTGCTGGTAGCATCACTATAGTTAAAGCTGAGCAGCCTTTTCCATTATCACTTATCAGGATTTAATAGCTCAGCTGTTTTGACTCCTACTTGGCTGAAACATGATCTACAACTCATCAGGCTGGATGTAATTAGTTATTATTACTGTTATTACATAAACAAATGTTTTAATCAGTAAAGCATTTTTTAATTATGAAGCTTAAAGAGAATATTTTTTCCTAGAGACAGGTGCAGGGGTGGGGAAAGGAGAGAAATAAGGAGACATGCTTAAAAAAGGCACACCAAATGTGGCAGGTCCCTCAATTAGAATAACTCACTTTCCTTTGATTGTGGCATTCGTGAGGCCTGCTATAAAACAGAATCTCTTGGGGGAAGCAACACTGTCAAAGATCAGGGAAGGTTGCCCACTGGTTCCTCTCAATCCGTTTTCCCGTTATGGGCATAAGTGCGTGTGCAATGCAATAGAATAGCAGCACACTACAGGGCTCCTAGAACTTCTCCGCAGCCGCTCGACAATGCTGATCTTGCTTTTCTGAGTGAAAGGGCATTAGCCTTGGCTTATACACGTTCTCTTGTCACTCATAGTCTGTAGGGATGTACACCTTAGATGTATATGGACCTTAGATCAGAACCTTTTGATAGATTCCAAGAAGAATTTTCAGAATATGTTGCAAATATCCTCCTGCTGTCCCATGTGGATGGCCCCCAGAGACCAAGATATGAGCTTTCATGTTTACTGCCCATAGTGTACAGGTGAGGGAACCAGAGAAGCAAAGTCTGGTTTTCTTAGCAGTATTCGCACTCACAACACAAGAATTACCTGGCACTTGGAAAGGCCACCTGTGGCTCTTTATATTGGAAATGTTCATTACCTGAAGAAGGGGGTAGATTGAGTGAATACAGTGAGAGGAAAAAGTAAATGATACTGGAAAAGTGCCTGTTACGTACATCATGCACTTTACATACATCATTTCATTTAATCCTCAAAACAACATTTGTGTGTGGTATTTTATCCTCAGTCTACAGGGAAGCAAAATGAGATTCAAAGAAATTAAGTGATTTTCTTCCAGATGGTTCCGTTAGTAAGTGGTAGAGATCATCTTCAATCTCAGCTCTTACTAAGCAAGTTCAGCACTCACCCTGTTTTTCTTCTTAACCTTCAAATCAGTACCCTTGTTCTGTTCTCAACACTATCCATTAGAGTTTCCACCCTCTTCTCTTAGAGAATCTGTTCCTGTCAGACCTGCCCACACCCTCAACTGGCAAACCCAATGGTCACTGTTCTGTCTTCATCCTTCACAACCTCTCATCAGCATCCAAAGCAATTGTTCTCTTCTTTCTTGAAATCCTCTCTGATCTTCATTTCTATAATGACTTCTATCTTGAGACAAGTGTTCTTCCTACCTCCCTGGAAGCTTCTTGGTGACCTTTGATGGTTCCTCCTCCTCTGCTCAGCCTTGAAATGTCCCAAGGCATAGGATTGTGCCTTGGGACATTTCTTTTCTTTTCTTCTTTTGTTTTCTCTGCTCACTCCTGCCCTGGGGACTTCCATTCAGTCCCATGGCTTTTCTTCCATCTTGATGCTGAAGACCACCCACTAACCTACATTCTCTACTAGAGTGTGGACTTTTACATATAACTACCTACTCAATAATTCCATGCATTTGTGATAAGCATCTTACATGCAACATTTCCAGAATAAAATCTTGCCTCCCTCTCCTCAGAAAAAAACTCTATTCTTTTACTATTTTTCCCATCTTAATGAATTGCACCACCCCCTTATAATTGTTGGAACCAAAAAACAGTGTCATCTTTTGTCTTGCCTTCCATTTACAATCCATCAACAAATTCTCATGATTCTGAATCTAAATAACATCTGAAATTTACCCACTCTTTCCAGCACCAATGTTCCAGGCTTGCAATTGACTTCTAGCTCGGCTCCAGCTCGGCTCCTAGCTGCTACTCCATTTAGCAGCCTAAGTGATTTTTTTAAAAAGTAAATCAGATCAAGTTACTTCCAAGCTTTAAAGTGCTCCAAACAAATACAAAGTTACACATACACACACACACACACACACACACACACACTCCACAATCTTCCCACAACCCTTAGGATAGAATCCAAATTCCTTCCCGTGTTCTGGCCATGACCTCACCCTCCTCATTCTCCTTCCTAATGTCGTATATCTCACATTCTCACACTCTAAACCAGACACACTGGGCCTATTGTCCTGAGCACCCTCTACCCCCTACAAGCTGCATGCCACCTCCAACACCTTGAGGACTTTGCACTTATTGTTTACTCTGTCAAGAACACCTTGAGTTTTGCATAATTGGATCCCGCTCATGATTGATTTTTCAGCCAACTGTCACCTTCTTAGAAAGGCATTCCAGAATAAGTCCTGTAATGCTGGCCTTAGCATACAAGCCTAAAATGTTTATTATCTGGGCCTTTGCATTAGTCAGCTCTGGCTGCCATAACAAAATACCACAGACTGGGTGGTGTAATCCATAGAAATTTATTTTCTCCCAGTTCTGGAGGCTGGAGTCCAAGACGAGGGTGCCAGCAGGGCAAGTTCTGGTGAGGGCCCTCTCCCTGGGTTGCAGAAGCCTGCCTTCCTACTGTGTCCTCGTGAGGTGGAGAGAGAACTCTCTGGTGTCTTCTCTTCTTCTTATAAGGTGACAGTTCTGGCAAATCAGAGCTCTACCCGTATGACCTCAATTAACTTTAATCACCTCCTTAAATGCCCTCTCTCCAAGACAGTCACACGGGAGTTAGGGCTTCAACAGGAATTTTGAAAAGACACAATTCAGTCCACAGCAGCCTTTATAGAAAAAGTTTGCCACTCCTGGTCTATACAAGTGTATGGTCTTTCCACTCCACCATATTGCCCATCTATCTGGCACAGCTATTTTGCTGGTGTCTAATGCTGCAGAGTACATACACATTTTCCATAAAAATTACTACATGTGTAGAGAAGAGTCAGATTAGAAATAGCCATGATGTTGGTTGTAAATCACTGACCAGGTATTTTAATTTTATAACATTCTCACTTTTTCTCTTTCTTTAAAACACATTGTTACAACAAGAGAAAATAAATCTAAGAGTGGAATGAACATAAACATCTCCTTGGTTTCATAGTTTATACTTGGTGAAAGTGAGTAACAAGGAGAATTGAAAAGTCTTTAGACTTTCTAGAATCTAGGAGCCTTAAAGGAACAGAGCAGACCTGTAATGGAGGACAGAATGCTTTTCCCAACACACACTCACACCTTGTTTTTTCAGTTTTATTCACTGTTTATCACATTTTTAGAAGTCATTTTACAAAATTTTTTTCCCTAAAGTCTGACCATGCTCTAAGAAAAGGAAAGAGAAAAATAAAAGAATACCCGCAAATAGCTGAGGTCTAGTTTTGTCCATCACTAAAGTAACAGCCAATTAAAATGTACTGGGTGCATACCATGGAATAATCACCAACAGCAGTTAGAATTAACAGCCACTTGAACATTTCCTAGAAACCCAGTGTTCTGTGAAAAAAATAAGAAACAAAAAATCAACAACATAATACCACTTATGAAAATTAAAAATATATGCATGGACAAAACACTGCACATTTTACAGGTACATACATCGTCAAGGGTAGATATCAAATACATTCAAATGAATGCTTATGGGGGAGATTGATCTGGAAGTCCAGGAAAAGAGGGAAAACGTTTTTAAAAAGAGAGAGAAGGTTTTGCAACCAGTGATGATGGTGAGCAGGGCATAAGTGGCTCAGATACTAGCACCTGAGGTATGGAGGAAGGGAAGGTGGCGGTGGGGGGGGCGGGGGGGGGGGGTGGGGGGGGCGCGGCGGGAGGCAGAAAGAAGGGAAGTGAGCCTGGGGATGGAAGTAGGAAAATAATAATGGTTAATATAACTCTTTTTCTGATCTCAACATTTCATTGCACTTTTGGTCCTAAGTCCGTCAGGATGTGCACATGGGACCCTCCTTGAGTATGGACTGAATGTGCAGTAGTAGCTCAGAATACTAGGATCAGAGAGGCCAATAGTACAAGCTTAGACAGAAAGGTTTGACATCAAAGAAGGGAGCTGCCAAATTGTCCTTTTTCTTTCCTCGATTCTCCGAGTCTATCCTGACTTATTTATGCCATCTACTGGTCCTTTCAATTAATCGCCTTTCCAAAACTCTCAACTTGCTGCTTGACTTGGACAACTTTACAATTATTTGGGAGCCAGTACCAAAAGTCTTTTTATTCGAATACTCCATTTCTTGCTAAAGATCTCTTCTCTGAAGCCACCTCTTGCCCCTATACTGGTATGTCCCACCATACACTTTTTCTTTGTTAGCCAAACTCTGCAGAACTAATTCCTCTGTTAAAAGTACTCTTTCAGGAAGGCAGTTTCTGATAGAGGCAAAAAAACCGTTTCCCAGATATGCTATAAACATCACATCAGCTTTGACTTTTCTAAAACTGGAAACTTACCTTGGAATGTCCTTATGTCCACCTAAAATGCGTTTATACCACTTTCCTATTTGAATTAAAAAGATTTGCATAAACTGATCATAATCTTGGGGAGAGATTTCTAGGGGTATTTTATGTTAATGTAAATTCTGAACTATAACAATCTTACTCACAATTGGATGTATATCATCATATACCCTTAATAGGAGTAGTTGCAACAGAGGCTACATGGCCCCAAAAGCTGCAAATATTCACTAACTGCTTCTGCAGAAAAAGTTGCTAACTCCCACCCTAATATCAAGATTGGTGAAAGAGAGGTGAGTTGTTATAAAGTCCTTGGTAGAGAAGACAGCCCAAGACACTAGTGAATAGCTTCCAGGGAAAACATGAGAACCCGTGCAGGCAGCCCACTCGCCTCTCAGAACCCATTGCTCTTTCTTCCTTATACTTTAAATCTTTTCATTATCACACACTGGTCTCAAGAATCTTGAGGTTCCCTTACTGTGACAAAAGCAAAAATAAACAAGTGGGACACCAAACTGAAAAGCTGCTGCACAGAAAAGGAACCATCAGCAAAATGAAAAGGACACCTGCTGAATGAGAGAAAATATTTGCAAATCACATATCTAATAAAGGGCTCATACCCAAAATATATAAAGAACTCATACAAATCAATAGCAAAAAACAAATGATCTGATTAAAAAATGAGCAGAAGATCTGAATAGACATTTTTCCACGGAAGACATACAGATGATCAACAGGTACACGAAAAGATGCTCTACATCATTCATCATCAGGGAAATGAAAATCAAAACCATGATGAGACATCACTTCACACCTGTTAGAATGGCTATCAAAAAAGACTAGAAATAGTAAGTGTCGGCAAGGATGTGAAGAAAAGGGAACGCTTGTGCACTGTTGATAGAAATGTAAATTGGTGCAGCCACTACAGAAAACAGTATGGAGGCTCCTCAAAAAATTAAAAATAGAACTACATGTGATCCAGCAATTCCACTTCTGGGTATTTATTTGAAGAAAGCAAAAAGACTAATTTGAAAAGATACATGCACCACCATGTTCATTGCAGCATTATTTACAATAGCCAAGATATGGAAACAACCTAAGTGTCCATTGGTAGATGAATGGATAAAGAAATTGTGGCACATATACGCAGTGGAATATTATTCAACCGTAGAAATGAATGAAATATTGCCATTTGTGACAACAGGGATGGAACTTGAGAGCATTATGTTAAATGAAATAAGTCTGACAGAGAAAGACAAACACTGTATGAGCTTCTCCTATATGTGGAATCTAAATATACTATATATATATATATGTATATATGTATGTATATAAACAAGCTCATAGATACAGAGAACAGATTAGTGATTGGTGGCTGCCAGAACCAGAGGGAAGGGGAGGAGAGAAATGGGTGAACTGTTTTTGTTTTTGTTTTTTTAGTTTAAATAAATTGAGTTTTAAAAAACAGAACCTTGGAGTTCCCTCATTGCTGTTTCCATGGTGTATTAGTTCACCTTGAACTACACACACACAAAAGCAGGCCTTGTACTAGAGTTTTCCCTCCAACTCTTGACTTCCGGTGGTCTTTGGAGGCTAATTGTGAAGAAACAGTCGGGAAACTTCAGGTATGTCCACAGAAAACAAAATGAGGTCCTTTGAAGTAGGGTCCTCACTCATTTTATAATATAATCTGAGGGCAAAGGCCAGACAGAGAGCTGGGTTCACTTCTCTATGCTTCCGTTTTCTTCAGGACCTTGCCCACAAAGTGGTGAGTTCTCTGGTATGTCTGAACTCCTATTTTATATCACTAGCCCCATGAAACTACAGCAAGCTTTAAGCCCCTTTTGTTTAACTTTTGACCTTCAAAACTATGAATCAGCAAGTGCCTCAAGGGGTGCAAGTTGCAGAGTAAGAGGCGCTCACCCCGGTATATTTTTTCTTACTTCTGATGGCCTTGGTTCCCCCTCCAGTGCTTTTATATAGCTGTTTTTATTTATTGATTCTTTTATTATTATTGTATCCAGTTTTCATTCTTTGTTCCAAGACAGGAAGTTTGTTCTAATGCAAGTTATTCCCTTAAAACCAGAAAAACTATTTTTTCCCCTCTCTTTTTAAAAGTAAATAGTAGTCTCAAGTCTTTTTCCACTAGGATTGCCAAATGATAAAGCGGTTTGCTTTATTCCAAGAAAAAAATAACCTTGGGCTGGAAATCCTGAGAGTGTCTTTATAGTGTAAAATATATTTTCACTGAGTGTCAGTGGGAAGCACTTTGCAATAGTGGAGATAAAACAACTGTGTGCCACAGAAGAGTCCAAACAACGACCTGTGTGAGGACAGAATTTTGTCCCAAGGAGATCTTTAGAAGGTGAAATGTCATTAGAGACTGTAAGAATCTGTGATAACTACTCATGTCCGAATTTCCATTGAATGCCAGCAATTGTCCCTTCAATCATGTTTCCATGCAGATATAGAGCCCAAGACGAAGGACGCAGACCCCAATTACCTGTATCTTTCTCTCTTCACTATTGCCTTCTGCTTCTCAGTAACCGTAGAATGTTCATTTCCCCAGTGGAAATAGTTCTGTTCCCCAGCGGAAGTAGAAAACTTCAGTGTGATGGTAGTTGATTTCTTAAAAGCAGGCCTTGCCGTAAGCTAGTCATGGGTAATACAGTGCTTTGATTCATGAAAACTCTAGAAACTCTTTAATTAACCTTGTGGAAAGGTTGTAAACTTGAAATAGATTCTGCAACAAATAATACTTTCATAGATGGACTAGACCCGACAACATCCCAGTAGAGAAATAGGTTCATACAGGGTGAAGTAAATGGAAAGAAATAATAAGGTTGAAAGAAGAGATCAGTGAAGTAGAGCACACAGGCATAATAGAGACTATCAACAAAACCAAAAGCTAATTCTTCGAAATGACTGATAAAGCTGATAAAACCCTAACAATACTTATCAAGAAAAAGAAGCATAAGCTAAACTCAAAATGAATAAAAGAAAATAAATAACAAAAGATGAGTACAAATCAATTAAACAGAAAATGAAAAGGAATAGAGAAAATCAGTGGAACGAAAGTTTATTCTCTGAAATGATTAAATTAAGAAAATTTATTCAAATCTAGCTAGACTGATCAAGAAGAAAAATCAAAAGAAAGAGATACCACTGTCAATCCTACTGTCATTAAAAAAGAATAATAAAGGAGTATTATGAACAGCTTTGTAGCAATAAACTTGAAAACTTTGATGATACGGGCAATGCTTGAAAGATGGGAATTATGAAAAGACATCCAAAATGAAATAGAAAACATAAATAGCCCAATAGCAATTACAGAATTAGAATTTGTAATCAAAATCCTTACCACAAAGAAAATTCCAGGCCCAAATGGATTCAGAGTGCTTAACTAGCCCCTTTAACAAGGCAAAAAAAAGTAGATAGATAGATAGATAGGTAGACAGACGAGAGAGAGAGAGAGAGAGAGAGAGAGAGATGGTTGATTGATAAAAGCAAGGCATAAATATGGGAAAGAAAGACTAAAAACTGTCTTTAGTCACCCAGGACATTATCATGAAGACAGAAAATCCTAACGAATCTCTACAAAAACTATTAGAACAAATAAGTGGATTGAGTAAAGTCACAGGACACATCAATAACATAAAAATCAATTTTATTTCTATGTAATCACAATTAAAAGCAAAATTAGAAACGAACTTCATTTATGAGAACATCAAGATATGAAATATTCAGGAATAAATTTAACAAAAGGGAGGCCACATTTCTGCAGTGAAAACTACAAAACATTGAAAAGGAAAATTAAAGAAGACAAATAAATAGTTACACTGTGGAGGAATATTGGCCTTTAATTTTGTTTTATCTGTGACAGATTTTGATATAAAGTTTGTGATGGTCTCATAAAACGTGGGAAGTAGTCCTGTTTTATCCATTCTCTGTGTGAAAGTACATAAGACGTTTGGCAAAATTCACCTGGGAATGGAGTCTTCTTTGTGGATGGGTTTATTTTTTCAATTTTTTAATTTTTAATAGCTTAATTAAGGTATAATTCACATACAATAAAAAATACCCATTTTTGTTCAATAGTTTCATAAATTTTGCATTTGCATGCTATCATGCAATCTCCGTCACAATCAGTTTCATCACTCTAAAATGCTTTTTCATGCTCCATTGAAGTCAGTACATTCCTAACCCCAGCCCCAGGCAATAATTGATCTAATTTCTGTCATTGTAGTCTTGCTTTTTTTAGAATTTCATATAAATGGATTCATACAGTATGCAATATTTTATGTTTGAAATTTTTCACTCAACATAGTGGTGTTAAGTTTCATCCATGTCGTTTTGTGTATTAATATTTTGCCTCTTTTAATTGCTGAATCATCTCCCATAGCATGGTGTGTTAGTCAGGGTTCTTCAGAGAAATGGCACCAATAGGAGATATATATGTATGTATTTATTTATGATAAGATATTGCCCACACAATTATGAAGACTAAGATGTCCCATGATCTGCTCTCCACAAGCTGGAGACCCAGGAAGACCCGTGGTGCAGCTCAAAGGCCTGAGAGCCAGAGGGCCGATGGTGCAGACTCCAGGCCAAATCTGAATACCTGAGAACCAGGAGCACCAATAGCAGGAGGAGATTGACGTCCCAGCAGGTGCAGTTAGGCAGAGAGAGAGAAAACCTCCCTTCCTCCACATTTTTGTTCTATTCAGGCCCTCAACATATTGGATGATTCTCACTCATTTTCGGGAAGGCAGTGCACTCCATTCGGCCTATTGATTTAAATGCTAATCTCTTCTGGAAACAGCCTCACAGACACACCCAGAAATAATGCTTAATCAGACGTCTGGACATCCCATGATCCCATCAAGTGGACACATAAATTAACCATCACATATGGATATGCCATGCATACCGCAGTTTGTTTATTCATTCACCAGTTGATGGACATTTGGATTATTTACAGGTTTTGCTATTAAAAATAATGCTGCAAGTAACTTCCACGCACAAGTCTTTGTGTGAATATAAGTTTTCATTTCTGTTATAAATACCTAGGAGGGGGATTGCTGAATCAGATAGTAAGTAGATGTTTAATTTTATAAGATGCTACTGAGACAAGCATCTTGGTGGGCTAGGTGGGGCCCCAGGTGAGACAAGTCTGCACAAACAGGAAGCCACATCCACCTGAAGTCACCTACACATCCTGTAACACAGAGCAAATCAGCAGCCCGTCCATGCCTGCTACAAACCACTTGGTTTGCAGAGGGACCACAGACTAAACATGCAGCTCCAGAACCTATCAGCCAACTGATCATGCGTCCCGAGGTCCAATCCCCAGCTGCTGCCACCGCTTCCCCTCGAGGTCCCATAAAAAATCCCTTTCAACCCAGCTCAAGACTGCTCTCTCTGTTTTCCAAGACCGCCCAGGCTATCTGCAGCCTGTCCCTTTCCCTCATGGAAGTCTTGCTTAATAAAACTGGTTTGTACTTTATTCTGTGGCTCTCACTTGAATTCTTTCTTGAAGGTGCCAAGGACCCACTTTCTGGGGCCCGTGGCCCCGGGTCAGGTACCCAGCCCAGCGACACTACTGTTCTGTTTTCCGAAGTTAATGTGCTATTTTGAATTTCCACAGCAATATATGAGAGTTCCAGTTGCTCTACATCCTTATCAGCATTAGTATTGTCCTTCTTCTTAACTTGAACCATTCTGGTGTGTGTATAGCGATATCTTGATGTTTCCATTTTCACTTCCCTGATGACTACTAATGTTGATCACCCTTTGTGATTATTGGCCACTTTTATGAAGTGTGTAGTCACAGCTTTTGCCCATTTAAAGTTTTTTCTTTTCTTTGAGTACAAATTCTTTATATGCTCTGAATAAGGGCTTTGTTTATTTTTCTGGATATCAATCCTTTGTTGATACAGGGATTTCAAAGAGAAAATGTTTTAAATTTTGATCTAGACCATTTTGCAATTTTTTAAGTTTTATGTGGTTTTTCGTGTCCTGTTTAAGAAATCTTTATCTAATCTAATATCATTCAGACTTTTTTCTTAAACTTTCTTCTAGAAATTTAATAATTTTAGCTCACAATTTTGTGACTCATTTTAAGTTAATTTTTGTATATGGGGTGAGGTAAAGGTTGAAGTTTCTTTTCTCCTTGCATTTATTTATTTGTTCCCGCACTGTTTTTGAAAAGGCTATCTTTTCCCATTGAATGACTTTGGAACTTTGACTAGAAATCATTGAACATTTAAGTGTGAGCACGCTTTCTGGTACATTTTCACAGCTCCAGCTAGGAAGCACCACGTTAGAACAGCAACACACCCATTTGAGCCCAGATGGGACCCCTCTTAATGAGTTATTTTTGAGAAGAACTCTCAGAGATGGAGGCAGTGTTCCTTGGTAACTTGCACAGCCAAGATTCTACCAGATTCCCTACTTCTTTGCATATCCAGGTACTTTTTGGCAGACACCTGGGAAGAATGAAATAAAAATTTGTTTCTTTGAATATTTTACACTTAGTTTTGCTGTGCATTGATGATTTTCCTTATCTTTAATTTTAGTGAGGGGATTTGATCACTCTAAAGTATCACATAAATTAATAAATGATGATTTAAAAGAGCTCATGGGTTACAATCAGCCATTGTGAGTCCTTGTCTTATAATCCTGTATATTATCCTAAATTTATGCAATGTATTTATCATAACTAACATTAAGAGAAAACAGCAATAATAAATCTTGTGTAGGGAAAATAACATAGTGTATTTGGGTTTTATGACTTGTACTGGTTCTCAAAGCAACTGATTCACTTTGTGACTAATAGCAAAAAAGAGGAAACTTGAAATTGGCGGTTGAACAGAGCCAGCCGGCCATTGTGCTGATCCACGATCACCGTGGAAGCCCCCTGGGCCTGCCTTAAGATGGTTCTTTCTCAGTGCGGTGGTGTTCCCAAACTATCCGGTCCTCTCTCCTGCTACTCCTTCTTTTTCTTACTGTCTGCTTGGTCCCTCATTCTCCTCTCTGGTCCCCTGCCCAAGTCTCATTGCAGATTATGAACTTGTCCCTTCTTGGTGACACAGGCTTAACCTGGTTGAAGTAATAAAACAATATTCTTGCTTCTCTGGATATACAGTCTTGTCATTTGTGCCCAGGAATGAAAAACTGAAACCAATTACCTATATTTGGTACATCATTTGGTAATTTTAAATGATGTGTGAAAACAGAATAAACAAGGATTGACTTTTATATTCTACTTTGATTCTACTTAACTGCAAATTGTGATAAAACTTGTTTTGAATAGAAAACTAGGGAAAGGTGAGATAAAAGTCACAGAAAGATGGCTGGTAACTTGCAGGTTGCCAATGTCTTTATTTAAGTATTTCTCCCACCACTTGCTCATCAAGGTTCCTTCAAAATCAAGTCAGGTCACTTAGAACCTTATGTGTTATAGGTGTTGTACTTTATAATACTTTATAGTGTTTTAACTGCCTGTCCCATATACGTAAATGTTTAGATCATGATTTTTATAAGTAGAATATCATAGAATTTCAGATCTGGGAAAAGAGCTTAGAACTAACATCGTGAAGTCCAAGCTACTAATTTTACAACTATAAAACTAAATCTTGGGGGCCGGCCTGGTGGTGCAGTGGTTAAGTGCACACGTTCCACTTCGGTGGCCTGGGTTCGCCAGTTCAGATCCTGGGTGTGGAGGTGGCACCACTTGGCAAGACATGCTGTAGTAGGCGTCCCACATATAGAGGAAGATGGGCACAGATGTTAGCTCAGGGCCAGTCTTCCTCAGCAAAAAGAGGAGGATTGGCAGCAGATGTTAGCTCAGGGCTAATCTTCCTCAAAAAAAAAAACACTAAATCTTACAGAAGTAAAGAAATTAACCTCAAATCACAGAGCTACCTAACGATAGAGCAAAATGTTGAATCCATGGTTCTAGGATCTCATTTTAATGCTGCCCCTCCTCAGACTCTAGAATCTGGAACAATACCTACACAGTGGAGAATCTCATGAATAATAATCATGAAGGATGGAAGGAATCAATTTTCCTAACTACAAATAGAAGTCCATTCATGTAACTTACAATTTACGTGGTTTTCAGGATAAGCATATTTTCCATTCATATGGAATGCATAGAAAATGTAGCCCAGATGAGTGTTAAATGTTTTAAAAAAAAAAATGTGCCAAGAAAAGAAGCAAAATTAGAATAGTAAGGGAGTGAGTCTCAAAAACATAGTCTGAGACTCTTGAAGAATATCTCAAGTTTGTGGAGATTGCATAGTTGCAAGTTTCTAGACATGGAGATCTTGGGACGACTAACCGAGGCCTTTATGTTGAAACGCATTGCTATGATGCAGTTAGGTTGTGTCATTTTAATCCAGGCAGCCCCAAAACATATTTACCCCTCAATAGCCCGAAAACACATCCCTAAAAAGAACTCTTTTGTCATCCCAGCGATCGCTGTGACTGAACTGTGCAGAGCTGACCTTCCTAAGACATTTGCACAGTCCATGGCATATGGATGGTCAATAAAGAATGTTGTTGAACAGGTGAATTCTCTCTTCCAAGAATACTACAAAATTTGTAGTTTGACACACTGGGAAATATGTAGTTCGAAGCTATCTCTGCAGATACTGACCAACCCTAACAGTTGTGTGACTAAAGCAGCTTCCATATCACTTGAAAATCAAAAACATACTGGTCATAACTTCCTCCCCCTCTGAATCCTTTTTTTAAAAAAAAGATAAAAATCTTCGTATTTGTAAGAAGAAAGCGATCTTTTTAAAAAGTTCAATTATTTTTCTTATAACACTTATTTTTCTAAATAACTTAAGCTCATGCCAGTGATGGATTCTCCAAGGAGAGTGAGGGCAAAATCTTGACATCCACCACAGCTTCAACCCCCCCATGCCTCAGGGAGGAAGTCCTTTTCCTCTCATCTCTGAGCTAACAGAAATCCCCTCTGGTGCCATAGTCCCTGGACTGTGGGTGGAGGCAGACCACCTCAGGTAAGGCTCTATGAACACAGTTCACAGTCCACACATGTTGGCACTAAAGAAAGTGTTGGATCTGCGGGGATTTTTAGTCAAGCAATAGCCAAAAATGTTTTTAATATTAGGAGAGAAGGACATATCATAAATCACTATACTGTAAAGCAAAAATTACTGCTACGAGAGAAGTATAATCAAAGTGCTATAAAGTACCCATGGTATTTATCTAACTGATAGGATGAGGAAAGTCATATAACGAGGTGGCATTCGAATTGGGCTTTAAACCATTTGTTGAATTCCAATAGGAAAAAGCATAGAGATCGCGCTCTACGCTGCAGGAGTAGTAAAGGCATGAACATTTATCCTGCATTTAGGAACGGAAATAAGACCAGAAGTTGTGTGGAAGGAAAGAAGAGGCTCCACTTCTGCCTCCAGATCTGTTCCTCTGGCAGGCATCTGATTCCGCGCTATATGCCGCTGCAGAGTGCTTTTCCAGGCTCCCACCACAGCTGGTTTATGGCTGGGTTTGACCAGTGTGAGACACCGGCTACAGAATGGAGGGCAGGGGTGTGGAGATCCTAGGGTATGCCTGCTTCTCTCTCACTCTTGGGCATGACCTCTGGCAGCAACTGCGTCTTCTTCACAGCCCCAGCTTCCGTGGGACACCTCCACCCTGTGCAAGCTCACTTCTTACTAGGAAGCCCCACTACGGTTAGAGTTTCCTCCAAAGAGCTTTGGCTTCTTGGATCTGGTAACACCTTCTTGTCACATTGTTCTCTTCACCCTAAGGGCGGTAGAAGATTCCTGTTTTAGTTGAAAGAAATCAGAATTTGTTACCCCAAAATATGAGCCTTTGACATAAAAATTATTTTGAGCTGGGACCGGCCCAGTGGCCGAATGGTTAAGTTTGCGGGCTCTGCTGCAGCGGCCCAGGATTTCGCTGGTTCGGTTCCTTGGCGCAGACATGGCACTGCTCGTGGGGCCACGTTGGTGTGGCGTCCCACATGCCACAACAAGAAGGACCTGCAACTAAGATATACAGCTATGTACCAGGGGGTGATTTGGGGAGATAAAGCAGGAAAAAAAAAAAAAAAAAAAAAAGATTGACAACAGTTGTTAGCTCAGGTGCCAATCTTAAAAAAAAAAAAATTATTTTGAGCTGAAGGCAATTAAGAAGCAGTAAAAGCTCTCTCTATACCCTCTACCCTCTCCTTTTCTGCCTACAGGCAGAATATAGATTCTCCTTTTACTGGAGATAGACTTATCAGCCCAGAGACAGCACCAGGGGAATCTGCAAACACAACTTGCCCCACTAGTTCCCTCCCACATAGTTACCTTCCAACAGTTTGCCATCCTTGGAAGCCTAAAACTGCTTCCCTCTGTTCTGTGATTTCTCCATGAATTTCTTGTTCTTTGTTGAAGATGCTATATACGCTGGAGTTCTAAGCCACAGCTTTGAGCTCCTTTTCGTGGAGGTTTCTCCCGTGTGATGTGCACTGTACGTGTTAATAAACTGCTTTTCTCTTGTTGATCTGTCTTTCTGTTAAAGAGCCTCAGCTGAAAATCTAAGATGAGTGGAGGTCAAGTTTTGCCTCCTCTACCCAGCTAACCTATGGCTTGCTTCTCTGTCCTTCTCAGTTTTACTATCACTGCTATAACCAAATTTCTACTTTAGATTACTTTGCTTAAAAGACCTAGAGTTGCTTCTATTTTCTGCCAGGCATCGGATGAATGCAGGTGGCCATTAAGACTGACAAATAACAAGAGGAGGAGTAGCAGTAAGCTTCAGCTCAACCTTTCTTCGCCTTTTCCTATTTTAGTCCTCTGCATTTAAAAAGAGTTGTGTTTGTTGTTGTTCTCAGTGGCTTTTAATGAAGCAGGTTCACATCCTACCAACCTTCATGTTTTATAATCATTTCATTTAATCTCCCAAAACATTATTAAACATACATCATGTGCAGTAAGTGTGCTACTTGAACTCCCACCCACAAAAAGCAGTGTGCAGTGTGCACGTCCATGTGGCTAAATAATTAACATATAGTGTGATAATGCTTAAATAATATCTACGGAGAGTCAGCAGAATGCAAATGGCAGGTGATGGAGGGGTGTAGATGGAGGAAGACTACAGAAGGAAGGTTAGGAAAAGATGAATAATGATAACAGGCATTTATTTAGTGCTTACTGTGTTTCTGACACTTTTCAAAAAGTGCTTTACATAGACTATCTCATTTAATCCTCGAAACAACTCTCTGAGGTAGGTATTGTAATTATCCCCATTTGCCAGATGAGAAAATAAGGCAGATAGAAATTGAGTAGCTGCTCCAAAGTATGAACAAAGGCATGGAGACAGGAGAACACATAAAATAGTCAGGAAGAGGAAGTCACTCAGTGGATCTCTTGTTTTACTGTTTGAGATCAAATATGTCCAGATTAGGAAAACTATCCTAAGAAGTTTAGACTCAATACTATGTAGCTGAAGGGAATCCATTGTAAACCCCTGTGAAGGAAACAGTGGCCGGGAAGCAGGGCATATTATCATGGTTTTGTGGCAATTTACTATAGTAACTACTTTGCAAACTCTCGGTTCATATAGAATAATCCTAAATCAAATATAAATTAAAATTGAAGGAACGTGGCACTTGAAACATAATGTTTCTCCAGTTCCACAGGAGTGTAATTTTCCTGTACAAATTAACTCACGTATAAGTGGGTTCAATACTCATTATCCAAAAGTAATGTAATTGGGGATCACATTTATGAAAAGCAAGGGCAAAAGTACCCATATTATGTGCTCATTGATCACCATAAGTCCTGAGTAGGACACATTCAAATTTCTATTATGCATATTAGCAAACATGCTCAAATGGGACACATTCATGTTAGCTTAAAATGCCACCATGCGTGAATAGTAAGTCTGATCTAATGCCAGAAGTAACAAAAGGTAACACAGAACACAGCATTTCTAAGTACTATCACATATTCAACATCAGGAGCAAATTGTCTTCCATTTAAATATTGCATACCTTTTATAAAATTATTTAATTTTAAAATTTTTCTATTGTGATCGCTTTTTTAAGAATTAGAATCCTTTGCAGTTTTTATTCAGGCTTCCAAATTTTACCCTCAGCATCCTCTCCATTTAGCAGAGCACTGGCCACTAGGGGGCAGACGTGACCAAGCTATCTAATAACGTTTCTCTTCGCTGTTTTAAATTTTGAATCAGAGATGCAGTATTCTCTTGAAGCCAAAGTGTATTTTCTTTAAAACTGCATATCAAAAAACAAACAAACAAGCAAAAAGAAAAAAAAGCCTCTGATAATTCAACATTCAATCTTTTTCATTTTCTTATAAGCTACCAAGTCCAGGACGTATCTTTGTTTTCAACTACAATAAAATTAAATTTACAATCGACAGACATAGTAAATTATCAGTTTGTTGTTCTAGAGGATTGGCAATATTCATGAGCACCTGAGTTTGTGTTTCTAAGTGGCTACTTTGGTTAGCTAGTTAGCATATTATCTAAGTTAGTTTTTACAACCTATCTATGAATAAAGTATTATCCTCATCAGAAAGATGGGGAAATGAGAAATTTTTAAAAGATCATAAATTATGCGGCAGAATAGGGATTCAGACCCAGTTTTTTCTGATTCCAAAGTTTGTATGGGACATTACTTCTTGTTTTTCTGTTTTAATTTTGAAATATAAAATATGTGCAGAAAAGGACATAAAATACAAATGTACAGCTTAAAAATAATTGTAAAGCAAATATCCATTTCACCATCACCCTGTTCAAAACAAAAGACATTTTTAGCCCCTGAAGAAGCACCGGGTGAGCCCCTCACTCTTTACAACCCCTTCCCTTTGAAACGTAATCATCATCTTCATTCTTACTGTCATCATTCCCTTTCTTTTATATACAACTTTGGTGAGATTTATATAAACCTATTTATGGTATACAGTCACGTGTCACTTAACGATAGAGATGTGTCCTGAGAAATGCATCATTAGGCGATTTTGTCATATCATACAAACATCATAGAGAGTACTTACACAAACCTAGATGGTACAGCCTGCTACACACCTAGGCTACATGGTACCAATCTTATGGGACCACCGTGGTATATGCAGTCTGTTGTTGACTGAAAGGTCATTACATGGCACATGCTGTATAGATTCATTCATGCCTTTCTCCTTTTGATCAATATTGAGGTGGTTCATCAAGGGTAGTTGATGTCTTTTCAGTAAATAACTAAATCAGAGGTCATGGGTCAGTCTTGCAGTTTGGCTTCAGTGCCATTCTCTTCCCAGAGGAAACGAAAAATCCAGGATCTTTTCTCTGACTTGGCAATTACTTGGCACATATTTGAGTGAAACAGTTGAGAGTGTTTTTCTCTTGCTCCGAGATATTATCTCAGGAAAAGAGTGATACATCCATTCTCAGCATCATTACACGTTGTATGTGCTCCCTTCCCATCTGCCATAGCTCCTTCTTTGCTTTCCATTTATTACTTATTTATTACTTATTTTATTTCCTGGATGTGTCTCCATACTGCTTACCTCAAGAGCAGAAAGCTGGAATATCTCTGCCAGGGCTTCCCCTTCTGTCCATTCCCAGGAAGAAGGAAAGGCAAGTAGTGATGGGACTACTCTACTTCTAGGCAACAGAGCAGCACTTAGTCCTAGTTTAGACACACGAGATGAGTGACTATCAAGTCCCTTATTTTCTTATCAGTATGCAAGTCAAATTCATAGGAATTGAAATAGTTTCCTGAGTATCAGTGCCTCCCTCTATCTATTATAATCCTCAAACTGATGCAGTTGGATCTAGCAAGATAAAAAATAATTTCTGTTGGAAGTAGAGTTGTGTGATTACGTCATCACTCTTCTCTTTAGCCCTAACACCATATATCAAAAACCTCCCCAATGGTTTTCTTACCTTATATTGACCCAGTCAAGCCAGCCAGTTCTTCATGTTCTTGTTGAGACAGGCACGTTGGTGGGTTAGGTGGAGCCCTATGTTGAAAGAAGTTTGCACAAACAGGAAGCATCCCATCCCTCAATTAGGGGACTTCCATCAGTCAACCAGGAAGCTTGTGTTACTTTAGTAGAATGAGAATCATAAGTTCAGACTTTTCAACAATAGAAACTAACAATTTTTCTGATGGCTCATTCATCTGTCTCAAAGGCAGAGTTGCAACCTGTTCATGGATACAATGTACTTTCTAGGAGCCACCTCCAGTTACTACTTCATTTCCATGTTATCCATCACTGGAGCTGATCCATCATTATTGGAATATCTCTCTGACATTATCCATAATATAATAAGTATTTTGGGTCTCAGACTTATTTGATGTCCTTCAATAATTGAAACTATCTCCACTAAAGCCCAGTTGCAGGTTAACACTGGTCCCTTGGAGTGACTACATCTAACTATTGCCGTCAGGTAACTTGCGAGTTCAAATATATGAGTAGTCACCGAATGGGAGTGGTTATAGACTTCTCCCAGAGAATTTAGTCTGCATGTGTCAGCATAGTAGATACTTTCAAAATAATTTGTGTATCAGCATTACATGGCTTTGATTTTGTACTTGAGCTACAGCTCTTCCTTCATAAATCTCTCAAAGCCTCTTTTGCTCCAGATCCCATTCAAACTCAAATTTCTTTTTGGTCACTTGATATTTTAAAGGCTAATAATATCTCTGGTGCAACATATATACCCTCCAAAATCCAAATATCCCTACAAGCCATTGAGCCTCTTTCTAGTTAGTAAGGCCTGGCAATAGCACTGTACGCATGCATAAAGATAATATATATATATATATATATATTCTGAACTGTCTCTGGAAAGTCTCCTGTGATCCCAGCCCAAGTTTTTCCCTTAAAATTAACTTGAATAAGTTACCGCAGTGCTTATTTCTTCCCTGGCTTTCTTTTCTGATAGCAAAGCTGTCATGATAGCACCATAGTAATGAATCAACTCACTTTTGATAATGATCGAGTATAAATCTTGTCTTATTAGGTTATGCCAGTACACTAGAGAATACGAGTACCTTTGAGAGAGGATGGAGAATGTATGTTGTTGTTGTTCCCCTGAGAAAGCAAACTAAGCCTGGCTTTCTTTTGATATGGAATGGAAAACAAAGCATACAAAGGAAACTGTACAACTTCTTACCCTGTATATGTAATAGATAGACATATACATACGTTATTTGTTGCAACTCTTCACTTCTGTCTGCAATCACACACTTGCCATAAACTCACTGTGGGTGGATGGGATTTTTCAGCCTCTTCATTTTGGTTTACTCATATGACTTGCATTAGCTGGTGGCAGGTGGGCAGAAGTGGTGATGTGTTAGTCACAAGCCTGGGCTTTAAAGGACCTTGCACAGTTCCCCTGGCCTTCTTGCAGTTCTGCCACACAAGAAGAAGAACTCCCAGCAGGAGGCTACTGTCTCTTTAATCTGGGCATCAGAAAGCTGGAGTGGAACAGCCCCTCCAAGCCACCTCAACAGCCATAGCATAAAGCGGAGCCACTCAGCTGAGCCTGTACTGGAATAACCCACCTGCAGCCAGTCCTCAGACACAGATGATAATAGACGATTCTTGTTTAAGCCACTATATTTTAGAGTGGTTTCTTAGGCAGAAAGAGTTAATCAAATATAAGGTACTAACAGGTCAAGTCTCTCATTTAAAATATCTGAGTAATTAATTTGAACTTGTCAATTTAAGTTGAAATCTGACTAAATTTGTGTAATATATTGGTAACTTTAGAATAACTTTAGGTTTTTTATGATTTTAATGTCAAGATATTAGATCCTTAAGAGTCATTTAGTCCTAAGGAAGGTTTAATCTAATGATTGAAGCACTAAAATAGGAAATTAAATATATTAAATTTCTACATGGAGTTTAAAAATTTTAAAAGGCTTAATTCATTAATTTTTTATTGAGGTATAATGGAAATCCAATATCCTATTAGTTTCAAGTGTACGTCACAGTGATTCAATATTTACATACATTACGAAATGATCACTATGGTAGGTCCAGTTCCCACCTGTCACCATACAAAGTTATTACGTTGTCACTAACTATATTCCCTATGCTTTACATTACATCCTCCTGACATTTATTTCATAACCAGACATTTGTCCCTCTTAATCTCCATCACCTATCTCACCTGCCTGCCCAACCCCCCCACTCTGGTAACCACTAGTTTGTTTCCTGCGTCAATGAGTCTGTTTCTGTTTTGTTTTGTGTGTTCATTTGTTTTGATTTTTAGATTCTACATATAAGTGAAATCATATGGTATTTGTCTTTCTCTGTCTGATTTATTTCACCCAGCATAATACCTTCCAGGTCCATCCATGTTGTTGCAAATGATAAGATTTCATTCGTTTTTACGGATGAGCAGTATTTCCTTGTATATGTATCCTACGTCTTCTTTATCCGTTCATCTATCAATGGACACTAGGATGCCTCCATATCTTGGCTACTATAAATAATGCTGCAACGAACATAGGGGTGCATATTCGAATTAATGTTTTCATTTTCATTGGATAAATACCCAGAAGTCGAATTGTGGGATTATATGGTATTTCTATTACTAGTTTTTTGAGGAGCCAGCATACTGTTTTCCATAGTGGCTACACCAATTTACATTCCTACCAACAGCGTATGAGGATTCCCTTTCTCCACATCCTCACCAACATTAGTTATTCTTTGTCTTTTGATAATAACCATTCTGGTAGGTGTGGGGTGATATCTCATTGTGGTTTTGATTTGCATTTCCCTGATGATTAGTGATGTTGACCACCTTTTTATATGTCTGTTGCCCATCTGTATATCTTCTTTGAAAAACGTCTATTCAAGTCCTCTGCCCATTGTTTCATTGGGTTACTTGTTTTTTAAATATTAAGTTGTGCAAGTTGTTTATATATTTTGGATATTAACCCCTTGTAGAGTGTATGATTTGCAAATATCTTCTCCCATTCAGTAGTTTGCCAATTTTTTTTGTTGATGGTTTCCTTTGCTATGCAAAAGCTTTTTAGTTTGATGTCATTCTATTTGTTTGTTTTTGCTTTTGTTGCCCTTGCCTGAGGAGACCAGTCCAAAAACATATTGCTAAGTCTGATGTCAAAGAACTGACTGCCTATGTTTTCTTCTAGGAGTTTTATGATTTCAGGTCTTACATTCATGTCTTTAATCCATTTTGAACCTATTTTTTATTTCGTTGTTGTTGTTGTTGTTGTTTTGGTGAGGAAAGCTCGCCCTGAGCTAACATCTGCTATCAATTTTCCTCTTTTTTTGCTTGAGGAAGATTACTCCTGAGCTAACATCTGTGCCAGTCTTCCTCTATTTTGTATGTGGGTCAACACCTCAGCATGGCTGACAAGTGGTGTAGGTCTGCACCTGGGATCCAAACCCAAGAACTCTGGGCCCCTGAAGCAAGGTGCACCAAACTTAACCACCATGCCACAGGGCCAGCCCCGGTTTTGAATTTATTTTCATATCTAGTGTAAGATAGTGGTCCAGTTTTTCTTTCGAATGTAGCTGTCCAGTTTTCCCAGCACCACTTATTGAAGAGATTGTCTTTTCCCCATTGTATATTCTCGCCTCTTTTGTCATAGATTAATTGACCGTATACGCATGGGTTTATTTCTGGGCTGTCTATTCCATTCCATTGGTCTATGTATCTGTTTTCATGCCAGTACCGTACTGTTTTATCGCTATAGCTTTGTGCTATACTTTGAAATCGGATTGTGATACCTTCGGCTTTGTTCTTCATTCTCAAGATTGCTTTGGCTATTCAGGCTCTTTTATGGTTCCATGCAAATTTTAGGATTCTTTATTCTAGTTTTGGGAAAACTGCCATTGGTATTTTATTAGGGACAGCATTGAATCTGTAGATTGCTTTGGGTGGTATGAACATTTTAACAATTAATCCTTCAAAGTAATGAGCATGGTGTATCTTTCCATTTATTTGTGTTGTCTTCAATTTCTTTTGTCAGTGTCTTACAGTTTTCAGAGTACACATCAGTCATCTCCTTAGTTAAATTTATTTCTAGATAGTTTATTCTTTTTGATGCAATTATAAATGGGATTGTTTTCTTAATTTATCCTTATGATAATTCATTATTAATGTATATAAATGCAACCAATTTCTATGTATTAATTTTGTATCCTGCAAATTCACTGAATTCACTTATCAATTCTAATAGTTCTTTGATGGAATTTTGAGATTTTACCATATATAATATCATGTCAACTGCACATGGTGAGAGTTTTACTTCTTCCTTTCCAATTTGGATGCTTTTTATTTCTTTTTCTTGCCTAATTGCTGTGGCTAGGACTTCCAGTACTATGTTGAGTAAAAGTGATGAGAATCAGCATTTCTGTTTTGTTCCTGATCTTAGAGGAAAAGTTTTCAGCTTTTCAGTGTCGAGTATGATGTTAGCTTTGAGTTTGTCATATATGGACTTTCTTGAGGTACATTACTTCTATACCCACTTTATTGAGAGTTTTTATTGTAAATGCATGTTGAATTTTGTCAAACGCTTTTTCTGAATCTATTGAGATGATCATATGATTTTTATTCTTCATTTTGTTAATGTAGTATATCACATTGATTGATTTGCAGATGAACCATTTTTGCATCCCTGGAATAAATCCCACTTGATGGTGGTATATGATTCTTTTAAAGTATTGTTGAGTTTGGTTTGCTAATATTTTTTTGAGAATTTTTGCATCTCTGTTCATCATGGATATTGGACTATAATTTCCTTTTTGTGGTGTCTTTGACTAGTTTTGGTATTAGGGTAATGCTGGCCTTGTAAAATGAATTTGGAAGCATTCCTTCTTCAATTTTTTGGAATAATTTGAGAAGGATAGGTATTAAATCCTCTTTAAATGTTTGGTAGAATTCACCTGTGAAGACATCTGGTCCTGGACTTTTGTTTTGTGGGAGTTTTTAAATTACTGATTCAATCTCATTACTTATAATCAATCTGTTCATATTTTCTATTTCTCCATGATTCAGTCTTGGCAGGTTTTATGTGTCTAGGAATTTATCCATTTCTTCTAGGTTTTCCAATTTGTTGGCATATAATTTTTTGTACTAGTCTCTTATGATCCTTTGTATTTCTGTGGTGTCAGTTGTAACTTCTCTTTCATTTTTTATTTTATTTATTTGGACCCTCTTTCTTTTTTTCTTGATGAGTCTATCTAAAGATTTATGGATTTTGTTTATCTTTTTAGAAGACCAGCTTTTAGTTTCTTTCTTTCTTTCTTTCTTTCTTTCTTTCTTTCTTTCTTTCTTTCTTTCTTTCTTTCTTTCTTTCTTTCTTTCTTTCTTTCTCTTTCTTTCTTTCTTTCCTTCCTTCCTTCCTTCCTTCCTTCCTTCCTTCCTTCCTTCCTTCCTTCCTTCCTTCCTTCTTTCTTTCTTTCTTTCTTTCGTTCTTTCTGTGAGGGAGATTGGCCCTGAGCTAAAATTTGTTGCCAATCTTCCTCTTTTTGCTTGAGGAAGATTGTTGCTGAGCTAACATATGTGGCAATCTTCCTCTATTTTGTATGTACCACACAGCACGGCTTGATGAGTGGTTCTAGGTCTGCACCAAGGATCCAAACCCATGAACCCCACACCACCAAAGCAGAGCATGTGAACTTAACCACTATGCCACCAGGCCAGCCCCTCATTGATCTTTTCTATTTGTTTTAGTCTCTGTTTTATTTATTTGTACTCTGATCTTTATTATTTCTTTTCTTCTACTAACTTTGGGCTTTGTTTGTTCTTTTTCTCATTCTTTTAGCTGTAAAGTTTGGTTATTTATTTGAGATTTTTCTTGTTTCTTAAAGTAGGTCTGTATCGCTATGAACTTCCCTCTTAGAACTGCTTTAGCAGCATTCCATAGACTTTGGAAAGTTGTGTTTCCATTTTCATTTTTCTCAAATTATTTTTTTACCTCTTCCTTGATTTCTTTGTTGACCCATTGGTGGTTTAGTAGCATGTTTTTCAGTCACCATGTGTTTGTGTTTTTTCCAGTTTTCTTCTTGTAACTGATTTCTAGTTTCATACCACTGAGGTTGGAAAAGATGCTTAATATGATTTCAACACTTTTTAATTTATTTAGACTTGTTTTGTGGCCTAACATGTGATCTATCCTGGATAATTTTCCATGTGCATTTGAAAAGAATGTGTATTCTGCAATTTTTGGATGGAACATTCTGTATACATCTATTAAGTTCATCTGGTCTAATGTGCCCTTTAAGGCCAAAGTTTCCTTATTGATTTTCTCTCTAGGTGATCTATCCATTGATGTAAGTGGGGTACTAAAGTCCCTTACTCTTATTGTATTCCTGTCAATTTGTCTTTTTATGTCTGTTAATATTTGCTTTATAAATATTTAGGTACTCCTATGTTGGGTACATAAATATTTATGACTTTCATATTATCTTCTTGGATTGACCCTTCTATCATTGTGTAATGTCCCTTTTTGTCTTTTGTTATAGTCTTTGTTTTAAAGTATATTTTATCTAATATGAGTATTGCTACCTCAGCTTTCTTTTCATTTCCACTTGCATGAAATATTTGTTTGGGGCCTTTCGCTTTCACTCTGTGTGTGTCTTTAGATCTGAAATTAGTCTCTTGTAGGCAGCATACAGATGTCTTCTTTTTTAATCCATTCAGTCACCCTATGTCTTTTGATTGGAGAATTTGGTCCATTTACATTTAAAATAATTATTGCTAGGTATGTACTTATTGCCATTTTGTTAACTGTTTTTTGGTTGTTTTTATACTTCTCTGTTCCTTTCTTCTTCTTTGGTCTCTTCCCTGTGGCTTGACAGTTTTCTTTAGTGTTATGTTTTGGTTCCTTTCTCTTCATTTCCTTGTGTCTATTGTAGGGTTTTGGTTTACGGTCACCATGAGGTTCATGTGGATTGACCTTTATATGTAGCAGTCTTTTTAAGCTGATAGTTGCTTAAGTTCAAATGCATTCTAAAAGCACTACATTTTTACTCCCCCCACACATGTTTTTGACATCATATTTTAAACACCCTTTTATTCTGTGTATCCCTTAACTACTTATTGTAGTTATAGTTGATTTTACTATTTTTGTCTTTTAACCATAATACTAGCTTTTTAAGTGGAGGATCCACCCTCTTTACCATATATTTGCCTTTACCAGTGAGATATTTTTCTTTCATATATTTTCTTTTTTCTAATTATGACTTTTTCTTTTCTGCTTAAAGACATCCCTTTAACTTTTCTTGTAAGGCCAGTTTAGTAGTGATGAACTCCTTCAGGTTTTACTTGTCTTGGAATCTCTATCTCTCCCTCCATTCTGAATGATAATCTTGCCAGGTACAGTATTCTTGGTTGTAAGCATTTTTCTTTCAGCACTTTACATATATCCTGCCACTCCTTTCTGACCTGCAGAGTTTCTGCTGAAAAATCTGCTGATGATCTTATGGAGTTTCCCTTGTAGGTGACTAATCATTTTTTTCTTGCTGCCTTTAAGATTTTCTCTTTAACTTTTGGCTTTTTAATTATATGTCTTGATATGGATCTCTTTGGGCTCATCTTGTTTGGGATTTTCTGTGCTTCCTGAACCTGGACGTCTGTTTCCTTCCCCAGGTTAGCGACATTTTCAGTGATTATTTTTTCAAGTAAGTTTTCTCCCCCTTTCTCACTCTCTTCACCTTCTGAGACTTCTATAATGTGAATGGCAGTATGCTTGATGTTGTCCAAGAGGTCCTGTAAACTATCCTCATTTTTAATTTTTTTTCGTTTTGCTGTTCTGATTGGGTGATTTCCACTATTCCGTCTTCCAGATCACTGATTCGATCTTCTGTGTCATGTAATCTGCTATTGATTCCACCTAGTGTATTTTCATTTCATTTATTGTATTCTTCAGCTCTGAGTGATTCTTTCATTTTCTTTCTTTTTTGTATGAGGAAGGTTGGCCCTGAGCTAACATTTGTTGCCAATCCTTCTCTTTTTGCTCAAGGAAGATTGTCACTGAGCTGACATCTGTGTGAATATTCCTCTATTTTATGTGGGATGCCCCACAGCATAGCTTGACAAGCAGTGCTAGATCTGTGCCTGGGATCCAAACCTACAAACCCAGGCTGCTGAAGCAGAGCTTGCAAACTTAACTGCTACACCACCAGGCCAGTCCCTGATTCTTTCTTATATTCTCTAACTCTTTCTTGAAGTTCTAACTGTGTTCATCTACCTTCTCCTTAGTTAAGTGAACATCTTTATGACCATGACTTTGAACTCTTTATCAGACAAATTACTTATCTCTGTTTCATTGGGTTTTTTTCTGGAGTTTTATCTTGTTCTTTCATTTGGAACATATTCCTCTGTCTCTTCATTTTGTTTGACTTTCTATGAATTAGACGACATAGCTACCTCTCCCAATCTTGAAGGAGTTGCCTTGTTTAGGAGTATCCCACGTGTAGACTGCATGAACTGGGTGGCTTGACAAGCCAGCTGGCGTTGGAGTGGGCATAGATGGGGAGGCCTGGAGTGTGCCATGCCACAGCCACCCAAATGGGGTGGCTGGAGCTGGAGCTGGGGCAGGCTGGGAGCTCCCAGGAAATGCTGCACCAGGGCCACCTTGAGAGGATGGCTGGAGCTGGTGTGGGCTGGAGGCCCAGAGTACAGTGGATGGCTTTGACAGGCCAGCTGGAGCACCTGGACCATGCTCCTGTCCACACTATCAAGGTGAAGGAGGAACACAAAAATCAGCACTTGCCAGTGCTTCCAACCCTGGAGAGAGTTGCAGCAGTTCTCTACTCATTTGGCAAATGCCCTAAGGTCAGTAAATGGATTTCCTTCATGTATAGTCTAGGTGCCCTTTAAAGCACTATTTTTTTGCTGTGTTCCAATGTGGACAAGACTGCACATAGTCCCCTTAGTGATATTCTTCCCTACTGCAGGTCTTCACATTGAGGGTGGGATTCTCACTGATACCATGTCTCCATCTTTCCTATCAGTCTCTGTGTGGCCCTTCTATCACCTGTTGTGCAGAAGCTGTTCATTCAGCCCTCAGTTCTTCTTCAGGAGGAATTCCTCTCTATGTAGGTGTAGACTCAGTGTATCCATGAGAGGAGGTGAATTCAGGGTCTTCTACGCCACCATCGTGGACCCTATAATTCATTAAATTTTTAAGTGGAACTAAATATTTTTCAAAGTCCCTTTAAGAAGGATTGGCAATATCTATTAAAGCTAAAAATACATTAAATTTTTAAATAAAACTAAAAATACTCTATTACGCAGCAATTCAGTCCTAAATATATACCCAACAGAAATGTTTCCATATGTTCTCCAAAAGGCATGTAATGGAGTGTTTACAGTAGCACTATTTGTAATAACTAAACTACCAAAATGCCCATAAATGGTAAGATAGATGAGAATAAATTATCTTTATCTATGCGCAATGATACGAATCAAACAAATATATTATCACATGAAAGTCAGACCTAAAAATGTAACAGTGCCTAATACTATTTATATGAGGGATAAAAAGAGACAAGACTAATCTATGTAATTAGAAGTCAAAATAGTGGATATCCCAGATAATAACTAGACTGGGACACAAAAAGGACTTCGAGGATGCAGGTGATTTTCTGTTTCTTATCTGAATTCTAGTCTCACAGATTTGTTAAGTTTGTAAACTGTATTGAGCCATATATTTATGAACCATGCAGTTTTTGTGTGTCTACAGTACTTTAATAAGTAGCTTTTTTTAAATTAACTTAATTTTAGACTTCATAAGATTTTTTTGTATGAAACCTTATAATCTAAATGAGGAATTAGATATGAAAGTTCTCAAATCTATAAGATATATGTCATGCTGCCTCTCCAGATCAGTTAACCCAAGAGTGGCCATGTCCGTGATTAATGATCTTCTAATAATAATAAATCACTCTCCCTGGGCAAGTATGACCTAAGATGGGCTGACCATATTTCCTCGCTCTTTGGGATAGAGTGATTGTACTTGGGGGCAGGCATATGACTCAAGCTAGATCAATTGCAGTCTTTTTCTGGAGTATTTCACAACGAAAGTGGGAAAGGAAAGTCTTGTTTATTCTCAACAAGACTGAAAGAACGGAAGCTTGAAGCTTGAATTCAGATGGTTTAAGGTTTATCAAGAATGTTAGCCTGAGACAATGACAGCAATACGCAGAAAGAAGGAACCAGAGGAGTGTGTGCATGTTTGTGTATGTGTGTGTGTGTGTGTGAGAGAGAGAGAGATAATAGTTTTTGAGCAGCTTTTGAATCCCTAGGTTCAACCATATCTGAAGCCAATTTAACTCAATCCCAGCCTTTTCTGTGATTTGATTACTTGATCCAGTACTATAGTCCTCTTTTTCATTCATGTAGTTCAGGTGGAGTTTTGTCACTTTCTATCTAAAATAGTCATAACTGAGAGACTAATCAAACCATAGCCCCTTTCACTTTCAGTCCTGTGGAATTCGTTACTATTAACTGCCACAGCCTGGAAGAGGGGTTAGAATATGAAACAAAAAAATGGCTTAAGGTTAAAGAATACGACATTAACTGGGAACCCAAAGAGAATAAAATCGAGTACTTCAGAAGTAAAATAAAAATGCAAAACTAAGATGAAGGAGAAAAAGATGAGAAGATGCTGGCAATTCACATTAAAATAAACTTTTTCCAAAATCACACATACACACTCAAGTTAGACTCAAGTATTATGAAAAGAAATTTTAATTTTTTACAGAAACAAAACATAAGTCCGAAAGAAATTATGACTGTTTTTTCACAATAGGTGACTTTAAATCCTGTTGCTCCTAGTTATTTATAGGTATTAAAATTTTGTATGTGCATCTTCACTGCAGACATAAATAAAATATCCCCCTTCAGTTTCAGCTACTTCTCTTTTTCCTGTTTCCTTATTTCTCAATTTCACTCTTCGATGATAAGATAAAAATTAATAATATGCAAAGGGTTCACATATTTATTATCTTCTTTTGCACACTTGATAATTCCTTTCTCAGGAATCTCTGAGAAAAGATAAACAAAATATTCTTAATGGATTATTTAGGGATAAGCAACCAGAGGGAAGACGAACATTGGGCTACAGAGGTCTGAGTCAGCCCTGACTTTGGGAGTGCATGTATCACGAGGAACAGAAGAAATGGAGAAACCAAGAGAGCAGAATCAGGAAAGCAAAACTGGTAGTATGAGAGCTTCCCACACTGCATTAAGAGGGAGCCTGAGGAGGGATAGGTGTCAAAACAGTCAAATCAAAAAAGGTAAAAGCATGAGGTCCCAAGGAAGGGCAAATAATCAAAGATCACATCTGATCAGGAAAAATGCTGATCCAATCCAGTTCTAGATCCCAAGCAAAGAAGCACATTTTAAGGGAAGGGAGCAAGGATATGCTTGGGATGTTCAGACAGTGGGAATGGCAGAAGTGGATCATTTCAAAAATTTCATTTTAAAATAAGTCAAGAGGGAAGAGAAGTAGTACAGATGCCCTAGAATCTACCATAGGGGTAAAGAATCAGGAAATGTCAAGGGAAAAAAATGCATCCAGCCAGTGGCTTAAAGGGCAGGACTATTCACACGGCAACAACTTACAGAGACAGAGAACTGCCACGTACCCAATAGATTCAAGTGGGAAGTAGCCACGTAGCTGATGCCTTCAAGTTTCTACACCCCCAAAAGCATCTCCCTTGTTTCTTCAAGAGGCAAATCCTCCAGGAAGTCATCTGCTGCCCCCAGCATATGTCTCAGTGCAAAGAGGATCAGATTGTCCTTTAGAGGGTCCAGCTCCCACTCAGAAGTATAATTACTAACCAGCAAAATGTCAGAAAGAGGAAATCCAAGTGCTTTGTGAACGGCCTCCAGCTGCAATACAGAAATTAAAACTCAGAAATCTCGAGAGTTAAAAATACTATTCTATGCCAATATAAACTATGAAAGCAGTAACAAAAAAGTAGGAGCTTGCCAATACTTTTCTTGTTGGGAAAAATTGAGATAGAGATCTGGCCCAATTAAGTACTTTCTTAAAGAACCTCAAAAATCAAGCTCTAATATCACTGCTAATTTTCATTTAGAATACATGTAATAGATTCAACATGAATTAGAAATAAAAGGTAACTAATAGTTCTATATAAACTACTTTGAAATCAAAGCATTTTTAATACCATTACACCAAAGTCCATAATCTCCTTCAGTTTCCTTTTAAAAGTTATTCTCAGGATAAGTCGATTTTACTAGACTAGTTTAATGTTGATGTTTAATTCTAGCTTAAACTAGTTTATCTGAGAAGCTGGACTTCCTGGGTTCCAAATAGGGCTCTGTCCCCTCTTAGCACTGTCAATAAACATTGGCAAATGCTTTACTCCGTGTGTTTTCGTTTTATCGTCTATAAAATGTGGTGATGACTGTACCCATCCCATAGAGTTGTTATAAGCATTGAATAAGAAAAGCTATCTCATATTTAGTGCTCAACAAATATCAGCTATCATTACATCCTTCCAACTGATGATCCCACCTCTGGGTTCTTTTTGACTGCAATCTATTCTGCATACATGTGGCAGATTAATTTTTGTGAAGCTTAACTTTGGTCATATCACTACTCTTTCAAAAAATTGCTATGATTCCCCATAATGCATCTTATTAAGTCTCCTCATGCCAAGGTAACCTTCTCACTTCATCTCCCCCTGCAAGGATTCAGCCCTCCACTAAACTGAACAGCTCCATGCTTCCCATGCACACTGCCCTCTCCTGCGTTGATGTATTGACTGATGCTGTCCCCACGGCCTGAATTTTTCCCCCTTTTTGTTTCTTCACTTTCTGAAATACTCTGGCTCCTTGAGAGCCATTTCCTAGTGCCATCTCAGTAATGAAATTTTCCCCTATTGCCTTTAACACAATATTTTCCTCCTCTAAACTTTCAAAGCATTTTATTTTCAGTCTTTTCATGATATTTATCATATTCAATCATATCATATTACTTTTTCAACTTTTTCTTATCCCACTCCCCCATCCCCTCACCTCCACCTATAAAATTGTAAGCTTTCCAGTGCAGGGGAATTGTTTTAATTATCTGTGTATCTGATTAGAGGTTATCACACTGGCTCGATCGTTAAAGGTAATCAATAAATATTTCTTGAACTTAATTGAATTGAATTGTAATGAATGGAATTATCTGTATCGGTGTAAAGATAAATATATATTTAATTTTTAAAACTTGGGAAGTGAGTCTGAATTATCCAAGCAATTGTTTCAACTCTTCTTAAATTCAGTAAGTGTCTCTTTTTATTTTTATGCACAGTAATATCATGTGATTATAGTGGCATGCCCCAGAAAATGTTTACAAAGGGCGTCATTCTTTACCTGGGACTTCACAGGCGGACATCTGTATATGTCTATAAGGTCATCTTTTGTAATCAGATCCATGCTATCCACATGAGTGAGCAAAACCAAATGTACCAAACCTATGGCAAACAGATATATATTGCTTTTATTATTATAGACAGCATCAGCATTTTTTAATCAGCTATCAGTTATGCAATAGGCTATCTACGAAAAAATTTCAGAGATGTGGGAAGGTCCCCCAGCCCCCACAAAATGTTCCCCTGGACTAGAATTCTAACATAGAAAATTCCCTTCATTGCCTTCCATGGTAAAAATGAGGCTTCAAGTGAAACCACTTCTTGGAAAAGGCAACTAAAACTTATGCTACAATATTGTTGATTGATTTCATATCTTATACAAACAGTTGTGGTTTTGTGGAGACTAGAGAAAAGATCAAAGGGTTCTAGTAAACAAGATGGAGCAGAAGGGGACTCAAAGAGATAGGATGTGTCAAAGCATCACAAATAAACTGCTCCTATGTCACAATATTGGCGAGCACCTCCCTGCACACCACCCTTGAGAGATTTTCAATTTCAATCAGCAGGTAAATCAACCACTCCCTGCCTCTAACTTAATCAAAGTTGTGATAAACTAGCTCTTGGCCAAACAGAGTGGATAATAAAGCCAAGAAAAGCCAGCATGGGACACCCTAGTTTCCTAATCTTGTTTACCTTCTCCAAAGCCTTTGGTCACTTGCACAGAGTCATACAGCTAGTGAGTACTTGATTTGATTGAACCGTGCTGATGCACCAAAGAAGACTCACATACGTAATTTCTTAAATTCTTCATCCTGTCCAAAACTATTCTACAATATGGTCTAATCAATTTCCCATAGTAGTAAAGTGAAAGGAGACTCACCACACTCTATCAGCTTCCTTCGAACTCTTCTGATCTTTGCCACCATCTCATCAGAGAGGTATTCAATACAGTTGACATTGAACACAAATGCTGCACAATGAATTCTGTCTTTCAGCAATGGGGAGTCAACATAGTTATCATGACCTGGTGTGATTGGTTTCATGGGGTTAAACTGTAAGGTAAACAAAAAGAAACATATTAATTCAGTGAATATTTATCAGTACATACTATGTACTGGGCACCATGATAGTGAATGACACAGTGAACAAAAGAGACAAGTCGCTAATATTATGAGGCTAACAATCTGGTAGAGAACAAAGTCATTACGCAGAAGCCAGCAGTCCTTTCACCTAGTCAGGTAAAGCTTCCGCAAGAAGAGAACATGCAATCTGAGAGCTAAAATATAGAGAGAGTTAGTCTGATAAAGGCGATAAAGATACGGCAGAAAGAACTCTAGATAGAAGAAGCAACATGGGCAAAGGTAGAGGTGAGAGCACTCAGACAGAAATCTGGTATCATCAGGCAGAACACAAAGAGAAAAAGTGGTTCAAAATGAGATGCTGTTACTTGAACTAGCAATCCCTCTGCTGGGAGTTTGTCCCACAGATACACTCGCGAAAACATGAAATGATATATGTACAAAGCCAGTAACTTCAGGACTATTTGTAGTGGCAAAATTCTGATAGCTCAATAACATATAGTATTCTTTCACTGCTCCAAGAAAGGCGGAACCACAAATCTATAAGTATTTTCTTATATATTAAAAAAAGGAAGAAAACCATACATTTTTAATGGTTACTTATAGAAAGAGAGGAGAAATGTGTTTGAAGGGACACAGAAAGAAGATGAATTCTTTGAATACACCCTTTTTTGTAGATTTGGCTTTAGAACCATATAAATTATAAATATAAAACAAGATTAAATTTAAAAAGAAATTCCTAAATTAAATTAAACAAGTGAACTTTCACATCCAGTTGAGGTCATAACTATGCAGAGAAAAATCATTTCTGATTGACTTTAAAACACAGTAATTTGTATACTCTTACTGCTTGAGACACCCTAAAGACCATATAAAAAATCTGCTAAAATTTTTGAATCGTTTATAATTTTGATTGTGATTATTGATATTAAATATGATTATGATTAGATAGTTCACAGTAGCATTCGAGCTTTTATTCTGAAATTACAGTGAATATTATGTGAGATAAAACAAATGAGTTGTTACACGATATTCCGTCATCTCTTGAAAACACAGATTCTCTATTTGGGAGAAAGCAGACACAGATGCAAGACAGAAGAGACTAAGCAAAAACTGTCTAGGCTTGAATTTGAAGGAGGAGTTTCTGAATGAATGTACAACATATTTTACCATAAAAACATATCTTTTTTAGCTCTGTCCACTGAAAAGGGCAAAAACCAATGAGCAACCAAGTAGCAATGAACAATGCTATGAACCCAAGCCAAGACTTCTTAGAGAAATAACTGATTCAAAATCTGGGGCTGCAAACATACAAGACGTGGCTTGGATATCTAGTCATACCAGAAATCAAAGAATATAGGAGATGTTTAGATTCATGTCAAAAGGATTCAAGATCCAAATTGCAGAGGTTCCCTCTGGTCAAAGATGTTACATTTGACAATGGCATGGAGAAAAATTACAACAGATTGAAACACATCAACTATGTTCAATTCATGAGTTCATAATGATAATGAAATAATCACTAGTCACTACTGGCAGATACAAAGAAACCAAGTTATTATTTCAAAAATTCGTAAAAAAGGAAAAAAAAATCAAGCATACATCCTGTTTTTCATATATCAACTGTACCACTAAGTAATCAAATGTGCATAAGGGGAAGTTTCTCTTTCATATGTGAAATGAAGGAATGATAGAGATAGAATATCACTATTTTCACACTCTAATAAATAAATGGGTGCAGTATTGAACATTAATGAACACTAATATTAAAAAAGCAAGAAAATTCAAAATTGTGTGCCTCCTCATGGAAGAACACAATGCCATCTATGAAGCAGAAGCTGAGTCTGAACATGCCTCTAGAGTCAACGATCGATTTTTCAGGATACACGGAAAACTACATCAACAGATGCAAACAACAAAGATCAGACTATGGGGAAGTCTACAGAACAAACAACCAGATTTCTTAAAAACAAATTGCAAGGAGAAATGCCAAAAGAGATAGAGGCAGGATGTATAGGTTAAGAGAGACTAAATAGGCCTGGCCTGGTTGCCTAGTGGTTGGATTCTACGTGCTCCACTTCAGTGACCTGGGTTTGCAGGTTCAGATCCCAGGCCTGGACCTACACCACTCATCAGCCATGCTGTAGCAACAACCCACATACAAAATAGAGGAAGATTGGCACAGATGGTAGCTCAGGGCTAATCTTCCCCAAGCGAAAAAAAAAGGCCGAATAAATTTACTTGAACTATTTTTCAAACAAACTGTTGAAAAAAGATGTTTCTAACCTGCTTATAAGACAATTAGAAAGTTGAATATTGAGTGACACTTGATAAATTAAGGGACAATTATTAATTTTAGATGAGGTAACAGTATGGCTATGTTTATTAAAAGATACATATGTCCCTATGTATATAAATGTTTAGTCATTTATGGATGAGATGTTATGACTTAAATTTGTTCCCAAATAATACAGGAGAGGAGAAAGCCGATATATATAGATGAAACAAAACTGGCTATGAGTCAAAAATTTTGAAGCTGAGTAAATGAAAATTCATTAAATTATTTTGTCTACTTTTGTACAAGTTTAAAATTCTCTATAATAAAGGGTTTTTAAAAAAAGAAAAAGTATATTTAAAAATAAAGCTATGGCCAGCCTAGTGGCATAGTGGTTAAGTTTGCACACTCTGCTTCAGCAGCCTGGGGTTCACAGGTTCGGATCCAGGGCACAGACCTGGCACTGCTCATTGAGCCATGCTGTGGCAGCATCCCACGTAAAGTGGTGGGAGATTGACACAGATGTTAGCTCAGCAACAATCTTCCTCAAGCAAAAAAAAGAATATTGGTAACAGATCTTAGCTCAGGGTCAATATCCCTCACAAAAAAAAGAAAAAAGAAATAAAATAAACTTAACTAATTCTACAAATAACTCTATACTGAGGAATGAAAGAAACTTGCCTGAATAGAAAAAAAATGTGTTTCTGGATAGGAACACTAGATGTGTAAAGATGTAAATCAACTCTAAATACAAAATTTTAAGGTAATTTCAATCAAAGCATCAACAAATCAAACACAAACAAACAAATCAAGCACAAACAAACACACTTGGAAAAGTAAATGTGTGAAAATGGTCAACAACAAAAAAAAAACAAATGTGAGAAATGAATAATGAATATGACTTGTCCAGAGAGTTATCAAGACATAATTAATTGCTATGGTAATTAAAACAATTGAACAATATGGTAATGAAAGCAATATCATAAAGGTATTGATCAATACATCAATAGAACAAACTAGAAGATACAAAAAACATTCCCTATATTTGGTAAGGAGCAGTTTCAAAAGAAATTCAGTGAAAGATGTTGGCATATTTGACTATTCATTTCAAATAAGGTAAGCTAATGATTAATTCAAGATCTAAATTGTTTACAAAAAAGAATAGAAAGTCAAACAAAGGATAGACTAAAGTGGCTCTTCTCTTTAATCTCCCCCTTCCTCTTGCCTGGAACACTGACAGTGCTCAGCGTGAACATCTTGAGAGCGTGGAGACAAAAGCCACATGTCTTAGTCAGCTTGGACTGCTATACTGAATTACCATATTGAGTGGCTTTCACAATAAGCATTTATCACTCAGAGTTCTGGAGGCTAGGAAGTCCCAGATCAAGCGCTGAGAGATTTGGTGACTGGTGAGGGACCTCTTCCTGATATGTAGACAGCCATGTTCTTTCTATGTCCTCATATGGCTGAAAAAGCGATCACCTCCTTGTGCTTTTCTCACAAGGCCGCTAATCCCATTCACGAGGGCTTCACTCTCCTGACCTCATCACCTCCCAAAGGCCCCACCTCCTATGCCATCACATTGGGGATTAGGGCTTCAATATATGAATTTTGGAGGGACACAAACATTTAATCTTTATCATCCCATGCTGAGGATCTCAGAACAGAACAACAGGAGGACCCTTGAAATTAATAACCTCAGAGAGCTACCACATTGGCCCAAAGCTATTTACTTTCATGCTTCCTGTTACATAAGAAAAACTGTCTATTTGAATAAGTTGATAGTTTGTTTCACATAGCCAAAGGCAATTGAGTGTGTTTGAACATTCAGAGTTGTTATGACGCCAGTGATGTAAGAGTCCTTCAGGTGTTTTAACTCTTTGGAAAATAAAATATCAGAAAGGGACAAAGAATTTTAAACAAGTATAGTTTAAGAAAATAAATACTGAATCGCTGAACTAGAGCCTGATGTCGATAGTGGGCGGAAATAAACATTTTAATTATCTGTTATAACTTTTCAATGGTTAACCAAATCATACCTGGTATCTGTCAGAAACATGGCCTTTTAAGATCTGGGGTATGTCATCCATGCAAAGCCCTTCTTCTTCCTCACCCAGCCCCAGGGAATCACAGAGAATAAACGGCAAGGAGTTGCCATCCTTCTCATCCTTAATGGAATACGTCCTGTACTACAGAGGAGAAAAAAGTAAGTTTAAGAGTTTATTTTTTTGAAAACTGTAAATTGAGATGAAGTCTATATATAATGAAGTTTACCAGCAAAAGACTTTTCAAATCTAATTAACTCGAACAAAGAAGCGAAGGCTGAGTTACCTAGAACAGACTCACCTTCTGAGATATCCCGGTTGTATCAGAGCCCACCAAAGCCTGGTGCACTACACGGCCTTGGAAAACAGACTTCACTGAGTTGACAAAGCTAGACTTCCCAGCTCCAATCGGACCCAACAAAAGAATTCGTATTTGGTGAACCAGGTCTCCATACGGCTTATAAGTTCTCATGGAAGACCATAAACTCTCCCTGAGCCTGTTTAGACGAGATAATTTTAACAGTTGACTGAGATTATGTCGCAAGACTTTATCATAAATTTTCCTATAATTCATTTTCTTTTCTTATCTATCATTATTTATTTTTGATTAGTAGTTTACCTTCTTGTACAAAAGATGTGAAACCATCCTACCTCAAATCCTATTGTAAAAGAAGGAAAAGTAAAAATAACGCTTTTAACTAAAGCCAATCAGACACAAAACCTTTCAGATTTAAGTAACCAGATCATATAAACCTAGGAATAAATATCAACTATGCTAAACATGAAGACGAATTATCAGTAATAGACTTCAAAAACCACAGCAAACGTGTGACTTTTGAAGTTTATGGAAGTAGACCATTTCTAACATGTTCTTGAAACTCAAGATAGGTATTTTCCACCTGCCAACCATCCCTTCCACAGCAATTTCCTAAAGTAGTTAAAGCTGTCAATGCAAGAATTCTAAGCAAAAATGTAGACAGGCAGCCAAAGAATTATTTTCCTTCAAGTATATAAAATATTAGAAATGTCTTCACCCTTCTCAGAATTCTTTTTGTTTTAACATTACCATTACCAAATTGTTTTATGATTATAGGTATAGTTATACTTTCTTCCTCATGATCCACAAGTTATCTGTTATAATTTGTGCTACCAATTTTATTGAACAGAATTTGTAATCGAATAAGTCTAAGATAATGAACAGAACAATAGAACATTAAAAACATTGACTTACTCAGTGACCTCTTCCATCTTCCTTTTGTTCAATATATCTAGGAAAATAATCAAAGAATAATGAAGATTGCAAGTTGTTGAATGGCTGACTGAATGAATGTCAATGAACTCACTAGGGAAAAATACCAAAATAGTCTTTCCAGGAGAACAGTGCAGTATAATGAAAACCAAGTGGTGAAAATTGTGACAAATCTCCTTAGCATCATCCCATTTGAAGAGTCAAGAGCTAGAGGCAAGGTGGGCACTTCAAGACTATAGTGTCGGCAGACCTTTTCTCACCCAATAACTCAGAAGTCGTGCATGGCTCACTCCAATACGGGAGATGAGGGCTGGGGACTTTTCTGAATCAGAGAAGCAAGGCATAGAGGCATGGACAGGCCATGGAAAGACTGGGAATACTCTAAGATTATTTTCCCTCCACAGCCCAATAGGTCAAAAAGGGATAATATGCAGAGACACACAAACGAAAAAACCATAGGCACCAGATTTTCTCCAAAATCTGCTACCAACAAATGGGGCTCCTGGAACTTTCAGTCCAATTGATTTTCTTCTTGGCTCCAGATGAGAATGTAGGACTCGTACCCAGCCAATCAGAGCACAGTGAGTGATCCAGGGGTGGGCTGAGAACTTCATTTGAACCAATGAAATTCAGGCTCAGAATTCTTTTGTTTCTTGGGAAGAAATACTCTTTTATGGTGAATTTAAAACTGAAAGGATTCGGTGCAGTGATGCTGGCAGTTCGCTAAACTAAAAAAGAATATTGTGTGGAACATTTACAAAGATGACTCAATGCATGGTTACAAAGAAAACTTCTTTAAATTACCAAAAGTAGAAATAGTGAAGGCTGCAGTCAATTACTACTGTATAATAAAACTAGAAAAGAACAAGTGTAAACATAGAAAAATGCAACCTTTGGGGATTTTGTGAAGCACTCTCTTAAAGGACTTTAATACACAAAAGGAAATTAAAAAATCACAATTGTAAATACAGAGAAAATAACAATATAAACACTCTATAGCAACCTTATGATAAAAGTATATTTCACTAATAACAGGAAAGAAAGCTTTGAAAATAGAAAACAGGAACAGAAAACAATAAAGGAACAAACTTAGAAACGTAAGAAGGAATTAACAAAAATACAAAGACAAATTTTATAAATTGGAAAAAAGTATAAATTAATATAGTAGCTGATTGGTTTAAAATGTAAAATAGATAAATTACCAGCTAGTCTAATCAAAGAAAACCAAATTCTCAAAATGTCATACCACAGCTCACATACCAGAATGGTTACATATTGTAAAACCAGTAATAAAAAGTTTTGGGAAAGATTTAGAGTGATGGAAACTCTCATTCACTGCTTGTGGTAGTACAATTGGTATGTGATTATATTGGAAAACTTTGTCAGCATCCACTGAAGTTGAACATACACATACTAGATGACCCAGAAATTTCATACTCATATTCTTTGAAAAATATGTATATGCATGAACCAAAAGACATGTACAAGAATGTTTATAGCAGTATTATTTGTAATAGCCCCAAACTGGAAAACCCAAATGTCCACCAACAGTGACTTGATTTTTTTAAAAAAGCATGATAGAGTCATTACAATGGAATACTATATGAAAATGAAAGGGAATAAATAACTGCTACTTATAATAATGTGGATGAATCACTGGGGAGGTAAGATTTACAACTGCTGTCCTGTGATGCAGTCACTCACTTCACCAGGTAAAACTTTCAGGGAAAGAAAGAAAAGTGACCCAGCCTAATTTCCTTATAAATATGCTAATACTCTTACCTCCTGCTAAATAGACTAATGATGTTTGCTGCAAGGAAAGTATTTATCTCTTGAACGTCCCTATTAGGATGTTCCTGGCTAAGAATTACTTACAATAAATAAATCCAGATTTTATGGATTTATGAGGCACATCTTCCTGGGAAATGTCATGTAAGCTGATTGTCTTAGTTTGCTCAGGCTGCCATACAAAATATCATGGACTGGGGGGCTTAAACAACAGAAATTTATTTCTCACAGTTCTGGAGACTAAGAAGTCCAAGATCAAGGTGCTGGCAAGGGAGGTTTCACTCTGAGGCCTCTTCTCTTGGCTTGTAGGTAGCCGCCATCTTGCTGTGTGCTCACATGACCTCTTTTTGTGTGTTTGTGGGGAGAAAGAAAGACCTCTCTTGGGTCCCTTCTTATATGGACACTGAATCCTGTTGAATTAAGGCCTCACTCTTATGACCTTATTTACCTAAATTAGTTCTTTAGAGGCCTCATCTCCAAGGAAGGACACATGCGGGGTTAGGACTTCAACATAGGAATTTGAGGCAGACACAATTCAGTCCATGGCACTAGCATATAAATGTTCCATAACCTAACCACTCTTCCATATGTCAGGTGGCCCACAAACTTCATTTAAAAACCCATCTGTTGTTCTTAGCCAGAAAGCATATGTCTAATATGAGAAGAAGGGATATAGGAGCCTCACAGAATATCCTAGAACACTTTCTGTCTTCTTTGAGACTTTTGATTGCCTTTATCCTTGAAGTTATTAGTAATACTCGATACTGGGTAAGATGTCTGATTTGTAGAGATCTGATTTTATAATCCAATCTCTTGTGTTAGCTCAATCTCTCAAACATAATAGTGAATGAAAGAGGCCAGACACATAAGAGCACATACTTTGGTATGGTTCCACTTACATAAAGTTAAAAAATAGAAAGTAGTAATTAATGTTGATATGAGCCAAAATAAATAAGTGAATCTGGCCTTCAGTTTTTCACAGCAACATCAATGCTGTGGAAACATTACAACATCCCCCCCAAAACAAATGTGATCCAAGAATTGTGTACTCTTATAGTCATTTAAGTATAAAGACCACAAACAATTAGTTTGCAATATGCAAATACTCAAGGAATATTATTCCCAGAAGCTCTTCTTTTAAATGGATAGATATAAACAAGTGTTTCATAGAAGAAAAGTAAATGGCCAATACACATAGACTTCTTAGTTATCAGGAATGTGTAAAAAAAAAAAGGAGAAATCATCTTTTGACCATCAAATTGGCAAACATTCTAAATATTGAGAATATCAAAGATTGGCAAGGATACAGGGAAATAACATTTCTATACCACTCTTGGGGATAGAATTAGACACTGGAAGCTTTTGAAATGTGTCTTTCAAAATGCAAATGTACGCAATCCGCAAACAGCAGTTCCACGGCCAGAAAGTTACTATAAGGAAGTATTTTTGTGCACAATTATAGGTATACAGATATTTCAGGAGCATTGCTTACAACAGCAACATTGGAAACAATTTAAATGCTTTTTAGTAGGAAAATAAGTAAATTAGTTTTAGTCTTTTGATATAAAGGATACAAAGGGAAACTGCATCAGAAAGGACCCCGTACCAATCAAGTGAACATCAAGCTCTGGTTTCTCTGCAAGAGAGTCTCATAGTCTTCAAGTTTTCTTCTCTCCTTCTCTCTTTTCCTTCCACCCTTCCTTCTCCTCCCCTTCTCCTTTCCCCACACAAACACATTCCAGAAAACTCTGTATATACTACTTTGATTGTGTCTTAGCAAACAGTTGGTGGCCAGGTTCTGTCTGGGCCAACTGGAGAAAAGAACAAGTGTAAGAGACGTTTTTCCTTCAGAGCTGAGTCAGCTTTAACCCTCCAAACATGCAAGCGAGAACTCTATAGCATAGGCCTGTCTGGTTAAACCTACCTTCACATCGAAAAACTTCACATTCCTCAAAGGAGATACTTTCACATTGAAGTAATCCAAGTTCTTTACTTGTATTTGCACTTATATGCAACTTTCTTCCCGTTAGATCAATGCCAAATTCATACTTCATTTGCCGGTGCCGTCCAGTCCATGTAACAAACAACATAGATGGTACACAGAGTTTCATTTTACATTCCAGAATTTTAGTCTCTTGTAAGGCAAAAAGGGTAATGAAACTTGTCTTTCCTTCCTGGTAACCCTCCTGCATAAATGCCCCAGTAACATGATCTTTACTATAAATCACTGTCACAGTAGGTCCTTGATTACTGCATACCTGGAGCAAATGTTCAAGGGAAAATTTATGGACACTAGCTTTATAGAGAAGGTTAAACTTTCCTCCAAAATGATTTTGCAGAATCTTCTCTTGCATCCATGTCAAACAAGTTGTCACTGCCATACTTCTCAATCTAGTGGAAAATAAAATACATTTTCCATTAAATATTGAAAAACAGATAATATATACTGTCTCAAAGCTTGTATTTATGCCTCTTATTTCCATTACACACGAAATGAGTAAATAGAGGGTGAATACCTAGCAAGAAAAATCATTAGCTAGTTTTTCTTTCTAAATGATTATTTTTAAAAAAAAATTTTTTTAAAGACTGTTGTTTGCTAGTGGCTAGGAAAAGCAGAAAGGAGCAAGTCGTTTACCTGTTTGTAGGATCTGCACAAGGGCTGAAGCTGAGAGCAGCTGCTCTCTCTGGACAGCTAGGCAGGCATCAAAGTAGGAGCAGAAAATTCTTCAGCAACCTCGAGGCTTCAGAGATTCTGAGAAAAGGAAACTGAAACTAAGTGCAGCCCAGCCCACTAGCAGTGTGCCAAATTCCCGGGGACCGTAAACTTATCCGGCTATTTTATTGTTTTTAACTGAAGTGTAGTTGGCATACAAGATTATGTTAGTTTCAGGTGTACATCATAGTGATTTGATATTTATATACATTTATAACCATAGAAAGTTATTACAATATTATGACTATATTCCTTACACTCTGTATTATATCCCAGTGACTTATTTCTTGTATAACTGGAAGTTTGCACCTCTTAATAGCCTTCTCCTATTTCAACAAACTCCCCACCCCGCTGTCCTCTGACAACCACCAGTTTGCGTTCTGTGTCTATGAGTCTGTTTCTGTTTGTTCACTTGTTTTGTTTTTTAGATTCCACAATGTTAAACAGTAAAATCATACAAAAATATTATTGGAAGAAACAAGGAATTAAAGTTAGAAGAAAGAAAACCTAACAGCTCACTACGTTTTTTTAAGTGACTCTTTAAAAGACGTTTTCTTTAAGGAAAATTCAGTCAGTGTCTATATATGGACATACAGAAAAGCACTGTCTATTCTAACTCCAGGACACATCTCAAATTCATCCGTTTCTCCTGATCTCTGCTATCAATTTATTCTAAACCAACATATTTCCTTACGTAGGTTGTTAAAATCATCTCCTAACTGGTCCCGCTGCTTTTTGGCCTGCCCCCTCTCCAACTGATTCTCCTTAACACAGCCAGAATCAACTTCACTTCTAAAATATAAACTCAATCGTGTAGATTTCACACTAAAACCCCTTCTCTGACTTCGCATTGCTCAGTCACAATCTTGTGTCCAATAGGCTGGACGCAACTAGTAGATTTGTTTTGTAGAGTTGACACAACTCTTTTTCTTTTTTTTTGAATTTTAAATTTGAATGCTTTTATATCATTAGGCATCCACTCTTCAGTCCCCAATTGTCCCTCACGAATCCCCTATTCCTGGTTCTGACAAATTTCAATTACCTGCCTGGCCCAAAAAGGCATTTAAGTTTTTGATATTATTAAAAAACAACGGCAACATCAAATAAAAATATTTGAAGCAGCTTTGGGGTATTACTTACCTAGATAAAAAAATACCAGAAGTTATTATATGCTTACTATTTGCCAGGCTCTTTCCATGTATCTCATTTATTCATTTCAATAACCTTACGAGAAAGATACCAATATTATCTCCAATTATCACATAAATAAACAGAATTTTGGAGTTAAATAATTTGCTGAAGGTCACTCTGCTAATAAATTGCAGAGCCAAAATTTGAACTGTAATCTAAGTGAAAAGAGAGGGATGGTTTCACAGGTACCTACATTTGTCAAAACTGATCAAATTGTATACTTTCAACACATGAAATTTAATGTATTTCAACTACACTTTACTATATCTGTTAAAAATAAAGGCTAAACTTTCCAAACAATATATTATCCTGTTTTCCCATGTATTGTAAGGAAGTTTGTAATACCATTAAACTGCCTGGCCACTGTTCAAGAGCAATGACATATATAAATATATTTAAGTAACGTATTTCATTAATATGAAAATGAAAGTGTAAAAATAACATTGAAAAGATCACTGACCTTCCACTTGAATAGAAGCTCCTTTCCCAAAGTCATTAGTTATCTAACTCCAGTATCTCTAGCTATGCAAGAGAAGCTTCCTATTTGTGTTGTAAACTATATTTACTTCATTGATTCTTTCTTTCACTAAATATTTATTGAATACCTGCTATGTGCTTCTACTGTTCTGGAGACTAGGGGGATAGCAGTAAACAAGACAGGTAAAGTTTTGCTCTCATGAAGCTATGTTCCTCTCTGGAAGTCAGGCAATCAAGACAAATGTCATCCAGGGAAAAGTAATACGAGGAAAATAAATTCGAATAAGAGGAAAAGGAGTGGTGAGGGAAGATGTCTGCCACTTTAGATCACATGATCAGGGAGGGTCTATCTGATGAGATGACACTGGAGAAGAGACCTAATGGAGTGAGAGAGAGTGCCATGGAAACATCTAGAGGAAGGGCGTTGTAGGCAGAGAGAAAGGCAAACACAAACAATCTTGGATGGCAGTTTGTTGCAAGAGGAGGCCAGTTTGTCAGGGAGGTTTGAAGAATGATGTCAGTGATCACTCTGGTAAGAGGAAGAGTATAGGAGAGCCAGAAGGCTATTGCAATATAATGTGAGAGATGGAGGTCAGGTAGACCAGAGTGATAGTGGTGGAAGTAGTGAAAAGTGGTCAGTTCAGGATGTCTTTAAGGATAAAAGAAAGTCAAGAGAACTTATTGCTGGACTGGATGGAGTGGGGAGGGGGCACGGATGAAAGAAAAGGTAGAACTTAGTATGACTCCAAGGATTTTTGATTTGAGCACTGGGTAAATGCTGAAGCCATCCATTGAGATGAATACACTGAAAGAAAATTTCTTGAAAGGAAACCAAGTATTCTGTCTTATACTGAAATCTATAAGTGCATAAATAATATAGGCAGTTGGGAATATGAGATCAAGGAGCAGAGAAGGAGGTCAGGGTTGGACATTAAATTTGAGAGTTATCAGCATATAGATGTATTTAAAGCTACAAGTGAATTTCAACTAATCAGACCCATCCTATGGACCAAGGCCTGCCTCTCCCCCAACATTCAGAGGACATAATTATTAAAAGGCTCCAACCACAAAGACTAAGGAAATGTGGCCAGAAAAGCAAAGAAAAGCCAAAAGAGTGAGTCATTCCAGGAGCCAAGTGATGAGCTGCATGAAATGATAGAGCTCTTTCCTTCAAAGCCTCCTCCGTTTACACATCTAGAAAGACTTTCTTTCTGAGGAGCTAAGAATTTGAGGGATGGTCTTGTCTCACTGTGGGGAGAGGGCATTTGGGTAGTGGAAAAAAGCTTCCTGCGATGAAAATGCTGGGAAGTGCTAGATGTGAGAATGTAGCTCTGCTGTGAAAAAGGAGTAAAACGTCAGAGTAGCGATCTTCAGGAAGCTGAGTTACATACTGCAGTCTGCTGCTAAAGCAATCCAACGGTGGCTTCCTGCCCTGGTCACAATGAATCTTCAAGGCTGAGCAGTTCCATTTCCCTTTTTCATGTTCAGTGAAGAAGACCTCTTACCAAATTCCCTTTTGTTTTTCTCATCAGCGTCCACTGCTTTATAGGCTGTGAGACGTAAAGACATTGAAGCTGACTCGAGCAGAGAAGCATGGGAAGATTTCGGAAAATTGTGATAGAGGAGGAGCAGTCTCAAGCAGAGCACAGTGGGTAATACACTAGGCTTCCAGAGATCAGTAAGTGTTAAGCACAGTGTCACCACCATCTGAACACCTTCTAGGATCAGGTCCTACTGCTTCCTGACAGGCTCAGAAGAGCTGGAGATCCTCTCTTTTTCCGTTTTGAAGACTACCTCAAGCTCTCAGACTGGAGCAGAGGGTCTAACATGGTATGGCAAACAGCTGTTAATTCAGTAAGCACACTGGGAATCAGGATAATATTTGACAAATTCCCTGTATCTTCAATTGAACTGAAATAACCAAGGCTTAGCTCTTTAATAATAAAGAAACAAGACGTAGAGATGGGAGGAGAGATCATTTGGTAGTTTATACTTACCTCATATTCTTTCAAGAGATATGTAGGATTAGCACTTATTGAGACTCAATTTCAAACCTGCCCCCCCCCCACATACACACACAAATAATCCAATAACTTAGGTAGAACTTGCTCATAAATTTTGTTATTTGAATAAACCTGGACCTTCCAGAAATTCATATTCTCAGCTCTCCTTTCCTTGAGACTTTGGAAAACATAGATGCTCCATATGAGCTCAGAAGTGTGATATGTCTCATCTAAAGACCTGTGTTGGCGTTCTTCCTTCCATGCTTCTACTGGTCCTTTCAGTGTTGAGGACTCAGCCCCTATGTTGGGAGCATTCAGAGTGTCTCAGCTCTGTATGAAGTGGGTATGCACCAACTGTTCAGACAGCCTTAGCTCAATTTCAGAACAGAGATAGGCCCTTCTGTTGGATAATGTATAGATGGCTGTCAGACTATTATTAATGAAAGACCCACAGGCCACGTTGACAAGACTGACATATAATATTTCTTCTCTACCAAGTGAGGTGTGGGGCTTCCTCAAATGGGGATGAAGACTGCGGAAATGTTGCCTGGATTTCAGGCAGTGTCCTAGCCCCAACTCTGTCACATGGTGCTCATAATTCCCCCTATGCCGACCGCACCCTTCCTCTTGGTCCCCCCAATTATGTTCCCCTCTTATACTTCTACCAGATTTATGTCCAATTTCTCTTCCCTCTTCCTTCTCAGGATGGGTGATTATCTTGCAGTTTCTATAGAAATGGGAAAGTAGACAGCTTTCCCTCTATTACCTTTTTAATCCATAGCAATTCTGTAAATTCGATGTCAGATTCTTTCATGGCCTAGACTCCCAAGGGTCTACTCTGGAAGTCAAAAAGTCAGAACATTGCGTCAAGGATTTTTTCACTCTCTGATTTAAACAATCTTCTCAGGAGGACAATGTGAGCGACTCTGGGAAATTGAATAAGAGCTATATACAAAGAATTACAGAAAAAAAATATCAAAATTGCTATTTTAAGAGGTTGTCTAGCTATATGTGGCATCCATTTGAAATATCTGAAATCTTATAATGCAGATGAATTACCTTTTTTTCCTCCTTGAACTCTTCGGTTGTGGAGACTTGACAATCCCCTCTCTATAAATCTAACACTAAGAACAGAACCACTGGTTATCTACCAGGCAGAACAGAGTCTCATACACGTAGAACACCATAAATGTATTTATCATGGTATGCTTATTTAAATTGTAGTAGTCCATTCACATTCGAAATACTTCCACGACACAACACCAAAATGGAACAGAAATGAGCTCAGAGGCTTAAATATATATTTCCTTGCATTTTTCTTTTTGTCAGATAGGCATTACCATAAAATGTGTGATAGAAATTAATTGTCTAAAAACCAAACCAAAGTGATTATTTATACAGCATTGTTTAGCACAACTTGTCTCCGTCCCCACCCCCATCCCCAATTTCTGCAATCTCTACCTGCAGTTTTGCTTACACTGTCATTTCTGTCCTGAAGCCTGGAACATCTTGAACATATTTGCGTGAGCTGTGCTGGAGAAAGAGGTGGGGACATCCACAGGATATTGGCCATAATCCTAACTTTATTGTCTGTGTGACCCCAGTGGTCTGCATTTTCTCCAACGCCAGAGTAAGATTTTGCAAGGGTTACAATTGGTATGCAAGTTTCCTTCTTACTTAGACTGATGGTAAAAATCAGATCTACTTACTGTCGTCCACAACTTGGCCCAGATACTCATCACATTAGGGATGGAATTTGGGGACTTTCAAATTCCCACAGCTTTTAAGGACACCATGAAGACTTCGATCAGCCTTGCCATCATACAGCTACTTCAGCATTAGGTTGAGTTTTGTCGCTAAAAGATGATTACTCGTCAGCTGATCTCTGAAGCTTCTGGGGCCCACTTGGGTCCCCCAATCAATTTTGCCATTTTAGTTATGGACTTGGCTTTTTTACGAAGAAGCAATATGATAATCTTTAGTCTTCTAAAGAAACCGCAGGCTTACGTATCACCCACCATAGCTACCCCACTTGGTATTTCATTGAAGTGAATGCTGAGTGAGTTTGTACAATGCTACAGACTTCTAACAGAAAGAATGCCACTTTTTTTTTTACTTGTTTTCAACTTTATTAAGATACAATTGACACATGACATCGTGTAAGTTTAAGGTGTTCAACACGATGATTTGATTCACATATATATTACAAAATGATTACCACATTAAGGTTACTTAATACCTGCATTGCCTCAAGTAACTACCCTTTTTATATGTTTGGTGAGAATAATTAAGTTGTACTCTCTTAGCAACTTTCACATATATCATAGCGTGCTATTAACTATAAACACCATGCTGCACATTAGATCCCCAGAACTTATTCCTCTTATAACTGGAAGTTTGTACCCTTGACCAACATCTCCCTATCTCCCCCAGGCCCTGACAATCACCATTCTACTCTGTTTCTATTAGTTCAGCTTTTATAGATTCCATATATAAGCGAGATTATACCGTATTTGTCTCTCTTTGTCTGACTTATTTCACTTAGCAGAATGATCTCAAGGTCCTTCCACGTTGTCTCAAATGGCAGGATTTCCTTCTTTTTGTGGTTGCATAATGTTCTTTTATGCATATATACCACATTTTCTTTATCCATTCATCTGCCGATGGACACAGGTTGAGAAACGGTCACTTTTTAATGCACAACCCGACCCACCCACTCACCTTGCAAAAGCTCTTCCACAGATACTTAAACTATCTTGGCAACACCCCTCCCACTTTAGGATGATATTCTACCTCCAACAACACTTAAGTTTCACCCATTAAGGCCCTTAGCACTATTTTGCTAAGAAATATTTTAGTGACTCAGGTTGGACTGTACATCTAGCTCAGTTGTAAATTATGTAAAGTGTCAAAAATCCTGAATGGCACCTAAAATGTGACAGAGTGCTAAGTCCCACTCTCTCTCAGGATGTTAGGGAAAGATCAGCAGAATCTACAAATTCAGGGAAGGTCCTCTCTCAGATGAAAGAAAGCTTTCTCCCTTTTTGGAAGCCCGTCTCACCAATCTTTTCCAACCTAGATTCCAAATATACATTTAACTCAACTAAATACTTAAGTGTTCCCAAAGCAGTATAGACCCAGAAGAGTAGGAGTTTTGACATCATTTTTCTAACACTGTCCTTTTTAGTACAAAAAGGGGAATTTAGCCTCAATACTTATGCTCTCTAACGACGTTGGTTCACCTGAACAGCCCTTCATTGTTTCTCTTGATCTCTCTTTTACTCCTCTTTTTTCTTTCAAGGTCTCCATCTCCTTCATAAGTGTACTTCATGCTACTCACTCAAATAGAGTATAGACGTTCCACCTTGAATCTAACTTTGCATCTGGAAAAACCTTCCTCTGCCTAGATTTTTGCTGGCTCCAACCTGGGCAAGGATGAGTTATGGCCCTATAGATGGTGAGGACAATGGTGCGTCTTCGATCACTTTCAGTCTCTCCCAACCAACAATGGTGGTGCCTTTCATTTTCCCTGGATCACATGGAGATAAACACACCTTACTTTTGGGACCTGTTGCCCCCTACATCCATATCATTACCATCCTGGCTGCCAATCCACTTTTGTACCCAATGTCTTCTTCTGGCTCCTCTCCTTAATACCTATGACTATTCTATTCCTAGATCTTTTTTAAAGACCCTGTTCATCTCTTCCAATGAACCATGGTTCTGGACATTCCTTTGAGCACAGCTTCACCTGCAATTTTGCTTTAGGAAATATTCCTTTTCCCATAATTATCCCTAAGATGTTCTTGCCTTTGTAATACCCAGGACTTGTCAAAGAAGACAACAATTTGGATTAAAAGTAAATGACTAGTGTAATATAGATAACTATTGAATCAAGTCATATTCATTGAAAAAGACTAAGAAATTTGGAGAAGAAAGTTGAAAAGTCTTTAGAAAAAAAATCAGGGGGCTGGCCCCGTGGCCGAGTGGTTGGGTTCGCTCACTCTGCTTCAGCGGCCCAGGGTTTCACCGATTCGGATCCTGGGCAGGGACATGGCACCACTCATCAGGCCATGCTGAGGTGGCATCCCACGTAGCACAACCAGAATGACCTAAAACTAGAAGATACAACGATGTACTCCGGGGCTTTGGGGAGAAGAAGAAGAAGGGGAAAAAAATAAGATTAGAAAAATCTGAAAACTATCTTCTGGGATTCTTTTTTTCTTTATTAATAGTCCTAACTTGGACAGCCACCTAGAGGACTTGAGAATCATTGGGCAGCACTGGCATATGACAAGTTTCTTATCGACTTGCACTGGTAACCTGCTTGATCACTCTTCTTTGCATACACGGCTAGGATTGTCTGGAATTCAATCAATGAAAATCAGGCATAGATTCATTAGAAGAAGAAATTTTATTTTCTCACAGAATAAAGTATAAGTTCTTAAGAAATATTAGCTCTTTTTAATTAACTTAAATTCATATTTTCATCCAGAGATAAGTGAAACATCTTCTCCTTTATTTCCATTTCTTCTCTCTAGCATTTCATTCTCTCTCAGTCTTCCATTCTATAAGAAGGCAAATTTTAAGCACATGTTATCATTCTGGGAGGGATGCCTAATGGCGAGTATACTTGCTCCCTGCCAGGTACCGTGCAAAGATCTGTGAAAACAAAGATAAGTAAAATCCGAACTCTGCTTCTGAAAGAACTCACAATCTATCTAGGGAGGCAGATACCTATATAATCATTTTAGAATCATTATTCAGTATTATTAGTATTCACATAGAGTTTTATATAAAGTACTATAGAAGAATAAGTAAGGAAATAGTTAATTTTGCTAGGGAAGTTTAGAAAGCTGTCACAGAAATTAAATTGTAAGTGATGCAGAAATATGGGAGGTGGTTTGCAGGAGGGCATATCTTGGCCCACCACTTCTTAGGGTTGGCCTTTGGGCTTGAGGAATGACTGATCCTAGAAGGTACCATCAGTTAGATGCTGTCAGGGACAGAGAACAAAACATGAATGAAAGCAGAGTCTCAAGGAAGCTGTCAGCAGACATCAACTCAAATTGGGTGCGCCAATCCAGGTTTGGTCCAAGCATCATAATCAAGGCAATTGATGTCACATGCAGAGTTGGAAATTTCATGCAATTTCATCTGAACATGAAACAAAAAAGAGCAGAAACGGAGCACATATCCTAACCTGGCTGTCAGAACTAGAGCGGGCATATGGGCACCAGCCATCCAATTAAAGTATAACTTAGTGTTTCTCAAAAAGCACTAATGTTTTATGAGAGGACCAGAAAGGGGCCAGACTACCTGTTTTCTCAGGGCAAATCTTGTAAGAAGTCATCTGCAGCCCGTAACATCTGCTTCAGCACAGAGAGGATCAGAACTTCCTTTAAAGGGTTCAGCGTCAACTCTGAAGCATAATTTTCAACCATCAAGATATTAGAAATAGGAATGTTTAGCATTCTTTGGATATTCATTACCTGTGAAAAAATGAATTTAATAAGCATGTTTTATATCTGAAATTTGACTGAAATTAATATAATTTAAGAAAGAGACCAAAAAAGCAATAACTTGATAAATTCTCTCCTTAATGTGATTATAATTCAGACAGTTATTGTTTTAAAGTGGGTAAACTTGAATTAACCAGACAGTTGATCCATTTCTTCATTTACCTGTGAATACGTAGTGTGATCGTGCACACACACACACACACACGCAGTATAACACTATTGCAATAATATCGGGTTACAAACAGTATTCTTTACCTGGGTTTTAGAAGTCATAGATTTATTCATGTTTAAAAGGTCGTCTTGAAGAACTTCATCATAATTATTCACTTTAGTAAGCAAGGCTACGTGTGCTATACCTATAGCAAGTAGATAAATTAGTTATTTTATGTCATAAACAGCAATGTGTCAACAAGGTAATTACATATGTGTTAAAGCAGCTCTCTGTAGGTTGATTTTAAGATTTGGAAAGAACGAAATATCCACAATAAACCTAAAGATGGGATGTGAAGTTCTTCTAATAGAAAAAAATGATCTTTTTCTTCCAATACGAGAGATCATTCCTAAATTCAACTAAATTCACACTAAGATGCAATTATCTACTATCTCATTTAAATAGTGTGTTTTAAACTGGTCAAGGGGGAAAAGTGGTTGCTGGACCTTGAGAACTGAAAATGAACCCCCAGAGAGAGAGAAAGTGAGAAGGGTGGTATGTGAACATTTATGAAAGCAAAATACACTGATTTCACAGTCATACTAAGGACCTCTTGCCTTCTCCCTCAAACCACAGAGACCAGATGAGTAAATCACACTCACCATCCAACACAGTCAAAGTTCTGCTTTACTAACAACTGCTTCCCCAGGAAAAAATATTATAAAGTTGAGATTTCCATATGCCAGTCAAGGATACTCATAAGACTCTTTTACCAGAGCTTTCCGTATTTTCCCGTTACAGAAACCCTGTGTTTGTGATCCCTATTACTAAATGATTGCCTTTACTATCTTCTCTTCATTCAAGTCTCAGAGGAATAACTAGCAAAGTTGGCCAATTAAAACCTGGCCTCTGATAGAGGGCAGTTCTCAAGTGACATGTATAATTTTTTTCAACTTCTGTTACAATACCATTTTTCTCTTTCAGAACTAAAGCAATGTTTTCTTAGAGGTCCTAAGTCAGTACAGTCAGATGCATTAAGCATTGCCACCCAGCATGGTATCTAGTCACGTGCCCCTGAAAAACTTATCTCAAATCTTAGCCCTTCTGTAACTGAGTCTTATCCCACACTCACCATAATTTTAGAGCTGGTAAATGTTTGTATATGTTTATATACTTACATTGAGTACATCTAAGGCTTACTACAATCTTTAGATGCAGAACTTATTGTTCTCATCTTATATAGAAGAAGAAACTAAAGTTCAGTGCACTTAACTTTATCAAGATCAAAATTTATGACTATTAAAAAATCTAGGTTTACTTAGCCACTAAGACCATGCTCTGTACATTAAACAGCACAGTTTTTTTCAGACCCTAAATATAATCTGTCTTCATATTGATATACTAAACAATAAGGCTCTAGAGTATAAATGCCCAGACAATTCTTTACGCTAAATTTTTTTGGAAGTTCAATGAGAGGACTTCCAGTTCTGGACCAAAGGGAGTAGACACACTTTTCCTTATTCTTCCTGCTAAGGACAGCTAAAGACATTGAATATTACATGTAAATAAAATGCAAAGACTGAAAGATGGAGAGAAGGTAGACTGGCTAGGGACCTTGGGAACCAAGGAACAACGTGGTGGTGAGTTCTCTAGGTTTTCCCTTTACTTTGTATATCCCATATTGGCTACTGGAGAAGCAGGAAATGTCAATTGGAGCTGGTGAAAATCAAAGAAAGGAAAGGGAAGGGAAGAAAGGGGGAAAAAGGAAGGGAAAGCAGGGAAGGGAAAGGAAGGAAAAGGGAAGAGAAGTGAAGAAAGGAAGGGAAAGGAAGAAAGGAAAGAGAAAGAAGGGAAGGGAAGGGAAGGACAAAAGAGGAAAGAGAAGGGAAAGAAGTTTGTCTCTCCAGCCAAAGCATGAGAAAAGGTGCAACCTAGAAAGACACAAAACTTTCAGACAACAGCCACACTATCCCATCCAAACACCACTGAAATAACCTCAGTCCCACTCGTGGAAATGTATCTTCCCTTCTCCAAATTCTACCCCCTTCCAGGGTAGTATCATAGAAGAAGAACAAGTAGGTAGCCAGGACTTTTATACCTGCACTGTACTAGGTGCCCCTAATGGTGTCAATGCAGGCTACTTGGGGATCCTGGACATCCACCACAACTAACAGTAATGAGGTACCCCTCTCCCTCTCTACCAGTGTCAGAGGAGCCCAAGAGAGGAACTTCAACTTTAACCACCATTCACCCAGACTTAAGGAGGCTCCTACCTCCCTGGGGTATGTGTGAACGTCACATGGGGAGTAATAACAAAGTGCTGTTCCCAGTAAAAGGCGTCAAACAAGGCCTAGTGGGGAAGCTGTACTTTCACTCTCACCAGCACAGTGTCAGAAGAGGTCTGCTAAGACACAGGATTTAAATAAAATCCAGAGTCTGGTAGCAGAATACCCCAAATACCCAAGATATAATAAAAAAATCACTTATAACAAAAACGGAGAACATCCAATCTAATTGACATTTGGAGAACATGGCACCAAAAACAGCAGTATACATATTATTTTCAAGTATCCGTGGAACATTTGCCAAGATATAGCACATCCTGAGCCATCAATCAAACGTCAAAAAATTTTAAAGAATTTAAATCAGAGTGTGTCCTTTGATCACAATGGAATCAAACTAGAAGTCAATGACAGAATGGTAACAGGAAAAATCTCAAGCACTTGAAAGTTAAAAAGTACACTTTAAATAATTCCTGAGTCAAAGAGGAATTCTCAAGGGAAAGAAAAATACATTAAACTGGATGTTAATGAAAACACAACATATCAAAATTTGTGGGACATGACTAAAGCAGTGCTGACAGGAAAATATGTAGCACTCAATGCTTATAATAGAAAAGAAGAAAAGTCCAAAATCAATAATCTAAGTTTACACCTCAAGAAACTAGAAAAAAGAAGAGCAAATTATACCCAAATCAAGAAGATGAAAGAAATCATAAAGAGCAGAAATCAATGAATAAATTGAAAACACGAAAACAATTTAAAATATCAATGAAACCAAAACGCTTCTTTGAAAGGATCAATAAAATTGACAAACTTCTAGAAACACTGGCAAAGAAAAACAAAAGCGAAGACACAAATCACCCATATCAGGAAGGACTGGGGTATCCCTACAGACCCCACAAATGTAAAAAGGATAATAAGGAATGCTGTGAACAACTCTACACATATAAATTTGACAACTTAGTTGAAATAGACTAAAACTAAAAACTACAAACTACCACAACTCACCTAATATGAAATAGATAATGTTAATAGCTCTGTAACTATTGTAAAATTGAAGTTTTGGTTTTAAAAACTCCTGAAAAAGAAATCTCCAGGCCCAGATGGTTTCATTGGAGTATTCTACCAAACATTTAAAAAGAAATTAACATCATTTCTACATAATCTCTTCTAGAAAATGGAAGAAGAAGGATCTCTTCCCAACTCATTTTATGAGGCAAGTATTACCCTGATACCAAAACCTGAGAAAGACCATAGGAAAACAGAAAACTACAGACCAATATCCCTCAAACACGAAGATGTAAAAACTCTCAATAAAATATTATCAAATAGAATTCAGCAGTATATAAAAAAATTATAGGCGATGAAATACATGGGTTTTATTCTAAGAAGACTAGGCTGGCTCAAGATTCAAAAATTAATAAGTGTAATTCACCATATTAACAGGATAAAAAGGAAAAAATCCCACGATCATATCAATCTATGGAGAAAAACTGCTTAACAAAATTCAATACCCATTCATGATTTAAAAAAAACAAAAACCTCTTAGAGAACTAGAAATAATGAATAATTTCCACAACTTGATAAAGAACAACTATAGAAAACCCATGGCTAATGGGTGATAATGATGAAACACTGAATACTTTCCCCCTTAGATCAGAAATAAGGCATGGGTGTTGCTCTTACCACTATTATTCAACATAGCACTGGAGGTCCTAGCCAGGACAAGAAGTCAAGAAAGGGGAAATAAGGACAAATTGAAAAGAAAGAAATTGCCCCTATTTGAGATGGCATGAAAATCCCTAAGAATCAAGAAAAATTTTCCTACAACTAATAAATGAGTTCAACAAGGTCACAGGAAATAGGATCTGTATACAAAATTCTATTGTAAATTTATATACTAGCAATAAGCATGTGGAAACCAAAATTATAAATATGATACCATTCATAAGCATTCAAAAGAAGTAGATACTTAAGTTTAAATCTAATAAAACATGTACAGGACTTGGATGCTGAGAACTGCAGAGAACTGATGAAAGAAATCAAGGATCTAAATAAATGGAGAGATATAGTACATTTATGGATTGGAAGACCCAACATAGGAAAGATATTAATTCCCCCAAAATTTCTATACAGGTTTAATGTAATTACTATCAATATCCCATCAAGATTTTTTGTAGAAATAGACAAAGTAATTATAAAATTCCCATGGTAATGCAAAGGAACTAGAATAGCTAAAGCAATTTTGACAAGTAAGAATAAAGTAGGGGAAATCACTTTACCCAACTTAAGACCTACTATATTATTTTGTAGCTACGTTAATAAAAACTGTATGGTGTTGGTGGAAGAATAAACTCATAGATCAATGGAACAGAACAGAGAGGACAGAAATAGACACACAAGAGTAAAGACAACTGATTTTTGATAATGAAGCATAAACAATTCAAAGGAGAAATGACAGTCTTTTCAACAATTGGTACTGGAGCTATTGGATATTAACAGGCAAAAATAAAATAAAACGAACCTTGACCTAAACCTCATATTTACACAAAAATTCATTCAAAATAGATCATATATTTAAATGTAAAACATAAGACTATGAACCCTTTAGAAGAAAACAGAAAAAATTGATGGACCTAAAGCTTGGTGAACAATTTTTAGACACAAAATGAAGAGCATGATCCTTAAAAGAAAAAATTGATAAATTGAAGTTCAATTTATCAAAATTCTTAAAATTTTGTTTTGTGAAAGGCTCTGTTAAGACAGTGAGAAGACAACTAGGCACTGGAAGAAAATATTTGCAAATCGTATATCTGACTATTGACTCATATCTAGAATTCATAGATCTCTTGAAACCTCCATAGTAAAAAATCAAACTGTCCAGTTAGAAAATAGGCCAAAGGCATGAAGAGAGATTTCACTGAAGAAGATATACAGAGGCAAAGAAGCACATGAAAAGATGTTCAATGTAATTAGTCATTAGGACAATGCAAATTAAGATCACGGTGACCTATCACTGCACACCTATCAGAAGAGTTAAAATTTTTACAAGTAACAATAATGCCAAATACTAACAAGAATGCAGAGAAACTGGATCTCTCATATATTGCTTGTGGCAATATAAAATGTGCAATCATTCTAGAGAGTAGTTTGGTGGTTTCTTAAAAATTAAACACTTATGGGTTCCAGCAATCACACAGCTGAAAAATTATCCCAGAGGAATGAAAACTTACGTCTACACAAAAAACCTGTACACTAAGGTTCATAGGACTTCTATTTGTCATAGCTAAAAACTAAAGGTAATCAAAATGTCCTTTGATAGAGAATGGTTAAACAAATTGTGGTATATCTACACCATGGAATACTACTCAACAATAAAAAAGAATAAATAATTGATACACAAAACAACTTTGATGGACCTCAAAGAAGATTAGGCTGAGTGAAAAAAGTCAGTCTCAGAAGATGACATACCGTATGACTTCATTTATATAAAATTGTTAAAATGGCAAATTTATGGAAATGGAGATTAGTGATTGCCAAGACTTAGAGATGGTAAGGGATTAGGAGGGTACCATGAGGGAGATTTTTGTATTGATGAAATAGTTATGTACCTTGATCGAAGTGGTAGTTACATGAATCTAAACGTGAGAAAATGACGTAGAGCTATACACACACATTATAACAGTGATGATTTTGATCTAGTCACATAATGTAGGGAGACGAGTCCCCTATCAAGCCATAGGAAAACCACACATGACAAAAAACTATGGCCATTCTAGTATTTAACGACTGACGACTAGGATTTAGGGCCTTTCCTTCAGTCAAGCCTGTGAATGATCTCTGCCTGCTCTTGTTACCAAGCAACCCAGGGCTCAGGAAATTGGATGAAAGGTACACAGGACCTCTCTGTGCTTTCTTTGCAACTTCCAGTGAATCTATAGTTATTTTGTAATAAAAATTTTTTGATAAGTACAATGAGACTCACCGCAGTTTAACACTTCTTTGTGAACTTGTTTGAGTTTGGCCACCATGTTAGAGGAGAGATTGCTGATAGAGTTGATATCTAAGACATAAGCCACACAGTGAATCCTTTCCTTCAGTGACGGAGAGGTGATGAAAGTAGGATGACTGGGTGTAACTGGTTTGTGGGGACTAAACTGTTATAAAAACATAAGGTAACATTTACAGAGTTTCTGATGAATTCTTTCAGACACAATTCATGCTTCAAACATGACCACCACTAACCTCCAACCCAAAACTTGCCCTCCCCCTAGCTACTCCTTCCCAGATTAGTTAGTAGTACCCCTTACATACTTCTCCACTGTGAGCATAATGCCATTATACCTTTTTTACAGAAAAATCACCTTATTACTTTGGTGAAAATGATAATTATCCATAATTTACATTATATTTCAAGAAAGTACAAACAATGTTTTTTTAAACAGCTAACTTCCAATCTCAATCTCCAGAAAAAGACTACCATTAACATTTGTTACACATCACTTTTTTTTTTTAAAGATTGGCACCTAACATCTGTGGTCAATCTTCTTCTTCTTTTTTTTCTTTTTCTTCTTCTCCCCAAAGCCCCCAATACATAGTTGTATATTCTATTTGTGCTATGTGGGACACCACCAGAGCATGGCTTGATGAGCGGTGCCATGCCTGGACCCAGGATCCGAACTGGTGCAACCCGAGGCCAGCAAGGCAGAGTGCACAAACTTAACCTTTCAGCCATGGGGCCAGCCCCTGTTACACATTATTTAAGACCCATCTCCAAGCATTTGCCTATTTAAATAGACCCATGGAGAGAGAGAAAGATATATTGAAAATTCCATTTGAACTAAAATACTGTGATTTCTTTTAATTTTACAGAAGAAAAAGAAACTAAAGTGAAACAGAAGAATTACCAAATTTCATGTGAATATCTCCTTCCCACAAGACAATACTCTCTAGGATTAAGAAAATAGATTACAAAACATAATAAAAGGCTGGCTTCATTATTTTTTTAACTATGTATTTCAATGTTGGACTGACTGATTGATTCTCTGCTGTGAAAAATGAAGGTGTTGGTATGCTCATGATTTCTCCCATCTCTCTGCTCTGTTCCTTCTCCCTGTATCTTATGTCTCCTTCTATTGTGAGCTCCATGAGGACAAGAATTATGTTCTTATTCAACCATGTGTTTCCAGTAACTAGCATAATGTCTGGCACAAATTGGATTTTTAATAAATGGTTTTTGAATAAATGAGTACATGGTTAAGGTTTCCGATCAAGGACAACTGAGAGGCAAAAGAAGTCACTGTTTAGAAACTGAGGCTGATTGTCTTACACCCAATACCTAAAAAAAAGTGATAATAATTGTTAATTTTTGAGAATTTAGAGTACATCACCTCATTTAATCTTCTCAGTCACCCCATGAGATGAGCATTGTTATTACCTACATTTCACACATGAAAAAACTAAGACTTACAGAGACAAGTGTGTAACTTGCTTATGGGTACACATCTAATTAGTGACAGAGACCACTTTGGGTCTAGGTGTTTATGTAGTATTTAAGTAGCGAAGCTTACGCACTTACAGCATAACATCACACATCAAGAAAGAGTGGTTAATTGTTCCAGTATTTTGTCTAAGTGATCAAAAAAGTGCAGGAGATTCAACTACTTTTCTATTACTTTACATCATTGCAAAGAGGGATACAAGCACAATCTTCTCCTGACCTTTGCCAGGAACTTGTAGGAATAGAATCCTGCCTTTTGGTTATATTTCTTAATGCTAGAATGCTAGAAGAGCAGTTACTGTTCTTTACTTACGTGAATACTTATTCATTTAAAGTAAAGTAGCATCGGTTGATGTGGAGACCACCTTATGACAGTTGAAACAGCTTTATTGGGTTAAAATTCAACAAAAAGCACTGACTAAAATGATTTGAAATGTTTTAGAGATTGGAGAATTCTTACCTGATATCTGTCTGGTATGCAGCCTTTTAAGATGTAGGGTATGTCATCCAGGCACAATCCTGCTCCCTTTTTCTCATCCAGACCCATGGAATCACACAACATAAATGACAGAGATTTGCCATCTTCCCCATCTTTAATAGGATATACCCTATACTGTAATAACAAAACATATTAACTATAAAATTTATTCTTCAACTAGCAATCAAGATAGGACAAGAGAAAGAAACAGAAACTGGTTAATATTTTAACACTGTGGCTCTCAAAAATTTTGGTTTCCAGGTTACCTTAGACTCTTAAAAATTATTGAGGATCCCAAAGATACTTTATTTATGTGCGTTATATGTATTGATATTTAACATATTAGAAATTAAAACTAAAAAATTTTAAATATTTCTTAAATCATTTAAAAGTACAATTATAAATCATTACATGTTAACCTAAATAACATCTTCATTTAAAAAAAGTATTTTACAAAAAAATTATTTGAAAAAGTGGGCTTGATTACTTTTTGCAATTCTCTTTAATGTCTGGATTAACAGAAAACAGCTGGATTCTCATATCTGCCTCTTTACTCAATCTCTTGTGACATATTGTTTCAGTTGAAGTATATGAAGAAAATCTGCCCTCATACATACATATGTAGTAGAAAATGGAGGGAGTATTTAATTTAATAGCTTTCAGAGAATTGTGCATTTTCCTCGTCAGTAATACATCAAAGCTCAACGAGTGACCGTTTCTGAAAGGTTAGCTGCTATGTGAAATCTGTGACATTTTTACACCCTTATATTAAATTGATTGATCTATCTTACACTTTGTATATATCTTTTATCCATGTATACTTTGTAACCTGATGCATTGGTCATTTGAAAATACTGGTCCACTGGCTTATCTGTATCTTCCAGATATTGGCACATTTCATTGTACAATATTAAAATATCATATTTGTTAATACTATCATTAATCTCATCAGATAAATCTTTAAGTGTTGGGAAGTTATCAAACTCAGAGCAGTGGGCACAAGTTTCCCAAAATTCTAATTTTTTCTTAAAAGCTCAAATGCTCTCATTGGCAACAAAGACTGTTGGTTGCTTTCCTTGGAGTGATAGGCTCACTTTATGCATTTTCCAAAAAACGTTTGCCAAATATCCAGGTATAAATAAGCAAGTCTGTCAACTGTCTTTTCAATTAAAAATGATGTTACATGAGGAAAGTACAACTCAATCGCATCAACGCCCTTGCTCCAACAATCACCATACTTTGATGTGCATGAGAAGTGCTTCATATGCACTTCCCATTCAAATACACAAAATATTAAAATGATGTGTACTCAAAAGTTGAGTTTAAAGAAAATCAATAATTGTTACTGATTCATCAAGGACATTCTTAAGTGGAACTGGCATTTTGTTCATTTGTTTTTACTGCAAGCTCAGTGGTAGGGAGGAATCAGTGACTACTAGTAGTGTTTGATGACATTGCTTGATTTGTGCTAAGGTGCCAACAGATGAAACTGCATTTGTATGATCAGTTCAAATATCAATACACTGGAAAAAGCAAAAACCATCTTAGCATTATTATAAAAATAATTTTAAAGTCACAGATCCCCTAAAAGGGCCTCAGGGGTCCACAAACCTCACTTTGAGAAGCACTACTTATCAATCTTCTTTCCTAGATAAACACTCAATCTGATCCAAAGAGCATTTTTCAGGAGTATTTTATGAAAAATTTTCATTTATTGGTCAAATACACATCTGACATAGGCACAACTAGGAAAGATTTGGGAAGAATCACAAAGAAAAGGGTCTCTCAGAGACACCAGACAACACTTGAATTACAGCTCTCCCATTCCAAACCAGGAAAGGCCTATTGTAATCGACGATGGAGTCAAAAGCTCCCATTGGTCCATGAAATGCCTAGGAGTAATCCCATTGGAGATTTTGATCTAAGTGAATTGATTCACTGGTGCCTCAACATGAAAGGAATTACACAAAGCACTGGAGTTACATACTTCAGCATATTGTAAAATTTCAAGATCAATATGCAGATTCATAGCTCCATTAACCATTGATTTGTTTCCTTTACAATTTCAATTCTCCAAAGAGAAGGGTCTCTGAACAATAAAATATTCTGTTTCCCTCAAAAATATTCTGTCTTATATTCCTTCAGTTTATATGGTATTTGGAGTTCAGGATCTATATCTTCTCTTAAAACAATGCCTTCAGAGTTTTCAACATAAAAGGAAGGGAGAGAAATTTTGCCCTGATAAGTACCTCTATTATAGCATCTATCACATTGAATCGTACTTATTTGTTTATTACCTACATGGGTCTCTGAGATCCCTGAGCAAATGGACCAAGTATTATTTACATTTAGATCTCTATTGCCAACATAATATTTAGCAAACAGAAATGTTTCAATCAATACTTAATGTATGGAATTGCTGTTACAGTGTCTTGCCTTGGCTTCTGAGAATAGACATAACATACCAAAATAAAGCCACCCAAGTGAATAGAATCTGGTAAACATCAAAAACAAGATGCGATTCTTAAAAGTCCTAGAAAATTCTTTCAGTTATTAAATGCGATACAAAACTAAAAAGAGCCATTACTGTCTTACGCTAAATTTTGCATTGACAATGTACAACATTTTCCCCATCAGAAGATAACAGCATTAGGTTGCAGCAATCACAGAAAAACAAGTTGATTATGAAATTCTCTATTCATTTTCTTTCTTTTTTTTTGTTTGATTATATGATAATCTTGACAAGCATAGAATGGAAGGGAGTTTCCAGCTAAATATTGCACAGTAATTTGTAGATCTTTAGAGTAAAAAACGAATTTAAAAAATTATGTTAGTACTTATTTCCTTAAATATATTTGTTTACAAATAAGACACTGTTCGTAAGGGCATTGATAGATTTACTCTTTGAAAGTTGATCCACCAAAGTGAATTGCTGTTTTGTTTTTCATTCTCATTTTTTATAGAATGATCTTATAAATGGAAAATTACTGTATTACATAAACCTCATTATTTTATTATAAAAAAGACAAAATCATTTCAATCCAGGTAAAACCATAGGGGACGTGAGTAAAAATGTACATTAAATATAATGGACTTAGATATCCACAAATTTTTTTAAATTTTATTGCTGTTTTTTACAGACGCCAAAAAGCATTCTTCATATAACTACTCCTTGCATCTAAAGAAGGAAAGCCTCCCTATATCATATAACTCAAGGAAGACAATTCTGATTGAACTTTTGCTCCTGTTTTGTATTTGATTTAGCATTTAATTGTTTGTAGGTTAGGAGGAGGTTACCGTTATTAGAGAAAATGGCAAACAAATTAACAAACAATAATTCTAACCTATAATCAAAACTCTCAGGAAATCCTGCAATAACTTACCAGTTCAGTAATGCTGGTAAGATCAGCCCCCACTGCAGCTTGGCGAGTCACATGGCCTTGGAAAACAGACTTCACTGAATTGAAAAAACTGGACTTTCCGGACCCAACTGGACCCAGCAAAAGAATACGAATTTCTGAAACCAAGTCTGCATAAGGTTTGTAGGCTCTGAGGTCTTCTAGCAGCTCATTTCTGCGCCTGTCAAAATGCAGTAGTTAAATGCAACAGCCAAACTTCCAGAAAGAATAGCACAATTATCCTTCTCTTCTTCCCTTTTAAAAATACGTTTTAATTATCTACTTATTATTTTGATATTAGCATCTTCTGTGATTTGAAATGGTATAAGGTTATGCATTTTGGGACTTGAAGAAAATGCATTTGTCTATATGTGACTAAAGTTAAACGTTAACCAGCAACCAAATCATTGTTAAATTATTAGCCTTAGACAACACAAATCTGGTGAGAAATATCAACACCACTTAAGAAGAATTATTATTTTCTGTAAAAATATTATATTAAGGAGAAATAAAAACGAAATATAGGCAATGCAGGTATTTGTCTGTAAATTGGGGAAGGGGGGCTTTGCTTTTAAAATTTACTGAAGTTCCCCAAAAACTTTATTCTCAAGGAAAGGATTCAGAGGAATTATCTAAAATAGTCATCTAGACTCTGTCTGGAAGACTTTGAATCTAAATGGTCCAAAGGGAAACATGAAGTCAATTTGTCATCAGGTGGATTTTAAAAGTTTCACAGTTGGTAGTGCTTTTGTTTTTGCTGTTGTTCTACGTTCTCTTGAACACATTATGTCAATAACATTCTAATTCATTTTTATCACTCCAAGTGATAAAATTTTTATCTTACTATTTCATTGTCAGTGTCATTTATACAATTGGTCTAAATGAAATGAATAACAAACAGTCCAAGAACCTAACTTACTCTGTGGCTCTTGTTCTCTTGCGTACGTAGCCTGCAACATCCTTAATTCCTATAGGAAATAAACACAACATAATAATTTTTAAAACTGTCTGGTTAAACATAGCCAAGTCTACCTTCCAAGGAAGGCATTAGTCTGCTTGCATAACCTGGGACTGAGCTGTTTAACTAGCAGTTAGATTTGGCAGCCTAATGAGAAGAAGAGAAAGTTATCTTTTCTGCACATTAACTCGCTCTGGAAACTCTCACATAACTGTATCTAGAGGTCCCAGGGCTGACACAAAAGGGGACTTGTGTCAAAACAGCCCTGCTCTGATAGCAAGGCCTCTCTCCCCACCTCTCTCTCTCTTTCTCCATCTCCGTCTCTATCTCTATCTCTCCAGTTATACTTCTCAACTTACTTTGCTCAAAGGTGCCGATACTTTCTGAGTAGTAACCTCATAACCTTTATGCCTCCCAGGTTTCATTTTGGAGTTTGTGAAAGAGAAATTTGATGGCATGAAATTTGATTGTTCCTCTCATTTTTCCTTGTTCTCATAGACCAGTTATGACCTACCAAACACAAAGACTAGAACCAGAATGTAGGATTATCTAATTTAACATACCTTCAAGTCGAAAAACTTCCCATTCCGAATATTTGAAGTTACAGTATAAATCTAATCCAAGTCTTTCCCTTAACGCATCATGTATAAAAAGGCTAGAATTCTTTGGTATTACAGAGAAAATCTTATTATCAGAGGAATAAAATGTTAGCTCTTCATCAGTAATTTTCTGTGTTGTATTTAAACACGCAGCTTTTGTTTTACTTGTCTCATCCTTTTCAAATGAAGAATAGAAGAAAACTTTTGGCTTTATGAAATCATAATCTATGACAGTAAGATACCCAAGAATACAGTCTTGTTGCGAGTTATGGAAGTATATCACTGTTATAGTGGACCCCTGAAGAGCACACTTTCTAAGCATATTCTCAGGGCTATCTCCATGCACCCTAGACTTATAAAGAAGTCTCAAGGAAACGTTTCCAAGCAGCTGTTGCAGACTCTTTTCCTCTTTCCACGTCAATCTGGTTGTCACTGCCATTGTTCTGTATCTAATGGAAAAACAATAATAGGTTGAGAGGCTAGCATAGCATAGTGGTTTAACGCACAGATTTCTGCTTTTAGTTCCAGTGAGTTACTTTTTTCCCTGACCCAATTAAATCATGTCATTTGGATTATAAGGGAAAAAAAAAACCCCACATATAGAAATGGAACAAAAACAGGTAGATATAAAAAAATAGATAATTTAGAAATAAAAAATATATTAAATGTTTTAAGTCAGTAGACAAAATAAACTACAGACAGGATAAAAAATAAAGGAAATTAATAAATTAGAATAGGAATCAGTAAACTTTTTCTTAATGATGGACAGTAAAGATTTTAGACTTTGTGGGCCATGTGGTCTCTGTCACAATTACTAAACTTTGCCAATATAATGCAAAAGCAGCCACAGACAATATGTAAATAAATAGGCATGACTGTGTTCCAATAAAAGGTTTTTTACAAAAACAGTGGCTGACACACAAGCCGCAGTTTGCCAATCCATGAATTAGAAGATAGAAATGAGGAATTTATACAGAAAACAGCTCACAAAGAAAGAAATCGAAATATGAAAGGAGTTAACAGATATGGAGGTCCTGCAGTGGCAGAATAGACTATTAGCCATTGTGCCAATTCTTTCAATGAGAAAAATGAGAAATGCAGGATAAACTGTAAAATACATATATTTGAAAGCACTGGTGAACTAACAAAGCAATAAAGAATTACGTCAGTGGCTAAGATTTGCAAAAGTAGTGAATACAGTGAGGTAAGCTTGGTATTTAGGAGCATTTCTCTGAGGTGCATTTGTCAACTTTAGAAGAGGTACCTGAGATACTGAGAAGTTATGCAAAGCTTTTGCTAGACTTATAGAGCTAGGAGAATATAACGCATTAAGGAAGGTGCCTTGGCAAGGCTCCCCCCCAGGCTATGGGTTAGGATTCTGAAGAGCTATAGGGAAGAAACAAGAGCAGACTGGAAATAGACTTAATTCCATCTTCTAGTAATTCCAATCTACAATTGGGTTAAGTTAAATGAGGATTGCCAGTGCATCTAGTTGCATGGCGGATGCAAAATAAATCTTGTCTGGATGAAGAGAGCATTTTCTTAGCTTCAAATTATCTCTACAGTTCTTTTATATTCAATGCCTAACACTCATCATAAACATAGGGGAGCAAATAGTACAACATGATAGAAAACCAAAAGAAAAAACAGAAAATAGAAACAAACCAATACTGATAAGAGTTACCCACAAAGACTTTTAAATAACTGTGTTTGGTATGCTCAAATAAAAAGATAAGATTGAATTCTTGGCAATAAGATGAAAAAAAATAAAAAGGATAAAAAGAAATTCTGCACTTAAGATATATATGTATCTGAAATTAAAAATTGAAAGATACACTTAACTGCAGGTTAAATACTTGAAGGAAGAATTAGTCAGCAGAAAATACATCAAACTGAAGCAATGAGACAAAAAGAGGATGAAGAGGAGAGGACAAAAGAAACTTAGGGTAGAGTAAAACTGGCTAACATGTGAAACTGGAGTGCAACGGTAAGAGAAAGAAAGGGTAAGGCAGATATTGAAGTAATCCAACAAACCTAAAAAAGCAAGCAAGTCTCAAAACATTTCAAAGAACTATAATTTCAAACAAGAATATAAGCCAGAAATTAGGAAAAAAGACAATAACGGATCCTCCCATACATTAGAAAACAAAGAAATAGACTTCTAAATAATCCATAGAACAAATAAGAAATCTTAATGAAATTTAGGAAATTGTATCAAATGATAATAAAATGTTATTGTCAAAACTTTGAAGCTAAAACAAGCAGTAAAAATGCATACCCTTAAACACTTGTATTAGAAAAGAAGAAAGGCTGAAAATGAATGATATAAGCTTCATCTTCAAAAAGTTAGGAAAAAATGCCAATTAAACCCAAAGGAAGTAGAAGAAAATAAGTAATAACATAAAAGCAAAAATTAATGGAATAAAAACAAGAATACAAAGAGAAGATCAACAAAACTAGCTAATTTTTCAAAAAGATTAATAAAATTGGGAAAATACTGCTGGAACTAATAAAGAAAAACGAGAGAGATACCAAAGTCAAGAACATAGAAAAGAATATCAGTACATATGCTACAAACAATAAAAATATTGTTCAAGCTGAACAATTTTAAAACAATAAATTTGAAAATAGGTGAAATGGGTAAATTCTGAGCAAAACAAAACATCAAAACTGACATAAAATAAATAGGAAATTTCAATGGTCTCAAAGCTGTTTTTAAAAACAAAATTCATCATTGAAGACTTCTGACAAATAAACTCAAAGATAAAAAGATCTAACAGCTGAATTTGACCAAACTTTGAGGAATAAACAATACACTCTTAAATAAACTCTTCCAGCAAATAATTTAGATACTAATGCATTCTAAAGACATTATATACAAGGAAAATTACAGACTAATCTCACTCATAAATATAGATGAAAAATCCTCAGCAGAATGTTAGCAAACTAAAAGAAAGAAGAAAGAAGGATAATAGGAGCAAAATGGTGGACTAGGAAGACCCATCCTCTCCTTCATCCAACAGAAACAAGGGCACAACAATTCATGGACAAATCCCTTTTGTGAGAAGGCCAGAAACCAATTAAGAGGGTCCTATACCCCAAGCAAGCACAAAACCAGCCACATCAAAGCCAACAGGAAAATGGATAACACCTACACTTTTGCTAGTTTCCTACCCATGGCACTGATGAAACTTAGAATATTAGAGATACCTGGAGGACCAGAGAACACAAAAGAGCTGACCACATGCTACTGCTCCAGAGAACCTGTGGTATAGCAGACAGACATGAGAAGGAAGAAGATATAATGAGCTTCTAAAAAAATGAAATTGACAAACTTCTGCAATTAGGAATTTATCCTCTCAAGTCTGGAGAAAATGCATCCACAGAGAAGATTTGAGAGGCTCTAAGTTTCTAAAGCAGGGCTGACTAGTGAGGTCTTTCCCTGTACAAATCCAGTTCACAAAGACTGCAAGCACTGTCTGTTTATTCAAATGTAAAAATACTAAAACAAAGCTAAAAGGAACATGAAGAAACAAAAAAATATGGTCCAATCAAAGGACCAAAATAAATCCACAGAAACCAACAAGGTATATGAATTCTCTCATAAAAAATTCAAAATAACCATCATAAAGGTGCTCAATGATCTCAGGAAAATGATGCATGAACAAAATAAGAATTTCTACAAACAGAAAATATATATTTTTTTAAATATAGAAATTTTGAAGCTGAAGAATACAATAAGTGAACTGAAAAATGTACTACAGAGTTCAACAGCAAATTTGATTATGCAGAAGAATAAGTGAACTCAGGGATGTTTCATGTGAAATCACCAAGTCAGAGGAGCAAAGATGAAAAACAATGAACAAGAGGCAAGAGAGCCTGAGGGACTTATAGAACATCATCACATGAATCAATATACCCATTATGAGAGTCCCAGGAGTAGGGAGGTGTTGGGCATTTTAAAGCTTATCAAGAAATAGTGGCCTAAAACTTCCCAAATATGGGGAGGGAAATAGGCATCCAGATTCAAAAAGTCCAATAGAATTTATATAGGATAAATCTAAAGAAGTCCACACAAAGATACATTATTATCTAATGATCAAAAGTCAAAGACAAAAAAGAGAATTTTAAAGCGGAAAGAGAAAAATGAATTATCACACACAAGGGAATCCCCATAAGACTATCAGCAGATTTCCTAGCAGAAACCTTGCAGGCCAGAAGAGAGTGGGATTATACATTCAAAGTGCTAAAAGAAAAAAATGCCAACCAAGAATATTATGTCTGGAAAAATTGTTCTTCAAAAGTGAAGGAGAGATAAAGACTTTCCCAGATAAATAAAAGCTGAAGGGGTTCATCACCACTAGAACTGCCTTAGAAGAAACTATACAGGGAGTTCTTGAAGTTGAGTGAAAGATGCTAAACAAAAACATGAAAGCTTATGACAATATAAAGATCTCTAGTAAAGGTAAATCTATAAACAAACACAGAATAGTTTAATATTGTGGTGATGTGTAAATCACTTTTAATTTAGGGGTAGAAGTTAAAAAGGAAAAGTGTAAAAAATATAACTATAAAAATATATTACTGGATACACAGTGTAAAAAGATATGCTGTGACAAATAATATAAGGCAGGGAAGTGAAAACATAAAGTTTCTGTATGCGATTGAAGTTAATTAATTATCAGCTTAAAATAGATTGTTAGAAGATGTTTTAGGTAACCAAAAAGAAAATACCTATAGAAGATACACCAAAAATGTGAAAAGGAATCAAAGCACATCACTACAAAAAAATTTAAAAATTTTAAAAGGAAACAGCAAAAATAGGAAAAGAGAGAAAAAAGAGCTACAAGACAGAAAAAATTAACAAAATGGCAAGTAGTAAGTCTCATCCCATCAATAATTACTTTAAATGTAAATGGACTAAACTCCCCAAGGAAAAGGCATTGAAAGGCTGAAGAGATAAAAAAGATCCCACTATATGCTGTCTACAAGAGACTCATTTTAGACTTAAGGACACACATAGACTAGAAGTAGAGGAATGGTAAAAAATATTCCATGAAAATGTTAAGCAAAGACATCAGGGTGGCTATATTTAAATCAAGCAAAATAGACTTGGTCAAAATCTGTCCCAAGAGGCAAAGAAGAACATTATATAGACGATAAAATGGTCAATTCACTAGGAATATAGCAATTATAAATATATATGTATCCATCATCAGAGCACCTAAATAAATAAAACAAACATGGACAGCAACACAATAATAATAGGAGATTTCAATACCCAACTTTCAATAATGGATAGAATATCCAGACAAAGAACAATAAGGAAACAGAGGACTCAAACAACACTCTAAACCAGATAGACATATACAGAACATTCCATACAACAGCAGCAGAATGCACATTCCTCTCAAGCACAATGGAACATTCTCTGGGATAGATCACATATTAAGTCATAAAACAAGTCTTAGCAATATTAAGAAGACTGAAATCATACCAAGTATTTTTCTGAGCACAATGGTATGAAACTAGAAATCAATAGCAGAAGGAAATCTGAAAAACTCACAAATATGTGGAAATTAAACAATACCTCTGGAACAACAAAAAAGAAATAATCAAAAGGAAAATTAGATAATATCTTGAAGTAAATGGAACTGAAAACACAGAATATCAACACTTACAGGATACAGTAAAAGCAGTACTAGGAGGAAAGCTTATAGTGATAAATGACTACATTAAAAATGAAGAAACTTTTGAATAAATAATCTAACTCTAAATCTCAAGCAACTAGAAAAAGAAGAAAAACTAAGTCCAAATTTAGTGGAAGGCAGTGAGTAACAAAGATTAGAGCAGAAATAAATGCAATAGAGAATAGACAAAAATTAGCAAAACTAAGAGTTGGTTTTTTTAAAAGATCGACAAAACTGACAAATCTCTGGCTAGATTAACCAAGAAAAAAAGAAGACTAAAATGAATAAAATGAGAAATGAAGATATTACAACTGACGCCACAGAAAGAGGATTATGAGATACTGTGAAACAATTATATGTCAATAAGTTGGACAACCTAGAAGAAATGGATAAATTCCTAGAAACATACAACCTACCAAGACTGAATCATGAAGAAATAGAAAATCTGAACAGACCTATAACTAGTAAGGGAGTTGAATAAGTAATTAAAAATCTCCTAATGAAGAAAAGTCCAGGACCAGAAGCCTTCACTAGTGAATTCTACCAAATATTTAAAGAAGAATTAATGACAATCCCAAAAATCTTCCAAAAAATTGAACAGGATGCAGGAACTCTTCCAAACTTACTTTGTGAGGCCAGCATTACCCTGATACCAAAGACATACAAAGATGCTACAAGAAGAGAAAACTACAGGCCAATATCCCTGATGAATGTAAATTCAAAAATCCCCTGCAGAATACTAGCAAACCAAATTCAACAATATTTTCAAGGATCACACACCACGGCCAAATGGGATTTATCCCTGAGATGCAAGCATATTTCAACATATACAAATTGGTAAATGTGACATACCACATTAACAGAATGAAGGATAAAAATGAGGTAATCTTCTTGACAGATGAAGAAAAAGCACTTGACAAAATTCAACACCATTTTATGACAAAAACTCTCATCAAACTAGAAATAGAAGAAAATTACCTCAATGTAATAAGTTCATATACAAAAGCCCACAGTTTTCCCTCTAGGATCGGGATAAGGCAAGACTGTCCACACTGGCCACTTCTATTTAACACAGTACGAGAAGTCCTAACCAGATCAATTAGGCAAGAAAAATAACAATAAAAAGGACTCAAATCAGAAAGAAAGAAATAAAATGATTTCTGTTTACAGATGACATGATCTTTAATGAAGAAAATCCTACTTTGTAAAAATATGACATCATTGAAAAAACATAAACAATCTAATGTTGAAACTATGAACCACCTCTAGGTAGTAGCTCAACTAGTGACAGAGGTCACTATAATTCTCTCAAAAATGTCAAAATATGCCTTGGTGTTCCTGTGAGTTTCATATGGTTGCAGCTTGGGGACTGTAAGATCAGGGGAGGTTCCTAAGAACACATAAAGCACTAAATATCAAAGAAAGTTTAATAAAAATTATATTACACTAAAATTAGGAACTCCCATCCATCAAAGGATACAGAGAATGAAAAAGCACATTATAAGAGAAAATATATTTGCAATCCATATCATAGAATATTCATATTTAGAATATATCTGTGTGTATGTGTGTCTGTGTACAACTGTAAATCAATAAAAAAGGAAAAACAACTTAGTGGAAAAAATGAGTAAGCAATTGTAACACACTTTACAAATGGCCAATAAATGTGAGAATATGCTCAACCTCATTAGTAATCAGGGAAATGTGAATTAAAACAACAAGAGATCAAGAACTGATAGAATTAAAAAGACTAGCAATGTCAATTCTTGATAAGGACTTGCAGAATTGGGAATTTTCATGCACTACTTTGGTGCTTACAACTGTTAAATATGCATATATTCTATCATTCAGCAATTCCACTCCTAAAAGTTTCACTCCAATGAAAATAGCACATGTACACCAAAAGACACACAAGAATCTTTATAGCAGCACTATTTTAATATCCCCACACTGGAAAAAAATGCAAGTATCCATCAACAGTAGAACAACTTAAGGTATAGTCAAAGGGCAGAATACTATACAACAATGAAAAGGAATAGCTCCAGGCAATAGAGGAATCTCTCAATTATATCATTGAGAAAAAGCCAGGACACAAAAGAATACATAACATGTGAGACTATAAAGTGCAAAACAGGCAAAATTCATTCATGGTATTAGAAATCAGAATAGTTGTTCTCTTTGGGGATGAAGGCAGGATAGGGATTGGAAGTGAGTACAATGGCTGATTGTGTTCTATATATTCACCTGTTCCGTGGTTGATGGGTGAGTTTACTTGGTGATGATTCATTGAGCTGTACATCGTAGATGTGTGTGCTTTTCCATATGTGTTTTAGACAATAATAATGGTTTTGTCTTTTTTTTAAGAGACGCAGAGGAAAGAATGTGGCATTTCAACATGCATCTAGGAGACGTTTCAGGAGAAGAAAATAAAGAGGATAGCAAAACAGCTATGTTTGAAAAAATAATGGCTGGTTTTTTTTTTTCATAAATGAACATAGAGCAAAAGAGCACTTTAGGTACTAAGACTATAAAAAATAAACCCAGTTCTGGATATATCATTGCATCATCTGCATAAGAACATCTGGGTTCAACAAAAAATTCTTGCAAATGATCTCCAAAAGAATAACAATCTAATGCAAAGTGAATTATTGTTAGCAACAATAGATTCTGAGCACAATGGAGAAATACATTCAAACTATTGAGGGAAAAATAGTTTCAACCCAGAATTTATTACAGAAATAGTCCTAAAGGAAGCGAGCAGTTTTATGTAATGGCATTCTCGGACATACAATCACACAGACAGACCTCCACTAAAATTTTCTTCAGCAACAAAGAAAGTGAATCCAGAGATCCCAGATATAAGTAATTATCCATTTGGAAAATATAGTGGATTTTTTTTAAACCTCATTCTCAAAAGTAGTCTACAGAGAAGTTGAAATATAATGATACGCACCTGAAATTTATATAATGTTATGAACCAATATTACCTCAATGAAAAATTAATTAAATAAAAAAATGAGAAGCAGAAGATAAAATCATGTACCTAGGAGTAAATTTTTTTAAAGACTTGAACAATTTCTGAAGAGATAATTATATAAGGGATTTTATAAAGAACATGAAAGATGACCTAAATAAATGCAGAGCCACATAACGTTCTTGGATGAGAAGAGCCTTCTTGAAAATTATGTCAATTCCTCCAATATTTATCTTTAAATTCAGTGCAAGCTCAGCCAAATGCCCAAGAACATTCTTTCCATTGAATGTCACAAGATGACCCAAAAGTTCACGTGATATTATGAGGAGCGAAGGATAGCCAAGATAGATGTGGAGAATAGCAAGGTGAGACTTAAATAAAATTATAATAATGAGGAGAATGTGATAAAGACCCCTGAGCCTGACTGACTTTCACATCCTGGGCCCCAGAGGAAACATGGCTTGAGGCCAACATGCAGAGGCTTCATTGCAGGGCGCCATTCCAGAGAAACAAACACAAGGTAAAGAAAGAAGTGAAATAGGGAAGGATTACACCAAATACAATGTTGACACAACTGATTACTCAGCCTTGAGAGCAAGTGGACAGCCCTATGGAAAATTTGTTTTGAAAAATTAAATCATATCATCCTCATAATCTCATAGCATCCTCAAAAGTAAATTCCAGTTTGTGTGAAGCACTAAATGTGAAAAATTTTAGAGGGAAATACCAGAGACTGTCTTTACGACCTTCGCATTGGGGGAGATTTCTAAATAAGATCCTAAAAGTACAAACTATAAAGGAAAGAAAGATAAATTTGACTACATTAAAACAACATTTTCTTACAATAAAAGATACAATTTAAAAACATTCATGTTTTACAAACATTATCCAACGTATGCAAAGAGTTCCTCTAAAGAAATAAGGAAACCATGAACAACCTAATAGAAAAGTAGTCAAAGTATGTGAAGAGGAAATTCACAGATGAGATAACTCAAATGTGCTATTAACACACAAAAACATGTTCAATCGTTCTAGTAACAAGGAACTGTAAATTAAACAGTAATGGGATAGCATTTTACATCAAGGAAAACTTCAGCAATACCAACAGTTGACCAGGATATGGAGATTCAAGAATATTCACATTGTCCTGATGGGTATGTGTCATTTTGGAGAGCAAGTATACTATAACAGCATTGTTTATGATGACATTAGAAAATTAGATGTACAAATTTTGGCATATTCACGCAATGAAATACTAAAGAGCATTGAAGTGAGTGAACTAGACGTGTTTGTATCAACACAGATAAAGCTCAAAAAACTAATCGTGAGTGAATAAAAACAAGTTGAGAATCAGACACAGCATATCATTCATACAAACTGTTAATACACAAAGCAATACTAGAGATCATATTTAGATACATACATACATACAGTAAAAGCACAAAAGCAAGCATGACAACAATTTATACCAAAGTCTGGATAGTATTTCCCTCTGGGAAGGAAGAGAAGAGAAGAAAATGTTGGAGAGATTCACAGATAACTTAAACATTATTTGTGATGCTTTTGTTTTTAAGAAAAAAAAAACTATTCTAATTAAATAAAGGAAAGCACTTTAAAAATCCGATAAAACTGTATAAGATTACACTAGTGTTCATTTATTCTCTCAAGGTCCCTGTGCTTGAAATTTTCATTGAAAAACAAAACAAATGAAAGAGAAAAATATGATCATTGGCAGCAATTCCAATCTGAAACTCTTTTTCAAAGGAAGGAAAACGGGCAATCGTCTTCACACATTGCTGGGAAACACTGGAAGGCAGGAAGTCACTTACGTGCCTTTAAGAGCTGGAGAAGGCGTAGATGCAGCGTGAGCTGCTCTGTCCGGAAGTATGGAGGAGCAACAGTTTGCAGACAGAAGGTTCTGATGAGAGGGCGGCGGCTTCGCATCTGAAAGGAGAAGGAAAACGAAACTCAAAGCAGCCAACAGCCAGCTGGCAGCATGCCAAAGGCGTAGTTTCTTTTTCCTCACACCCGTTAAGTTGCTTTTTCCTCACTAGAAAGAGAGAAAAGACAAAAAACATTCCTGCTGAGCACATGAAAAAGATCTTTGTTTCCCTCTGTAGCCCACATGCAGGCATGCATGAAATGGTAATTATTAATAAAAATTACAATAAAATTAATAACTAACATATCTTGTGCATTTAATGAAGTGCTTGGTACTGTGCAACTACATGCATTTTTCTAGTCTCTCCTCAAAACAATCTTATACAGTAAACACTATTAGGATCCCTAATTCTCAGAATATGAAAATGAAACTTAAGGACATTAAGTGACTTTGCCCAAAGTAATTCAGCTAATAGAGTGGTAGAGCTGGCTGGTATTCAAAACTGTCTTTCTGCATGGAACAAACAGATGAAAGATTTGAGTTTTCCTGAATTCCTTCGTAAGGCAGAGCACAGCTTCTTTTGCCATTTATACATTCATTCATTCAACACTGGCTTAGACCCTAGGGAAGGATAATGCTGAGTAAGATAAAAACACTGCCCTCCAGAAGCATGCTGTGTACTCAGGCAGACAGTCAGGCACACAGACATTTATATTAATGTGCTAAGTGATACAAGAGGAGTAAGAATGAGATTCCCTAGGGACCAGGATAATGGTGGGCTCACTCCGTCTTAGGGCACTAGTAGCAAAGTTGAGACAGAGACATGAAGTACAAGGAGGAGGTGAAGTAAGAGAGAGCATGGCTTCATCAGGGACGTCCCAGTCTTTTAGTCTGGCTGAAAGGGAGTGACGGTATCAGACTGGCAAGCAATGAGGCTAGGGAGGTGATGAGGGCTTTAAAAGTTTTTAAGTTGGGGGGCGAGCCCAGCACAGCAGTTCAGTTCTCATGTTCTGCTTCATCACCCGGGGTTCACTAGTTTGGACCCCAGGTGCAGACCTAAGCACCGCTTGGCACGCTATGCTGAGGCCGGAGTCCCACATGTAAAGGTGAGGAAGATGGACACAATGTTAGCTTCCTCAGGGAAAACAAGGAGGATTGGCAGCAGATGTCAGCTCAGGGCTAACCTTATTGGACCACGGGCAATAGAATATGAAAAAGCTGCGTGCACTGAAAGAACCACAAGATGAATTGATGTCATCTCTGCTGGATAAGGAGTTAACACAGTCATCCCTTTTGAGCTACTGGAGTACTTACGAGATCTGCTGTGCATACCTTTCATCAGTTAAAAATATGTAAAAAAGAAAATACACATATATAAAAATATATTGATAGCTTTATAAATAAATCTTTGAGAATGCTATATATTTATAAAGAAATAAAGCTTCTTAAAAAGATACAGAGAGGGTGTTTAAGGAGAAAAATAAAGGAGGGTGGGGAGATATTAAAAGAGGATATTCCTGCAGCCGCTCCGGTGGGCCGGGGTTCGTTGTTTCGGATCCCAGGTGTGAACATGGCACCGCTTGGCAAGCCATGCTGTGGTAAGCATCCCACATATAAAGTAGAGGAAGATGGGCACAGATGTTAGCTCACGGCCAGTCTTCCTCAGCAAAAAAAGGAGGATTGGCAGCAGATGTTAGTTCAGGGCTAAAAAAAAAGAGGATATTCCCATCTCCTGAGTCCTGGGTGGGTGGCATTAACCAGCGGATGATATTATTCCCAGGTCTGCCTGGAGGAAGACCCTAAATCCTAGACTCTAGGCCTCAAAGCTGAAATGGCCAAAGGTTGTTGTCACTTGAGATATTCCTGTAGCTGGAGAGGAGCTATCTGTAGAAGCAGTGGGCATCCCCACGCTGTGTGGTAGTCAGGAAGACCAGAGAGCCACAGCTACCACGCCTGAGGGACATTAAGGTATGGCTCTGCCTTCCTTCTCCTCCATCGCTATTCCTCTGCTTCGGCAGCCTCTTCCTGGTCCACACTTGGGCCCTTTGTTTCCCATACTGTCTTGCCTCAAAGATTTCTTTTTCTTTCCACTCCCTTTGCTTCCTCATCTCCCAGTTCCTTTCTTTTCTATTTTCTTCCTCCTCCACATTTTTCCTTCCTTGGCTTGCTGCCTTCTTCTCTGTAGTTTCCTCCCTTCTTCTTGTCACCCCCAAGCTGCTTAATATCCATCTGAAGAACGAATTAAATGAAAGAGATGAGTGACCATTGAGGAGTCTCCAAGATTAAAGAAGAGCCTGGTGATGACCAAACGTTTTGACACGATCCACTTTCTAAGGGGAAGGCAGAGCATATTTAAAGAAAAATGTCTCTTTGAGAAACTAAAAATAATAAAAATGAGTATTTTCCTCAAGATTAAATAATTTCCTTTTCTTATGATTAAACTTTCAACTTATCATTTATTGGTTTCATATTATTCTGTACTATAGATTAACAGTGAATTGATTTCAATATGCTATTCAGACCTTGGCTCAGGAAGAACCACCTACAATGCTTATGTAACTTCAAATTTTGGGCTGTGATAAATGTCAAATTTACGAATTTTACTACAAGGACATGTATCATTTTTATTATTAAACGAAAAGTCGTGTTTCATAGTAATATGCTCACAATAATCATAAACGTAAAATAGAGGTATATTTAAAAGAAAGGTGAGTTTCACTCCTCCCTCCAATTCAAGTGTCTAAGTCATCGTTTTCTTTAAATCGATTTAAATTCATTTCCAAATCCCTCTAGCAGAGTGTTGGGAATTTATTCCCATCATTTGGGCTCTCTGCTTTCAGAATTGGACCAAGTCCTGCAGCAGGACCATACATGTCCTACAACAGTTAGGGTATGTGTCCGAAGTGAACTGTTCCAGCCACAGGAGCTTGGCTGTGTCCTTTCTTCTTTGATTCCTGGACAAGCCTAGTTCTACAGCTTTTCTGTTAATATCCATGTAATACAGTCCTGTTCTTTAAGTCAATGAGAGTCAATTATTATTGCTTGCAACAATACAATCCTGACTAATACACCTGCCTTCGCTTCTCTATCAATACTCTCACATCCTGGATGATTTGATTCAGTCCCATTACTTTAAACACTATGCCAATGACTCCCAAACGTATGTCTTCAGTTTTGACGTATTCCCAGAACATTGGGCTGCCCACTTGATATCTCTACTGGATATCTAAAAGGCATTTCAATTTTTTTTGTTTTAAAGATTGGCACCTGAGCTAACAATTGTTGCCAATCTTCTTTTTTTTTCCCTCTGCTTTTTCTCCCCCAATCCCCCCAATACATAGTTGTATATTTTTAGTTGTGGGTCCTTCTAGTTGTGGCATGTGGGATGCCGCCTCAATGTGACCTAATAAGGAGTGCCATGTCCGCGCCCAGCATCCGAACTGGCGAAACCCTGGGCCGTCAAAGGCGGAGCGCACGAACTTAACCACTCCGCCACGGGGCCGGCCCCGAAGTTTCAATTTTATTTTTTTAATTTTTTTTTCCAATGTACATCATATTTCGAATTCTGTATATATTACATCATGTTCACCACCCGAACACTAATTATAGTGCGTCTCCTCACATGTGAGACTAATCCCCCTTTTTGCCCTCCCCCCTCCCCCCTCCCCCAATGGTAACCACCAGTCCAATCTCCAATGCTATGGTTTTTTTTTGTCGTTTTTAACTTCTACTTATGAGTGAGATCATATGGTATTTGACTTTCTCCCTCCGACTTATTTCACTCAGCATAATACCCTCAAGGTCCATCCATGTTGTCACAAATGGCTGGATTTCATCATTTCTTACAGCTGAGTAGTAGTCCATCGTGTATAAATACCACATCTTCTTTATCCATTCGTCCCTTGATGGGCACCTAGGTTGCTTCCAAGTCTTGGCTATTGTGTATAATGCTGCAGTGAACATAGGGGTGCAAGTATCTTTATGCCTTTGTGTTTTCAAGTTCTTTGGATAAATACCCAGCAGTGGAATAGCTGGATCATATGGTAGATCTATCCTTAATTTTCTGAGGATACTCCATACTGCTTTCCATAGTGGCTGCACCAGTTTGCACTGCCACCAGCAGTGAACAAGGGTTCCCTTCTCTCCACACCCTCTCCAACATTTGTTGTTTCCTGTCTTGTTAATTATAGCCATTCTGACCGGAGTGAGGTGATACCTCATTGTAGTTTTGATTTGCATTTCCCTGATAGCTAATGATGTTGAGCATCTTTTCATATGCCTGTTGGCCATCCGTATATCTTCTTCAGAGAAATCTCTGTTCAGATCTTTTGCCCATTTTCTAACTGGGTTGTTGGTTTTGTTGTTGTTGAGCTGTATAGGTTCTTTGTATATTTTGGATATTAACCCCTTATCTGATATATGGTTTGCAAATATCTTCTCCCAATTGTTAGGTTGTCTTTTCGTTTTGTTGATGGTTTCCTTTGCTGTGCAGAAGCTTTTTAGTTTGATGTAGTCCCATTTGTTCATTTTTTCTTTTGTTTCCCTTGCCCAGTCAGACATGGGACTTGAAAATATGCTGTTCAGACCAATGTCATAGAACGTACTGCCTATGTTTTCTTCTAGAAGTCTTGTGATTTCAGGTCTTATATTCAAGTCTTTAATCCATTTTGAGTTGATTTTTGTGCATGGGGTAAGAGAATGGTCTACTTTTATTCTTTTGCATGTGGCTGTCTAGTTTTCCCAACACCATTTATTGGAGAGACTCTCCTTTCTCCATCGTATGCTCTTGGCTCCCTTGTCAAATATTAGCTGTCCATAAACTTGTGGGTTTACTTCTGGGCTCTCAATTTTGTTCCATTGATCTGTGTGTCTGTTTTTGTGCCAGTACCATGCTGTTTTGGTTACTATGGCTTTGTAGTATAATTTGAAGTCAGGGAGTGTGATACCTCCAGCTTTGTTCTTTTTTCTCAGGAATCCTTTGGCTATTCGGGGTCTTTTGTTATTCCATATAAATTTTAGGATTCTTTGTTTCTGTGAAAAATGTTGTTGGAACTTTGATAGGGATTGCGGTGAATCTATAGATTGCTTTAGGAAGTATGGATATTTTAACTATGTTAATTCTTCCAATCCAAGAGCACTGAATATCTTTCCATTTCTTTGTGTCTTCTTCTATTTCTTTCAACAATGTTTTATAGTTTTCAGTGTACAGATCTTTCACCTCTTTGGTGAAGTTTATTCCTAGGTATTTTATTCTCTTTGTTGCAATTGTAAATGGGATTGTATTCTTAATTTCTCTTTCTGCTACTCCTTTGTTAGTGTATAGAAATGCAACCGATTTTTGTACATTGATTTTGTATCCCACGACTTGACTGTTTTCCTTTATTATTTCTAAAAGGTTTTTAGTGGATTCTTTAGGGTTTTCTAGACATAAAATCATGTCGATTGCAAAGAGTGATAGTTTCACTTCTTCTTTTCCAATGTGGATCCCTTTTATTTCTTTTTCTTGCCTGATTGCTCTGGCTAGGACTTCCAATACTATGTTAAATAAGAGTGGTGACAGTGGGCATCCTTGTCTGGTTCCTGTTCTTAGAGGGATAGCTTTCAGTTTTTCTCCATTGAGAATGATATTTGCTGTGGGTTTGTCATATATGGCCTTCATTATGTTGAGGTATTTTCCTTCTATACCCATTTTATTTAGGGCTTTTATCATAAAAGAATGCTGTATGTTGTCAAATGCTTTCTCTACATCTATTGAGATGATCATGTGATTTTTATTCTTCATTTTGTTAATGTGGTGTATCACGTTGATAGATTTGCGGATGTTGAACCATCCCTGCATCCCCGGAATGAAACCCACTTGATCATGATGTACGATCTTTTTAATGTATTGTTGTATTCGATTTGCTAGTATTTTGTTGAGGATTTTTGCATTGATGTTCATCAGTGATATTGGCCTGTAAGTTTCTTTTTTTGTGTTGTCCTTGTCTGGTTTTGGTATCAGGATGATGTTGGCTTCGTAGAAGGAGTTAGGAAGCCTCCCCTCCTCTTCAATTTTTTGGAAGAGTTTGAGAAGGATAGGTATTAAGTCTTCTTTGAATGTTTGGTAGAATTCCCCAGGGAAGCCATCTGGCCCTGAACTTTTATTTTTGGGGAGGTTTTTGATTGCTGTTTCAATCTCCTTACTGGTGATCAGTCTATTCAAATTTTCTACATCTTATTGGTCCAGTTTTGGAAGGTTGTATGTTTCTAAGAATTTATCCATTTCTTCTAGATTATCCAATTTGTTGGCGTATAGCTTTTCATAGTACTCTCATTATCTTTTGTATTTCTGAGGTGTCCATTGTAATCTCTCCTCTTTCATTTCTGATTTTACTTATTTGAGTCTTCTCTCTTTTTTTCTTGGTGAGTCTAGCTAAGGGTTTGTCAATTTTGTTTATCTTTTCGAAGAACCACGTCTTGGTTTCATTAATTTTTTCTACTTTTTTTTAGTCTCTATTTTGTTTATTTCTGCTCTGATTTTTATTATTTCCTTCCTTCTGCTGATTTTGGGCTTTGTTTGCTGTTCTTTTTCCAGTACCTTTAGGTGTGCTTTTTGATTGTCTATTTGGGATTTTTCTTCTTTGTTGAGGTAGGCCTGAATTGCTATAAACTTCCCTCATAGAACTGCTTTTGCTGTATCCCACAGATTTTGGGATGTCGTGTTTTCATTTTCATTTGTCTCCAGGAATTTTTTGATTTCTTCTTTGATTTCTTCATTGACCCAATCATTCTTTAGTAGCATTTTGTTCAATCTCCACATTTTTGTGGCTTTTCTGGTTTTCTTTCTGAAGTTGATTTCCAGTTCCATACCTTTGTGGTCAGAAAAGATGCATGGTATTATTTCGATCTTCTTAAATTTATTGAGACTTGTTTTTTGGCCTAATATGTGATCACTCCTGGAGAATGTTCCATGGTCATTTGAAAAGAATGTGTATTCTGTGGTTTTTGGATGGAATGTTCTGTATATATCTACTAAGTCCATCTGGTCTAATGTATCCTTTAAGGCACATGTTTCCTTATTGATCTTCTGTTTGGATGATCTATCCATTGGTGTAAGTGAAGTGTTAAAGGCCCCTACTATTATTGTGTTACTGTCTATTTCTCCTCTTATGTCTGTTAATAATTGCTGTATATATTTAGGTGCTCCTACGTTGGGTGCATAGATATTTACAAGTGTTATATTTTCTTGTTGGATTGTTCCCTTTATCATTATGTAGTGCCCGTCTTTGTCTCTTATTACAGTTTTGGATTTAAAGTCTATTTTGTCTGATATAAGTATTGCTACCACCGCTTTCTTTTCTTTACCATTTGCATGGAATCTCTTTTTTCATCCATTCACTTTCAGTTTGTGAGTGTCTATAGGTCTGAAGTGTGTCTCTTGTATGCAGCATAAACATGGATCTTGTTTTTTTATCCAGTTGGCCACCCTATGGCATTTGATTGGAGCATTTAGTCCATTGACATTTAAAGTAGCTATTGATAAATATGTATTTATTGCCATTTTGTCACTTTTTCTCTTTTGGGAGGTGTTTTACTAGTTCTTCTCAGTTCCTTCCTTTTTCTCTTGCTCTCTTCCCTTGTGGTTTGATGGCTATGTTTAGTAATATTTCCAATTACTTTTCTCTTACTTTTTTCCTGCTTGTTATAGGTTTCTGGTTTGTGGTTACCATGAGGATCCTATTTAATATACTATGCATATAACAGTCTATATTGAGTAGATAGACTCTTTAGCTTGACCTCTTTCTAAAAACTCTACTTTTTCACTCCTCTCCTCCCACATTATATGTTTTTCACATCATATATAGTCTTTTGTTTAGTGTGTGTCAATCCATTACCCTCTTATCATTGAAATAGGTGATTTTAGTACACTTGTCTTTTAACCTTCATGTTATCTTCACAGGTAGTTGATCTGCTGCCTTTACTATACTTTTACCTTACAAGTGATTTTATTGCGTGTTTTTTGTTGTTGTTGTTGTTTTGGGGTTTTTTTGATAATTTTTTTTTATCTCTATTTGTGGTCATTGCTTTCCCACTTAAATAAGTCCCTTCAGCATTTCTTGTAGAACTGGTTTCTTGGTGATAAACTCCTTTAATTTTAGCTTGTCTGGGAAGCTCTTTATCTCTCCTTCCATTCTGAATGACAACCTTGATGGACAGAGTATTCTTGGTTGTAGGTTTTTTTCCTTTAGCACTTTAAATATGTCATGCCATTCTCTTCTTGCCTGTAGGATCTTGACTGGGAAGTCCGCTGATAGCCTGATGGGCTTCCCTTTATATGTCACTTGTGGCCTTTCTCTTGCTGCTTTTAGGATTCTCTCTTTGTCTTTAATTTTAGACATTTTGATTATAATATGTCTTGGTGTGGGCCTCTTTGGGCTTATCTTGTTTGGAGCTCTCTATGCTCCCTGAACTTAGATGTCTGTTTCCTTCCTCAGGTTAGGAAAATTTTCCTCTATTATTTCGACAAATAACTTTTCTGCCCCTTTGTCTCTCTCGTCTCCTTCTGGGACCCCTATAAGCCAAATGTTAGCATGCTTGATATTGTCCCAGAATTCCCTTACACTGTTCTCATTCTGTCTAATTCTTTTTTCTCTTTTCTGTTTAGCTTGGGTGATTTCCTCTAGTCTTTCATCTAGCTCGCTGATCCATTCTTCTGCTTTCTCTACTCTGCTATTGAGTCCTTCTAGTGAATTTCTCATTTTGATTATTGTACTCTTCATTTCTGATTGTTTTTTTTTATGTCTTCCTGTTCTTTGCTGATGTGCTCACTGTGTTCATCCATTCTTCTCTGCATATCTGTGAGCATCCTCATTATATTTTGTTTGAATTCTTTGTCGAGTAGGTCGCTAGTTTCTGTTTCACTTAGTTCTTTTTCTGGGGTTTTGTACTGTTCCCTTGCTTGGAAAGTATTCTTTTGCCTCCTCATTATGCCTCTTTCTCTGTGCCATTCTCTTTGTACTAGGTGAGTCGGCTATGTCTCCTGATCTTGGAGAAGTGGCCTTATGTATGAGATGCCTTATGAGGCCCAGCAGTGTGCTTCCCTCTCGTCACCAGTCCATAAGAATCAGGAGTGACCCCTTTGTGGGCTACTTGTGTCCTTCTGCTGTGGCAGGGTTTATCCCAGTGCAGGTACCCAGGGAGTCTGATCTTTCCTTCCCGGGCCAGCTGTTTGTAAATCCAGTTTGGGGGGCCTCAGCACTGTTGGCTGCAAAGTCTATCAGCACACTCTTATTGCAATTGTCCTCTTAATTAGGTTGGTACCCAGTGTAGCTGGTTGCTAGGCTCAGGGGCGTACAGTTGTGATAGGCCTGAGGCCAACAAGGCTGTTGTCAGTTCTCTTAGGAGTGCAGCTTAGTGGGGCTAGCCCTTGGCATGGGGGCACTCAATTGTTTCAGGCTTTGGAAGGTGGGGCTGATCCTTTTTATGGCTATTTGTGAAGCACAAGTCTTCTGCCGCTGATAAGCCTCACCCCCCCACCAGACCACATACACTGTCAACACAGTCCTGGTCCATGCACACTTCTTGACCCCCTGGAGCGTACCCCAACGCCACACTGCAGAGGCCCCCACCTCTCCCCCAATGCCCCCCAAAGTTCAGCTGGTCCTCACACAGGCCCTGCCCCACAGAGGCAGACACCCTTGCCTGCCTGTAGAAGATCAAGGCACTCAGTCAATGCAGGCTGAAAAGTAGCCTGAGGGCTTGCTGTTAGGTGGGGCCAGTCCCTAGCGTGGGCTGCCTGCCCTGGTTGAACTGGATTAAATCTGTGCTCTAGTGGGTGTGGCAGTCCCCTGGGCTAACAGCCCAAGGGATGCACCTCAATGGCCCCCACCAGTGGTGTCTGTATCAGCATGCCTGGATGCCTGGACCAGCTCAGAACAATGGCCCCCACCAATGTCTCAGTCTCCAGAGAGGACCCTCCTCTCACCAAGATGCCCCCAGAGCCCACCAGGTGAGTCTTGTTTCACCAAAGGACAGTCAGCCTTCTCTCTGGTGATTTAGGTTGCTGCAGTGAGTGAGTTTGTGCATAGGCCCTTTAAGACCCGGATCTTTTCGGCTTTTGGCCGATAGCTTTTCTGGGGTGTCCTCACTGCAATTAATAGCCAGGGAAGCCAGACGGTAAGACCCCCATCTCAGTTGGACTGAGTCCGAAGGATGGTTATAGCAGTATTGCCCCCGCTCTGGACCTCACTCCTCCAGGGAGGGCTCGTACCTTAGGGTGGCTCCCGCCTGGCCAGCTGAGAAGCTCCGCTGCTCCCAAAGGTGGCTTTTTTCTTCTCCAGCCAGAGTTACTGCCTCTTCTGCCTTCGTCAGGACTGTCCCTTGTCGTGGGGGTTCTTTTTATCCAGTTTTCAGTTTTCAATCCAGGGTGATTCTTCTCAAAATTGTTGTAACCTGGTTGTCTTCATGGGAGGAGGCGAGTTCAATGTCTGCTCACAGCGCCATCTTGACGAGATCTCTGGCATTTCAATTTTTAACAGGTCTACAACAGAACCTGCCTTCAAACACAAACCCACTTCACCCTCAGATTCTCTATTTTAGTAAAGAATATCAACGCACACCAAGTTTTATTAAGTCAAAGCCTAAAAATTCGCCTTGATGTCACTTTTTGCACCCCCATATCCAAACCATGAGCAAAGCTGTCATTACCACTTATTTTTATCTCTAATTTCTCTAGTCTTGACCATTATCTTGTTCAGCCTAGACAGTGATACAGCTCTGACTTGGTGTTTCATTTATCTCTTGTTGCATAACAAAGCACTCCTAATATTTAATGACTTAATAAAACAGCAATTTATTATTTCTCAGTATTCAATGAGTTGACCATTAAGTGCTTCTGCTTCAGTTGATTTCGGCTGGGGTGTAGGACAACTGGAGAGTCCAAAATGACCTCACTCCCAAGGCTGGAAGTTGGAAGTTGTTTCTGGCTACTGGCTAGTAGTTGTCCTTGGGCTATTGGCCAGGAGTCCTGATTTTCTTTGACACGGCTGCCTGGCTTTCTCACAGCATAATGAGCCAAAAGTTTATTCTTTGCAAAGACAAATAAAATTGATAAACTCCTAGCAAGACAGATGAAAAGAATGAGAGAGAGAGAGAGAGAAAACACAAATTACCAATACTGGAAAAAGTAGACATCACTGCTAATTTAATTCTAAAGACTTTAAAATATAATGAAACTATTAATAACTTACGCCAACATATTTGGCCATGTGTATAAAATGGAAAATTTTCTAGAAGAACACAACTTAAAACGGACAGGAGAAGAAACAGAAACTTCTAAATTTTCTACTCTAGAAATTAAATCGTTTCTTTAAAATATTTTCACACAAAGACATGAACAGACAAAAAGTTTTAAAATACCCATTAAACACATGAAAAAGTGTTCAGAAACACACTCATAATTAGAGAAATGAAAATGTAGAAAGCACTGATATATCATTTCTCACCTATAAGATTTAAAATTTTTTTTATTTAAAAAACATTTTTAAAATTTTAAAGTATGGGACATTCTGTTAGTGAACCTAGGGGGCACTCTTATACATTGCTGATGGGAGTGCAAACTAGCCCAGCCTTTCAGGAAGGCAATTGAACAATATATAAGAAAAGTACACACAACTTTACCTTTTGGCTAACAATCCCACTTCTAGAAATCTATCTTGAAGATACACCTCCAACAATGCAAAAAGCACATATACTTAAGGTTATTCATTGCAGCACTGTTTGTAATTGCAAAATATTGGAAACAACATAAATGCCCATGCACAGGAGATCAGTTGAAGAAACGATGGTACATCGCACAGTGGAGAACTATGCAGCTGTAAAAGAATAAAGAAGAGCTTCGTAAACTGATGTGAACTAATTTCCCGAATATGCTATTAAGTGACAAAAAACAAGTGCACAAAAGAGTATCTATAGTAATCTACCTTTTATATGAGAAAGAAGAAAATATACATGTATCCACTCATTTGTGCAAAAGAATTACAGGAATGACAAACTAGAAATTAAAGAGATTGGTTACTAACAGGTAGGAAAGGGTGGAATAGAAGGAGGGCTGGGAAAAGGGTAGTAGGTATGAGGAGGGAGCACCATTTCTCTAAGGATACCCTTTTGTGTGGCTCTTAGTCTTTGAACTATAGTAATGTTTCATGCACCAAAATAACCAAGTAAATACACAATTAAGTCAATCGGGATGTGGGAGGAACCCAAAATACAATACAGACAGTAACAAATGACCCCAACTTCAGCCAATAAATCACATAACCACACTGAAGGGGAAGGATGGAGAAGAAAAGAGCTAACCTAAGTAATGGTGGAAAACAGTGTTTGGACTCTATGCTCTAAGATTAAAGATAAAAAGAACTGCAAAACACCCTATTCTAGTGAATAAATATGTTAGCATTAGAGGTTTGGGTTGGCAATTTTTAATCTAATTAATGCATATACTAAAATTGAAGAAGAAAGTAAATATATTATAAACAATAAGAGCTAGGTTTCTCTTTGTCAAATAAGTTACAAATAAGAAAAGGAAGAAGGCTAGCATGGCTCTTATGGTACCATATTGGAATTGCAGGAATTGGTGTAAGCACAGAAACACAGGGAGAGCTACAGAAATAAATATAGATGTATGTACATGTATGCATGAGTATACAAACATATATTCCTAGATCAGTCCACTGAGAAAGCTAGAAGCAATGGCACTTCTGTAGCAGTGAGCACACTTAGCTCTAAGATCTTGGTTTCCAAACATCATTCTCCAATAAAAGGAACCAAGGATCTTCAGAGAAATTTTTGATTCTAGATCCACGATAGGAAAAACACAAAATGAACCTGGACTATCTTGTGGTGCCAGAAAGTAAGGAGGTGCTCAAAAAATGCCAAAGAGGCACAGAATGGCCACAGGTGAAATAATTTGAGAAACAAAATAAATAATAGTATTAGATTATAGCCCGTAGAATAAAATAAACAGCCATGCGTCCACACTGATATAAATAATTAATATAATAAGTAAGTAAACAAGTGAGAAAGTTCAGCTCTGAATTACAATGAAAAAATGTAGGAAAAAATGTGGGAAATAGAAAATCAACATTAGGTAAATTCCATAGTCATCATTTCTGTTGGCAAGATCCATCAGTGTATGCTAAAATTAATGAGTGTAAGCTTGAGAAGAAATAGGATATTTGCAGAATCTCGAAGTATCCCCTCGAGATATTCACTAATTTCAAAGGAAAAAATAGTAATTTAAAGTAGAGAAATTCTGCAGACACCACCTCAAGTAAGTATTCGAGGTTGACATTACCAGGAGAGACATATTGATATTCTGTACTCCTAGATATCTTGCACTGAGAAGGATATAGCACATTCGTGGTATTCTTGCCCAAAATGTATAACCTTCATCTAATCATGAGAAAACACCAGACAAACTCAAATTTAAGGATATTTTACAGAATAACTTGCCAGTGTCAAGGTCATGAAGGACAAGGAAAGAATGAGGATCTGTCACAGATTGGAGGAGACTAAGGAGACAACTAAATGCAACACAGGATCTTGGATGGATCCTGGGACAGAGACGTTAGTAGAAAAACTGATGAAATTTGAGTGATGTCTGTAATTGAATTAATAGTGTAACGCCAATGTTAATTTCCTCGTTTGACAATTGCATTATGACTATGGGAGATGTGAATATTAAGAGCTGCTGAGTCAAGAGTATATGGGAACTTTCTGTACTATGTTACAACTTCTCTGTAAGTCCAAAAGTATTGCAAAAACGGTTTCTAGACTTATTGTGGTGATTGCTCTGTAGTGTATACAAATATCAAATTATTATGTTGTACACCTGAAACTAACAAAATGTTATATACCAATTTTACCTTGATTAGAAAAATTTAAAGGCAACCTTCTCACAAAGAAAATCCCAAACCCAGGTGGTTTTGCTAGTGAATCATTTTAAATATTAGAGGAATAAATAATAACAACCTTACACAAAATCTTCGAGAACACTTCCCGACACTTGAGATCAGTTAACCTATAAATAAAACTTGAGATCAGGAGAACCCGTATACAAACTTGACAAGGAAATTACTAGACAAGAAAGAAAAACTACAAACCACTGTCAAGATACACACGAAAATCTTAAACACAGTATTAGCAAATTGAATCTATTAATTCAAAAAAAAGGATAGGATGTCCCAATGACTTAAGTTCGTTGCAATAATGTAGGGTGTTTTTATGTTAGAAAGGCAACATAATTTGACATATTAATAAACAAAAAGGTTAAAAATAATACAATAAGATCAACACAAGGAGAAAAGACAATAAAATTTGATAGCTACTCATGATTTAAAAAAAAAATAAAACCCTTAACAAACTAGGAATAGAAAGGACTTTCCTTTATTCTAATAAAGAGTATCTGATTAAATAAATACAGCATGCATCATACTTAACGGTGTAATATTGAACATTTTTTCCAAGAGCAAGAATATTCGCTCGTACTAGCTTATGCAACATTGTATTGAAAGTCCTAAAGCTAGATATGCAATAAGTCAAGATACAGAAATAAAAGGCATAAGAATTAGAAGAAAAATAAACTCAGTTATTTGCGTAAGTATGACTGTGTATGTGAAAACTACAGAAGAATATACAGGCATATTGTTAGCACTAATATGTGAATTTAGCGAGTTCAGTGGATAAAAGGTGAATTGCCAAAAATCAATTCGATTCCTATATAGGAACAAAATCAGTAATAAAATATGAAGGATACCATTTACAATAACATCAATATGCATTAAAAACTCACTAATAAATCTGTCAAACGATATACAAGAATAGAACTAATTAAATGGAAAAACATACCAGGTTTGTTCACAGATTGGAAGGCTTTATTATAAAGCTGCTATGCCACCCTGTATACAACCAGAAGAAAGAAATCACACAGTCATTTAATCTGGGAAAGTTTAATATAAAGAACTATTTATAGTAACAGAGGGTTGTAACAGTGAGGGATTGGCTAGAAGTAAAAACTAAAAACTATAGTAAATAGCAGATATAAGAAAGAGTCTTACCCTTAGGGTGAGTCAGAACACACAGGAGGAGGACATGGGAGGGAAGAGATCCAGACCTTGGATGTGGCCATGACTCACTAAACGGCAAAGAAGTACCTGTAGTGAGTGCTGCACTGGTGGAAATTGCTGGAAATTCACTTTCCAGGGTGCTGGGGAAAGCTGCTCAGGGAAAGGTGTCTCACTGGGGCCATGCTGCTACAGAACTACCCGAGGGAGGGTATTGGGGAACATTGCAGGCTGCTGAGTGCTCCCGAGCACCGGCACTGCAGGGCCTGGCACTGGAACAGCAGCGCATGCCGCGGGAGCTGGATCCTGGAGAAGCCACGCTTGCTTCAGAACTTGCAGAACCAGGAATCCAAAACCTTCTCTTACAATGTCTCTCCAGTGCCCTCTACTGACAAGGCTTAACTTCGTGCCAGCTGGCAAAGAAAAAACATCAAGAGAGAACATTTCATTTTCAGAGACTAGGCACTAAAGGGTGAATTTGGAGCCAGGAGGCAGTGAATTGATAACTGGAACAGCAGAAGAACACCACCGAAACAAGAGGACTCATTATTATAGAACTATTGTAAAACCATCACAAATAAGACAATGTGTTATTGATGAAAGATAGACAAATTGGCCAATTGGACAGAGACAGGCTCGCACATACACAGCCACCTGATTAGTGACAAATATGCACTGCAGTACAGGAAGAAAGGATGGTTTATTCAATAAATGGTGCTGAGTCAACTGAATAGCTGTACAGAAAAAAAATTAATCTTTGTCCACGCTCAAACATCAATTCCAAACGGATGGAAAATCTGAATGTGAGCGGTAAAATAATCACACTTTTAGAAGAAAATTTTATGAGAACATTTCCAGACCTCGGAGTAGGCAAAACATTCTTAAAAAGGATACAAAAAATGTTAACTATAAAATCTGATAAAGTGAAAAATATTAAAACGAAAGATTTCTTATAAAAAAAGACATCGCTGGGAGTGAAAATACAACCCACAAATTTGGAGAAGAGATTTCTAAGTCATATATTGAACAGAGAACTCCTATCCAGAATATTTCAAGAACATCCACAAATCAGGATGGACAAACCAATAGAAACATGAACACTTCATAAATGTCCAATAGACATTACGAAGGTACTCAGCTTCAACAATCGTCAAGAAAATGAAAACTAAAACCTCAATGAGATGTCACTATTCACTTACCAGACTGACTAAAATTTTTAAAAAGCCAACCAAGTGCTCGCTAGAATGTGGCACAACGAAAGTTCTGGATATAGAAGTATAAACTGATACAACTACTTTAAAAACTAGTGGTCAATATCAATGAAGCTGAACATATGTATACCTTACACCCCAGCAATTCTACTACCGAAGAATTCTCATATGCATAGTCATTATAGGACACGAATAAGAATGTTCATGGCAGCACCGTTTGTAAGAGTCCCAGACCGAAAAGTACTTAAATGCCCATTAACAATATAACAAATAAATATGTATGGTATATTCACAAAATCCTGCATTGCAGTGAGAACAAAAGAACTATATCTACACTCAGTATACATAGATGAATCCCGCAAACATAACGTTAAGTGAAAGAAGACAGGTGGGAAAAGAATACATTCTGTATGATTTATCAAAGTTCAAGCATAGCCAAAACCTATCTGTGGTGTTAAAAATCAGAATAGTGGCAGCCCTTGGAGGGGTAGTGACTAGTGACTAGAACCAGTGAGTGGGGACAAGGGGAAAGTTCTGAGTGCTAGTATGATACTTAATCTTGAGCTGGGTGCTGGTTGCACAGCTATGTTCAATTTGCGATAATTCATTGAGCTATACACTTGTGATTTGTATACTTTCCTGAAAGTTATACTTCAATAAATTGTTTCTAAAAGAGAAACAAGAAAAGCAAACCAAAACAGACAAACACGGTGGCATCAAATTAGTGTCTGTCACAATTCAAGTGCGCTGGATCTATGACAAGAAAAACCTAACTAATTCTGGTTACAATCCTCATTTGGAATAAATGTTCTCCTGCCACAAGGGGGTTGTCTTGCTACACTCCTTCATTTACAACACTACACGTTTTCTAGATTCCCTTGGTGTTCTGATGCATTTACCTGTTTATCTTTGAAAGGTTCAACAAGGCACACTCTGCTGAGAGTTTGTAAATCTATAGAATACAATATAAAGTTTGGCGCTATTTTGCAATTACTCTGAAAATGGTCATCCAACAAGTACAAAAACATGTTTCTACAAAAACTGTTATCTGTTTGCTAGAAAGTGCATCCTAATTTAGAATCTCAATCTACCCCTTATCATTTCTAGCCTTCATTCTGCCTCTGCCTCTCTGGACCAAATTTCTCTGTTTTGGACAGAGTATAAACTTCTGTTAAGGCAGTTGAGATATTTTTGTCAGCTACATCCTATCTTTAATCTTAAAGTGACAGCTGGGTAACACCCTCAGATGATTTTTTTCTGGGTGTTGTCATGTTTAAACCATTTGTACAATCCACGTTGAAAGACTCTATTAATCCTTATGTTAATCCTTATTAACTTTCTGTTAAACGTAGACAATCATTCCAATCTATCATGATATTTTTTAATCTGATTCTGCTGTCAAACTAGATTCCACAAGTCTTGTGCTACAAACAAATGTACTGGACGCCTCATACCTCATAATGCAGCTAGCAAACAGTAATAACTCAATAATATTCATTGAACTCAATTTGGTGAAGTAATATACTCAAGAACAGAGCAATTTGAATTCAAATAGTTGTCAAGTTAATTTACAATTCTGTATCTTGTCCACATACATTTTCTAATTTTTTTTCTTCTGAAATCCATATATCCTGTCTACAGCATTACCCAAGTTTTTAGGTCCAGCAAACCTACATTGCAAAGAGAATTAGGTTAATCTGGCGGGACCTAGTTTTGACTAATTTATTATGGATGGTCCCTAATGATCATTACTTTCTTTTTATAAGCTTTTTCATTCATTTATTCCATCATTTCTTTACCAAACGTGTGTGGAATACCTGCAAAGTGCTAAGCACTTTCTACAAACTAGGGATGGGGACCTTGAATATGACAGACAAAGTCCCTACCTCTAAGGAGCTTTATTTTCGGTGGGAGAAAAATGGAAAATCAATAAATGCATAAACAAGTTAGCAAGCTAATGTGACACAGCAAAAGTTCTGATAAGCTAATAAAACTTCGGTAGTAGAGTAGTAGCGAGATACAGAGAGAAAAGATATTTCAGACGAGGTGGTCAGGGAAGGTCTCTTTGAGGAAGGATCATTTGAGCTGAGAACCGAATTATGAGGAACTAGCCACACAAATGACCAAAAAAAGAGTTTCAGGAACAGAAAATAGCAACCAAAAAAGGATCTGAGGCAGCAAGAAGCATGATGAGGAAAAAGAAGGTCAAAGTGATATATAGGGAGCAACAGCAGAAGTGTGAGATGAGGTAGGGAAGGTTGGCAAGGACCAGAGCAGGTGGGTACTGATGGCCATGTCAAGGGGTTTGTGTTTAATTCCAAGTGTAATAGGGATCCATTGAAGATATTCAATGGAAGAAAGATATGAGCTGGTTGATAGATTAGAAACAACATTATGGACGCTGGGAAGAAGATAAATCACAAGGAAAGGTGGCAAAAGTGAGTAATTATCCAAGTAAGTTATGATCAATTGGCCTCTGGTCGTGGTGATCAGGATAGAAATAAATTAAGAGATAGGAAAATATTTAGGAGTTAAAGACAGGAGTACTTGCTGATGGATTGTATATGGGACTGACAGAAAGAGAGAAACAAAGAACAACTCCTAAGTTTTTGGCTTAAGAAATTGACTATGTGGAGGTATCATTTTCTGAACCAAAGGGAAACTGAGGAAAGGTCAGATTTGGCACACAGATCCAAAGTTCCATTTCGGATGTATGAAGGTAGATGTTCAACAACCATGTGGCGTTTTTCAGTTGTTTGTTAGACGTAGGAGCGTTGAGGAGCTCCTGAAGAGCGCCTGTCACTTCATGATTTGTTCATCTCTTGATCTTCCCTTCCCCTCTCTCCATCTGTGAACTGGTTTTTGGAAACCCCAGTAGAATGCATATCCCAGGTTGAATTTAGGTAATGTTCAATGATTCGTCCCACTACCCCCACAGCCTAACATGCCCCCAAACAGCCATTACTGCAAACACAAAGTGCAGTTTAACTCCTGCCTTATATACTGTATATTTATCTCATTCCTCTTCCCAGAGAGTAAAAAGTTGTGAGGAATCAGGAACTGATTTTTGTCTATTTTTGTATTACTTGAACCAATGCTAACATTTATGTAAAACAGATTACTTAAACAGAGATTATGTAGACAAATGTTAACCTTTAAAGAACACTTAAGCCAGCTCAAAAACCAAAACTTTGACCATTCCTTTATAAGGCAAATACCCATTGTTTGCCTGACTTGAATTTGTTTTCTCCATTAACATGAGAGGCCAAGTCAATCCCAGCAGCCAAACCAGTTTGGCAAAATAGATAAAGATTTATCTAAACTGGAATAGGGCACCACTTACACGTCATTCTCACCAGATGACTTCACTTTCTAATTGAAAGAAAATTACTTCTAAAAATACATGTTTTAATTTTATTCAGAATGTAGAATAATGAGAAGGCTAGGAGAGAGAAGGAAGGAGGGAGACAGACAGACAGACAGAGAAGAGGAAAGAAACAGATTACAGACAGATATAGTGGTTGGTTTACAAATATTTAAGTCTGCCGGGAATTAAAGTTTTTATGTTTTGGAGGTGCTGAAAATATAATCTTCAATTTTACAGTTTGTTCAATAAAATGTAAAAACAATATTTAGTCAAATAATGAGTATATATTAATAATGACAGTACCACAGGCAACAAGTATATTTTCTTAGCATGGAAATCATCTACAAAATGACAAATGTTAAAATAATTATAAACAAAATTCTCCTTTCTGTCTATGAAAGGATCATGAATTCATTTAGTTCTTGAAATTAAAGAGAAGAGTTCCAGATTCCACCAGATCAGCAAACATTGCTCCCTACAAGTATTCAAAAATTGAAAGACAAGAATGATAATAGAAAACATATGAACATATACAAGTAAAAATTTCTCTTATTATTTGAAGTCTGATTTTCAATTCAGTGATAAATAGGAATTTGTAGAAAACATCATGGTATATTGAAAATAATTCTTTGCAGCTACTAGGACGTGCATTTAAATCTTTGGCTGCATTTACTTCCAATCAACAAGTGTTAAACCTATCTTGTACATCTACTGCAGCAAATCATCAAAGTTCTAGCTTACTAAATCTCCTGAAAAACTTCCAAGAAACTTGAATAAAATATTAAGAGAATTATATTGATCAAGCTTTACTTTTTACTGTTCTAGAAAGTCAGATTTTAAAACAACTCTTCATTTCTATTATTCATAGAGTTCCTACTATCATGCATTACATTCCAGTAAATCTAAACTATACCATTAAGGGTCAAGAATTAAAGAATTCACAGCTGATAAAAATGGTAGGATTGGAGCATTGGGCAGAGAAGTTTTAAAACTATGTTCCATTACTAATTTACCAAATCTTTATTGACCATTTCTCCAGTGCCTTGTCACCAAGCTAAGCACTAAGGAGAGAGCGGTGTATAAACACAGTCCCTGCCCTCACAGAGCTTTCCATGTGGTGCAGGACACGGGTCTTGAAAATACATTCACATAAATATATGTAAACTACAGATAATAATCACAGCTAATTAAATCTCCAGCCTTTTTCCATCACCCAACAGAATTATTTTTTAAATGTTTGCATCAATATAGTCCCAGAAGGGTAGGGCTGAGTCCAGTGGGAGGGAAAACTCTCAAGCTTTGGTACAATGAATCACATCACACATACAGGTGGACAGAGAGAGAAGAGGAATAACGTTGTCATAGTCGTTGGAAGGTGATGACTTCAGACCACATACCAGACAGTGGCTTTGAGCTATAACTCATAAATCTGCTTCCTCGTGTCCTCTCAAATCTTCAGCACTTGAAAGATATATGCAGTGAGAACATTGCATCTAAGTATCTTTTGCTTTCAATCTCTTTAAGTATCTCAAATCCTGGTCACTAAGATTATTTCTGACTCACCATAAATCCTATATCTATGATTGATGAAGTATAGTCTGACAGAACTTACTCAGGAAAATTCAGTTTTGTGTCTAGGCCATATATTCAATACTGTGTAACATTATGTTTATTATTTTTCCAACATAATAGACAATTTATAAAAGCTTAAGATCCTTTATAATTCCATTTTATAGTTATTCCAATTTATAGTTTTACTCTCCAACTCCTTATCTTTGCCAACATAACATTAAATGTGTTTGATTGTATTTGACATAACTTCATTTAAAATACCAAAATATCTAAAAATTAACTTTTATATCCTCCACACTTCTTACCATCATTTTTCAAAGTATGAATATTACCTTTTTTTCCTTCTATATAAAGTAGTTAACCTTGGTGAGAATCACTCAATTCACTAAAATTTAGAATGATGTCTATTACTTGTTTTAAATTTAGAGTTATTGCTCTCATGATTTCATAAAGGTTTGATTTCACCTTATTAACTATTTCCTTATAAACATGGATTAGAATCTAGGAAGCATGTTCAAGGAATAGTGAATAAATTGTGTGTGCTTGTGTGTGCATTTGTGTGTTAGGCTCTTTTTGCAAAATACAATCTTACTCAAGTCATTTCAGTTAATGAGGATCTAATTGGTAGGATGCACAGGGAAATGAGGAAAGTAGGAATCCTAAGCACATGGTTAGTTGTCAAGGGAATTCAAGAAAAGCCAAGTACCCACGCTCTACAGGAAGAAAAGATATCGCAGTGCCATTGGCCCTCATGGCACCGAAAAGTCTGCCAGGCACCAGGATGGCTCTAAAAATCTGGTCCACTTTCCACCCCTGCCACAGTAGTGTGCATCTCACTCTAGTCTTCTGCCACCAACATGGCTCAGTTACTAGGTACATTTCACCTCTAGCTACCAGTTAGCTAATTTTCCTCATATTTCCCTATTCAAATTCCTGATAATGAGTAAGTCTAGTTGGACCTGCTAACTGCCATCAACCCTTTCCAGACCGTCTTAAAGGTGTTTGTCCCAGTACAATCAAACATGATTGATAAGGTTACATGGCACGGAACATGGGCACCCTTGTTTTCCTCAGCCACGCCTTGGGAAGAGCATTTTCCCTTAGAAAACAGATAAATGGCTTGTAGCCAGATAACCATCTTGCACTCATGAAGCAAAAACAATAAGAAAAGTCACATACTAATTATGGCAGAGCAGAAAGCTAGAATCTTAATAGCATGGCGTAGCTGCAATCCCAACCTTGAATACCTTCCCCCCACCTTCTCACTACCAAAGAGAAAAGAATCCCGTCTTTTTTAGTTAATAACTGTTCATTGGGTTTTCTCTCTGAGGCAGAACACAATTCCTGGTACTGCTGGAATGGAACATTTTCATGAAGCAATAAGATCCAGTATTTCATCTGACACCTAATGTCAATGTACTACCTCTGATAAATTATCTCCCTCCATTATTCATTTAAAATGAATCACTTTGGTTTCTGTTTTACCGTCTGCCTGTTAAAAACAACGTTCCCCAGAACACATTCTTTGGCCTCTCACTTTAAGAAATCTTATCCACTCCCATGGTTTCAATTACGAATACACACTGAAGGCCGCCGTATTTTACAGTAGAGACCTCCCAACTAAACTCCAGGCTCCTGTATTTAGCTGACAACTGGAAATATGAATATCTTTGGTGATACAAGACACTTTAAACCATCGTTTCCTTCCTAAACCTAATCTTCCTCTGTTCTCTTATTTGAAGAATAACATAGGCTTCCACCTACTTTATCTAAATCAGTGTCACTGGAATCAGACTTTATTCCCCCCTCTACCTCGCCCTCTAAAGACCACTGTGACCAAGTCCTGGTAATCTGCCTCCTAAGTATTAGCTCTCTGTTCTTTCTTCTCTCTTTCTCTTCACTGCCTTGTCCCTGTTGGAATCATCAATGGGCTCATCAAAGGGTCATAACGCTGCCCTCAACTAGACAAGGGTAACAGTCCCTCTAGTACATTCTGCTCACTGCTGAAAGAGGGATCTTTCTAAAACACAAACTTTATGTGATTTTCCTTGTAAAATAATTTGGTGACTCTTCATGGCTTTCAGGATGACACAAAATTCCCTGAGGCTCAGGCTCTACCAGAGTCTCCAGACTCATCTTGGACTACCTCTCACCCTAAGCTCCAATGATACAGTATTCCTAACACACCACGTTTTACACGTGTGTAATCTTTGACTATGCTGTTCCCTATCCCTGGACTAAGCTTTCCCTGTTGTTCATTCTGGTCTTTCCTAGACTAGCTACCAGACAACCGCAAAAATATGTTGGGATGTTACCAAAGCAAATGGTTGACATATTAACGATTTAATATACTGTATATTATTATTACTTATTAAAATATTAAGCAAGCAAAAGAGATAATATTACTCCTACTTTATATACAAGAAAAATTGGTTCCAAAGAGTTAACTGATGTGCCTGAGCCCGAGTAAATCAAAGAAAGTGCATTTGTATTATGTTAGTCAATGAGCTTTATGCTTCATAAGAAACCAAGGACAAATTCTTTTACACTTAAAACTGCCAGGTGTTGTTAAATTAATACCCAATATAGGCTTCAAATTCTCATTGTGTTTTCTATTTTTATGAAAGTAGTATTGACTAATATTGCCATGAGCTTAATGATTAATATGTAGTTTTTTTTTTTAAAGATTGGCACCTAGGCTAACAACTGTTGCCAATCTTCCTTTTTTTTTTTTTTTAAGGATTGGCACCTGGGCTAACAACTGTTGCCAATCTTTTGGGGTTTTTTTTTTTCTACTTTATTTCCCAAACCCCCCACCCGCTACATAGCTGTATATCTTAGTTGCACGTCCTTCTAGTTGTGGGATGTGGGACGCGGCCTCAACGTGGCCTGACGAGCGGTGCCATGTCCGCGCCTAGGATCCGAACCCTGGGCCGCTGCAGCAGAGCGGGCAAACTTAACCACTCGGCCACGGAGCTGGCCCCCTAATATGTAGTTTTAATATACAGCTTTTAAAATTAGGAGATACTGAAAAGAATTTAACAAATATTTGTTAAGGGGAAAGGAAGGATCAATATTTCCCATGAAGATGATATAATGTTACAACCCACACAGTGTTATTAACACAGGAAAATTAATCACCTGTTTTGGATCCAACAGATGTTGTTTCTATTAATGTACAAAGAGCCTGCTCATTCCTCATGCTTTGTCCCTCTGCCATGTCTTGATGCCTGACGACTTCGTTGGAAATAATAGCAAGTTACAATTTGCCTTCCCTTATTTATGGCCTTAGGAAAACTGAGACCAAATGAGGCACGGCTTCTCACTGAGGTCCTTTATTTAACCCAGATATCCAGTTGAGATCACCGAGGCATAACATGTTTTGGAGAAGCTGTAAAAGCAAATAAATTTATGCTGATGCTTTGGTAGCTCACCAGAATAAGTGGATATTTTGATGTTTACAACGAGACTCTGAACTATCTCCACCTTAAGAGCTAGTAAACTGCTTCTGGGAAACTTAAAAGAGATTTGCAAATATTTGAGGGGCTTATATAGATAATATTCTATGAAAGAAGAGATTAACGGTAGATGATAGATAACTTACTAGATAAATAGGTAGAGAGATACAGATATAGTATATAAAATTATTACAGAAAAAGGGTCTGGAGACAAAACAAGTAAGTGATGGATCACACAATGTTTTGACAAAAATAATAGAACCTAGATTCTGAAGTCTCGTTCAGCCTGGGCCCTTATAAAAGACTAGTTAAATACTGTTCACTGTTTTTCAGCTTTATTGAGATATAATTTATACAAAAAAAAATTTCATACATTTAATATATGCAAACTCTTGAAGAATGTGGGCATATGCAAAGTTTCTGTTACGCAAGATGACTAAACTCTGGAGCTCTGCTATGCAACACAGCGCCTCGGGTTAGAAACATGGTGTTATGCACTGTAAAATACTGTTCGTTTTTTTGAAATGTATGTTGAGGTAGGAGAAACTGGAATAAACAAAAATAATAAACTTTACCCAGTTTTTTAATATTGTTGGCACGGAAATGTGTGTAGCATTTTCTTAATTTTTAAAAAAAAATTTAGACATGTTACTATGGCTAGTTTCTCATTATTGATTTTAGCAGTTTCCTCTTTATCTCAATTTTTTTTGCTAGGCTTTTCAAGAACACTAGATGGCTGAGTTTCTCTCAGAGAAGTAGCCAATTTTTAGATTTTATCAGTTTTCTCATTTTATCTATTTTCTGAGTTATTAATTTCTTATTTGCTTTATACTCTGAGGGGATCATTTTTGGTGCTGAGCTCTTCCTCTGAACTTTTGGAGTGGATGGCTTTTACCTCTCCTACTAAATTCTCCCTGTAGTCCATAGTGCTTTCAATAATTTTTGTTGTTGTTCATTTTCAAATTTCATTGGTTAAATGTTTAATTCAACTATTTTTAGATTTCTTCTGTTTGGACAATTAAATATTTAAGGTTTTGAATTTCCTCTTGAGTAGCTCTTTGGATAACATTGCACGTTTTGATATGAAATAGTCTCATTTTTACTTTCTCTAAATAGTATGAAGTTGAATTTGAATTTTATTTTATCTCTAATAGTAATTCAGGTGATTGTACATAAAAATTTACTGTAAAAATGTATACAAATTTTAAAATGATTGACTTTGTTATTGAAATATCTGGCCTTTGGGTATAATATGTTTCATTAGTAGAGTGTTTTATAATAATACACAATTATTGTTTCTATCAAGTTATCTGTGTACTTCTAAGATCTTTGTACATGAGATAATTCAATGTTATATATTCTGCTAAAATGGTTCATGACTATTATATTGTCATTGTCAACCATACTTATTGATATAAAATTATCCTGTTTAATAATTTGTTTTGAATTACTCTTTCTTTGAAATTTAATATTGCCTCCTTTGCTTTTTGTTTCTATTTGCCTTATAACTTTTTGTCATCTCTTTATTATTTAATCACCTCTGTCACTACTTTACCTTTTACAAGTAATCCATTGTTGAAATATTCTTTTTAAATCAATATGAAAATATTGCTACATTAGGGAAGCTGTAATAGGGAAGATTAGCCTATTTGTGTTCATTTTCAAAATCGATATAACTGTTCTTATTTCATACTTCCCCCTTTTAAAATAGTATACTCTTAATTTTTTGCAATTTATTGCATAGACTAAATATTCTTAGCTTTTGTCTTCTCCACTGATTTAACAGAGGAACAATTTGCTTTAAAAATGCTGCTAATCACATTAAGAATAAAAAATGAAAATATTATGATTTTCTAACTACGAAAATCAGTAATGAATTTGCCTTACCCTACTCCATCTAAAAAGGGAATTTACCTAGTTTTTTTCTCCCCGTCCTACATTTGTAAATATAATCTGGGGAGTTCGATATATGTTAATCACATCAAATTATTATTTTCAATATTACATGTGTTTTCATTTAAGAACTACCTTTGATATTTACAGTATTTTAAAGCAATATTTAAAATAATTGTTTATAATTTATTTTATATTGAAACGTTTTCTATACTCATCCCATTCTTTTAATGTCACAAACTCCTCATTCTTGGGTTAAAAACGTTTACTGATTTTTGTGCACGCTTTGAAGCATTTCTAAGAAGTATACTTTTGGCGTATATTGTCCGTTCTATTGAGCATCTCAGTTTATCTTTTCATCACCATCACATATCAACAACTTGACTGGATGTAATTTTCTTTGATCAAAACTGTCCTCTTCAAAATTCTGTAAATATTGGCCCAAACGGGTGTCTGCTGGACATTTGGGTTATTTCTACTTTTTGGTGATAGATCTGTGTACACATTTTTGTCTGAATAACTGTTTCAATTCTTCTGCATACATTCTAGAAGCGGAACTGCTAGGTCATCTGCTAATTTCATGTTTAACTTTTTGAGGAAACTCCAAACCGTTTTCTACAGCGGATTCACCATTTTACATTCCCACCAGCAATACACAAGGACTCCAGGTTCTTCACATCCTCACCAACGCTTGCTATTTCCGGTTTTAGTATTATCATAATCATCTTGGTGGGAAATATCTTCTTGTGATTCCACAGTGTTTTAATTACTGTAATTTTGTAATAAATTTAATATCTGCTTTAGCAAGTATCTTTCCTTATTTTTCTTTGGAAATAATCAAAATAATTTATTTATTTTCCCAAATGAACTTTACATTAATTTTTTCAGGATCCAAAAAAATGCTGATGTAGTTTTTATTAGTATTGTGCTAAATTTAACAGTTAATTTAGAACAATTTATATCTTTAAAATTTTCAAATATTCTTTTAGATCACTGAGATTTTGCATTTTTCATCTAGATCTTGAACATTTTTGTTACATTTATTCCTAATACTTGACACTACCTGGTTTTGTTATCACACAGAAAAGCAAGCTACTGACATTGTAATTGTATTTTGAAATTGTTAATCTAAGAGCTGAATCCAGACTAAAAGCAAAATATTTTATTCTGAATTTTTTTCATTTCAAAAAGTTTAATTAGCAATATTTCAAGCTTCTTTGGAAAAACTGAGAGATCTGGCCTGTTCTCACAAGTTTCCAATCAGCTGCAGCTGAGCAGCACTGTCTCCTTTGGGTAGGAAATATCCTTTCCAACTTACTTTCATCACTACTCCTTGTTTTATTCCAAAACTAAGGCTGAGTAAGAAGGGACAAACATCAGAGTTCTTGTGTTGTTGTTGACATGGTTTTTCTAGTAACAGAGTTAGAAAAGTAGAGTATTTCTTAGAAATATGCGTCTTGGTTTGGATTTCCCAGAAGGCACAGCCTGAGACAGACTTAAAGGCACATAGTTCATTTGGGAAGGGATCTCAGGAAGCCAGAAGGAGGGAGTGGGAAGATTGAGAAAGAGAGGGAGGGAAGACTAGAGAATATCCTTTACTGATCTGGTTCATGCAATGAGCGATGGAGGCACAATCCCCCTGAGGACCCTCTGAGAGCTATGTAACCTCCATCTCAGCATGGTTCCTTCAACTATTGGGAGGCTGGTATATCTATCCATTGTTCCCCCCACTCTGCAGTAGTTGAGGACTGCACCTCGGGACACCTCTATCCCACCCCCCCAACACTGGGCAAAATCACTTCCCATAGCTTTGGGGAAAGCCCTGAGGCAGACAAACAGAGATACAGCTAGAAGCAGGGAAGTATCCAACACAGCCATAGCCACAGCCAAAATCAAGGGTGGGCGTAGGGGATGTATGTGGCTGGGCATACCCACAGCATCTACAAAGCCATTTCTTTGTCGAAAGTGGGGAAAAAAAAGACAAAACCAAGCAAAATGCATGTTTGAATAAAGTACGTTTGTGTCAAAAAAAGATACAACTAAAGACTCAATTATGAAATAAACCACAGTGACAACTACAACTGTGGTACAAAAATATGCATGTTATAAAAGTTAATGTACCAGAAAAAGCACTGAAATTTCCACGGGTCTTTTTTTAACAATGAAAATAAAATATGTGATAGTGCTACAAAGCAGAGTGATGAATTAAGTGAAAAGTTGCCCAGGCATCAGAATCTTCTTAGAGACAGTAAATTTATGAAAGACTGGCCAAGAAGTTGGTCAGCAGAAATTGGGTGTCCTGAACGAAGACAAGCATTCATAAATTTAGTCCTAGTGGAAACACTGGGATCAGATTACTAAAGGTAAGGTGGGTAAATCACAAAATAACTTTCATTTTACATTAAAAAAGAATCAATTGTGTCTTCTAATACAATTAATGAATATTCAATTATAAGTCAAATCACTGGGTGATCTACAGCTATTTGTAGTGTCGATGTGTATTTGGATGTGACTAAAGACATCTAGGGCATACTGCTCAAGAGAGATACAATATACAAAACAGGCTTATATTTGTGTTGAGAAAATCTGAGCATCTCAATGTAGTCTGCTCAAAAGTAATATACACGATTACAAAAGATGTTCCTATAATGGTTGGGGTTAATAATGGGCTTGTTAGAACACAGACTAGATAACAATTATGTACCACTATATGTTAGGCACTGAACCAAGCAATGAGTGTGTGTATATGTGTGTGCATAAATATATTTATATTATTTAATGTATACAACCCTATGGGGTTGTTACCATTATTACTTCAATTTTACAGAAGAGGAAAATGAGGATCATGGACGATTAAGTAGCTTGCCCAAGGTGATACAGTGTATCAGTTCGGGTTCTTCAGAGAAACACAACCAATAGGATTTGTTTTAAGGGATTGTCTCAAGCAACTGTGGGAGCTGGCAAGTCCGCAATCCATAGGGCAGGCTGCAGGCTGGAACCTCAGGCAAGAGCTGATGGTGCAGTCTTGAGCTTGAAATCTGTAGGGCGGGTTGTCAAGTTGGAAACTCAGGCAGGATTTCTATGCTACAGTCTTGAGACAGAATTCCTTCTTCCCCAAGGATACCTCTGTTTTTTGCTCCTAAGGTCTTCAAATGATTGGATGAATCTCACCCATATTATCAAGAGTGATCTCCTTTAACTCAACTGATTGTAGATGTTGATCATATTTACAAAATACCTTCATTGCCGTTTTAATGCTAAACACGTCTTATCAGAGATGGCCAGTGACTGAGAATCAAAGATCAGAGAGAAAAATAACTACCTTTACTTTTCATATGCGTGAACTGTTTCCTCAGTCTAACGGTAATCCCCTCTAGAACTCAACTGAGAGACATCAGAGTAACAATGGGACAGAGTGGACAGAGCCTCAAAGGAATACCCTTGTCATGGTGTCTATGCCATTCAGCTTTCAGCGAGAGACAAGGCCGCATTTTAGACCTTCAAGAGTGATCACTGCCAAATGCCACCCACTGTTTTAAACATCATTATATTAAAACATTTAAAATAGTTCTCCTTATTCAGATCTATGATTAGCTTGTCCTCTCTCCCTTCTGCTGCTCAATGTTCAGTGGAATTAAATCTGTCATTGGCTGTATTCTAGAGGGTCTAAATACAATAGAATTATATGATAGATTCATTAAGGGAATGAATTGTCTTCTTAGCCAATAATTTCAAAATCAGTGCTGTAGTACTTGCTAAAATTAATTTATAACGGTTATTTTAATATTAAATTTGATTATTACTTAATAGGCACACAATGGGCATTTCTGGTTCTTACTCTGAGCACTGTTCTTGGAAGAAGGCCACTTCATCACACAACTCCTGAAGGACCATTTCCATATACACTCATGACTACCTGAGGGGAATGAGAGTATATTTGAATTCATGTTGACATCAAGAGCACACTTCAAAATTTAATGGCATTACCAATCAGATTAGCAGTCTGTAGTGTTCTCCTTATTGAATCTTCCCGCCTAATGAGTATGCCTTATACTTCACTCAATTACCTCCAAACCCTCCAACACTTCTTGACCAGTTCTCCTTTTTGCAGAAACTGGCAAATCGTCATCCTAAACCAATTACTCTTCCTTCTCGCAATAGATTTTTAGCTGAGCGTTGATATCTGAAATAAGAGCATACTGACAAAACTTCCTTGCAGCTAGTGGGGGCCCAAAGACTGAATTCTGGTCAATGTGTATCAATAGAAGTGTTTTATAGACTTGAGAAAAATTGATTGACAAGAGTTGCCACAGATAATTGGAGCCCATTATTTTCCCTATCTTTCTGCAACTCCTCTAGCCACTTTGGATCTTGCGGTGACCTGAGAAAGGAAACCACATCCTCGGAAGATAAAACACGAAGATCAGAGTTTGACTGCCTAATGCAGCTGTGGGGCTGCAGTGCCAACCCTGGATTACCTATTTCCGGCTTTCTTTTACATGAAGGTACAATAACTTTCATCTTATATAAGCCACTATTATTTAGGGGCTTTTTTCTCTGTTATATTATCAAACCTAATCCAAATTAATACTTGTAAAAACTTGTCAATAGTCAGTGTTGAAAGTTAAATTTAGTCTCAATCAGCAACAGTAGTGCTGGTTACTAAATTAAAGATTTTCAACCAAGAAATACTAATAATGGGGAGGAGGAGGGATTGGTGAAATACCTGTAGACTTCAAGGGAGCTGTCTTACTTAATTGAAAATATTCTCTTCCTTTCTCGTCAAATTATTGTGGATTAAGACCTTTCGCTTGAGACTGGAGTAAGGGGAGGCAGAGTTTTTGTTATGGACAAAACTTTCAGATGGTACTTTCATTGCAAGGAGCAAGAGAGCAGCATGTCCCAAGCCATGCTTTCTAACTGGACTTTTTCCTTTCCCCTCCTTCCCCCACCCCTCCTATGGTCTTAGCCAGTGTCCCCAGCAGGAGGTGAGGCACAGCAAGGAGTCCTGGGCCAAGTTCTCACCTAACTTGACTGGGAGTTTAATTAGGTACAGTGAGGATTGAGTAAATATGTAAATAGGTGATGGATAGTGGGAGCCATGTTCCCCCCGTTGGAGAAGAGATTTACAAATATGAAAAGGGAGAGGGTAAAATAATCCCTATGGTAATGGATTGGAATTGGAGGTATCCGTGTGAACTCATAGTTTTAAATATAGATAGATAGATGATAGAGAGATCAATAGATAGATAGATAGATAGTTAGATAGATATAGAAACAGATGTGGGGGGGTATACGTGTGTGTGTTGTGTGTGTCTGTGTGTGTGTTTCCTAGCTCTTTCTTTTGTAAAAGCCCCTGCTCTTCTAAGTCTTATAACATCCTACTGTACCACCCTCGCGCCACTCTTGGGATCATAAATAGATCTTTTGGTCATTCCTCATCACCCAGTGGAAACATGAGCACCTCATCTATGGTGTTGTTCTTATGTCCCCGGGCATGGTTTATCCAACATCATGGCGTCTCAGAAATTGCTCCCCAACTTTAATGGCCTTTTTCACCATTCCACCTCACTGTCCAATACCACAGTCACCTCTGAGATATTAATCATGAGAAAACAGTATCATCTCTGATATCTTAGGAATTCTGATCATAACCTCTCTGGTCATAATCCTTTATCACTTGCTCACCTTTTCTCAATCCCTTATCCCTTTCTCTTATCACACCTGATTGGCAAAAGTTCAAATTGAGTAAACCAGATTGCATCCTGGCTCTATGTCTGTACCTAAGCAGTTGAACAGCACGGGAGAAATATCACAGTTGCACAGCCTCCTGGGGTCACAAATTCGTGATCACCAGTCTCCACCAAGTACTCAACATTGTAAGTTCACTGTTGCTCTGATGTTAGTCCTAATTCACTCTCTCCCGTGTCTACCTCTCGACTTTTCCTCTCTCTCCTAATTGTTTTTTTTTAATTCTCTCATCTTCCCTAAATACTCATATTTCAATTTAGGCTAAATAGTTTTAATAAAAGGAACATGATAAATAACAGGTATTTAAAAATATGTAAAAATTAGAGTTAACATGCATCGAGTGCATTTTACAGTCCAGGCACTATTTTAGGCACATTATTTGTGTTCATTTATGTATTATTCCAAACCACCCTGTGAGTAGGGTGCTGTTTTCCCCAATTTACTGGTGAATAAGTGTAAAAGTTAAGAAACTTGCACCAGATTACCTAAATTGCCCAATCTAGCCGTTTTTCCTCAAGAGCTCATGACCCTAACTGCTAATATATTTGTGTTTGTTCATTCTACAAGTATTCATTGAGCACCTACCATGTGCCCAGAACTGTATTAAACAATGAGGACACAAAGATGAAGACATGCTGTTGTTCACATTGTCCAAAGTCCAATAGAAGCAGCAGTCATTCTAAAAGTCTATGCTGACCACAGACTAACGGTTTACGAGAGGCTAACTTAAGGCCTTATGAATAAAGGCAATCTTCAGGCTCTCTCTCTACACTTAACCTTAGATTTATTATATGATGCCAGTTGCTTATAAATTCTGTTTACCATTCTTTCAATCATAGGGAGTTTATTTTGATGTAATGTAATGACTCACAGTTTGTCTCAGAGACAACCTTTTATTTATCTTTGTCTCTTTTCTGCAACTCACCTTCAGCCCTCCTTCCCTTCTTTTTGTCATTCTGTCTAATCTATCCACCATTGTCCATCTGGATTGCATTCTAGTCGAGACCTATTCTTTCTCATCCTAAATCAATGGATCCTAATGCTATTATGGAAAGGATAGAAGCATGAGTTCAGGACCTGCACGACCATTTGTAATCTACATAATTTGACAGGCTCCTTTACTTCTCTGAGTTCAGCGTCTTCACATTTGTAAAATAGTTTCTATTTTACCCCTTGAGACGACTGATCCTTTTCAGTCCTTGTCTACCTTAATCTATGGCGGGCAGGCTGACATCGATGGACTGCATCCATAGACTCCTCTGCTTGTGTAGCCTTTCATGAGGCACCAAGGGAAGACCAGAGGGCGTGAAAAGAGAGCAGCTGAGGCCTTCTTCCCCATCCCCTGACCCCGCCCCCTTGCTTTAGTGCTATGAAGTTCAGGCAGTGGCTGAATCTCTCAGGACTGCAACTCCTGACAGGTGCACCCTCCTCCACGGCTCCAGCTCTCTTCGGACTCTGGTGACACCCCCCTTGTCCCTTCAAGCCTCCTTGAGCCCTAACTGTTTGCCACTGTTGCCGGGCTCCAGGTACCTCCGCATTGTTTGTTAGCTCCCTTAACCCTGCCCCCACCTACATTAACATCTTTCCAGTAGAATCACCTAAGTAGAATTCTATTTTCCATCAAGAATCTCACTGATGCAGGAGGATTAAAACTGAAGGGTGCAAATTGCCTGCTAGAACACCTTAGCACTTAGCACATAGCTATTAATAATAGCTATTATAATTGAGAGCTGTTATATCATCCCTCCAAAGTTTTCAATAGAACCAAACATTGATGCAGAGGTAAGCTTTGAACCTTATTTTCTTCCCATACATTTGAAATACACTTGATGTCTCAAAAGTATTTAGATACAACACTAACATTTCATTGTAATATGATACGAAAGTGCTGCTATTGCTCAATAATCACGTCAGAATCCATCCCAGGTCATGACATTAACCACAAGCCAGCTCTACCACTGACTGCTTCCAACCTAATTCACTGTCCTGTGTGTTTGCACTCCTCTAACTAAATACATTAGTATATGTGTGTGTACATATAAACTATGTGAGAATTGGAGACAGAAGGTAAGTATAAACTATGTTTTAGGTTAAATTCTGGTCAAAATAGTAAAATATTTCTAGCAGTATCAATTATATGCTGGTAGCCTGATGCTCTTTTCTGTTTAAATAACGAGTCTGTAAGTAAGTCACTTTGAAATCCAGCAAAATATAGTTTTTCAGTGACTCTCAGATCTGTTTCTATCAAACGTAACTTGGATTCATTCACTCAACAAATACTCACAAACTCCTTCTAAGGGCCAGGCAGGTGCAATTCTGGATGCCAGGGATGCAACAGAACAGACGAGGTTCCTGTTTGAAGGGGATCTAACTTTTAGAGTGGGGAGTGAATGAGGAAGAAGCAAACAAACTAATAAACAAGAGGATCAGGCTCATATGTTCCATGAGAATAATAAACAGGATGTCTGACTGCCGTGGAGGCATTCAAGTGAGTGGAGAACAGAGTTTCAGTCAGAGTGATCAAGAAAGGTTTCTCTGAGAAGGGGACATTTAATCAGAGATATGATTAAGAAAACTGATCCAACCATCACTTACAGATCTGGGAAAGAGTGCTCCCACCTAGGTTGCTTCCATGGACGAATGGATAACGAAGATGTGGTATTTATACACGATGGACTACTACTCAGCCATAAGAAATGATGAAATCCGGCCATTTGTGACAACATGGATGGACCTTGAGGGTATTATGCTGAGTGAAATAAGTCAGAGGGAGAAAGTCAAATGCCATATGATCTCAATCATAAGTAGAAGATAAAAACAACGACAAAAAAAAAACACATAGCATTGGAGATTGGATTGGTGGTTACCATGGTGGGGGTGGCCAAAAGGGGTGATTAGGCTCACATGTGAAGGTATGGACTACAATTAGTTTTCGGGTGGTGAATATGATGCAATGTACACAGAATTCGAAATATGATGTACATCCAAAAATAAATAAATAAATAAATTCTTTTTTTAAAAAAAAAAGAGTGCTCCCAGGTGAGAGCCAAGCCACTGGAGGTAACAAGCCTGGCTTGTTTGAGAAACAAAAAGGCCAGAGCAGCTCAACATGGAGAGCTGAACACATAGGATGCAGGGGCAGCATCAGGAGGAACTTGTTAGTGGGTGTAATTATCCTTATAAAAAGAATTACATTTTAATGCCTCCTCTCCCATTAATCCTTATCTGTCAGCAATGACTTTGCAACCATACAGGGTAGGGTTCAAACTCACCTAAATTAATTCTTAGTTTATAAGGAAGTCACGACTCTCAGAATTGTTGTGGAATTTAAATGAAATTATGGAAGGAAAGCCTTCTCTACCTATTCCTTAATTAAAAGAATATTTCCACATTTTTTTGTCTCTATGGTCATGTTCGAGAAGATTTCAGTTATGGGAAGTCCACTGAGCAAATAGAAAGTTACCAGTCTTGCTACTTAAGATATACTATTCATCATATGCACACACTAGTACCTACATATGCATATAGACAGGAAGATATACAGATAAATGGTTGGATGGATGGATGGATGGATGGATCAATAGATAGATCCTGGCCACATATTTAAAATAAATGATGGCAAATGTAAAATAAATTAGGCAATGGCAATCAAGAAACATCAATTTAGTAAAAATTTACGTAGATAAAATTATTTAGTGCAGTACCCAGCACATAGAAGTGATTCAATGATGCTAATTTCTTTTCCTGTATTTTAAATATTAACTGGTTCCAATGCCTCAAAATTCTTAGAATTTCTAGATGTCATACTTGTTTTAAAATTTTTTCCAAAATAAACTAAGACCAACTTAATTTCCTTTTATGGATCGGTAGGTAGTTCAGTAATAGCCTTTTGAGGTACACCTCACACACCACCATCCCACCCTTCCCTCCTCTGCCCTCTGGATTTTCTGAGAACCCAAAGGGCATACATAATCCAAACATGAAGTTCCTCTTGAATTTTCTCCTGTTATATATCATTGCTCAGCTGCTATTTATTCCCATTGCTCCTAGGTGTTACAAGGGTGTTGATGAATGCTGATTCTCTACCTTCTGACCCTTGTTGTAAGTTCATGGAACAGCAGTATTCCTTTGTCTCAGCTCTGGCATGGGCAGGCATGGTCCTTAGAAGAAGGATGAGTACATGACCCCTCATCCTTGATGCTATGTTGAGCCCAGGCTTCAGTCTTGGTGTCCACGAACTTCAGGCATACATTATCCTTCAAGGTTCCTGATGTCCCAGAACCACAGAAATCAATTGGCTCAGGTATCTGACCCCTGGCTCATCTATGGCTGCTGTCTGTCTTTTGAGTTCCTGGGCAGCCAGTAAAACCACTTGATTTTTCCATCTGGAAAAAAACATAACAAGCTTATTCCATTCTCCCTCTTGGATAAAAGATTGCCCCTGATACAGTCTTTGAAACCCTAAGATCTATTTATAGATTTTGCTTAGTGAGAGAACAGCCTCCTCATCAGATTTCACTTTTACCCACATACGAAAGGTTGATTCACCCATTCCCTCCATGGCTTCCACTTTCTGAAGAGTAGACTTTGATGACTTCTAAGGAAGGGATAGACATTTGACACTTTCCCTCCCTGTGAGGAAAATATCCTTTGTGCCTCAAAGGTGATTTATCCCTCCAAAGACAGCAACTTGGTTCCTGGGAGTGTCGCTGGTTAGAGGTAAGTTGGAGCACACTTGAGTAACATTCTCTAAGATATCTCATTACATGCATACACAACGTTCTTGTCATTCTTGCAGAAAAAAATGAAAAGCCAGTGTGCTCAAACGTCTTCCAGTGGCATTGTTATGGATTTTTCACTGAGGAAAACATTCACAATTTGCTCCGCGACGGCTAGAATCTTAGTTTCTTTGGCAATATATGTCAAGTATCTAGAATAGTGGCTACTACCGAATGCGTGCACCATAAAAATTTGATAAATAAATGAAAGTTGGCAGGGTACTCTGCTATGAAGGGTTATTTGTACCCAAATTAGATTAGATATTTATATCCAAATCAGTTAGAGAGAAATCCTCATTCAAGATTTTAACATGAACTTAAAAAATATTTATGATTGACCTATCCCTGGGTCTCTGCACCGTATTTGAATTGCTAACTTTTGCTCATCAGTCTTGGTATGACAATTCTAAAATGCTTATTTGTTTGGATCGTGCACCAAGGATAGAGAGCCATGCTGAGCCAGCAGCACTGAAGCAATTTGCAGGACAAGAAAACTTAGTTTCTCCAGATCGATCTAAAGGAAAATTTCTAGAAATGTTGAAACTCAAAGTTTGCATCACAGTTCTTGCTGCATAATGAATCACTGAAAAGCAGTTGGAAGCTGGAATGGTTTGCACAAAATGATTTATCACAGGATTTGGGTTACTATCATTTGCCCTTCTTACGAAGCACGCCTGGGTGTTTTAACAGCCACAAGAGTGCAATTGTTGATTTATCAACAGCTCTAAGATTTTCCCAACCGCTGAACAGTGCCTTCCAGCCATAAGAAGCAATACAATATGAATTTATAGGCACAACCTCTACAGCCACACTCTCTCTTGACCAGTGATATAGACATGTATGAAGCTCTCCATGCCTCACTTTCCTCATCTCTAAAATGTAAGTAGTAACAATACACGCTGCTCTTACCCTTGGGAATCTCCCCTGCAATGTCATTTTCTCATACCAGAACTCAATTTGCCCAAAGCTTTCTGTTTTCAAATTTTAGATCAAAACAATTCATAAAATCAACCAAATGTTTTTTATGCTTGATGTAATTTCTTCCTTTGCTGATGAAATTAAATTGTTTCATTCATGGCAATTTTTTCATAAAAGGTTTCAGTTAATCAGAATTATTATTTCTGGTAAATAACTGCTACAAAAACCTCCCCCCAAATCTCAATGGTTAAACCAAGAGAAGTTTATTCTTTGCTCATGAAACAGTCTAATACGAGGTGTCAGGGGCTATATGATCAGCTTCCATCTGTTGCTCACAGTCATTCAGGAACCCAGGCCAAAGAAGGCTCCACCATCTTAAAAACACAGCTCCTAAGGTTGCCCAAGGCAATGACACGGCCCCAGCATTTGAGGAAGAGAGACATATAGGATCATGCAGAAGATTAGAGGAGCCAGCCCTGGAAGGGCATACATAGCTTCAGTCTATATTCCATTGGCCAGAACTCAGCTTCCACTTCTAACTGCAAGAGCTGAAAAATCTAGTCTTCCTCCATGGCCAGGACAAAATGAGATGAATTTAATGAACATGCAGCACTGTTTGCACCAGTCTCTTTCCAGGGCCTCTGCTATCCTGCTGTGATGTTCTGATCTAGATCTTGATATGACCTTCCCAGATGAAGGAAGTTGTTACCATCACTTTCTAAGTGGATCTTGAAATATAAAAAGCTCATGTAACTCTTGCAACAGGAAGAAATAAAAATTGTTAAAAATACAATAAATAAAAGTAGTAGAGGTGGAAAACAAATATAGCAAAAATCTTGAAGTGAAAACTAAAGTTTGCCAACTGCTAAAAGTAGCATTATCCATCAGCTGGGACTTCAGCATTTACCTGGTCAGTTTTTGTCCAAAGTGAAAAACGCTTAAGATCTATACTTGAAAACAAAAATGAATCTTAGTGCATATACCACATTTTGATTTCTTTGTTTCTCCTCCTGCTTTATCTTTAATATGTAGAAAAGCACTAAAAACAGAATTTTAAATGATGTGGGGGTTTTACTTGAACACCAATAAAAAGGAGCTAAGTGATTGAAATTAGTTTTCACATTATTTGTCCAGTAAAACTCCATGTTAAAAAATTATTAAGAATTTCAAGACTGTGGCAACAGAGCATAAACCAAGCACAGGATGCTTCTGAGCAGGGTCCTGTTTGACTGACAGATCACACGCCCATGAAGTCAGTTTCACCCAAACCACCCTCTTCATTTCTGTAGCTTTTCAGTAATTATATTAGCAAGTCTTGAAATCAGATAATGTGAATCCTTCAACTTTGATCTTCTTCTTCAGAATTGTTTTGGCTGTTTTAATTCCTTTGCTTTTTCATATAATTTTAGAATCAATTTAGATAACTTAAATAATGACAATTATCTATAAAATAGCTGGCTGGGATTTTTATTAGGATTACATTGAAGCTTATTACGTTGATCTAATTGGGAAGAACTCTCATCTTAACAATATTGAGTCTTCCGATCCATGAACACAGGATATCTCTCCATTAACTTAAATCTTTCTAAAATTTCTTTCATAGAAGTTTTCAGCATACAGATCGTGTCCATATTTTGTTAGATTTCTATTTAAAGGTTTATCTTTGTTGGTGCTATTGTAAATGGTATTTTTTTTTTGTTTCCAGTTCCGATTGTTCATTACTAGTATGTATAAATATGATTGCATTCTGCGTATAGACCTTACATCCTATGACCCTGCTGAATTCACTTACAGCTTCTAAGAATTTTGGGGTAGATTCTTTGGGATTTTCTAGGAAGACATTCATGTCATCTGAAAATAAGGATACTTTATTTCTTCTTTTCCAATTTTCTATTTATAAGTATATCCCAACTATCCTCCACAGGCCTCTAACCATGTAGGATTTTCTGGAATTATTGAAATAGAGTATCCAATGTACTATCATTCAGAAACTTAATCCATGTGATCTGGCTCCTGCTAAGGAATTAGCAGTGATATTGAAGCAGATTAAACTTAATAAACAGAGAGCTGCATCTTTGCCATCGAGTTCTTACCTCTAATTCAATACAGTGTCATTCATCTTTATTTTGTTTATATTTATACATTAGACAACAGTTTTCAATTTTTGTGTCTTCACTCACATCCAGATTTTTACTTACTTAAACTTTAAAAATCATAAACTTCATTTCCAATTGAACATTTAAATTGCCCACATAAATCTTTATTTTGTTTGATGAAACCAGATAGCTTCCTAATACTTCTCCATAATTTGCTGTAGGAACTTCCAGTTTCTAACTAAAAGGTCTGGAATTTTTATTTCTCCTTTTTTGTCGATATAATATAAGGTTACATAGACTCAGTTACCCATGAATTATTTTAATGGGTAGATGACAAGAGGTGATTGATTTCTTCCAGGTTGACTATATGACCCAATTCACTAGGTAGTTGGTTGTCATTTCTTCCTAGATCTGGCTAGGAAGATCTGGAAAAGTTAAGGAAAACTTTTCCATGAATGAAAACACTCTGCTTAGCTTATGCTGTAAGAATGAATTGTAGAGAATCTGAGAGGAAACTACCTAAGTCATGGCCCGTCCTCCTCAGCAAGTCACTTTCGGTTGCACTCTTCATATAATTGAAGTAGAAATGGTTATGTTTCTTGACTGATCAAGAAACTGTCTCAGTTCTTCATTTTACTTGCTTCCTTAGAGAATCACCACTATTTCTTTTAACCTCTTAGACATTGTATTAATTTCTTATTTTCATGACTGCTATAGATATTACTTGATGATATTAAAAATTCAAAAATTTTTTTCATAGCTTCTCTAGAAACAAATGGTTTCTGGTTAGACAGGAAGAATATAGAATTCTTCAGGGAATAAATGTCTGCTAAAATCTCAGGTTTGTAGATTGTTGTCGAGTAAAAAAGATTAAAGAGTCACTGCCATAGCTGAGTAAACTAAAGTAAAATGAAGGAAAATCAAATTGTTAAACAGTATTCAGTGCATGGCATTGCATCAATATACAAAGGAAGTTTAAAAATGTAGAGAATTCATCCCTCTGATTATCATAAAATTATAAATATAGCAAAGATCATAAATGCACTGGAAATTCCTTTATGCCCACTCTCAGCCTATGAAGAGCTAAGAGGATGAGTTCAAGTCTCATTTATGCAATATTAATGTATTATTAAAAGTCCATAGTCAGGACTTTTACAGGGGAGAGGAGAAGCCATTTTAAGACTATGAGGAGGGGAGAAGTCTAGTGCACAGTGTGGAGAATAGACTGTACAAGGATAAAGGTGGCAACAGGAAGAACATTTGGGAGTCTAGTGTCATCATGTAGGAAAGATTGGTGGTAACACAGTGACTTAGACTAGCTTTGTAGGTAGAGTCTGGGTTGGTGACAAATGGTCAACATATGATTTAATATATTTTTTAAAGCACTTTATTTTGGAATAATTTTAGATCTAAAAACATTTCAAAATAGTAGAGAGAGTTCCCATATAGCTCTCACCCCTTTCCCCTAGTGTCTTATATGACCTTGGTACATGTGTCAATCCTCTGAAACCAATACCGGCACATTGCTATTACTAAACTCCAGACTTTACTTGGATTTCGCTAGTTTCTCCACTAATGTTTTTCTGTTCCGGGATTCAATCCAGGATACCACAATGCATTTAGTCTCTTCTGGCCTGTGACCATTTCTCAGTCTCTCCCTGTTTTCATAACCTCGATAGTTTTCAAGAGGACTGATCAGGTGTTTTGTAGAAGGTCCTGCCATTTGAGTTTGTCTGATGTTTTGCTCATGTTAGACCAGGGATGTGGGTATCAGGGAAAATACCACAGAGGTGACGTTGAAGTGCCCTTCACATCACATCATATCAGTGGGTACAAGCTATCAACATGGCTTACCGTTAGTAACGTTTATCAAGATCAGTTGGTTAAGGTGTTTGCCAAGTTATTATCTTTTTGTACTCTCTCCTTTGGAAGCAACTCATTAAGCCCAGGCCACACTTAGGAAGCGGGGTGGGGGGTGGTGTGTGGATTAAATCCGACCTTGTAAAAGGGTGAAGATCTCCATATATTATTTGAAATTATTATGTAAGAAAGATTTCTCTTTTCTTCTCATTTATTTACTTATTCAATCATTTATTTATATCAATATGGACTCATAGATATTTATTTTATACTTTGGATTCTAAGCCAATATGACATTATTTATCTGACGCTCAAATCGTTCCAGCTTTAATTATCGTGTGCTCTTTTGGGTTGACTCCTGTGTCCCTTTGTCACGCCTCCAGCCTTTGGTTTTTGGCACTTCCTTAGTTTCTGTCACTACAAAACACTACAGGCTCATCTTATGCTTTCCTTGTGCCAGCCCTAGCATCAATCATTTCTCCAAGGAACGCTGGTTACTTTCATTCAAGACTGGCACAGAGAAACCAATATCTGGACCCAAGGTGAGAATTTTTACATATTTTGAAGGAAGAGCCAACAGGATTTGCTGATAGACTTACTAGAGAGTGTGAGGTCAGCCTGTGTCAACCTAAACATCTGGAAAACTGGAGGTGCCATTTACCAAGATAGAGAAGCTTGGGGTGGGCAGGTGTGTGGAAGATGGGAGGAATCTGGAGCTAAGGTTTGGATGTGATTAAAATGCTAGATATTCAGGTGGAGATGTTGAGTAGCCAATTGCATATTTCAGTCCCAGTGTCCTGGATGTGTTCTCTACATTGAGATGAAGGGTTAGCATATAAAGACTGGTAAACAGTTTAATACACACATGAATGATTTTCATTAGCTATAAGGAAGAAATTCTTGATGATAAAGATGTTCGAATTTTGGAATAAATTACTTTTAAAGGTTGTGGAATTCAGTTCTAGGAGGGTGTTTTTTTTTTCTTGAGGAAGATTAGCCCTAAGCTAACATCTGCCACCAATCCTCCTCTTTCTTGCTGAGGAAGACTGGCCCTGAGCTAACTTCTGTGCTCATCTTCCTCTGTTTTATACGTGGGACGCCTGTCACAGCATGGCTTGACAAGCAGTGCACAGGTCTGCACCCGGGATCCGAACCAGCAAACCCCAGGCCTCTGAAGCAGAGCATTAGAACTTAACCACTGCACCACCAGGTTGGCCCTAGGAGGGATTTTCAAATATACATATTCTAGAATTCTTTAAGCATTTCCCTTCAACATGGAAAAAGTCTACATAGCAATGAATGAAAAGCAGTTTAACATTCTAATTTTAACAATACAAATAGACTTATGACATTATTTTAAATCTAAAAGTGGATTTTTGCCTGATTTATTAAGATTGTGTATTTACAAAGGCAAAAATAAACAGTTTTAATATTTTACATTCATTTATTTTCCAGTACTCCTAAAACAAAAGATCATCCAGTTTTACCTAACTGGTGGACATTTTAAGTTAAAATTGAACATAGTGGAAAAACCATTGTAGAACTTTTTCTTTCTTTCTTTCTTCCTTTTTTTTTTTTCTGGTGAGGAAAATTGGCCCTGAACTAACACCTGTTGCCAATCGTCCTCTTTTTGCTTGAGGAAGATTGGCCCTGAGGTAACATCTGTTGCCAGTCTTCCTCTGTTTTGTATGTGGGATGCCACCATAGCATGGCTTGATAAGTGGGGTGTAGGCCCGCACCCAGGATCTGAACCCACAAACCCCAGGCCACCAAAGTGTAGGACATGAACTTAACCACTATGCCACTGCACCTGCCCCTGTAGAACTTTTTCTCCATTGTTATTCTTGTCTTTAAGTAGACATCAAATTACATAACAAGCTGTTTGTACTTATTGTCTGAAAAATACTTTCAACCAGATGAACTTTAGCTTTGCCTGTCCATTGTTAAGTTTTATACTAGCTCTTTTAGTAACAATTAAAATTCAAAATCTGAATTGCAGCAAAAGTCCATTCACACAGTTAGTCAAGATTTCCTGTCTAGGACAGCTTGTTCTATGAATCAGATAACATTTAAATAAACATGTAAAGTCATTCCTGAAATTACTTTGTTTTTAATCTTTCACATTGGTCTCCAAACAAGGTTCTCTTTCTACAATGAAGTAAAATTATTTTTAAGATATAAATCTTACTTTAAAATGTATTTATATTTATTGCTTAATATTTGCCTTTAAGAGCTTAAGATTTTAGACAAAATAAACATTTTGAAAGCTATTTTCACATATGAAATTCTCTTTTATTCATGAGTCAATAAAATACCCAACATATATGTGTTTCTACATGTTCTTTTTGATCACAAGCTTTAAAGAACTAGCAAATTGTATTTTGTACTTTTTTTTGAGAGTTTTCTTCATTCTCAAGTGGCCAACAAGGGGAATGTACAAAGGTTTCCCATGAATGAAACGTAGGATTCTTTCTGTTCTTTATAGTATGATACATGTGATATATCTATCGTTCTTGGTGTAACAACCACCATGTTAGGATTTGCTAGCATTTCACTAACTGAATTATTTGTTTTAATTAGCAAATATGTATAGCAAGGCTGAGGATAAAATGTAATATCGAAATCCCTCAACCCTTCCTCCTCTCCAGACATGGAATGCTTTATTGAGATTCTTCAAAGAAAGTGAATGATTTCATTAAAACCTGATGTAGAGCAGGCCTTTCCCGAGTCTTAATAAATGTCCACAAGGCGGTATGCAATCTATTACCGTTTACAAGCGGTGGATGTTCTCTGAAATCACAAGAACAGAGGCAGACGAGACAGTAATTGGTCATGTCATCAAACAATAAAACAAATTAGTCTTTTTGTTAGTTTTTTCTCTCCTTTAGAGTTTCCTTAGATTTCAAAAAAGGAAATGAAATCTCTCCATCAAACAAGCAGCATAATGAGAAAAACTACTACTCATGACTGCAAAATGATAATAAAAGATCCTCTCAATTAAGAGATGCCACTTCCTGTTTCTAGGCAGGGCTTCACCCAAACCCCTCCTGATCAAAAGATATCAATCACGTTTTTTGTTTTTTTGGGTTTTTTTATTTTATTTATTTATTTATTTTTAATTGCAGTAACACTGGATTATAACATTATATAGCTTTCAGATGTACATCCTAATATATTTCGAATTCTGTGTAAATTACATCATGTTCACCACCCAAAAACTAATTATAGTCCATCCCTTCACATGTGAGCCTAATCACCCCTTTTGTCCTCCCCTCTCTTCCTCCACGGTAACCACCAATGCAATCTCCATTGCTATGTGTTTGTTTATCATTATTTTTATCTTCTACTTATGAGTGCAATCATACGGTATTTGACTTTCTCCCTCTGACTCATTTCACTCAGCATAATACCCTCAAGGTCCATCCATGTTGTCACAAATGGCCAGATTTCATCATTTCTTATGGCTGAGTAGTATTCCATTGTGTATAAATACCACATCTTCTTTATCCATTCGTCCCTTGATGGGCACCTCAGTTGCTTCCAAGTCTTGGCTATTGTGTATAATGCTGCAATGAACATAGGGGTGCAGGTATCTTTATGCCTTTGCAAAAGTATGGAACGATTCATGAATTTGCGTTTCAATCATGTTTTTAAAGACATTCACAGAAGTAAACTTTCATCCCTACTCTTGAGAAGACATTTTCGGTTAGTAAAATACCAGCCAAAAACTTCGTTTCCTCCAGCCCCTGAATTGTTGTTTTGTGTTTTCTGTCTTCTGTTTCTGAAGTTACTGCCTTAGTTTTAGCCTGACAACTTGGAAGCAGAAAAAAAAAAGCACAAGAATATGTAAGTGGAAAAGTATAAAATTGAAACCTACTCTGAATCCTGAAAATCTAACAAATTGCAAATGTGTTTATTTAGATAAATTCAGTTGATAATATAGGTGCAGCTACAGTAAGTACTCAAACAATATATTTGAAATAAATAAATGTCATAAAATCTTCACAAGATCACCATAGTATAGATTTCCCCTATCAGCATTTCTCTTCATGTGAGAAAGTTATTTAAATAGCATCAAACTGGGATAGGAATTTCAGAGTACAGTCTGTTTTACTTCACCTTATAATCAAAATAGCACATAAAATTAGAAATACAGCAGCCCCCTATCCATGGTTTTGCCTTCTGCAGTTTCAGTTGCCCATGGTCAACTGCTGTCCAAAAAATATTAAATGGAAAATTCCAGATATAAACAATTCATAAGTTTAGATTGATATAATCTGTCATACTCAGTTTACAAGACATTTATCAGTATTAGTCCAGACTCAGCCCCTCATCTTTGGTCTTCGCCCCCCAAACCTTGCTTGTCCACCTCTCCACCCTCCCATACACATCTAACACAGTGCGTCTATGTTTTCCCTCAAAATTGTGTTTTTGGCCCGTTGATATCTGCCAATTTTGCATTTAGATCTGGTTCATCCCTCTTGAAACTGTATAGTGGGCCTCTACATGTATAGACAATTTATTCATCCATTTCCTCTTCTAATCACTTCATTATTTCAAAAAAAAATGCCACCATGAACATTCTCACGAGTACCTCTTTACGCAGGTTTTTCGGGCAGTGTGCTTGACAGTCGAATGTCTGGGTCTTTAAAATGTGAATCTATTCAGTTTCATTAAATACTTTCTCAATTTCTCCAAAGTTTGTTAAGTTTTGCTCACTCATTAACAGTTCATAAGAGTTCTCATTTCCCCATATTATTGCCTCGACTTATTATTTATCTTTTAATTTTTGTTGTTTTAGTGCATAAAGGTTCCATCTCGTCATCTTTTCCTGGGGAGATACAATATGTACCTTAAAAGCATTTTAAAGTTAAATTTCCCAAGCTAATGAAACCAGAAATAGTAGTGCCTATTAGGTGCCAGGCACTCTACATGAGCTTTTCATATCCATTATCTTACCGAAGTCTTAAATCCATTAAAAAATTATCAATTTTTAACTCTATTTTTTAGTTGAATAAAACTGAGCCTCAAATTGTTAAAGAAACAAACAGTATGACAACACAAATGGTGGCGCCAGATTCAAACTCACTTTGACTCCAAACCTCTTTGCTGTGTTTAGAAAAGCATATTTTTCTCCTAAATGCCTCTAAATATAAAGATACACAAAGTAGAAAAGAGGATGCAATGTATGTGACTTTACGCACATGTTTTGTTCATTCTTAGTTGTTGAAAGATCACTTACCACAATGAAAACTAAGCGTTCCTCGCGAGGGTGGCGTAGAACCAGGCTTGTGTAATTCTAGAATGTCAAAAACGGAAAACATGAGTTAAATAAGCTCGCCAACACCAAAGACACAAACAAAGCGATAAATCGGAGAGACAAACCACCGAGAAGTATGAGCTACGATCCAAGGAAATTGTGGCCCGTTTTACTGGCAGTTCAAGCAGTCATCCTTCAGTTATTATTAGTAAAAGGACTGGCAGGATTTGGATGTCATGCAAATACTCAACGCCCCATCTTGCGAGGAGCTGTAGTTCCTGGCCCGGGAGCCTATTCTATGCTCCTGCAGTCCCACTGGTCACCTGGTGCCTAAGCCCAGTAGCCCAGTGAGAGTGGGGTTCTTCAGAGGGAAACTGGAAAAGAATTTTCCCAGATCTGCTTTTTTGCTGTATTATAAACACCATTTCGGGAGTGTAAGTGTGTTCTGGATTGTGACAAGCAGGGATGTTACACTGCAGGGGCCTGAGAAGCTGGTTCGGTGTCTAAGTCACTCTCTACTCACCCCAGGAAAGCACATTAACTCTTTTAAGCCCTTGGGAGGCAAAATATAAAGTCAATCTCTTTAATTTACACCAGAAATGTATTCTTGGGGGTGTTTTAAAATGTCTTTAGTGCTGAAGGCAATGACGCTCGCTGCTTCTGAGGGAAGGCAGTGCAGTATATCGCTAATAAAAATGGGGCCTGGTCTCCCAGCCCAGTGGACTCCCTACCGGCTAGCACTTAACTTCTCCTCACTGGTGAATTGGAGACTGTAACAACACCTACCTCATGGGTTTGCTAAGAAGGTTTAATGAGATAACGTACGTATTGGCTTGCTAGCACTGCCAAAACAAAGTACCACAAACTGGGAGGCTTAAACAACAGACGTGTATGGTCTCACAGTTCCGGAGGCCACAAGTCCAAAATCAACGTGTTGACAGGTTGGTTCCTTTTGGAGGCTGTGAGGGAAGGATCTGCTCGGGCCTCTCTCATTGGCTTATAGACGGCCATCTTCTCCCTGGCTTCCTGTCAGCTTCCCTCTATAATTGTCTCTTTCCTTCCACGTGGCATTCTTTTTACAACGATATCTGTCATATTGGGTTAGGGGCCCACTGCACTCCAGTGTGACCTCATCGCAACTAAATACCTCTGCGATGACCCTCTTTCCAAATAAGGTCACATTTTGAGGTACTGAGGGTTCAAACTTCAACATAGGGATTTTGAGGAGACAAAATTCAACTCATAGCAACATTTTTAAAGTGCCTGATTCATGATTAGGCCCCATTAAACATTATGTATTTATATATTTAGTATCTATCTGTAGTCAATAATTAGGCTTCTGAAAAGAGTGTGTTCTAAAGGCACAAGTGGAGCCAGTGGCTTTCTCATTACTTTTCTTGGAGGCCCCTAAGACATTGATCCTTCTCTGTCACAGATTTTCAGTCAGCAATTAGGAGTGTAAGAGCTAGAACAATTTGAACCCAACTGTAATATTTTATCAATTACACTGGAGTCATGCAATTCAGAGAGAGATACTGTGGTGCTGTCTTATATTTGACGTATGCTGCATGTGTGCGTACATATATATATAGTGTATATGTTTGTTCATGTTATATGGAGAGGCACATTATCTTAGTGTGTGAAGTTCAGAGTCAGACTAACCTGTGCTCAAATCCTAGCTGCATGATTTTAACTTATCTTAGCATCAGATTCATTATCTGTGAGATCGGTCAACAATCCTAATCTCACAGCCTTGTCGTAAATATTAACTGGAATAAAATATCTGAAAGCATCAGTGCAGTTCCAGTGAAGATGAAGCCACTCATTAGACAGAAGTTATACTAAAATAACTATTAATGTCATCTCAGCAGAGTCACATCATTTGCACAATTAACTTGAAATTGAACTACTTGCTTGGCAAAAGAAGAAAAAGAAAAAAACATGTAAATAGTGAGGAGAATTGTTTTGCATAATATTATTTATTGTATATTTCACAGTTCTATGTTCATTACATATGCATATTACCCTATATTGTTGCATACACAAAACCTCAAATACTGTGCTTCGTAGGTGACATAACAGTTTGTCAAGAATAATTCTCACTCATTGCCACATGTAATGACTTCAGAAATTAACCAGTCCTTGACAAGCTGCCTCTTGGTGGTGTTATCATCAATGTGTCAGACTCTGTGTCATTGTTTGCTGGGTCTCTTTGAGTTTTCTGCCCAAATTTAGAAGAAAACGCGCCTCGAGAAATGGGGAGCAATCCTGGACTTGGTTTACATTTTCCTCGTTCCTGCCTTTCGCCGGAGTCTCAACCATCACAAACGTTGGCAAAAACCCTTGATTAACGTAATCCCCAAGCCTGGCTGGGAAGGAAGCCTGTCCTTCCCTGCTTCATTTCCCATTCTACCTTTGTTAATCCACACTGATGGGAAAGTCTGGCTCACTCCCGCCAGGGGCCCAGACTGTCCTCCCAGACAAGAGACGGCTGAAGTGTTTAATCTGTCTGTGTTGTGGAATCTTCCATTTACTTGAATTTGATAAATTTCCATGTTAATTTCCATTCACATGAGAAGTAGCTTAAGTTCCATCTTTGCAGACACAGGATTCTAAGCCATTATTTAAGATTTAATAGACACTTATGCTCATCAAAGCAGCTCGAGTTTATCCCAAGTGCAACAGCATCCTTGGCCTACTCTGTTAAATGATTATTTTTCTTCAGTTCTCATTTATTTTATCAATGCACAAGACTCCTGATTTGTAAATAGAAAGCACACTTCAAATGGATTTTTCTCTGAGTCTCCACATTGCTGCCTTCATTTCCACTTTTAAGTTTGCCACATTGATTTCTAAAATACTCAGTACGATAGGTTCCACCTAGTGAGTTTCATAATGCACAGTGATAGTTAATGGATATTGAAGAGGTACACACCAACAAGGTTGGGTTCATTTTATTAGTGATGAATGTACTTGATTATTCTGTAGAAGGTAGGCCTTCTGGGACCCTGGTGCTTTTAAAACTTCTTTAAAACGTTATAAGCATAGTCAATATCTCAAAAATATCAACCACTTTGATTCCAGGAATATATTACTGAAGCAATCAAGAGATGAGTGGCCAATGATTAAAAATCTTTAGCTGATCTTCCTCGATGGGTTTTATTTAGCAAATTCCAGGACACAGGGGAAAAAATCCTCTATTTGCCAAAAGCATTTAATAAAATCAATTGCTTTACAAACCAGAGATTAAAACTGTAAGAACAAAGCAGATCTTCTTGGAACATTACTTGTAGGATAAATAAGCTGTAGAGTAGAAGAAATAACATATTCAGCCACACTTCACTTTTTTTTTCTTCCAGCAACATACATTTATCTAAAAATTGAACTGAGACCAAAGAAAGGCATTTTAGGAAAAATGAAGGAGGCAAAGAAGAAAAGACACAAAGAAAGAACAACAAGGCATTTCTGTTTTTCTTCTAAACTAGGAGGGAGTAAGGAAAGCTGAGAGGGTGGAAATCAGTATTGGGCGGACCAAGGTCATTGGGGCGGGCCGCTACCTGATGGTTCCTGCAATTTAGGTTAAATAGGTCGGGCAAAAGGAGCAGTCAGTCTGGCTGTGGCCCTGCTTCAGCTCAGGAATCTCTCAAACCTGGAATTTTTCTCCTCCTTTCTTTTGACTTCCCTTGATATTCCATCAACCTCCTTACTTCACTCATGTTTCCAGTGTCTTTGACAAGTGTCAAAACTTGTCAAAACTATGAATATTCTTTTCTAAAACTATGAATATCTTTTAAATGGTATGTTGGATTTCTGTGAATTCATTTTTTGGTAAAAGAGTTTGTCCAAGCGACTTCTTTCTAGAAAAAGAAAAGACCTATTAGTTTACAGATACTATTTAAGCTTCTTTTAAATCTATCTAAATATCTTTACATAGATACCTAATGTTCTGATATCTCCATAGACACTAACTTTGTTTTATACTTTATGTAACGCACCGTAATATCAAAATTGTCAACACAACATGAAGCCTAATCACGTTTCTGGAAGAATCCTTAAATCTTAACTCAGAATCTTTCATTCCGTGGAGAAAGATCTTATGTTTTAGCGAAGGCACTGTGCCCCTGCAGCTTCTCCCTTGCAAATTCACAAGATCAAGAGCATAAGGCAAAATTACTCCCATGTTCTCCCTGCACTCTACTAACCCAACATGAATGTAGTTCAAATCGTTGTTTAAAATATGAGTTAAGGTTGTGTTTTAAAATCTTCCGTGGTGACTCAATAAATTCCCTATTCCCTCAAAACTTGTGTGTGACTCTTGTACTGACCATTAGCAGCGTGAGGTAAGCTGTGAAGTTGTTGGTGGATGCACCACGGCTCCAAAAAGAAGTGCCAGTGTAGTTAAGTCACAAAGAAACCTATTCGGATAGCAAATTGAGATTTCCCATTGGATGGGGAAAATTCTTCTTCATTTTCAACAGTCCTTGGAAGAGTGACCCACTTTTGATTGGAAACTCTCAGCCCCATGGTTTCACCCATCAACATGACCATGATGTTGTATCCACTCTGTTCTCTTTCTGCTTCAGCCTCATGGAGAGGGGTCAATAGAAGTCAGAAAGAGCAATAGCCGTTTCTAGAAAACGGTGCTTAACTTTGTTCCTTCAGAAACCTCAAGTTGTGAAATCAGTCATTCTACTGCAAGTAATTGACAATAACAACAATGCACCATAACTATAATACTACAATCAAGGTGGAGATATTTCCTCTGACTTAGATTATATTCACACAAGTCTGACATTTGGTAAATTTTTTTTTTTTTAAGATTTTATTTTTTTCGTTTTTCTCCCCAAAGCCCCCCGGTACATAGTTGTATATTCTTCGCTGTGGGTCCTTCCAGCTGTGGCATGTGGGATGCTGCCTCAGCGTGGCCTGATGAGCAGTGCCATGTCCGCGCCCAGGATTCGAACCAACAAAACACTGGGCCACCTGCAGCAGAGCACGCGAACTCAACCACTCGGCCACGGGGGCAGCACCATGACATTTGGTAAATTTTTATCTGCAATATTTCTGAGGACTCAAATCCTGAAAGAAACCAAACAAATATATAAGAAAAACCAACTAGTTAGCCTGAGAGAAATATATTATACTCAAATTACTTTCTCCATTTTGTTGGTTCTATTTTCTATTTTCTTGGTAAAAGACACATTTAATACACTGTCTCTTTCCACTGAGTTACCCTCAATTATGACTAATGCTGGGAACCTGACTTTATAAACTAATCCTACATATTTTCACTACTAACCAATACTTGGATTTCCTTAATTTGCTTGTAGGAAGGACAATTAGAAAAATTAGGGCTGGCTGAGAGAGGACCATGGGTATTGCAAACTTGGTATTAGATAAAAGTGTCCTGCAGGCCAGAAGAAACATCTTAAATCCATGTCAAAGAATGGTAAAGTTTTCCTTCTCAGCTAGTTTCCATTTAATACCTTCTCACTTAGTTAATAACTTAGTTAATAACTGTCTCAGACATTCAAGGATGAAACTACAGCGAGCACTTCTTTGGAATGTGAGGGCAAGAAGCATATCTCTCTTAAGGAACAAGCAAGTAAACACTGGAAAATAAAGCGATTTAAGCGTTACTTCTAGTCCCCTAAGCGACTTTATTTGGTCATCCTCCTTTTGTGATGAATACGTTCAGGAGTCAGTAAGCCATCTCAATTTATTCTTTCAAAGCTCAAGGATACATGGTAGTATTGATGACTCTTGGAATTTTTATTATTTTATGGCTTTCTGTTCTAGAATTTTCTTTATGTAATTAGTATCTAGAATAGTAGCACTCAGGAAAAAAGGTCATAAATTATAGCTAAGAACAGCAAGAAACTATGTTCTGCTTATCAAGAACTGTGCTTCCCAAAATAGTTTTGAGGAATTCCAGTAAGAATGCCATGTAAAAACTTTTGCTCCAGCTAAGACATTTTTCAAACCATTAAACAAATTAAACAGATTTTTGTCCTGTTATAGATTTTAACATACCCTGAAAAAGATTGAGAATGAGTGTCTCAAATGTATTCGATCAAGGAAACCTTTGTCTAAACATCATCAGTTAGCAGTTAGTCTTTTGTACATTACAGTTTTGAAGAAGGTGGTGTGTGAATACAGAAATCCTGAAGGCAGAAAATACAAGAGTCAGAAAGAAAACCTGAAAATTGCACCAGAGCCCTTCCCAGTGCACAAGAAAGTTTCCGAATGTCCAGGGCTGAGTGATTCCTGTAACTGCATCTTCTGCTCCTGCCCCAAGGGCTGAAGTCATTGACTCTTTGTGATTTTTCTTTAGATAACCTCTTCATCTACCTGTGAAAGAAAGTGGTACAGATAATTTTAAAAACTGAGAATTTGCAAACTTCTAGCACCACATTTGTATGCCACAGTTCGGTAATTCATAAAGTCATTTAACATTCTCATGACAAAAATTAAATTCGAATCTCACTGGAGAGATTGACCATCTTTGATTTTCTCTTGTCCTGCCAACCAACAACTTTATCAGTAGAATTCTAACAGTTTTTTGGGGAGTTTTGAGGAGTATTTTTGCTAACACAATTCTCTACAACATTAAGGTTATGATGTGATGAATGCCCAAGGCCTTCTAGAAATCTACAAAGTACTTTTACTTGACTTCAGATTCATTGTAAAAGAGTGAAAATAATCCATGTCTCACGGAGTTTCTTGAGGATTAAGAAATGTGCATTAGGTACAATGACTGGGATAGAGTCTACTCAAAAAATGTCTTTCTTCTGCCCCATGCACACATGTATTCCCCTTTCCCGGCTGGCCCCTTGCCGTTGGTGCAGAGGCATATGAGCATGAGTAATGTCAAGGGACTTCATTGTCCCAAAATGTCTTAAAGCCAATTATCAACTGGAAATATTTCTTTTAAAATTGTACATTCACCCTGAGTATTCATGTATTAAATACACTTACAATGAAGATTAAAAATGTTTAGGCTATCTCCAGAAAAACAAAAAAAGGTAATGAGTAGTTTTGGGGGAGATACACTAAACACAGAATCCTCTAATCACTTTTAAATAACATTAGGCAAATGGAATTCTTCATAATGGTTCCGATGTCCAGTCCTATAAATTAAGTAATTCTTGTGGCTTTTTAGTTATTCCACCACATTTAAGAATTTTTTCATGGCTGCAGTATAATCTGGATCTTAAGAGACTGGTGTTTTAATCCTCTGCCTGTGCTTTTAAGCAAATAGCTTCTCCAAGCCAAAGATTTTGTCTATTTAGTGTTGACATAATAATATAATGCAATAATAATACCAAGTACAGTAGTCACCCCTATCCACAGGGATATATTTCAGGACCCTCAGTGGATGCCCAAAACCCTGGATAGCTTTTTCCTACATGTGCTGTACATACATACCTATGATAAAGTTTAATTTATAAATTAGGCACAGTAGGAGATTAACAACAACAACTAGTAATAAAGTTGGTTTTGAGGCCATTCTTAAGTAAAATAAGGGTGACTTGAACACAAGCACTGCAATACCAAGAGAGTTGATCTGATAACCCCGAGGGCTACAAAGTGACTACCGGGCTGGCAGCATATACAGCGTGGATACGCTGGACAAAGGAGTGATTCACTTACCCAGCAGGACAGAGCAAGACGGTGCAAGGTTTCATCACACTACTCAGAATAGCATGCAATTTAGTACTTGTGAATTGTTCAGTTCAGGAATTCTCCTTTTAATATTTTCAGACTACGGCTGATCACGAGTAACTGAAAACTCAGACAACAAAACTGTGGATAAAGGGGTGGCTACTGCAAGGATCAAACTAGATAATTGATAAGCTTATGAATCTTTAAAATTCCAGGCAAGAGAATCTGATTTATGTAACCTGACAAACAGGACTACTTGTAGTTAAATTCAGTTAGTCTCAGGGTACAAGCATAGTTATTGATAATGACAAGAAATTTTCACACATTAAGGTATATGGAGTAGCTATTTTTGTTTAATACTGATTCAGCTTGAACTAAAGAAGGTGACTTATGACCTATAAAACACACATTGTACATCTGCTTTAACCATTAAAGTAAAAGAATGCTCTCTTTGAAGATAAGAATGCATACCTCCCCTCCTAGAACACCAGTAATAGTAACACCCACCAGTATTGGTAACACTAGTATCAGTACTCCTGAAGATAAATTCCCCTTCCATGCTGACCAGCTAATTTACAACTGAATAGCTCTTTGAGACTTTGATGAGTGTGTATCCTGGACATGTTTGATGTATGTACTTTGTTCTAAAAAGGTATAAAACGGTACTGAAAACCATGTTTCTCTGGAATGCTTTCTTCCTTTATGGAGACTGCCTTCCTGGGTTATAATCCTCAGCTTGGCTCAAATAAAACTCACCACCTTATCTCTCCTATCTAGAGAATGGTTATTGGTAAATTGTGTTGACATTTCACATCCCTGATAATGATAGAAAGAGACTCAGAAATCTCAGAGAAGGGAGGATGGTTTAAAGGCTGCTCAGATTCTCCAGAAAGGATCCACTACATAAAAGATAACAGAAAGATTGGGTTGTCATGCTAAGTAGCTTGGACTTGATTTTAAAGGCAAAGAAGAATGAAAATTAATTGAAATCGGGTAAAATAGTCATAATTAATTTTTAGGAAGAAAATTCCACATTCAGTGTGAATGGTCAAAGTGCTGACCCATTGAGAAACCAAGTGACAGGGGAAAAAAACAGCTAGGCAGCGATACATCGGGTAAAACATGAGGATCCTTAACCTGCAGTGGCAATTGCAATGAAGAGCAAAATGAAGAAGCTTACATGTTGGGACTCGACAGCCATCTACCATCTCTTAATCATCAGAGCAAAGAATGACTTGCATCTATAAAGAAATGTGTCATTAGGCAAGTGGAGGTCAAATAACAGGCTTTTTCTCAGATGGTATTAATAGTTACAAACTTGGTAATGACACTCTCACCTACTTGCAAAATTTACTGAGAATTACAATTGAAGTGTTGAACTTCAGGGAGTGGTGAATCTTGTAAAGAATTACTGTTAATGCTTATGAGAGTTTCATTATTTCCAAGGGCAATTTCGTAATGTGATGGCAGATCATCTTCAATTCTTGAAATGTGCAGAAATTTTTCTTTTGAGGTTAGAGACATTAAACTCATTCCCTACCCCGCATGCTTACTCCCCACAAATCAGGAAGGTGTAAAGTTCCTAAACACATGTACAGGTGAATGAGAGCAATGCCAGCCCATAGGCTAAGTGGTTGATCTTGCTTCCTTAGGTCAGAATGAACTGCTATCTTAATTGTGAATTGAATCACAATCCACACTTGATTCTGTTGACGTATAAAGACAAGCTGGTCCAAAATATATTTGCATTTTCATTGGACATAAGCTGTAATGAGCTTAAATTAGTAGAGGACCAACAACCTATCTTCACAGGCATGGAGGATGGGCTAACATGTTTAGGGAACACAGGAGACAAAAGTCAGTTGATATCCATTTATTTTAGCACAAAACCACAGCCACCACACAAATCCAAGCTCCTTTTCACCCCAGGGCCTTGGCACATGAGATTCTTCTTGACAAACTGTTCCCAATCACAAGTTTCTGATTAGTGCAGTTAATAAGGGCTGGGAAATGTGTACCACAAATCAGAAAAAGCATAAGATCCACAGGAGCCGTAGCGAGAATTTCCGGAGAATTCTACCTCTTGGGAAATGCCATTATTTCTTAAGGCATCACTAAAGGACATTTTTAATATCTGCCTAACCACAATTTGGAAAGCAAATGGCTATGTGGGCCTTCTAATTTTAGCTTCTTTAATTCTCAGGGCATTTTTGAGTTCTCTGTTTTCCATTTTCCTTTGAGTATTGCTCTGAGGAAATCACTAATCTTATAAAACCAAAATCATAAAGTGACAACAAATGTCACTATCTTCAGGAAACTATCTCTTGTTGCTGTTTTCAACTTTTCTTTTATTTCAAGTTTCACAAATTAGCATATTTGGTGCTGAAATTTTAGAGTGATATATTTAAATAAATGATTACTTAAAAACGTTTTTAACTATGTTTATGTTTGATAACCTTTGTACGTCTCCCAGTAACCAATGATATATTATTGTTAAGAGGAGGAGGAACTTTCCTGAGTAGAACAATGTCTTGAAAAAGCATAGCTTGGGCTTTTGCTTCTGTAGCTTTTTCTTTCTCACCCTATTGTTATTATTTTTTACTGAGGTAACATTGGTTTATAACATTATATAAATTTCAGGCGATAAATACCATTTACTTGGACTTGTATAAAAGACCTTGTATTTTTAATGCCTTTAGAATGAGATTTTCTGTTCAAGTCTTTCTATTTAGTTTTGGTCCATTTGTTCACTTCTATCATTCTAATTGTTTTGAATAAAATCCACTATAATAATTTATTTGTTCCAAAAGTATTAGTATCATATTTTATTTGGAAACTGAAAAAGCCTCATTATCCCCCTGGAAAGCCAACAGACTGACTAAAGATTTATGTTACTAGAGTAGGAAATTATTTTAAGATCAACTGGATTAAAGAAAGAGTGGAAAATGCAAGGATCAAAGATTATAAACATTGGAAGTGTCAAAAAGAAAATATAAAATTAATCCAAGTAGCCTTGTACTTTTTCTTTAATGGAAATTTGTGAGAATTTTGCCTGTCTACAGGACAAACAAAAGTCCTTTCGACATCAGTAAGAGATTTGTGGCCAACTAAATCATGGCCTCACTTATGTCTGCTTTGTCTTTTTGTACATATAAATTTTACTGTCAATCTATATCATCCCACATTCTTCTAGCCCCTTTCTGCATAGCTCTTACATTTTTCAAATCCAGTTGGTTTGGGGTTGGAGCAAAAGAAAGTATTTTGGAAAGGAATTAAATTGCTCCTACAAAAATAGTGTTACAATTTTGCATTATCAAAAATCACTGTTATTCATGAATATGTTTCATATCATGCCATCTGTGGCTGCTTAGCCTAGTTGATCAGTGACTCTCAGTGTGTTCCTCAGACTAGCATTGCCTAGGACCTTCCCCAGGACCTTGTTAGAAATGTAAATCCTCTAGTCCTACCCAAGATGGACTGATTCAGTCACTGGGTTGACGCCCAGCAATTTAATTTAGGAAGCCCTCCATTTAAAAGAAATTCATGCTAATGTTTAAGAACCACTGGATAATAATCCTGAGGGAATAGACTCAATCCCTGGGTGAGCCAGTTATTGGAACTTTGCCTCAATATCACAGACTATACACTTGTCATCGGCTGAATGGTGTCCCTCCAGAATGCGTATGTTGAAGTTCTATCCCCTAGTTCCTCAGAAAGTGACTGAATTTAGAGATAGGGCTGTTAAAGAGGTAATTAAGGTTGAATGAGGCCACCAACCTACACCAGTATTTCTGGTGTCCTTATCAGAAGAGATTAGACATGGAAGAAAGACCATGTGAAGATAAAGGTAAAAGCTAAGGAGAGAGGCCTCATAAGAAATCAACCCTGCTGACACCTTGTTCTTGGACTTCCAGCCTCCAGAATTGTGAGGAAATAAATAAATTGTTTAAGCCACTCAGTCTGTGGTACTTTGTTATAGTACCTCTAGCACACTAATACACCTCCTAATTAACCCACTTAACCATCTGGAAACTATTGTTAGTAAACTCAGACATTTGGCAAAATAGGAAAATGACATTGCATAAAAGTTTATTCTTGGGGGGTTGCCAAAAAGGAGATGGAAGTATCATTATTAGAAGAGTGTGGGTAGTTGGGAAGATGGCAGTGTAAGCGGACTCTGAACTCACCTCTGCCCCCGGAAATAATAAATCTACAACTACCTCTGGAACAGTTACCTCTGAGAGAGATCTAGAAACTGGATAAAAGGAATCCACACAAGAGGCAACACTGACCAGGTGGGAGAGGTAGAAATACACCTCTGCTGAGGAAAATAACACGTTCTACCTGTCGTGCTTCACAACTGGAAGCAAACACAAAGGTAGCAAGCCTTTCCTGGGGGATCTATGCCACAATAGGCATCCCAGCTTTTAGATTCAGCACAAGGCAAGATCTCACAATACCTGGATTTCCTGGCTTTGAAAACCATTACAGAATACCCCAGGAAAAACTATCAAACTTCAAAGAAAGAAAAACCTGCTCTTAAAGTGCCATGCACAGATTTACCCATTCCAGATACCAACACAAAAACACCAAAAAGAAAAGTACATAGTCCATTGCTAAAAAAAAAGACTCACTTGTTAGGCACTGAGCACATCTCAGAGAGGCAGGAGGCAGCTGAGCCCCCCCACCAGGGACTGAGATACTGGAAGCAGCTATTATTGTGACCTAGTTCAGTGGTGCTGACACAGACATTGGCAGATGTCATTGGATTCCTTCCTCTAGCCTGTGAGCACAAGGGTTTGCCCTGCCCACTAGAGCACTGATTTAATCAAGCACAGTCAGGACAGGCAGCCCAAATCAGGCACTGTCCCTGCCACCACCAAGCCAGCAGCAAACTTGTGTGCTCACATAGGTTGGAACTATGGGAACTATGGGAACTCTGCTGCGGGTCAAGCGGGTCAACCCCAGGGTAGGAGGGCATACAGACAGGTGAGCCCGCATTAGTGGAATGCATGGGACCTGCAGGTGGTGGGGCATATCTGCATCAGCAGACTTGTGCTGCCAGCCGTCTGAAACAGCCACATAGGGAATCTGCCCTACATACCAACACCTGAAAAGATTGTGCACTGTGTTCCTGGGGCTGGCCCCACCCATCTGCACTCCTGAGAGAACCCACAACAGTTGCATGATGCAGAGAGCTGCACTGGAGGCCTGAAGCAATTGTGAACCTCTGAGTCTAACAACCAGCCACACTGGGGGAGTAACTTGCGTAACAACAAAACAGCACTCATTCTGTGCTGTTAGACCTTACAGCCAGCCGTACTGGGGCTTGCCCCACCCAATAAAGTGACCATAGTAGCTGCACACAACTGAGCTTTACTAGCAGCCAGCCCAGGGACCAGCCTAGGCTATCCCTGTTATAGAAAAAGCAACCCTGCCTCAACAGAAGGGCACATGAGGCCCACACAAGGGACAATCCTAGAACATTTTGAGTGGGTGATAATAGGGAAGCACATTGCTCAGCCACGTAAGGCATCTCTTACATAAAACTCACATTTCCGATATCAGGAGACACAACTGATCTAGCTAATACATAGATATAAGCATAGAGAAGTAGGCAAAGTGAGGAGACAAAGGAATATATTCCAAATAAGGGAATAGGACAAATCCTCAGAAAAAGGACTAAACAAAACAAAGATAAACAATCTATCTGATAAAGAGTACAAACTAATAGCCATGAGGATGCTCACTGATCTTGGGAGAAGAATAGATGAATACGGTGAGAACTTCAACAAAGAAGTGGAAAATATAAAAAAGAACCGATCAGCACTGAAGAACACAATAGTGGAAATGAAAAATTCACTAGAGGGAATCAACAGTGGGGTAGATGACACAGAAAAATGGCTCAGTGATCCAGATGAAAGAGTAGGGGAAATCACCCAAGCTGAACAGGAAAAAGTATTTAAAAAAAAACAAGGAGAGTCTAAGGGACTGCTGGGTCTACATCAAACATACTAACATTACCATTATAGGTATCCCAGAAGGAGAAGAAAGAGACAAAGGAGGAGAGAGAGAACCTATTTCAATAAATAATAGCTGAAATCTTTCCTCATCTGAGGAAGGAAACAAACATCCAGGTACAGGAAGCACGTAGGGCACCAAACAAGATGAATCCAAAGAGGCCCACACCAAGACATATTATAATTAAAATGTCAAGAATTAAAGATAAAAAGAGAAGCCTTAAAGCTGCAAGAGAAAGGCAACAAGCTACATAAAAGAAAACCCCAAAAGGCTATCAGCTGGCTTCTCAGCAGAAACCTCACTGGCTAGAGCAATGTGGCATGATATATTCAAAGTATTGAAAGGAAAAAACCTACAGCCAAGAATACTCTACCCTGCAAGGTTATCATTCAGAATGGAAGGAGGCATAAAGCGTTTTCTCACCACTAAACTGGCCTTACAAGAAATGTTAAAGGAACTTGTTAAAGTGGGAAAGAAAAGGCCACAAATGTGAAAAAGAAAATTATCAAAGAAAAAAATCACTAGTAAAGGTAAATATACTGCAAAGGAAGTGAATCAACCACCTATAAAGCTACTATGAAGGTCGAAAGACAAAAGTACTAAAAATATCTATCTCCATATACGAGGTGAACGATACACAAACAAACAAAAGAGGTTAAATGTGATGTCAAAAACAAATTGGGGAGGGGTGGAGAGTAAAAGTGTTGAGCTTTTAGTGAGAGGTCAAACTTAAGAGACCATCAACTAAATATAGATTGCTGTTTACATAGGTTACTATATACAAACCTCATGGTAGTCTCAAACCAGAAACCTATAATAACACAAAAAATTAAGAGAAAAGAACCCAAACATATGAATAAAGAAAGCCATCAAGTCACAAGAGAAAAGAGCAAGAGAAGAAGAAAGGAACAGAGAAGAACTGCCAAAACACCCAGAAAAAAGTAACAAACTGACAATAAGTACATACTTATCAACAGCTACTTTAAATGTCAGTAGACTAAATGAACCAATCAAAAGATATAGGGTAGCGGAATGGATTAAAAAAACAAGACCCAGGGGCCAGTCTAGTGGTTTAGTGGTTAAGTTCTCACATCCACTTCAGCAGCCTAAGGTTCAAAGGCTTGGATCCTGGGCCTGGACCCACATTGTTCATCAAGCCATGCTGTGGTGCCATCCCGCATGAAAAATCAAGAAAGATTGGCAAAGATGTTGGCTCAGGGCCAATCTTCCTCAAGCAAAAAGGGGAATGATTGGCAAAGTAAAGTAATTATTAAGAGACATAAAAGGAGAAATAGACAGTAACACAATAACAGTAGGAGACTCTAACACTCCACTTACATAAAGGGAAAGATCATTCAAACAGAAGATCAATAAGGAAACATTTGGCATTAAATGGCACACTAGACCAGATGGACTTAGTAAATAAATACAGAGCATCCCATCCAAAAACTGCAGAATATACGTTCTTTTCAAATGCGCATGGAACATTCTAGGATAGATCACATATTAAGCCACAAAACAAGTCTCAATAAATTTAAGAAGATTGAAATAATACCAAGCATCTTTTCTGATCACAATGGTATGAAACTAGAAATCAAATACAGGAAGAAAACTGGAAAAACCACTAATATGTGGATATTAAATAAAATGCTACTAAACTACTGTTGAGTCAATGGAAAAAATCAAAGGAGAAATCAAAAAATACCTGGAGATGAATGAAAATGAAAATAAAACACATCAAAATTTGCTGGATACAGCAAAAGAATTACTAGGAGGGAAGTTTATAGCGATAGAGGCCTACCATAAGAAACAAGAAAATCTCAAATAAACAATCTAACAATACACCTGAAAGAACTAGAAAAATAAGAGTAAACAAAGCCCCAAATCAGCAGGAGGAAAGAAGAATAAAAATCAGAGCAGAAATAAATAAAATGCAGATGGAAAAAAATAGAAAAACAAAACAAAATTAAGAGCTGGTTCTTTGAAAAAATAAACAAAATTCACAAATCTTTAGCTGGACTCACCAGGAAAAAAAAGAAAAGTCTCAAACAAAATCAGAAATGAAAGAGGAGAAATTACAATAGACACACAGAAATACAAAGGCTTATAGAGACTACTATGAAAAGCTGTATGCCAACAAATTGGATAATCTAGAAAAAATGGATAAATTCTTAGAATCATGCAACCTTCCAAAACTGGAACAAGAAGAAATAGAGAATCTGAATAGACTAATTACTTGTAAGGAGATCAAAACAGTAATCAAAAACCTCTCAAAAAACAAAAGTCCAGGACCTTCCTGAAGAATTCTACCAAATATTCAAAGAAGACTTAGCATCTATACCTCTTAAGCTTTTCCAAAAAATTGAAGCGGAGAGGACATTTCTTAACTCATTCTATAAAGTTGGGATGACAAAACAAGACAAAGTCAACACAAAAAAGGAAAATTACGGGACAATATCACTGATGAACAGAGGCAAAACTCCTCAACAAATACTAGCAAATCGAATCCAGCAATACATTAAAAAGATTGTACAGGGGCCAGGCTGGTGGCACAGCAGTTAAGTTCGCACGTTCTGCTTTGACAACCTGGGGTTCACAGGTTCAGATCCCTGGTGTGGACATCCACACCACTTGTCAAGCCATGCTGTGGCAGGCATCCCACATATAATCTAAAAGAAGATGGGCATGGATGTTAGCTCAGGGCCAGTCTTCCTCAGCCAAAAAAAAAAGAGGAGGATTGGCAACAGATAGCTCAGGGCTGATCTTCCTCTAAAAAAAAAAAAAGATTGTACATCATGATCAAGTGGGATTTATTCTAGGGATGCAGGGATGTTTCGACATCTGAAAATCAATCAACATGATACACCACACTAACAAAACGAGGAATAAAAATTACATGATCATCGCAACAGATGCAGAGAAAGCATTCAACAAATAGAGCATCCATATAAAAGCTCTGAATAAAATGGACATAGAAGGAAAGTACCTCAACATAATAAAGACCATATATGACAAACCCATAGCTATCATCATACTTAACAGTGAAAAACAGAAAGCTATCCCTCTAAAAAGAGGAACAAGACAATAATGACTGCTTTCACCACTCTTATTTAACATAGTATTGGAAGTCCTAGCCAGAGCATTCAGGCAGGAAAAGGAAATAAAAGAGATCCAAATTGGAAAGGAAGAAGTAAAACTGTCATTATTTGCAGATGATATGATACTATATATGGAAAACCCTAAATATTCCACCAAAAACTATTAGAATTAATAATGAGTTCAGTAAAGTTACAGGATACAAAATTAATATACAGAAATTTGTTGCATTTCTATACATTAATAATGAGCAATCAGAAAGAGAAATTAAGAAAACAACCCCACTTACAATTGCAGCAAAAGAATAAAATATCTAGAAATAAACTTAACCAAGGAGGTGAAAGACCTTACTCTGAAAACTATAAGACATTGATGAAAGAAGTTGAAGTCAACATAAATAAATGGAAAGCTCTATCATGCTCATGAATTGGAAGAATTAGTTGTTAAAATATCCCTACTATCCAAAGCAATCTACAGATTCAATGCAATCTCCATCAAAATGTCAACGATATTTTTCACTAGAACTAGAACAAAGAATCCTAAAATATATATGGGACAACAGAAGATCCCAAATAGCCAGAAGAATCCTGAGAAAAAAGAACAAAGCTGGCGATATCACACTCCCTGATTTCAAAATATACTACGAAGCTATAGTAATCATAACAGCATGGTACTGGCACCAAAACAGACACACAGATCAATGGAACGGAATCAAGAGCACAGAAATAAACTCAAACATATATGGGCAGCTAATTTTCGACAAGGGAACCAAGGTGTTGAGAAAACAGAACAGTCACATGCAAAAGAATGAAAGTAGACCATTATCTTACACCATACACAAAAATTAACTCAAAACGGATAAAAAACTTGAATGTAAAACCTGAAACCATAAAACTCCTAGAAGAAAACAAAGGCAGTACACTCTTCAATGCTGGTCTTAGTGGTATCTTTTTGAATACCATGTCTCACCAGGCAAGGGAAGCAAAAGAAAAAAATAAACAAGTGGGACTACATCAAACTAGAAAGCTTCTGCACAGTAAAAGAAACCATCAACAAAACGAAAAGACAACCTAACAACTGGGAGAAGATATTTGCAAATTATGTATCTAATAAGGAGTTAATATCCAAAATATACAAAGAACTCATATATCTCAACAACAAAAAAATGAAAAACCCAACTAAAAAACGGGAAAAGGATCTGAACAGCCATTTTTCCAAAGAAGATATGCAGATGGCTAACAGGCACATGAAAAGATGTTCAACATCACTAATTATCAGGGAATTGCAAATCAAAACTGCAATGAGATATCACCTCACACCCATCATAATGGTTATAATTAATGACAAGAAATAGCAAATGTTGGAGAGGATATGGAGAAAACAGAATCTTCATACACTGCTGGTGGGAATGTAGACTAGTGCAGCCACCATGGAAAACAGTATGGAGATTCCTAAAAAAAATAAGAATAGAACTAACATATGCTGTTCCACTTCGGGGTATTTGTGCAAAGAACATGAAAACACAAATGGGTCAAGATATATGCACTCGTATGTTGATTGCAGCATTATTCACAATAGCCAAGACTTGGAAATAACTTAAGTGCCCATCAAGGGATGAATGGATAAAGAGGATGTAGTATACAGACACAATGGAATGCTACTGAGGTATAAAAAAACAAGCTGAAATCTTGCCATTTGCAACAATATGAATGGACCTTGGGGGAATTATGCTAAGTGAAATATGTCAGATGGAGAAAGTCAAATACCATATGATCTCACTTATAAGTGGAAGATAAAAACAGTAACAACAACAACAAACAAACACATAGATACATTCAATAGATTGATGGTTATCAGAGGGGATGAGAGGAGGGAGGAGGGTAAAAGGGATAATTAGGGCACCTGTGTTTGGTGATGGATGGTAATTAGTCTTCGGGGGACGAACATGATGCAGTCTATACAGAAGTGGAAATATAATGATGCATACCTGAAACTTATATAATGTTATAAACCAGTGTTACCTCAATAAAAAAAGAAAAATTATACTCTTTACTAGAAAAACAATCCTGCTGGTGATAGGTCTTACTGTCATTGTTGAATACTAGGCATAGTATTACTTTTGTTATTGTGTGGTCTAGGTTAGTGTTTCCAAGTCCGAGTTAATAACAAGAGACCAAGTGAGCTAGGTCCAGTATTTGAAAAAGCCTAATGGAAATCTACTTAAGACTTCAAAAATATAACTAAAAAATTTTTTTGCTCAAATTGCTGTCATGTTGGGTCTATTGGTTACACATTTTGATTAAACAAAGTTAGATCCCTATCTTACATGTCACACAAAGAATTGAATTCCATGAAAACTACAAAATCAAGTTAGATCCCTATCTTACATGACACACAAAGAATTGAATTCCATGAAAACTACAAAATCTAAAGATAAAAAACAAAACTCTAGGGTCCGGCCCAATGGCGCAGAAGTTAAGTTCGCACATTCCGCTTCTCAGAAGCCCGGGGTTCGCCAGTTCGGATCCCGGGTGCAGACATGGCACTGCTTGGCACACCATGTTGTGGTAGGCATCCCACATATAAAGTAGAGGAAGATGGGCATGGATGTTAGCTCAGGGCCAGTCTTCCTCAGCAAAAAGAGGAGGATTGGGGCAGATGTTAGCTCAGGGCTAATCTTCCTCAAAAAAAAAAAAAAATGTCTAATTGTAGAAAATGACATGGGGGATATATTTATAATCTTTGAGGGCAGAAAGTCTTTCTGATTAAGAAAGAAAACAAAGAATCTAAAAAAGATTAGTTCTGCCTAAGTAAAAATGTAGAACTCCTGTATGGTGAAAGACACCTTCAATGCAGTAGAAAATAGCAGCCTGAGAGAAAAGTTTTTGTAACATATATAAAAAATAAAGGGTTAATATTTGCTATGGACTGAATTATGTCCCCCCCCCCCCCGAGCAAATTCATATTTAAGCCTCATGCCCCAATTTGAAGTATTTGGAGATGGGACCTTTGGAAAGTCGTTAGGTTTAGATGAGGTCATGAGGGAGGAGTCTTCATGATGGGATTTGTGTCCTTATAAAAAGAGACCAGAGAGTTTTCTCTCTTTCCCTGTCTCTCTCTCTCTCTTTTCATCACCATGTGAGGATACAGCAAGAAAATAGCTAGGAAAAGAGCTCTCATCAGGTACCTAATTGGCTGGCACCTTGATCTTGGACTTAGTCTCCAGAAATGTGAGAAATAAATTGCCGGTGTTTAAGCCACTCAGTCTATGTCACTTTGTTATAACAGTCCAAGCTGACTAAGACAATGTCCTTAATATACACAGTCCTCCTGAAAGTCAATAGGAAAAAATAACATGTTAAAAACGGATAAAGGTCAAGAACAGGAAATTTACAGAGGAAGTGCAAATGACTAATAAAAGTAAGAAAAGATGCTCAGCTTCATTAGCAATGGGAAATACAAGTAACAGAACAAAGTATGATTTAAATATGATTTATTTTTGCCAATCAGATGGGTGACAATAAAAAGATTGCTGTGATACACGGTAGATGATGTTAGGAACAGGCATTTTCTCTTAGACGAGAACAGGAGTACACATTGCACAATTCAGCGGTACATATCAACATGGAGAAGGAAGACGCCTTAACCAGCAATTCCACAAAACACCACGGAAAAAGCATAAGGCTGTGCATATTGGAACAGCATTATTTGAGAGAGGGAAATAGCTGGAATCAGAAACAACTCTCCTTCAACAGGAAAAGTGTTCTTTAAATTATGGCACATTTATATTATGTAGTGCTATTTGGCTACTAAACAGAATATTCTGTGCTAACATGGACTATTGAAATTAAAAAGTTGCAGAACACAACAGCATGTCTAGTACGAGCTCATTCTTTAGAACTAAAGTTACATAGGTGTGTGCTAGTGTGGGACTGCCTCATTTGACATGAGAAAGGTGTCACTTCAAGGACTAACGATTGCAAATTGTTCATTTGGGGTTTTACCAATCAGACGCTGAAAATAATTCAAATGAAATTAAATACAAAACTCTAAGACTGAGTTTATCTCCTTTTATAAGTGGAAATTTAAAGTACACTTCAAATCCAAACTATAATTCCTTTAGATTTCAATAATTCTGCCTCTACTTTGCTATGAGTAAGATAAATACATATTGGTATTTTCATTATTCTTTCATAAGCTATCTAGATTAACTAAAAATATACTTTAGCAAATATGAGATTTTTGAGGCATAAAACCTTCTAATTACTTTCTCATAATTATATATCATATTGCTTTCAGTTGATATTTTTGCAGGGCAGAAAGACAGCCCTGTCGGAAATTCTTTGCAATAACTCCTTATAGTAGATTTGAACAAAACACTTGGTAGATATGAACTTGCATCTCAACATTATTATGATTTAACTTTATCCAGGTTTCTGATTTACTTCAAGTACTGTCATGTTTGGGTTCAAAATGAAGGAACTGTTCTCCCTTGGAGAAAAAGAAAAGAAATGTAGTTTAATCTCACTTTGGTGCTATTATACTATTTCAGGTTTTCTGACAGTTTGATGGAATTCAATGGGACAGGCTACATCAAGGTGAACATATTCTAAAGGAAGGAGACTGAAAGTGTAAAAGCAAAAATACATTTCAAACACCCTCATTTATCAGAAAAGCAACTGTTTCAGACAATGCTGCAACTGGCGATGCGTGGGCATGGTACAGAGAGGTCTCGTTTCCTGCATTTTTAGGAACCAAGTTTTTCACTTTGTATTTTATAGTGTTTTTGTCATCTAAAATTCCTATTAACTGCAAAAAGCATGTGGCATACATGTGACATTCATTCTACCTTATCTTTATAGATTACAAGATAGAGGAATGAGTCCTAAATGTTTTCATCCCATGATGTTCCTAGATAATGTCTTTTAAGCATGGTTCCAGGCGGAAGGCTATTAGGAAGGGAAGCATGAGGAAAAAATTCACTAACATGGAAATTATTAGTGCTGCCCACCAATTATTTTCAATTCTCCTCCTGTGCATATCCTAGTATTCTCTTACCTGCCCCCTTAAAGTTAGTAGGGCCATATCACTTGCTTTGGCCAGAGATGTGTGAGCAAAAGTAATACGTATTACCTCCAGGTGGAAGCCCTAACAGCCAGCACATGGTTCACCCTGCTGTGTTTTTTCCCTGTAGGATGGCAAACAAGCAACAGAGAAGATGGCGGCTGCTTTGTCACCTGAGGTCTCTGAGTGATTGCAATGAGCGGAGCTCCTTTCTGAGTGGACAAGAGGCCCAGGTGAGATCCAAACCTTTGTGGGTTTACAGCACTGAAATTTGGGGGTTGTTTGTTCTCACAGACATACCTCAGCTATCCTGACCGACACACCTAGCCCACTCTGTTTGGGAAATGATCAGATTCCCATCAGAATTATGATCTGCCTAGGTAAGGTGAGGCACAGGACAAAGAAAGAAAGCAGATGTCACAGAAGTGTGAGCAGAAAAGGGAGAGCAACAGGGAATAAGGGAAAACAAGTTGAAACTGTTCCCATCTTGGGTTCAAGAGTTCCAAGTTTTATATGATGACCTGCCTGAAAAAGGACCACTCTTGATAAACACTAGTCCAAGTTTATTACAAAATCATTTGTTTGAAGTTTTAAACTAGTCCAAGCACTAAAATTACATTAGTTGCATATTGATGCAAGCAACAAAATATACATATCACAATTTAATCTCTTATACAGTTCAACAAGGATGAAGAGCACAAAATACACTTATTCACATAACACATTTCACCTATTGTTAAAATGTGTCAGTAACAGGCTGAAGTCCAACACTATTCACCAGGTGGTAAAATACTCTGACACCCAGACGAAGTAAGAAAGTGGACATTCCCATCCTTTCTATTGTGACCTTAAACAGTTCATTAGTTTGGAGCAAGGATGGTACTAGCTAGATGAAGCTAGCTAGCAACAAGTTCCATAAAAAGTTCACTGTATGTGATTAACAAATGCTTTTATTGGGATTTCAAAACTCAGATTAGACCCAAAACTAAAGCAGATTTTTCTTCTTAAGTCCGAAAATGAGTAAACAGAGCCACTTGTTAGATAAGACAGATATATCTGTGTGTGTCTGTGTGCCTGTGCGTCTGTCTGTTAACTTTTAAGTATTTTCCACTTCAGCAATACAGATAATTAGAAGCAAACTTCTGCCTTTAGAAAAAAATTAAAAGAGTCTGTTTCTACCACCTAGTTAAATCCATCAGTAAAAAGTCATGTTTTGGGATGCATCCACAGCTAATCATGAGTCAGCACTATCCGTCTTTGTACGCGTAATCATAAACACCCATGTGCTGTTGGGTTGGCTTTTTTTCCAGTCTCATTCTTTTAACAATTCACCAACATGAGAAAAAGCCTGGCATTTTCAAGTCATTTGCCCAGAATAACATATTTCCTGAGAAATAATATGATCAAATAGTATGTGAAGTTGCTTAGACACTTTACCCAAAGAGAAGAGAAACTCAGTTACTCTGATGGTCTAATTATGAATTTTAAAATAGACTTTAAAACTTAAAAATTGGTAAACTTGTTGAACACTATTTGTACCACTTATTTCCAGTAATCTGGACAAACACACTTTCGTTTTGAACATTTATATGAAAGTTATTGGTGGATGCTCCGCTCTATTATTCTTTACACAATAAATTGCCCAACTACACTGAAATATGTATAATAACAGAAATAAAATTCTGAAGTCAGATATGCATATCGTTGTGTTCACTTTATTTTTTTTTGTTGGGTGAAAAGTCTAAAACAATGTAAATTGATATTCTTTTACTAAATTTCTTTTCAATTTTTAGTGCCTACTTGTTGGGGAGACATCATCATAAAACCATTTAGTTGCCCCAAACCTATGCCCAGATAATACAGATCATCCTTCCAGGATACTCACAGAGTGACCCCCCTGTTACTCTCCAAACACTGCATACTCATGCACTCCCGTACATGATCATGTCACAATATCTCCTCAAGATACACACGGCCAGGGTGACATTGTGACAAAGAAGCAACAATTCTGCCATTCAGTTAGAAGCTTCAAGGAGAAGAGGCTTGGAACTCTAGATGAGAGTTTCTCCTCTGTGCTTCTCCCAGGTCACAATACAAAGATGTGATCGCTGGAGCATCCTACCTAGCATGAGGAAGGATGGAGCTTTGGTTCTTTGTGCCTCAGTTTACAGGACATCAACACTCTTAAGTAGCTGTGAGAAACAGACATGTCCTCTAAAACCATCTAAAAGTTCTTCTGGGCTTTAAGGCTCTTGAAACACTGACAACATTTATGAAATGTAACAGCAATCACAAATTGTAATGGCCATTTTTTTTAAGCATATACACTGGATTTATACACACACACATATATGTGCATATATGTGTATACTTATAAACATATACGTCACAATAAACAACACGTAATTGTCAGTTTAAATTAAAATGCACAAACACTTTACAATTCCATGCTCATTTTGCACCAAGAAATCTTAGTCTGTAATTTAATTTGGCAAGTATTTTTCGAGCGTCTACTATGGGCTCTATATTTGAGAATAACCTAAAATTGTGTGATTAATCATTTATTGGTCCTAAATTAGGAATATCATGAGCCAGCGTGTGTACGTGTGTTTTCCTTCTTTAAATTCACTGGAAAAATGGCTGCCTTTAAATCTTCAATGAGGCTATTTGCTTAATTTATTTTAATTTATTCATGAGAATTTACCAACATTCACAAAAGTTAACAATGACTTCCAATGTAAATTACCAGTCTAAAGCAAACATTTGTGAACATAATAATTTAAGTCTAGTTGAACTGTACAGCTTTCCTGGAGAATCTGAAATCAGTCTCTCAGGGAAGATTAATTTTAAAATGGACCCCAGTTTTTGAAGGCAATGAACTCTTTTAAAGACATGCATTTCCCTATAATAAAGCAGAACTACCTGCCCTATGTTCTGATGGACCAGGACACTTTGGATGATTACAAAATTCTTTGGGTTGAATTATACAAACAAGCAAAGTCTAAAGTATTATTGGGAAATATTAGGAGAGATGATTATCTCTTGGTTAACCATTATAATGATCTCCCAGTGCCTGGCTAATTGCCAATCATCCCATTGACACTGGTAGCACAGGCTTTAGAAGATGCCATTTTACAGATTTAATGAGCCCACTATCAACAGAAATTTTTAATCCCTTTTGTAGTGTGTATATATGTGTGTGGGGGGGGTGTATATGTGTGGGTCTTTGTGTGTGTGTGTAAATGGAAAGCAAAAACACACCAGCTACAGATAGTCTTTGACTATTATATACAGATTGTGTTTCTTTTCTTCTTTGACACGGAAATGACGGCTCAAAGTAAAATACCTTTGGCCATGCTCTTGACGCCCACCACTGGGGTCAAGTCCTGTTTGTTTGCATTGTCCATGGCAGAGCTTCTTGGGAACTGCCAGTCGTCTCTACATGTGGTGAGATAGAGCCTTTGCTTCTCTAAAAATTACTTATTGTGCATAATGCACTAGAATTTTCAGAGCAAAAGAGGATTACTTGAAAACTGTGCAAATCATGACTGACCAAATAAACCCTTCAAACAAAAATTGACCTTCATAATAGTAAATATAAGCAACCATATTTGTCAAATATGACAAGAACGGGCTCATTCTAAACAGGCTCGTAAGATCAGGCAAGCCAACAGTCAGACCCGCGGTATGCAGAGGTCATTATAACAAGCCACAGTGAATCCTATGGGGCATGACCACATGCATATTGATTGAGGCTACATGATGAGGGGTAAAATAGGCCAGATCAAAAGATGAGGGCACTCCATTTCATTGAGCCTAGTCTATACAGAGCAGCTGCAGAGCAATGACCCCCAAATAGCCATTTCACTGTGCAGGTAGCGTTAAGAAGAACTTTGGCAAATAGGCCAAGTAAATGCTTTAGGCTTCAACAGAGTCTGTCCTGAAAGCATGACTAACACAGATAAGCCCCAAATTGCTTTCACTTTGACTCCCATGGGGCACTATTTCATTGTGATTACATCCAGTTGACAAAAGCAAGTGAAAATGTGCAATTAAACAGTAAATTTAACAAATTTCAAAAGCCAACTCTAACAAAATTGCCCCCATACTACCTGCTGAGGTCTGAATTTTCCAGTTAGGCTTTATATATGTATTTAATTAACTGACATATTGCCAAAACTTTTTAAATTGTCTCCTAGATCTACAATGACTTACTGCCCTATTAAACTGGGTGCTTGCTGATTTATTTTCTCTGCGACTGGTGACTCAGAAATAGCAGCAACCTTTAAGGAATTTTTAATGGAGCTCAGCTCCCAAACATGCAAGCTGATGACGTGCACTCCACAACAGCGTCTGGCAAGCTTGTAGAGATTCTTAAGGACAGCCTTCCGTAGAAGAATATACACCCAGGGATCTAAGATTTGATTCCATGTTGCCATTCGGAGAGCAAACAGCGTTGTTTCACAGGTCTCCAGAGAATGATTTCCATTTATTCCAATGTTGGCCATTGTCACCTGCAAAACAAACAAAACAGGAAAATCAATTGATAGCCATTTTCGCAGTTACCTATAGTTGTTTAACTTAACCAACTATGCTACATGATATTCATTTCACTTTTCACAAAATGACATTATTTTGCAAAATACTGACAAAAACAAATGAACAATAGCAGAAACATTGATGCAGACATATGAATCCTCTGAATTCAAACTGACATCAAAACTACAAAAATGATAACTTTTATGGTAAGTCAAACGTGCACAAGTAGAATGACCCAAGAGAAGACAAATTGATATTAATAACTGACCTTTTCTTACTTTTGGGAATAGTAAATTCAAAGCCAACACACATTTGTATATTTCAATGAAAAAACTAAAGTTCATTTATGCAAATAAATTATAGATAAGTTAAAGTATAGACAAACAGTTTTTAAAAACGAATTTAGAGTATCTGATATTAATTCACACAAGGTATATGATATTGTTCTGAAATGTGACTTTTAGAATTTTCTGCTTAGTAACTACAATGATACAAATGTCTTCTATTTCGTATTCTGTTTTCTGCATTTCTCACTCTAGCCTTAACTTGGCTAAAATATTCCAAAAAGCAATGAAATTTTCTAAGGACTTTGAGAAAATGAGTCCTCTTCTACACTACCACTAAGAATTAACAACAACAATGTAGACTTTGGTCTCATGCGTCCATTTCCTGACCACCCAGGATGTTAAAGAGATCATCTTGTGGAATAAATTCCATAAATGGTCCCAGCTACATATTAGAACTGGTCTAATCACTGAGCCTGGCTTTGACTTCCAAATAAACAGCTGCAGGAGAGAGAAATGAAGACAGGATGAAAACACCCTGGATATAAAAACAATAAGAAATAAATGAACAAAAGGTGAAACTAAAAAATGAAGGGAGGCTTGGATCATTACGCCACCAGGATTACAAGAAGCTAGAACAAAGCCTAAACCCAAATGGAAAGAAAAATAAGTCTTCTTGGTCTTCTTATTGGACTGTTATCAGAAGAAATGTTTTCAATTGGCCTGATGATACTAACGGTTGAAGGATAAATGTCCCTCATCAAAACCCTCATTACCTACACAACAAAGTACAAACCCCTTAGCTGGTTCCTTGATGATGCGTCTGAAGTCCATCTCTACAATTTCATCTCCCCTATAAATACCCCATGTTCCAAGCGCTGTGAAGGCCTCACCTGCCCAGATGCACCATGCCCTTCTGAGCTTTGGCTTATATGACTCTCTGTGTCTTGAACCCCTGTTCCCCCCTTTCTCAGCCTGACAAACTCCTTTCCATCTCTCAAACTCCGTGCTAAAATGGGCTCTCCTCCATGAAACTTTCCCTGACTTCACGGAGAGAAATTAGCAAGTTGCTCCCTCTTCTGTGCTCCCACAGCCCTCTGTCCAGACCCAGTTATATCACTTACCACACTGAATGATAATTATGCATTTATCTGCATATCTATGAGCATCTCTTCTTTTTCCCTTATTTCTAATTCTCAGTACAAAGCTGACACCTAGGATGTATTCAGTAAGTGTCGGAATGAATAAAATTGTATTATTTTTCATTCATTGAGGCTATTTCCACGAGCACAGCAACTAGCCATCAGAGAAACTTCTGGCCATCCATCACAATGGTCCAATATCTTGAGGCTTAAAATGTTTCTAAAAGTTTTAATACAACAGCATCCACTAGTGAAGGATTCCAAGGTGGTTTGTTGCCACTAAAAGGATCAGGATCTTGCAGTCCACACAGATCCCTTGGGAAATGGTTCTTTCCCTTGGGTTCATTTCCTGGGGGAATAATGTATCAAAGTGCAGGCCTAAAGATTCTGTAGCTGCATAAGGCTAACCAAGTCTCAGCCCAGAAAAAATACAGTCCCCATACAATAGTACCTGTGTCAGATACAGACTCTTCTATCACTGCTCCCCAGGCCACCCAAAAGGATGGAAGAAGTAAAGCTCCACGGCCCCAGCTCTGCTTAGAACAAAGCAGGGCCAAGACCCAATTGGTAGTTGGATTGAGATATTTTCACTTTATGTTTTCTTTACTCATCAAATATTTATTGATTATCTGCTCTGTGCCAGGCAATGTGCTAGGCACTGAGGACGCAACGGCACACAAAGCAGACACTTTGCCTGCCCTCATGGAGCTTAGAATATATTTGCTGGGTTGTGGGTGGGGTCGGGGGTGGGTTCAAGAAAGAATGAACAAATATTTCTCTTGCCTCACAAATGTTAAATGAATGCATTTCCTATTAAAGACAAGCCATGTTCCTTGGGATCTCAGAGCCCGGCCAAGACACTGGTCTGTGTAGTTGGGAACAAAGCTGCTCAGTGTAATTGCATGAAACAGCTGGGCCTGGTTTAGCGATGTGCAAATTAAAAACGCCTGCGTCACATGTCACGCACATCTCTAACTCTCTCTCCTGCAAACAGCAATGTGGTCACCAGGGTTGAAAAGACATTGAGTCCTCTGATGAGGGAAGCCAGGGCCAGGCTTCTCTCCAGAACACCAGGGCAGTGCCCAGGCAGTCACTCTCACTCTCTCTCCCTCCTTTGACCTCCAGCCCAGCCTGGAAGAGAGGTTGCTCTAGAGCCCGGCTTGGGAGAAGCACCACTTAGCCACCAACAAAGATGTAGGTGGAGTATTTATGTAAAAGATCATTAGCATATTATTGATAGATAATAGTATATTATTGAAAATTTAGGACAACCTAAGTATCCAACAAAAGATAAATTATGGTAATTTCATGTAATGGAAAAATATGCAAGCATTAAAGTTTGTGATTCACCGAAGCAGAGCGCACAAACCACTAGGCCACAGGGCCGGCCCCTCAGTGTTAATTTTTTAAAAAGCAAGTTACCAACTGCATTGACTGTGTGATCCCAATTTTGAAAGAAACCAAATATGTAATTTTGTGCATGCATAGAAGAAAGACTGGGATATGCATCAACATTTTCATTGGTTAACTCCAGACAGGAGAACTACAGGATTTTGATTTTCTCCTTTGGCTTGTCTCTAACTTACTAATTTTTTAGATAGATCATGCATTGGTTTTGTAATTTGTACTTTTTCCCCAAGTAATTTGTCAAAATATATTATTGTACTAAAGAATCAGAACTAATCTGGATTATTTCTGCATGTCTATTTATATGAGTGAGGAGCCACAGAATTGTTTGAAAAATTTAAGCCCTGAGAAGACTGGCAGAAGTGTGGGAGCTGAGGTAAGAATGAGGATCGTCTGCCATTTTCCCTGGGCTCTGTCAACAGTCACCTTACAAGCCTTCAGAGCATTCTTCTCCAGCCAGCCCACTCAAACTTGAATTCCAGAGAGTCATGTACAGACACACAGTCTTTCATCTAGTTTCCAAGAGGTACCCAACACACGGAACTATTACGAGTTATTTTCTAAAATATCTTCCTTTGGACCTTGTTATGTTACAGTTGTTCGCCTTTGACAATGACAAGAATGAGAAGTGGACAGGGCCAAGTGTTTGGATATTCTATGAAAAAATCGATTAATTAACCTCATACCTCTGAACACTCAACACCAACATGTGAAAGAAAAAGTGAGGTCAAAGAAGTATATGAAAAGGAGAGTTTATGTTCATTGCCAGCTTGCAAAGAACAAAATAAATAGATGATACAATAAAATCTCCATTCATTTAGGTCACATGAGACAATTATATCAGCTGTTAAGGTCACCAAAATTAATGAATCTGCCAGGCTACTTTACTCATAGATAACAGAGCTCGTGTTCGCTAAAGTTTCATTCTGGAAGTTACTCCATTATCCCCTACCCTAAGTCGGCATATCTGTTGGCCAATGTCAGGACTTCAGTGGCTGTTCACAAGTAAATGCAATGGTAAATTCAAGAATTGTGCTTCTGTTCCTTTGAGTAATCATAAATCAATCCAGCAGTTAGTAGTTTTCGAGTGTCCACTATGTCCAGGCATTGTCCTAGATGCAAGTGATGTGGAGATGAACATTTAGAGAAACCCTATCTAACATATGATATATTTTGCTTATATACCTAGTTTTTATTTCTGTCTTTGACACTAAAATATAATCTTGAAAGTACATGTTTTTGTCTGATTGGTTCTCTGCTGTTTCCCCGGCACCTGGCATACAGGAGGACAGTCAATATTTGTTGAATGAGTTGAATAAATGAAGTCCCTATGAGGACAGACTGACAAGAGAGAGCAAACAGTTATAATGTTGCAGGTAATATAATAGGGACATGTAAAAGGCGCCAGAGGCAGGGCTATTTACTAGTCCATGATCACAGATGTGGTCATTAAAAATGATAAGTTTTTGCAATTTTTCTAGGACATCAAAACTTCAGTTATTCAAATTTGACTAATTTTGAATTCATGGTGATTCCGCTGCAGTTCGTCTGAAGTTCTCCTTGGCACCATTTTTTTAAGGAAATTTTAATGAACACATCATCAAAATCATTTCTGGTAGACTGTCCAACTTCTTTAGATACCAACTCATTTTCTGGAATTTAATCAACATCTATTTTCATATAAAAATATTTGTGACAATTATCCATGGTTCTCATTTAGTCACTGAAGCAGGTATTTTCATACATAGTTATCTTATTTCAAGAAGCAGACCACTCCTTTCCTCCTCTCTGTCATCATAGAAGACTAGTTCAGGGACACTTTCTTTGGGGAACGAAAGCATACACAGAAGTACAATTCATTAATTTACAAATTATTATCCTTCATAATATTGTCATACAAACTCTCATCTTTAGGTTTGGCACTTGAATAACCACCGAGATAGGACGCTAACTGTCATTATGCGATTACAATCCAGACTTACCTGATGATGAAAAAGGTCCATTTGGAAGCTTTACCAACAGACCATTTCATTACCTCTCCATGTTTGAGCAGTTTAATCTCTGTGTTAATTTAGACGACTAGCAAGCAATGACTAAACAACTATGTATAGATGATTGATTTTTAAATGTCACAGCCTCTATGAGCATTTACAAATGAGAAATTTCACTGTAATTTAATCTCAGCGGCAATTTTAGAAAAGCCGCATTATATAAATCACTGAATCCATCTCAGTCCCACGGGTAACTTTTAGAGTTAAATATATCCGTGGTGATTTAACAATATAGCATTTATTCTTGAAATAGAATACTTTATCTCTGCAACAGTGATTACAAGAACCTTCAGGAAAAAACTTACTCTTGGGCAACTCCAGGATAATAGGCTTAGAAAAAAGAAAGGCTGTAACAAATTGAAATGCAGAGGCTCTAACAAGATTTATCTCTTCAACTATAAACTTTTTCCATATGTAAATTATACAAATTTCTAGATTATTGCATATAGAAGGTAGTAATATTTCAATCACTTCTCATTTATTGAATATTTATTAAAACTAAGGCAGTATTTTGCACATGGTAAATGATTCGGAGATAAGTAAGACAGAAATATTGTAACGGGGGGAAAAAAGGCCAAAAGCATATGGAATTTTTTATACTACAATTCTAGAACAGCTGTGAAATGTTGTCCATCCCCAAAGTATACTTTAGTGCTGCAAAATACAAACACTTGTACAGAAAACTTTTTTTCTGCTTGATTTGTTAATAGAGGATTAACCAGTGATCCAATTAACAGCACATTCCAATCTCTGCCTAAAGACTTTGAAAGCTATAAAGAAATGAGAAAACAGGACATGCTACATCAACGTTGCTCCCTCTAGAATGGGGCAATCCCAAATCATCATACTCTATACGCATCTTCATTTCTTTATGCCAGCTGAGGAGATAATGTGCAAAATGAACAGCAGGAAAAATTCTGAACTGAATAGTACATAGAGAAGAAAAAATGCATAATAGCTGAAAAACCAAAATGGCAATCTTTATAGAGAAGGTGCATTTGTAGAATTCATTTATTTTCATTTTCTATTCTAGTCTCTACTCCCAGGCTTGCACTTTTTTCAAATCTGTTTAGTGGGAAGATTTATGCCAAAACTCCTGGGAATAATTGTCCATATGGCCCCCTGCTGATAGTTCCTTACAAAATAATGTTGTAATTTCTTTTTATGATACTTTTCAAGGGAATAAAATAGTCATTTATCCAAGATATCAAATAAAACAAAAATTTAAAATAAATAAAATTTATATATATATGTTATATATATTTATATATGTTAAATAAATATTTATCTATTTCATTAAAATATATACCAGTAGGACCAGCCCTGGTGGCCTAGTGGTTAAGTTCAGTGCACTCCACTTCAGCGGCCTGGGTTTGGTTCCTGGGCATGGACCTATATATACTACTTCTCTGTCAGTAGCCATGCTGTAGTAGTGGCTCACATACTAAAAGAGGAAGATTGGCGGCAGATATTAGCTCAGGGAGAATCTTCCTAAGTAAAATATATATATATATATATATACACACATATACACACCATAATTATAGATTCATTATATATTTATATATTAATATATATACTCTGTATATTAATATATACAACTCTATGACATGTATTGCTGTGATGTACATTTTACAGACAAGGAAACTATGGTCCATCAAGATAAGGGGCCAGCCCATGGTTAAGTGTCAGGACCTGAATCAAAGCCTGTCCAGGGCCTGTCCTTCTAATCGCTACATTAGACCGCCTAGGGTCCCTGCAGCTTACTTGCTCCATCATCTTACCAAACTTGGCCCAGGAGAGTAGCGAAAGCTTCCTAAGGAGTGGGAGACACTTAGAGAGGCACTTGCCTGAAGGAACAGAGATCTCACAGAGGAGGGGGCCCTTGGAATCCGCTGCAAGGTCAAGAGCTGCTGCTCCTGTCAACATCTCTATCCACCCTAAAGCAGATGAGCAGATGGGGATCGAAGGAGAAGGCAGCGCAGAATTGAGATCCTGCTCCAGTTGTAAAAACGCCTGAAGAAGCCCTCCTCTTCCTCCCTTCAAACTGACACAAATACATACATCCTGCCCCTGAGACAGGCCAAGGATGATAAGGCAGGGGTGACCAAGTGAGGTTTAGGATTGATGTCTCCAAATCAGAGGGGTCCAGGGAATTCTGTTCAAGTTTCTTGGCCCAAAGTGAGTCATGATGTACAGTAAACAATTTTGTGTTCGTGTGCTCACTACCACCAAGACAGTTGAGGCTTCAGAGAGTAAAGCAGAATGTAACTGAAAGGATTCTGAGAGCAGGGGGAAAAAATGTGCTTCATTGATTATAGACAGACAGAATTCTCTCCATCACTTCACATGAGATGACAGAATCACAAAATCTTACAGGATGCAGAAAAGTTTCCTTTGTCTAGTCCCGTCTTCTTCACAAAGCAGAGATTCCTTGCAGGTGTCGTTAAGCATCTGGCGGAAAAGACTCAGCACTAGTCATGAGAGAATCTCTTCCCTTTCACCTGTGTGAGCTGTTGACCATTCTCTGTTATCATGAGCCAAAATTTACTCTATATATCCTAGTTTTGCTCTCCAGAGCATCACGGAATAAGTCCGCTTGCTAAATATCAGCCTTTCACATGCTTTAAAAATAACACTAGTTTTGTTTATTTCTCCACTTCTTCAACTGTTTCTCATACAACATGGTTTGCAAACCTCTGGCTGTCCATCTCTTAGATTCTAGTTTCTCAATCTTCCTTTAAAAAATGCACTAGTCAGAAATAAACTTAATAATGTATATAGCGTCCAATAAGCATAAAGCTCAGTGGAACGATCGCTTCCTGTGATCTGGACAAACTACTCCCATCTGGGCCTTCAGGATGATGATAGCTAGTTTCTCCTTTCCTCACCGCCGGGTGAATTGATCCTAACTCCTAGTACATTACAGGAAATAAGCTTCTCGTGTATTACTTTTACTCAGAATGAAATGCAGAGCTAGACAATCTTGACTTTTCCCTGCTTGTTTCCAAATTATTCAGACTTTGATGTGTGGATATGTAAATATTTAGACATAAATATGCAAAGGTGCAGTCCCATATCTGGGACTCTATATTAATGGATTTACCATATAGAATAAGCATCCAATTCTGGCGCTCGGACGTCAAATCTGAACCAGCACCCATGTACATGTTCTTTGATCCACTTTCATGACATCTCTCAAACACACACCCTGCCCCCTCTTGTTTAATGTCTCACCGCTTAAAAAGCAGACCATTATGTTACAGGCTCCTAACTGGTCTTCCAGACACTATTTATTTATTTAACTTATTTCAATTTGTTTAGTCTATTTATCAAATATTTCATAAATGCCAAAACATGTTATTTTCCCTGTCTTTCCGTCCGTAGGAATGACCTATCTAAATCCTTCCATCCTCCCTATCCCATCTTCTCCAGGAAGCCTTCCATGATCTCCCTATAGCTCAGTAACCTCTCATTCTACACTCCCATCATGCTGGGCACCATTCCCTTAGCATTGATAGATACACTGTCAGTACAATACATAAAATATAATGAGATAATGTCAGTATATGTACAATAGTCCCTCAATTATACTGTGAGTGCCTTGAGGATAGGAATTATGTCTTTAACTTTCTCAAATCCTTCTCCTCCACTCTACACAGGATAATTGAGACAAGATTCCCATAGTTGAGGCAAGAAAGACAAGAAGAAACAGGCAATTTCACATACAGATATTCAGACGGTCCAACAGGAAGCAGGCCAGCCAACCCCAGATCCAAGAAATTGAGGATTTAAGGTGAAAAACAACGGAAGTAACAGAAAGCTTATGCGGCCTTGTGTCTCAAGGAAAGCCTCAGACTCTTTGAGACCATTAATCGCTAGTCTGCCCAAAAGTGCCTATTCACTTAAAGTAAAGGCATCTGGTACAGTTAAAGTGAGTTTTAAATTTTCAGTTTTTTTAAGGTGATAAATCAAACATCTCCCCAGAAGCCTTTACTGTCCCTAAGGAAAGGTCACACAGTCTCTGGTCAAAACTGAGAATCATTGGAGAAGGTGAAGAGAAGAGACACAGATGCAGAGAGTCCTACCTGGCCAGATCCCAGAGGGCTTGGGAGCTTGGAAATGGGACGGGGGGCATTCAAAGGTGCTACGACAGAGACCTCTCTATCTTAGAGGTCTTTATTTTGGCTAAAGGACTTCTGCCATCCCCACACCTTCTGCATAAGTTGTTAGATTTAACCGCTGCTAAACTCACTGACTAATCAATTAGTTTGATTTAGCTTAGAGAAGCTTCAGCCTGCTACTGCTGGCCATTGACCCTTCCTGTCAGCATCTGACACCTCCCGCCACAGGAGTGGTGCAGGAAGACCGGGTCCACGGGGGTGGCTTAGGCACAGCAGGAATCATGGAATTCCTTTACCTCTAATGTGTCTTCAAGGAAGTGGGAAAAGCAAAGGGAAAAGTCGTGTTGGCACTTTATATATTTTAACTCATTTCATCCTCACAAAACTCCCAGGGATAATTACTATTTTTTTGATATTGCAGATAAGGAAACTAAATCGCAAAGACATTCACTTGCTCAAATTCACAGTGCTGGTAAGTGGCAGAGGCAGAATTTCAACCCAAGTCTATCTGACTTCAAAGCCCATGATCTTTCACACAGCATTCCCAGTAATGAGATCAGCAGTGGTATGTTCTATTTATGAACAAGATGACAAAAAGAAAATGATAGCTAACATTCAATGAGTACTCACTATGTTCCAGGCACTGCTTTAATACTCTATATCTATTATCAGATTTAATCCTGTTAACAACTCTTTGAGGAAAGTAACATTACCCCCATTTTAAGAAGAAGGAACTGAGGCACAGAGAAGTTAAGTAACTCGCCCAAAGTCACCCAACTAAAATGTGGTAGAGTCAGGATTTGAAAGGCGAGAGATGATGAGTAAGAATTCATGTATTGGCCTCCTTGGCATCAGTAGATCTCATTTTTAACTCTCTAGGTTTCTATTTCTGCCTGCCCATGACTAGTGGTCTTTCTAGCTGATTCTAGCACTCTCTCACCCAGCATATCTATTAATATACTTTCACCAGTGTCTCTTTTTAAAATCAGGAACCTATGCTAATAAATGTATTGCTCCAAATCTCTTGTGCCCATAACAACAGATGTAACTGATAGGTAACTCAGGTAAGCTGAGCACCACACAACTGAGGTGTCCTTCAGAAGGGTGGTTGCCAAAAAGATGAGAGGTCAGAGGATAGCTATCTGTCCCAGAATGGAAAGGCACTTTTTAATATATTAACTAATAGTTGTAAAGTGATACAATAAGACAAAGCTTAGTATCTTTTTTTCCCTTCTTCATATCAACCCATGAGGAATGGCACGATTTTCACTTTCACAGTCTCTTTCCTCTCACCTTTTGACTTTTAGCTGGTCTTCAGATATCATTTTGGATCTTGTTTATTATTTTTTTAATCCAAACTTCTCATTAGTATCCTTATTCAATCACTTCTGTTCTTTGACTATGATGAAAATAAAAAACCAGTAGGCAAAAATTTTAGGTCTTAGAAGAAAAGGTGTGTATGAAAATATGTATGTTTATATGTCCTGCCTTGTTATAAAAGTCATTTGAGGCATTTTACTTTCAACTATGCTCTTAACAACATCGTAAACTCTGGTTCTTTCTAGTTGTGATTATCTACCTCGAGCCCATAGTTAAGGCTAACAAAATATTGGTTATGCTCTAAACCTTGGCAATGATAGATGCATAAGACATTTTCATCCTAATCAAGAAATATTTATCTAAAATGTCATAACTAAAGTAATTATTAGCAACTCATCTATAAATTAAAGCAAAAACAACTAGATAGAAATCGGTTGTAGTACGGGAGGCACACTGTTTCAGGAACAAAAGACCACTTTGTTCAACTGTTGACAACAGTTTTAACAGCCAAAGCAGACTAGCAGTAAGGTGTTCTGGTAAAACATCTGCCATAAAACACATCATGCTTTTCCAAAGAGAAATTTCCAACCAGCAAGGTTAGTTTATTATTACAGAAGTTTGGAAAGATTTTCTGATCCCTTCTCTAAGCTCTAGTACAATAATTTATTATTTAATGGGAATTTTTAGTGAAACGAGTGTCCCTTTAAAGATAAAAGATATCCATAATTTTTACGTGAAAACCAGTCATTGAAAAAGACAACCTAAGCCCACAGACCAAATGCAAAATCTCTTAGCAAGTTTATAGGTAAATATTATTATATTCTCTTTATAGATGAACAAATTGAGACACACAGAACACATGGCTAGGAAGGGTCTGGGTCAGGATTATAACCAATGTCTATTTAACCCCAAAGCAAAATAGGGCTATAGTTCAAAATGAAATCAACATATACCTCTGGTCAGGAAAAAAAAATCAGATCTGGAAGCTTATCCAATTTAATTAAAAAATAATTCATTTCATGGTGTCACTTGAGTCAATCTGGTTGTTTGATCACAAAGATAAGACAACTTGTTCATTATTGAAGTAGTTTTTTTACTTTGTGAACTTATTTCTCTGGAATTCTGTAGTTACACTTTTAATTTTTCTTCAGAATATCTAAGCAGCAAACTGAAATTCATCTTCCTTAGTCCTAAGTCAATGAATACTCTAGTGTCCTCTAGATAACAGCCAACTGGCCTAAATCTCTGATCAAATACACCCTCATGTAATTTTCAGCACTTTGAATACATATCTTATCTCATGGCCTAAAATACTAGCCACAAAGCCCAGTTCCAAATCCACTTCATCTACGAAACAATCTAGTGCAATGGTTATACTCTACCTGGTTCTTTCTCTTGACACTTTGTTATATATCACCCATTCTTCAACTCTTTCAGAAGCACATACCATGGCTCCACTAAACTATCAACTCCATCAAGAAAATAACTTTGTATGTCCTGTGGACTCCTTTATCCCCAGTGCCATAATCAATACTTGGCACTCAATAACTACCAAATAAAGCAATGAACAAATGACAAGAAATGTTAGAGTGCATGGAAGCAACAAACCATTACTCATTCTACATTGTGCTGAGCACATAGTGGGTGCCTATTTGTAAACTGGCATACACCCTTCTCTGTAATGCACAAAACCACGCCAGTTTGCTTCAGTGGCCACACGATCATCATAAGTAAATGAATAACCAACATTCATCAAGTTCATGATACTATTATGGTCAATATCCAACAAAAGACAGATTTAATGGCATATGGGGTTTTGGGGAGAATCTTTTTCAATTTTTAAAATTTTATTTATTTATTTTTGGTAAGAGACTAAGTTATTTGAAGCAGTAAACTTAGACCTTGGAAACATAAGCACAAGCATAAGCCTCAGCATTAGCATAAGCACGTCATTGATGCACCTCTTTGGCATGATTTGGAGATACAATTATGATGACGTTTTTACATTCCATTAATTTTTACTTCACTATGACCTCAGAAAGGTTGTCATTTACTGGTGTATTATCATAACAATAACAACCAAAAATTTCAAGAAATTATTTTGCTATTTTAAGATACACTTAATGACTGAGAGGCTAACAATTATTGCTTAAAAATCAAGCAATTTCACTACAATATGAAAACTTATTGCCTTTACGCCATTTAAACTTTCAAATAAAGACCCCCATAGCTATTTTTAAAAGTCACAAAAATCCAACTTTTAAGTAAAATCAAAAATTTTACAGTACAGTATACACAGTAGTTAGGTTGAGTGGATGCTCTTTCTGAAAAAAGTACTATTCGTCAGATTTCTGTCGGTCCCTCATGAAGCATTTTATCTTACCTAAAAATTCATAGGTGGTAATATGAATTATATATGCTGCCATTGTAGCTGAAGTCTACAGCTTATGGTAAAGTATAAAAAGAAAACTGAGAATTTGCCAAAATGGTCTACAAGAAAGGAAACATACTCATGCTATCATTTATCCTTAACAAAGGCTACAAGACCCTTCAAGATCTGCCTTTTCTGAAGCAGATTGAGTCCTCTATCCATTTTATGGATAAGTCATGGTTTTTCTCCTTTTAGCACAAGCACATTCTATCCCTTTTAATGAGTGACTATAATCCATGTATGAAATGTCTCCTTGATTCACTACTGACCTCAAGCTTTTGCTCCACCAAAGGCACCTCATTGCCATCACTCTCACAGATCACAGTGCCCATCATGAGTATTTCCGTGCCCTGTTACAAGTGAGGTACTGCTCACTGCTTCACTTGTAGCTTTCTAAACAATGATACACATGGCAATCCCATTCTTTTTATTCGTCCAAACTTGAGGACCTATATTATAAAGAGCACATAGAAATGCTGGTGATCTGGCTTTATTCCAATAAAACCACTGGTATTCTTGCCCTGACCCTCAACGTTCAGGGGGATCTGTAGGTGAAACCGTTTGGAAACCTGGATGTCTGTGGCAAATTGGGTCTGAGAATTGTATCTCTACTCTGTCAACTTACACTACACATTTCAATCGTTCTGTGCTGACAAATGACACCAAACAAAGCAAAAGGCAACAGCACTAGACATGCCTAGCAGGATTCAGTCATCTCAGTTCAGAGTATCTCTAGAAATGCATCATGCCCATAGAGGAGGTTCAGGAGGACTCCTGCCTCCTCGGCTCTCCAGGTGGTGTAAAACCTGGAGGTTGTTACATCAACCCTATTCTTCAGCAGCCTCTCATAAAAAATTATTGGTTGTTTTCAATTTCCCATCAGTGAATATGGCACCACTTAGAAGTAAAGATCTAGCAATAATTTTTTAGTTCCAGTGACTAACTTAAATTGTGTATAGTTCTCGCAATAGAGGGCAGGACCTGGGTTTTTCTGTTTGTTTTTGTTTTTAAAGCTCTATTGTCAGTCTAGTATAGATTAGATAAGTCTATTTATTTATCCAACAGACCAAAATCCACTTCAGGTCTCCATGATGCAATCACTACGTGAAGAATTATGTAAGCATCTCACTAATTCTGGCAGACGACTTCCAACTTGTAACTATTGAATTGGAACAGTTTCTAAGATTTCAAAGCAACAAACAAAATATAATACCACTTTTAGGTCCTGTGGTAAAATAAAGAATTTGGCTGGCCATTCTCTCTGGTTCCTAGGAAGTAGCCTCTAAGCTCTTGGAATTTCCTGAATGATGTGTGTCTTTATTATTTATGGTGGGCCCCTGGAATTATGCTTGAGTTTGCGCTAATGAGATGACTCATGGTGGACCCCTGGACAATTTCAGGACGAAGGCAGGCCATGCCAGAAAGACCATGCGTGTGATCAGTGGGCTGGGGCTTTGAGCCATCTGATATCAGCCTGACCTCCTGAAGACCGACATGGTCAATGATTCAAACAGTCATACCTAGGTAATGAAACCCGATTAAAACTCTGGACACCCAAAGCTCAGGTGAGTTTCTCTGGTTGGTGCTACACATTGATGTCTTGGGAGGGTGAAATGTCCTAAAGATACAGAAGCTTGGTGTTTGGGATGCTCCCAGATCTCACTCTACAGGTCTCTTCTGGCTGGCCTCATTTGTATCCTTTACAATAAAATGGTAAACATAAGTATAATACTTTCCTAAGTTCTGTAAGTCACTCTAGAGAATTATCAAACCTGAGGAGGTAGTAGGAACCCCCGAATTTGTAGGCAGTTGGTCAGAAATGCAGGTGGCCTGCAAATCCCCAAGCTTGCAGTTAGTGTCTGAAGCAAGGGCAGTCTTGTGGAGAACTGTGCCCTTACCCTGTGAAATCTGAAATAACTCTGGGCAGTCAGCATCAGAATTGCATTGCAGGTCCTCGTAAGATCTTTGATCATGTCAGTATGACAAAGGTTAAGTGAGGCTGGAAGTATTACAATTGCTCTGGACTACTTCAGTTTAGGCATCGTGATATCAATCTTGCATGTTGGAACTGGAGATTGGAATACCATTTTCATACTAGAAGAAGCAGCTGGCAGATATATGTGAACTCTTCAAACAAGCCGTGGCGGTTATCCTCGGTGTAACTAGCAGGAAAAAAATTCTTGCATTTGTTCAAAGTGTAGAATTTGGGATGAAATTATTACCATCCCCCTCTGACTGACACACGACAAATATTTTATTATAGAAAGGAAGATAAGGTCCGAACTGGAAAAGTCCTGAAAAATCATGTAGTCTAATTTGTTCATTTCTCAGGGAAGGAAATAACCAAGGCCAGGGGGATAGTTATTTGCACAACAGCTATTTAGCATCAGAGCTGGGACTAGATAAGATCTGTAACATCTAAAATCATACTCTGATTCCCAAGCTCCTTGCGGTAAGACATTATTTAGAAACAAAGGCAGATAAATTCTAGTCAGGTTGTCTTGCCAATGAAAGAGGGAGCAAAAAAACAGCATGCAGGATATAATCAAACATCTTGTCTTTCTTCTATTGATCATTAAAGTAGCACTTCTAATGTCTCTTTACATTTCTGCTGACGTAAGTTACAAAAGGGGTAGCCAATGCAGATATTCACTCATTCTATATGCATTTATAAGGCATCTATTATAAATCAGTACTGGGAACTTAGATATGTCAAGATTAATTATTAAGCCCCTGTTTTCTAATGAGGGGAACTTCATCCTTCATAAAAAAATAAATGCAGCTGCATAAATCCTGTAATCGAGGCCATGAGAGAGGACAGTGAAGAAAGGTGGGGATATCCTGGAAGGGTCTTCTCTACCTGACAAAGGAATTTGGCTATTATTCTGTGGGCGTGTGAAGCCATTAAATGATTTTAAGCAAAACACAAAAGAAAAAGCAACCTTCTCTATTGCATACTTGGGACACAACCTTGCCCAGTTGCCTGAAGCTCTCAACAGGAACGCTTTATCTTGTTGCTCTTCTTTCTACATGCCTTAGTACATCTCCAACCTAGTATTCTCCAGCCCCTATTACAGAAGTCTTGTGATAAAGAATGCAGAATGGATTCTTTGTCTGAAGAGTTAAAACTCAGTTCTGTAATTTCTCGCTCAAGCTAGAGGCATAAAGAAATTTGAACCAGACAGAGAATGAAGGAAGCAGGCACCCACAGCTAAGTGTGTCAGCACGTTCAAGGAGAGCCCCCACAGACCTCCAGCCCACTGAGTGGCCGAGCACCATCTGAGGAGAAAGCAAGTAAGAGACTCTGGCTGCAGAAGTCCTTCCAACATGAAGTTCTCCAGTTCGATAGGGAACAGCGGGAGGAATGCTGCTGCTTGCGGAATCCTAGCGTAGCTCCTCAGGATTCCAGGGACTGAAAGGGATACAGCCCATCAAAACAAACACACAAATGTAAATTAATTATTCAAAAATAATATATTCGCCTAGAAAATACAATTAAATCTTTGTTAAGAGGCCTAGCAGTTAAGAATATCAGTTTACTATCAGGAGGCAAAGCAAAAGTGAGGAGCATCCTACAAAACAATAAGAACCTTCAAAAGTTCAAGGTTAAGGTGTGAAAGTCATAAAAGACAAGGAAAGACTAACAACTTCTCACAGAGACTAAGGAGACATGACAACAAATGCTGTCATGACAATGTAATGCTGGATCTCGGATTAGACCCTGGAACAGAAAAAGAACATAAGTAGAAAAGCTGGTGATCCAAATAAAGTTTATATTTAAATTAATTATATTGTACCAATGTGATTTTCTTAGCTTTGATAAGTACACTATGGAAAGGCAAGATGTTAATTTTAGGGGGAGTTGAGTGAAAGGTATATATAGGGGACTCTCCTTAATACTTTTGTAACTATTCAGTACATATAAAAAAGGTTTTTTAAACCAAAGCATGTATGTTTGTTTGTTTAAAAAAGAAAAAAGGAATATAGGTTTTACAGTCAGAGTCCTGGGTTTAAAACATGATTCTATCACTTAGGAGCAATGTGACCTCGGGCAAGTCCTTTAATCTCTCTCTACGCTTTAATTTCCTCAATAATAAAATGGGAATAATAAAAACAATTTTATAAGTGAATAAGGCTAAATAAAATAATATATTTAAACACGTAGCATTGTGTCAGGTACATCATAAATTCCTAAAAAATCACATCTAGTATTTGCTTATGAACATTACCATAATGATTATATTTGTCATTGTTATTATTATTCAAATTTTCTGGTTCTGGAGTTACTTCAAGAATTCAAAAAAGTCTGGAAAGACTGTAGATAGCATGTATTTATCCTCTTCCTCATTTTGTTGGAGTCAGATGGAGTAAACTGGCTTCAATACATTCTTGGGCAAAGTAACTCATCAAGCCTCGGGTATGTGCGGTTGCTGAGTGTGGTGTGAGACGGGTGGAGGTTGAAGAGGACAAGTGCAGGGATGGAGTTTTCCCTAGCCTTGAACAAGTGCCCTCATCAAGTTGTATCAGTCTGTTTAAGGAGAGATGATTAGAGTCGATCAGCTACTACACCAGCTGCTTGAAAGGCACCATCAAGATTAAGCAAACCATACACCGTGCATGCTGTCAGTTACAACTAGATCTTTGTGTTCGAAAAGAGTTGCTGAGATTTTCTTTTCAGAAATCTGGTATTGATATTGCTGCTGTATTGGAGGTCACTTTTAGACATGCTGGGTATACAGTTCCCAAGAGTTAGAAGTGTATCAGGACAACCTTTGAACTAAGGAATTACCAGAGTACTTGAAAAACCCACTGGATCTCTTTAAACAATGAAACACAGACAGTCTCTGATTACAAACTTTTGAAATATCACTCATTTATAAATACCATTTAGAGCACAGAATATAGCTCACCATAATAATGTAGAGTCTGCTTATTGTATGTTAGTTTAAAATATTGTGCCATTGACACAAAAAATTAACTAGAATAAAATTTTGTTGCAATGTTGGTAATCCTTACCAAAAACAAGTAACTTATTTTCTAAATTGAACTTTATGTCATATCTGAAAGCTATGTAGAATTCTGACTCTCAGACTTCCTATTACCTTGTTAGTCCAAAGGTACTTATACTTGTCTTTCACAGTCTTCTTTTCCCCAGAACTTGTTCTCCAATTCAGACTGCTATTCATGACTACTTCCCCATGAGCTATGAATTGAACTATTTCTCCTTCCACTGCTCCATGGTTCTGACCTCCTGGGTTCACTCTCTAATGCTATTATTCCATAATTTAAAAAGTGTTTTTAAAAAGTAAGTTAGATGTCTCGGGGAAAAGGAGAGCAAAGTGTGCAAGCTAGTGTGATCTTTTTGTAGAGTAACTTCGTAAAATAAATCACAAGCTTTCCTTAAGTAGTCCCCCTTAAAAGTATCAATTCCATGTCTATGAATTTATTCTAAGGAAGTAAATAGAAATAGTGTGCAAACGTCCATGGGATGTTCACCTTAGTGTTGTTTATAAAATGGAAAAATAGAAGCAACCTCCAACAATTGGGGATTTATTAAATAGGTTCTAGTATACCCACACAATGGAATCATCTGCAGCTATTAAAATGATGTTGCCTAAGAATGCTTACAGATAAGATAAAGATGTTTACATTATAGTTAAGAAAATAAAGATTACAAAATAATAGCGTTTCAGTTTGATTAATGTAATAATTATTACGAGAGCTAAAATGTATTGCATAATTACTATGTACCTTCTGAAACAAGTACTACTAATATTCCATTTTAATGATAAGGAAAAAGAGACAAAAGAAAATTGATTCACTTGCCCAAGGTGAAACACTAAAGATAATCTGGCTCCCAAAGTCACACTCTCAATACAGCCTCTCTATTACACGTGTATATGCTTTGAGAAAAGCATGGAAGAATATAAACAAAAATGTTACAATACTTAGAGGTTGAGTATGTACTTTGTGGTAAACAGAATTTCTCAAATAACCCCCTAAAGATGTCCCAAGCTAATCCCTGGAGCCCGGAAACATAAGAGATCATTCCCACGATTATGTTGTATTATATGGCACAGTTGACCTTAACACAGTGAGATTATCCAGAAGGGCCTAAAACAATCACATGCACTCCTTCAAAAGCAGAGAATTTTCCCCAGCTGGTAGCAGGAGAAGCCAGAGAGATTCCAAGCATGAGGAGGATGCGGCGCACTGATTTCTGGTTGGTTGATGGAGGGGACTGCATGCATAGGGAGGTTGGCTGCCCCTAGAAGAAGAGAGCAGCCCCCAGCAGACAGACAGCCAGGACATGGGCACCTCACATCTACAGCTGCAAGGGACTGGATTCTGCCAACAACCTGAACGTGCCCTGAAGAGGATTCTCCCCCCAAGCCTCTAGGTTAGAGCCCAACCCCACGCATACCTTGATTTCAGTTCCCTGAGCAGAGAGCCGGTCGAACCCACCCAGAGATAATGGAGTGGGCACTGTTTCACGCTGTTAAGTTTGTTACATAGCAATAGAAAACTAAGATAGTACTTATGAGGGACTTAAAATTAGAAACAGTAAAGTTTATGTACAAAAATCTGTAACAGTCGTTACACTCAACGGAGAAAATACAGATGCACTTAAAGATTGGGAACAAGACAAGACATCCATTATTACTACCACTGACTAACATAGTGTTGTAATTCTCAGCCAACGCAGAAAGAAAATAAGATGAAGTATATAAGAATTAGAAGAAAAGCAATAAACTTTTATCTGGAAATAATTGGAATCAATAAATGATTAAAACTAATGAAAGAGTTTGGCAAGTTGCTGAATACATGGTCACAGTTTTTCACTCAGAAAAATCAAAAACACGGCTCTAACTCTCTACGCTAACATTACCAACTATAGAATATAATAAAAATATCATTCAAAATAGCATGAAAATTATAAAGTATCTAGGAATTTACTTAAGAAATAAACAAGACCTTTAAAGGGGCTCACATTTTTAATTTATCCTTTTCTGTGTTTTTCAAACTTTGTATAATGAACATATAATAGTTTGCTGATAAAAATATACCATTATCAATGGTGACATTCAAAATATTTAGAACCCTAGCACCAACCAATCAGAATGGCACAGGCAATAAGAAGTCATTCAGCCGTACAGGCATGTGCCAGGTGAAGAAGCCCCTTGGGGCTCATAATTGTTAATTAAGTGACTAGTATATTTCTCTCTCTAAATTGTCTGAGAAGGACAAACTTTAGCCTTCCACTTTCTCCAAGGAAATTCTCTCAAATTATTTTTCCCGTAGTCAGGAGAAAGGGAATGGAGAACAATGAGATCCAAAAGGCAAGAAGGTTTACTTAAAAGATTGCAGGGGCAAAAAACTGACCTGGCATAGAAGAAGGGCATATCTATGGAGCTGGAGAATGGGACAGTAAGAAAGGGGACTAGCCCACATGGTCTGTACCCGACCAGCAGGCTGACTATCCTGTCTTGCCTGAGGAGACAGAACAAAAAAGTGTAGCTCTGATTACTTCTCCCCGCATGAACTCAGTGGTTCCAAGGAGGTGAATGCTGGGGACTTTGCCATGATCTGCCTTCAAATTATGAAATAACAAGGTTAAAAATCCCTCATGGAGCCTCATGAGTCTCAGAACCCAGGGTAATCAAAACATAGTAATTAAAGCACAATGACATACTTAATAAGTACTTTTACAAAATCCACTGAGTGGTATGTAAATTTTAACATGAAAAGTAGCTTGAGAGTTCAAATTATTTTCCCTTTATAAACACATTCGAAGGAGGCAATGGAGACACTCTCTGTAGACTTTAACCATGATCGATCTCAAACTGAAAGCCAGTCATCACCGAATTAAACTAATGATTCACTCATATCACCAAGAAAGGTCTAACTAATCCTATGAGTAGGGCTGAAAATGACCACCAACAGCATCAAGACTGTTCTCTTCCCTTAGGAGACTGTCAGCAAAAGCTCTAGAAATTTCTTCCCTGCACTACTGTAAAACTGTGGATCCAATTGCACTCTCTTCTTTCCAGCGTATAAATTCTCTGTAATTTTTCCATCAAGCTACCAAGTTTTGTGGTATTATTTGCAACACCAGAAAGCCAAGCCCTTCCTCTGTGGTTATAAAGAAGACATTGAATTCTTAAGAGATTTTGCAAATAATACCACAAACATGGGCTCACTTAAAAGAACATGACGTTTCCCAGAAATAAACAACAGGAGATAAACACATGTAATCAACAAGAAATCAGACTTTGCATTCAAGTAAGTGATTTGATAAAGGAGATGGACTGAACTAGCCTTCAGATTTCCCCGCTTGATTTGACCAGTGAAAAATACAAAGATCTAAAACCCCTGTAGCCCTGAAACGCAAAGGTCCAAAATTCCAAAAGGTGCAATGGTGTCTGGTTGGCATCTTAGAAAAGAATTGACCTTATTAAACACATTCATATTAAGAAGCACATCATGAAAAGAAAGGAAACCATATAAACCTAAAATGGCATTTACTACAAATTTATGGAAGAGGAATCAATGTGGGGAAAAGATGAGGTCATTTAATCCAAGGAAGAAAAGAGAACAGAAAGTTCATAAATCAATGATTAAGTCAAAAGACAAAATGGCATTTCTAGAAGAGAACTCAGTCTCATGATTGGTAGTTAAGAACCTACTTCACTAGGGGCTGGCCCCGTGGCCGAGTGGTTAAGTAAGTTCGCGCGCTCCGCTGCAGGCGGCCCAGTGTTTCGTTGGTTCGAATCCTGGGCGCGGACATGGCACTGCTCATCGGACCACGCTGAGGCAGCGTCCCACATGCCACAACTAGAAGGACCCACAGCGAAGAATATACAACTATGTACCGGGGGGCTTTGGGGAGAAAAAGGAAAAAATAAAATCTTAAAAAAAAAAAAAAAAAAGAACCTACTTCACTAAACCCAAAGACCACCAGAGACCACAATGAACCTGAACTCAAGGGGGCTTTGGTCAAGAACTCTCTACCATTCGTCTCTCAGCAGAGACTAAACACGTGAAGTTCCTGAGCAAAGCCACTCCTTGGAAGGCCATGCGCACTTGCTCATGGGTTCTTTTGCAATAGAGCTGGTTCTGCTCACACCTCCTCAAATAAACTACAAATTCCTTTGAAGTTAGGATCCCATTTGAGTCATCTTTATATCCCCATGTAGCACATGTGCAACTGCCCATGGTAGGCACTCAATGTTTTTCAAATTACCCCTGACTTTTACTATGGTATCAAACGGAATGATGGTCATAACTGTAATAACAGCCATCAAGCAGCATCTTTTACTGGAGGTTTGCCAGGTATCACGTGAAAATTCACACGTTACTTGATATAATCAGTGATATGGTCAGTATCCTTAACAAGATCCTTAATAATTTGCCAAAGGAGATGTGGCTAGTACATCCAAACTCAAGTAATGAGAAATTTCTGTCGACTAAAACAGACCACAGGAATTCACCTAACCAGAAGTACAGATTCGAGTATAGGCTAAAGAGATTCACTAGAGTCATATAATGTGGAGTCAACGCTGATGAAGATGCTCATCGGCACAGACAACCTACATCAAGATATCTTTGCATATAGTAGGTGCCTGCTGAATATTTGGTAGATGAATGCAGAACTGAAGTGCGAAACTCAACCAGTTTTCCAAGTCAGGTCATCTTATTGAGGTCTTAACTATGCCATTCAACTGGGAATGAATACTGATCCTTTCCCAATAACAGAAGCTGGAGAATAGTTAAGCATCTTGACTCAGAAGGCACAGCCTCTTTTCAAGTCAGGATTTGCTGAGGCCTGTTATGGTGGGGCCAGCTCTCTTTCTCTGCCCAGAAAGATTCATTTCTGCAGGGTATTGACATTTTTAAATATTTTAGGGCCCTGTAAAAAAGCCCTACAGAATAAAATGTTATACCCTATTCATAATTGACACAGTTGAGATAGTGGGAGTTAATATTAAAATCAGTAGCAAAAAAAATATTTTTCATTCCAGAGCTAAAGCCTAAATAAACCCCAAACAAGGGACATGTAAACTCCTGACCCATAGTCCTTCTGACTTGTAACAAACACCTTCCTACAAATGTATGTTCCTGGGTGTCCTTCATATTGTGATAACAAACGCGGTAATGACTGAACATTTCTCTTTTGTACTAAAATAATTATCAGGGCATTTCAAAGCTGGTTTCTCTAGAGTCAAGAAACAGAAAACCATTTGAAACTAAAACATGAAGTTATCTAATTGTGTGTGTGTGTCTGTGTGTGTGTGATGCTGTGCAAAACCAGAACCAAAAAATTAATAATAATAATAATAAAGAGAATTAAAAGAGAGCCAAATAACTTCATCTCAAAAGCAAAACGCAGATAGATAATTGCATATTCTCAACCAAATTACTGCCCATCAAAATGCCCTTTGCCAAACCAGCAGAGGAGATATGAGATTATTAACCAAGTAGAATAGATAAACTAAATATGTTTCCTTTAAAATTTTTGCCACAAAACATATCTGTGTTTTAAGCCTAAAGGAGAATTATTTTGAAAGTATTTCCTTTGTTACTCCCAAGGTGATCTTTATTTAACAGTGATTTATTATTTGCCTGACTTCCCAATATAAGTTCTAAAAGAGTAATTTATTCATCACTCATGTGTCCAATGAAATTTCAAACAAAAAACTTTCTGCTATATTCCTGCTCTGTTGTAATCCATTCTCCACCTACCAGCCAAAACTATCTTTTTAAACTAATTATCAGATCAAATCTTTCCTTTGTTAAGGAATGGTTTCCAACCGAATTTTAACCCAAACTCACCAGGGCCTATAAGGTCCTAGACAATCTGGCACCTGCCTTCCTCTCCATCCTCAAATCCTACCACCTTCACCTGTGCTCCCCTTGCTCCAGTTAACGACCTTTGTTTTGTCCCTTATTACAGAAGGCTCATTCCCACCATTGGGTTTTTGTGATGGCTGTTCCCTCTACTCAACCACCCTACCCACATATCTCCGCATGGCTGGCTCCTTTTGGTCATCCAGGATTAACCTCAATGTGAGGCCTTCCTCCACCACCCAATCTGAATGAGCCCCGGCTCCACCCTCAGGCACGGCACTTACCCTATTTGAAATCATCCTAATTCATTTATTTACTTATTCTCCCTCTTTCTCTCCAAACAACCCCTAGCCCCTGGCAACCACCACCCCCAGAGGAATGTGACCTCCATGAGAGGGGGACTATTGCCTGTCTTGTTCAGCACCACAGCCCTAGCACCCAGGACAGTGTCTGACACATGGAAGGCAGTGAGAAAAAAGGCACTTACTGAATAGACGAATGAGCATTTCTAAACATACTGTATTTATGGATGTGTTTTGATTGCTTTTTTATAAAGAATTCTAAGGCCATATCTTTGGCTCTCTTTAAGAATCAAGGACCATGGCATCCTCTAGCCACAAACGTGCCTGGGCATGATGGTGAACGGGAGAGTCCTGAGAGCAAAGCCATCAGATTTTGCAAGACATTTGGAATAAACAGGCTATCAGTGCGAGATGAACACATTTTCAAGACAAAAGTTTGTTTTGTTGTAATCAAAATTCTGAAACTGCCTCCTCATGGCATCCTCTGGTTTCAATCAAAGCCTCACTGGTCCCTCAAAACACTCAGCAAGGACTTCTCTCCCCTGGATGGGGCGTTAACCTTTCCGGGACAGAGAGAAGACAAAGAACACTGCTCAAGAGGTAAAAAGATGCTGCACAAAATCTACGTTATTTTTAATACTCAATACCAACTAACAGAGCTGCCAAGTTTTTTAACTTGGAATTTTTAATTTATACAGATAAATTAGGACCCATTCAGTTCAGGACAGGGAAAGATAGGAGACTGAGGGCATTGGAAATGCTCTGGAAGGAAGAAGAAAAGCAAAAAAAATTTTTTTTTTAATTCATCAAAGGCAGCCTTTTTAGCAAGTTTGTTCAAAGATTTACTTTCAATCAGGCCTATGTCAGTACAACAATAGATTACAAAAATAATCTTCCTTTTAATCATGTTTACCTTTCTCCACAAATCACAACCAACTCAACGCCTTCGAGCTGTCCTCATGTCAGAGCTCTTCCCCATGAATAGTGACTGAAATCTGAACTCACTTCAATTTTAACTAAAACTTCAGTTACAACACATAGCCAGTGATGTTGTGCGGCTGCTCATGATGCTGAAGGCAAATAATCTCAAGCCTTATATGATCGTATCCTTTGGGTAAACCCTCTGAACATACAGAGTCATAAATATTCTCCGTGTCTGAGGAAATACACAAGTGAGAATGGAATAAAGATTTCATGGGTTAACATCTGTGAAGTGCTGAGAGCATTGTCCGCCATGCGGTAGGAGTTATAGATGAGGTTTATTAATTAATTCTTACACTACAAAAACAATTTCTAAGCAAGAACTTTACATATAAAATAATCATCACAATTATAGTTTTGTAGTTATATTTATAACATTTAAAAAAAATCCTTATGTGACATTCATATGCATTTAATAACCATAGCTATAAAGACGTTGTTTCATTCACTAACTTCATTTGTGATTAAAGGATTCGAATGGATGAGCTGTATTTTCCTTGAACCTCTCCAAGTTGCATATCAGGCATCGCAGGAAACAAAGTAGAAACATATGACACTGACTTGTCTCTAAGGTGCTCCCTATCCATTTGGAGATCAGACAGTCACAAAACAAACAATGCAAATTTTATAATTATATAGAATTAGTTGCTATATTTTATCCACAGAAAGAGAGATAAATGTGGGCTAGAATAATCAGAGCAGGTTTCACGGAGAAAATTATTACAAATGTAAATAAAAACAAATCAAGACTTTCAGAATTGTAAAAAGAAAACCAGATTTGAATAATAAAAAGAAAATCAGATTCGAATCCGTGTAATGTCAGAGATGTAAAAGGAAAATCAGATTTGAACAATGAAAAGAAAATCCGATTCAAATCAGTGTAATGTCAGAATTGTAAAAAGAAAATCAGATTTGAATAATAAAAAGAAAATCAGATTCGAATCAGCATAATGTGCCACAGTAACAAATTCTTCTTAGAGAAATGATTTTTAGCCACCAGTCATATATACGTTTGACTACACTTCATGCCAAACCTGTAATTTTGGCATTTTATTTATGAAACATTGGACTTTCTTGAAGCAATTTGGGAAGGAAAAACACCTAGTTACTTAACCAGCATTCAAACATGAGTGTTCTGATTTTAATTATAAAAACATTATTTAATGAACTGTCTTTCCCTGTTTCACCTTAAAGTCATGATGGCACGTTCATCCTCCCTCTGCTCTTCAGGCTGAGTGTCCATCTGTCACTGACTAGGGAGGCCCGAGGCTGGGTTTCTCCCTCGACTCACCACAAAGAAGGCCCCTGCCTGTTTCCCACAGATCCTAGTGGCCTTCAGAGGACAGGAAAGATGAGGTTAATTCCAAAATAGAGAACTTGGTCCTTCAAGCTGAAACATTTTTCAATGTTTTGGCCTTATTAGGGGAGGGCTGGGGTAGGTGCGGGTAGCAGAGAGATTCCTCAGGACTCACTGGGTTTTCTTACTTTGCTGGGTACCAAATACATCGGGCATCATTGAGAAATCACTGTGATGCATATCATGTTTCATTGATTTCTTGCTTATCTCTTTATACCATTTAGCAGATAAATAACGTCTGGGTGAGTTGAATCGCTTTGAGCTTGAGTTTTTTGCAACCACGTAAGACAAACCAAGAAGTTGAAGAGAAAGATGGCACCAACGCTGTGGTTACATCTTAAGGTCAATTCACACACAAGGCGGGTGTTAGACACAGGGCAGTGATATAAGTAAGACAGGTTATTCGTTGATCTTTACAGTCAAATATAAAATGGCTTGCTAAATCAACCATATGGAAATTAACATGGATCCCAAACTACCTAAATAAGCAGACTGGCTTTGTGTTATGACTATTTAGCTTATACAGACAAACCTAAAGTGAGCAATTGGGAGAAGGTCAGTAGCACACAATGGAAATTTCTCCTAGACAGACTGCTGTCTTCTCCCCCATCCAGGAAAGCTGTTGGCAAGCTGTCTTTGGCGTCCGGATCCATAGATCAGCCTGCGATGACCTTAAAGAGATGAACTAAAAAGGCAAAGATCGCCTCTAAATGCCAGGCATTTAGAACTGCCTGGCATGTTTTTCTTGACTGAAAGCAGGAATGCTTTATATTCCTTTGAAATAAGGAACAGTCTGCCTTGGCTGTCCTTGGACTTTCAGTGGAGAAAAGAATCACCACCCAGCCCAAAACAGCTTCAAAGCCACCATGTGCTATCAAAGTTTATAAAGACTATGGAATTTTAAAAAATTATTTGGTATGTGAGGTACTTTATTGATTCAGAAATAGTATATGAGAGAAATATGGAAATTGTCAGTCACAAAAATATATCATTACAGCAGCATATAAAGATTAATCTGTTTCAGAAACTAATTCTCGGTTCACCGCAATGAGCACAAGCATAACGCTAGATATATATTGCTACTTTTGTGTTGCAATTTGGAAATAAGATTTTATACTAGGAAATGAGGAGAAAGAAGGTATTCACACAGTATTTTCATTCTACATGCAGTTCTAGTCCAGCTTTTCCCCAAAGAGTGCATTTCTAATTTAAGCAGATCCAAAAGATATGCTAGATTGGAGGAATATTCTCAGAAGTTTCTTCCTAGGACACAGATCTCCAGCAAACACAAACCAAAACCTCGAGCAGGACTGGAAGAGGCAGAGGCCAATCCCAGGTGCTGAAGTCCACTGTCCTCTGGAGCAAATTTCTGGCACTAGGCAGAACTAATGGGCTTTCCAAACTGGAAGTTTAGCCATGCTCTTCCATTCGTTGACTCCCTTTTGATCTAGCCTCATGCTTCCTAAATGAGCAGAACTAAAGCAGCTACCAGAACACAGGAAGCAGAATATAAGAAGAGAACTTACTTCCCGCATTACATTTTTTCCAAGGTCAGAATTCTGGAGCCCACCCAAGGGGTACTGGGGGCATGACAGAGAGGGAGAGAAAAGCTCTACTTGCTCTGTTTGAATGTTATTATGACGCTGTCTTCCATTAATATGAATGGCACTAAAAGTTTCTTAGACTATACCAATAATAGTAAATGCACAACAAAATCCAAAATACTCACAAGTGGATTGCTACTATTGCAATAAAGATGCTCACCTTCAGTATAAGATAAAGAAGAATTCAAAGAAAAACGTTTTAAATTGGAGAGGGAAGGCTGCTATATATTTATGAAAGGAGTAACTTCACAACAAAGACATAACAAATATGAATTTTAACCCCTGATGGCATTACATTGAAATCGAAATCCATTGAAAACCATTATGAATACAACTGTTAAAAAAAACACAAATGTAATAAAATTCTAAGTTCTCATATACATTATTTGATAGAACAATTAGGAAAAAATAAGGAAATGGGATTCTATAAGTAATAATCTTAATTTAATAGCTATGTATTGAACTTTGTAACTTAGAAAAAGAGAACGTAGATTCTTTTCATATGCCCATGGAATATTTACAAAATCTAATAATAGTAAGTTAGCTAATTTGAAAACAATAAGATTTATTAATTGCTATAAGAAATTTTTTAACTATTAAACTAGACAGCCCTCTGAAAAGGCTAATTTAAAAAGAAATAATGCAACTGTTATACAAAATATTGGTAAAATAAATACATATATAAATGTATGTATATATGCAATTTGTATATGCATAATAAATATAAATTAATAGAAAAGAATATCTTTAATAATAAAGAAATTCTTAGTACAAAATTTTGCTTCTAAATTTATACTCTCAAGAAACTTAACTAAATTTTATAAAATATACCAATATTGTCTCAAGAAAAAGTAGAAAACTCAAAACAACAATCAGGAAAAACACCCTAAAACTCTATCAAAAAAATGCATTGTGGAGCCCGCCCAGTGACACAGTGGTTAAGTTCACACGTTGCACTTAGGCGGCCCGGGGTTCATCCATTTGGATCCCGGGTGCAGACATGGCACCACTTGGCAAGCCATGCTGTGGTAGGCATCCCACATATAAAGTAGAGGAAGATGGGCACGGATGTTAGCTCAGGGCCAGTCTTCCTCAGCAAAAGAAGAGGAGGATTGGCAGCAGATGTTAGCTCAAGGCTAATCTTCCTCAAAAAAAAAGAAAAAAAGAAAAAAGTTTACTAATCAAAGAAATTAAACTAATCAGATGAGTAAAAGGATGAACCCAGAATGCTAATCATGGCTATCTCTGGATAGTGGGACTTGGAAAAATTTTTTAAATCTTAATTTGTAGTTTGCTGTATTTTTTTTTTTTTACAATCGAATTTTACAGTTAAAGAAAACATTCTATTTTTTAAAGCAGCTTGAGGGACTATAACACACAAAATTTAATATTCCTCAACAAGGAGAAGACGTCCGTGGAAATAAAGGGAGGTCTTTCCTTTCCAATGGAGTTCTTAAAGCACCTGAGTGACTCTCTCAACCCCACACCGCCAGCTTCCTGCACCCTTCACTACCTTGTCCCTGCTCCTCTCCCACTCCTCGCTCTGTCTCTCTGTCATTCATGTGGTTTTTATTTTCCGTGTTTTCTGGTCCTCTGCTGTGAACATGAATCAAGAAGCAAAACACAGTAATATGTAATCATAATAATAACAATAACAGTGACGGCTGCTGCTACAGCAGTGTTATTATTTAACCCCTATTAATGCACCTTCGGGCCAGAGCTTCCTCTACTGTCACTGAATCAATTAACCCTCTGCCCTGCTCCCAGGCAAGACCAGAAAAACGCCAACAGTTATATTTATCCCATATTAAAAGTGGAAAGAGAAGAAAAAGGCAGATGCATGTATGAGTTACAGGTTGGAGAAGAGGGCGCAAAGATCGTGGATAAAATGAAGGAGCTAGGAAGTCTGATTCTAGAATTTGCCTCAGGAATATTTTCCCAGTCCACATCTCTGTCTCTATGCTTTACCTTCCACCTGGAGAGACATCCAACATTTTGCTCAGCAAAAGTCTGCCGAAAGAATGAATCAATGAGTAAATGAACAATGACGAATTTTTTAATTTTCTTCATTTCTATTATTAATTTCACAGTAATTTATTTGGCTTTATTTTCAGTCCTTTCTAAGATTTTCTTAAGCCAAATTTTTAGAAAGAGTTGGTGGTTTTTGTAATGCTTTGTTTCACCAAAATTTATTTCTCTTCTATATCCTTGACCACTTTCCTTATCAAAAGATAGTATAAAATACCAATTTGAATTGTAAATTGCTATTTCAGATTTAATTTTTCTACCATTCATGCTTCGTTAGTTGAAAATTCTTCTAGCCTTTAATATTAATTTATTATAACCTGCTCAATTCTACTCTTGCGCTAGCCTGTTCCAAATGCTACAGAGTTTCTTATTCATACATTTTTATGGCTCTAGCAATTATACACATTATAATCTCTTTTCTCTTGGTTTTTACAATTTACATTACTTGACTTTGGATCACATTTATTTCCAGTAGTTTTTCCTTCTAAATTATACACTATAGAAATTTTCCTTTTTACAAGTTATCAGAAATCATCTCATCCACATACATTCTTAACAGAATACCTGCTATTCTGTTATAACAGAAAATATAATTGAAGATCTTCATATTTCAATTTCCTACACGTCCTCTTTTCTCACTGCCTATAAGTACTGTTGCTTAGGGCCATAGATATCATGACCAGTTAAATCACAGAGATTGTTCTCCTAGGATCTAGAGCACTACCTGGAGGTGCTCAGTAAACGTCTGTCAAATAAATAAACAAATAATGACTTGCGGACCACCAAATTGCAAGTGACAGCTCGCTACTATAGCACCATTATTCATTTTATAACTAGTTAAAAAGCACCTTTGGTCACCTCGTTGACAAAATTATTGGCTGGCAGCATTAATATTTAATAGTAACAGCAACAATAATGACAACAGCATAATAACTGAAGCATACGGTTCTTACTATGTCAGGCACTATTTTATCTTACATATATCAATTTATTTAGTTCTCACACAACCCAGTGAAGAAGGTACTATTCTAGACCTATTTTACATACAAGGAAATGGAGGCACAGAGCGGTTATGGTCACACAGCCAGTAAGTGGAAGAAACAAAACAACTCTTAATTACTACACTATATTGCCTCTCCAAGAGCTAATATCTTAGCTTTTAGACAAGGTGTATCTTTTACTCCAACTAAGTTATAAGCTCCTTAAAGAAAGAGCTTTATCTTTTATTCCCTGGAACCACTCACAAGCCAAGCATCGTGCCTTATACACAACAGTCTCAGTAAGTTTTTGCTCATTTTAACTTGATTCCAATAATTTATAAATGAATATCTTACAGAGTATTATAATCATAAATTATTGGAATATTTGAATTTGAATAAGATGCAAAAGATTAGCAGGCAACATCTTTACTTCTGGTGAGGCAGTGAAATAAGGAGCAATAATCTGAAACTTCAAGTGGAAATGTCCAAGAAAGTTTTCTGAATCTATGAGCTCCCTCTTTTCCCTTCCATTACAACCAAACCTTCTTACTAGACGAGAAAATGGAAAACATCTGAGCTAAACACAGATGATTATTTCCAGTTGAGATGGTGGATTGCGAGAAGCAATAGACTTTTTGAGGATTTTTGGATTTTTTTGAACATTTACTCTGCACCAATCACTGTGTTATGGGATAATAGGAAGGTCAAACCATTTTTTCTGATAGTACTTTAAACTAAGTATTATTATTATAATCAGTTCACAGAAGTGCAAAATTGGCTTAGAGTAACTCAAGGTCACAACTAAGAGGTGGTGGGGCTGGACCCTGCCCCCTGCCTGGACTTGAATAACTACAGTATTCTAAAGGGAAGGCTTGATTTGGGACTATGCACAAAAAGCTAAAATAAATCCTTTTACATAACCGAATTGTCTCTGTCTCCTTCATCCTCACACCACAGCCACACTCCCCTTTGGCATTCCACAGTCTGAATTTTATTTGGGAATTCAGTAGCATAGAAAGAGTGAGAAAAACCACCTTCCTGTCTGTATAAAGCCACAATTGTATCCACTCTTCGTGGCATTGCTATCCTTACACCCAGGATAGACGACAGACAAAGTGACAAATTTACAAAAGCTCTGAAGGCTAATATTTACAAATATCAAAAGACGAATTGCTCCTATTGGATGAAGCCCTCTCTAAATACAGATAGAGGGCATTGATGTACCAGGTGAAATTCAGTGTGGCTACAAATGCCTTCCAACTCAAATATAAATGGAACGCATTTTCTATACCTCCTGTAAGGAGAAGACTAAGCAAATAAAATTAAAATTGGCAACCCAGAGAGATTTGGGGCACATCAACATCTTGAACTGTTCTTCAAATGTTTTGGAGCTTAATAAAAACTCCCAAACACATTCAGCCAGAAGATTTTTATATCCAGGAGGGTATAAATTTAATCCACATGTCTCTGATCCGTTTGCACTTGAATCATTCAAGTAATGTTTTGTAAGTGCCGTCTCAATGTCTATGATATCTTTGGGCATTTTTATAAGTCTTTCTCCCTAAAAACAGGAAGTCATGTTTTGCCAAGAGTAAATGATACCAAAGTATACCAGACCATCGTGCACATCTGAAGCAAGAGAATTTTGCGTAAATTCTCAACCTAGCAGTGTCTTTTTAAATTAATTGACCTTTGCTGGGCCAATTTTACACTATACACTTCCAAGAAGGGAGGTGATCGACTCAAATGAGTTCAACTGCAAAGGCCTATACAAAGTTCAATGTTGTTGTCAAATGACAGTGGAAACCTACGTGTAATATACTTTAATTTAGATAATGTGTGAACAAATGGACTTCTGGAAGACTGTGGGAAGCCGGACCCTGCAGGAAGCAGACTTTGAGACAGAGATCTGCATGCACGAAGTTTTCTGGGGCGTGTGAGGCGGTGAGGGAAGCAGGGTTTGGCAAGGGAGAAGCAGAGCTGCGATCTGGTTGCAGGAAAGACCTCAGCAAGCTCTGAAGCATGGATGACCCTTCAGAAATGTCCCATATGAGGCAAGAAGGTAAGTGCTTTGTACCCCTACATCCACCTGTCACTGCACACAGAATGACCAAAGAGAGCGGGGCACAACCATGGGCTGGGGGAAGCTCCCTTTGGCTGAAGTAATTTCCCCCAGAGCAAGGCTCACCCAAAAGGGGTTCTGGATGGGGCACCGGAGTGTCCACAAAATAGGTCTGTTGGACCTTAAACTGTTAATCCTCTGTGAAAATAAAACCTACCCAATCTTTTAGTCTGATTAGCAATACAAATTAAGCCATGTATTCACTCAATCAGCTGCTAAAGACTTGAGGTAAGCAAGCTCATTCTATAGAAAAATTTCAACATTTACCATAGAGGTTTTATTTATGACAATGAACGACCAATATCTGCAGGTTTTACTCAAAGGAATTATCACTTCTTGTCTCCTGACATGACCTCCTCAAAGATAAAACACCAATAAAATTAAATACATTTGGGGGGAGAGGAAAATGTGTGCATGTAGAGAAAAAGGCAGTGCTAAAGACAAAGGGGCAAAAATAACTTTGAATTAGTTATGTCACCTAATTTCTTCCTTTGCTTTCAATACTTCCCATTCAATATTTGGTTCCTTACTTCATTCTTTCAACAAACATTGGTGTATGACCTACGGCTTGTAGAAACTAAAACACAAACCAGTAATATAGAGCCTAGCCAGCAGGGACCACTGAGAATGAGAGAGAAAATTGGTATGTAGACAAATAATTGTAATAGCATCATCATAAAATAATACCAATCATAGTTTACCCATGAAATTCCTCTGGTTGCTGACAAAATTTCTAAATTCTAGCACCAATGCAAACCATAGAATGTTCAGGATTCTCCAGGATTTTACTTCCAACTGATACTCCTGGGGAACCTCTGAACACACTTTCCTCCTCTCAGACCTCTCCTATTCAAATCCCAATTCGAAGCATTAGAAGCATCCCTGAGGCCAACCATCCGAGTCCTGACCTCATCAGCAGAGTGGGTCCAGAGTGGAAACGAGCGCCGTCACTGACGGAGCCCTCCTTACATGAGATTCATTGAGCAAATACTTATTGACCCCAAATATGTGCAGCATTGGTCTAGGACCTGAGGATATAGCAATAAACAAGGTCCCTTCCTTCAAGGAGCTGATATGCTAGAGGTAGAAACCAAACAACCACCAAACAGAGAAATGAATCCTGTGTTACCAGATATTGCTAAGTGCTGTGACAGAAATACAGTAGAGGAGGACAAGAGAGAAGAGAAAGGGTACTTTTTAAGATAACCTACACAGAGGACATAAAATTTAAGAGAGGAGTAAGAGAGAAAGCCACATGGATGTCAGGAGGAAAGTGACAGGGAAGAGAACGCCAAGGCTCAGGGACAGGAATGTGCTCCCAAATCTCCTAGAACTGTTCCTCTGCCAGCTACTGTCATTGACCTCATGCCACTTACTCGATGCCCTCTCAAACACAGAAGTAGCCTGGATTCCCATAAGGTAAACTACATTAACACATCTTTAAAATACACCTTTTCTTCTGGATATGAATTTTGAGTGGCATGTGTCTGAGTTGTTTAAGAATTTTGTAGAAGCAGAACCTAAGTGTCATCAGTCCTTTACTCAGACAACATCACTGCTGCTTCCATGTTCCAAACACGGGAGCACTCTCACTTCACAAAGGAATGAGCTACAACAATTTATGACAACATTGCCTCTAAAATCAGCAGCAATCCGAGGATACACCAGAAAGACCCACTTTCCAAGATGTGACATAAAACCATAAGAGCCCATTTTGTTTTTAATTTAAGAAAGAAAGCTATTCAAAACCCTTTTCTTTAGTACAGTTAGACCCAATGGTGGATTAGTTAATTTTTTTAATTTGGGAAATAATTTACACATGTACACGTTATTTATGTACATGTTTATACATTTTCCACATTTTCTTTTCACTTAAAACAGGTAAATGTACATCCATCCACTGTCCTTTTGGTGTAGAGGCAAGTGTAAAAGACACATATACAGATTTCCATGACACAGTTCTTAAACATGATAACGAGGGCCAGCCTTTCAAAGAAAACAATCTTCACTAACAGTCAAAGTGTTCTGTGATGTTGTGTTGTTCAATCATTTGCCACTAGCCCTGTAAGATCTGGTCATTATGATGCTGATACCTTTAGTAACTCAGTAAAGTTAATTAACCATCCAGTTGTTTGATTTATATCTGACAAACATCTTAGTAATCAAAAATTTAACTACGTTGACTAGAAATACTAGCGTTAAGAGTAAGAATCTTAGAAAAATCAAACTCAATCTCTACACATGCAAGAGAACACATTTCTTGGGAAACTCACCTACATAAGAAATCGTTTTGCTCTTCATATACTTTATACTTCTTTTCCCAATTCAAAATAATCCTCTATCCCTGAAGAGAAGGTCAACAAAGGTATGGCCTTCTAGAAAGATCGCTGAAGTTTAATAGTGTCATGTCTATAGTTGCTGCTTTAGGGAACAGATTGGAAATTACCACTTGGTTTCAGTATTTGCTTAATTAACTCTTACCTACAAAACTCAGCATCCACATTCTGGTCAATCATTTCCAATCTCTTGACATTCATGCTACTTGAGTTACAGTCAACCAGTCAACAAGTATTTACTGCTCTGCCAAACTAGTGAAACAAGCACAGCAATAAGAATAAATTCCTTTTAGGATTACATATTCTAGAAATGGAACATTAAAAAGAATCATTACCTGTATAAAGAAAGAAACAAAGAATATTAAGAAAATGTTACTTGAAAGTGCTGGTAAATGTCTTTTTCACCCTCTTTTAAATGTCAAAAGAATGTCTTCAAGCTTTATTTATTAAGGAAAAGGAGTCACCTAGGATGCACACAAGACGATTTTATAGTTGCCATTTGACTCTCAAAAATCTTTGTATTAACTTAGTGCTAAATGGAGCTGTAAACTAATACGTATCTATTGTAGTTTCCTGTATTTTTCAGTTGGGAGTGTAATTAAATGAATTTATATGAGTTAACCATGTTTAAAACTATAAAATCCAGATACTGTAAAATTTAAGAAGTCATTAACAAGCTATATTTTAAACTAATATTATGATTGTACTACATCTCTACATCTCAATTCCTAAACACACATACACACACACACATTTCCCCTTTGGGGAAAATAAAACAGATTAAATTTTTTTTTAAAAAACCTACCACAGGGGATTTTTAGGGCGGTGAAACTATTCTGTATGATACTGTAATGGTGGACACATGTCAATAGACATTTGTCCAAACCCACACAATGTAGAACACGATGAGAGAACCCTAATGTCAACTACAGACTCCAGTTAATAATAACGCATCAGCATTGGCTCATCAATTGTAATAAACGTCCCACACCAATGCAAGATGTTAATAACAAGGATGCCTAGAGAGATAAGGGGAGACATGAGGAGGTATATGTGAACTTTGTGCTTTCCACTCATTTTTCTGTTAACCTAAAACTACTCGAGAAAAATAAAGTATATTAAAAAAGAGAGAGAATTCAAACAAACATCATGATCATCTTACCTTTGTATTGATTAGAACTCAATCATCAAAATTAATAAAGTATCCCCTTTGTCATGAGTTACAAATTTAAATAGTTTTAGAAATTATGCCACTATTGATAAGTTTTGATGCAGTGCATCCTGTCAAGCACAGACATCATCTGCATTACTCGCTTCCTCTTTTAGGGTAGGCACCTGCACCTTCGTTTCAGTTTGAGGCTTGAAAATGACAGCACAGGTCACAGGCTGTGTGCAGATGTTCAATTCAAATTACAAATCCAACAATTTGTATTTATCAATCATAGAGAGAAGGCTCACGGTGTAAAGCAGGGCAGTGACCTGAAAGCTGTCACCATTATAGTACATCTAAGGGAATCTAGAAGCTTGGTTTCAGAGGTATTTTAAAAACTAAGAAAGTTTTAAAATACAGGATGGGCAGGAGAATGTTGGCTCAGAATTAAGATCTATGCAATTCCTCCTAGGCATTTAAGGAAAAAAGGAGAAATGTTTCAATTGAGGTATTAGTGTTGGGTGTTATTCTGACATTTGCAAGCCTGAGTGTTTTACTAGGATTCCACTTAGAGCTGTCTGATGGCCTTAACCCATGCCCAAGGCGCTTGTTCCAAGACCACGAAAGTTATCAATTCTTTAGCCAGAACTTGCTAAAGACCCAAGTCTCCACAAGACAGACCAGGAATGCAAAGAATGCTTGAAACAACTCAAAACAGCAATCCATCAAGGAGTGTCCGTGCTACACCTAGTACATGTCTAACACAGAAATAATCTGCACACTAAAAAGCATTTTAGAGGCAATGGTATATTGGTATCATAGATGTAACAATAATCACAGATAAATAGAACGTAGACCTCCGAAAATGTTTCACAAAAATAAAATTATGTTTCCAGTAGGAAATATGTTCAAAATATGAACTAAATTGTAATATTCATGTCAACAGTGCAGGAAACCAAAAATTCAGGAAAAGAAATTAGGGAAGAACATAAATTCAACATATCCATGGCAAGAGTGAGACCTTACCACTTTCCATAGTCTTGAGTAGTTAACCCATCGTTCCTAGCTCTCAAAGTCAAAAGTCAGAACTAAGCAGAATTTAAAGGTGACTCAGAACAAGCAAAAACCAAAGCCCCACTGATTACCTCAGCTGTTCAGTGTCTCTGTCTCTCACTGAGTTCACGATTTCACTATTTTCAGGTTTTCCTCAGGGCTATGACCTTCATTTCAAAATGTCTTTAAATATTTCAGCTACCTCTTTTCTCACCTTCTTTGTATTTCCTTTCCAACCCCTAAATTAATTTTAACTCTAATCAGATTCACTTTTTATTTCGAGAAGCTACTCTATCTCAAAGTTTAAGAAAAAAAGCAACATTTCTTCAATGGAAATTCCCTTGTCAAGTGGTATAAATTAAACTCTTCAAGAATGAACACTGAAGTGATTCCAAGTGTTGATAGAACTGGCCTCTGCTATTCAGACAGAGACAACTATCCCGTGAGCACAGGTCATATCCCTGTGTGGTGTCACCTAAACTGACAACAAACAAGCCTCAAAGTGTTGACGTGCCTTGACAGAGCCAACCCAGCCTTCCCCTGGTGTGGTTCCTAGGACCAATTCGGGAACATCATAAAAATATTTAAATGATTTAACAATTCAAGAAGCTAAATTGAAATTGTGAGGAAATAATACACATAGAAATAAAGAAATATTCAAAAACTAGAAATCCATCCATGATATAAAATAGGCTATCAAAAAATCTGTCTGCAGCAGCAGCTCCCCCCAAATTTTCTGTGCATCAAGATCATCAGGATTTTCTATTAAAACTCCACTGGCAACAACTGGGCAATGGGCCTGTTGGGGGCCTAGGAAAACTGCATTAGTCACAAGCATCTTCAAACCACCATTCAAGGCATTGACCATGACCTTTGTGTTCCATCTACCTTTGTCTCACCCCTTTTCCTCACCTCTTCCTGTGTATCACCTCTATTACTAACATGGGATATCAGCTCGTTTCCCCATTGGTACAGAAAAAGGAATGAAGATAATCTGTGCTGCCATTATTAGCTACGCAGAGAAGGAATTTTTCTCTTTCATGGTGTGGTGTCACTCTTTCCATCATAAAGTAAACTGTTAGAGGGAGTGAAGGTCATATTATCAATCATAAGTATTTTTTTTCTTGTCTTCTACCCAGAATGTAATATAAATGACTTATGTTTGTTGCTAATTCCTTATACTTAGCTTTCACTTCCAAATAAAAATACCAAGCTGTCAAATATAGCTGCTGGCTAAATTTAAAAAAAAAAAGAAAGGAATGAAATGATAAGGGAAGAATCTCTGGCCTTCCTGCCAATCAAATCTTTCCCTGCACTACTGGCATGGTTCCCGGGTTAGCGAACTAGTGATTTCTTTACCTGATCCATCCATACAGTTCACCTGAACTACCCAACTGTCTCGACTCATCACCTCCCCTTGTAAGCTGAGACCTGGGCATTGTGTGTTTAGAAGAACCTGGTACCTAATATGCCTTGTCTATAAATTAAAAGTCTGGCTAATTTTCCACCAAGACTTACTGGAGTCCATTCCAATACCGTATTATAGTTGGTCATTTTTTTTCACATTTTAGAGACGAATCATATTCAGTATATTAAAACTACGTTACTTCTGTTAAAATTACTTTATACTGCACAGCTAACAGGTAACATTACCATTAGAGTTGTTTGGCAAGACATTTCTTTCAACTCAGGGCTTGGGGAAATAACCATGGGCATCCTAAGTAGCTTAAATCTAAGCCAGAGTTCAGTGCTGAAATAAGGAGTGAACTCCAGCATTTAAAAGACTGAACAGTGCTGCCCAGCAAGACTAACAACTTGGAAAAAGATAGCAAACTTTGTACTGAATGAACATGGATTAACTGAAGAAAGCAGAAATTGTCAAAATGTTAGGTTCTTACCAGAAATGGACTCCAGCAAATGCAGGAGACACACATTATAGCCAGGAGCTGGATGACCATTTCAAAATGATGAGATCTGCCTTGTCTGTGCTGCTGATTTTTAAATTTAACTCTTAAAAGTGTAATTCCTGTGATGGCATTGCACAAGAATGAAACGACAAGGGCTAAGAGCCCCAGGAAAGAAAAAAGTAGAAGATAAAACCTATCTTCCCAGTCTTTGATGTCTTCCGTGTTGTAGAAACACCAGGTCCTCGACGCTTGAATTTTATAGTCGCGATTTCCAAGGATGGGCAGTAAAGCTATGAAAACAGCAAACAAGCACACGCCACTCAACATTATTTTCACATGCTTGGACGTAATTTTCGTAGAATGAAATATTGGTTTGGTGACCCCAATACATCGCTCAATGGCCATTGCACTGCCTAGAAGAAGTGGGCACAGACCAGAGAACACCATGCAGATACCAAAAATACTGCAAAGGACATTTGATTGGTCAAAGCGGATCCAGTCTTTATCAGAAGCATATACAAAGACTGCTATAGCTCCATTGATGAGGTGGCCAAAGAAGTCTGTGATTACCAGGGCACTAGCCAAAAGCAGAAACGATGCCTTGGACTTCTGTCTAAATCTCTGATACGCCTTCATGAGAATAGCAATGGCAAGGCTGTTGGATAAGATTCCCACTGTCATGAAGATTATTGAAAAAAATACTGAAAGCCGGTTTTCCGTCTGGCAAGTTGTATTTGAAAGGAGCCCAGCTGCAGGAGACACTGGCTGTTTGGAATTGTTCATGGACATTGTTGTAGAGATAAAAGCTGGTCGCTCAAGTCATCTCCCTCTCAGAACAGTGCAGGCTTGCAGTCCAGACATCTGTAGCATAAAGACAGGATTTATGAGCACTGGGTAACTGCTCATCTGACATTTAAGACCGCAGCGCCCCAGCACCCTGTGGTGGGAATCAGATTTATCTGGCCTATCAAAAGCAAGGTTGCATCACAGTGTAAACAGCACACATCTGCCTGCGGTTCCACGAGTCATTTTCAAGGTAAAGAAGCTGCCAAAATGGAGACCCCTTGGTTAACCTCTGGGGCCCTCTGCCAATGGGCACCTCCTAAATCTCTTCCTGACACTTCCCTGACACATTAAAACTTTTTACGAAAATCACTAACAAGATTAGATTTAAACCCAATAAAGTTTTTAAAAGCAGAATCGTCTATTTAAATAACGACATAACATTTCAAAATTTCCTGCCTTTTTCTTTGATGGGTTTCGTCCCCAAACTGCAGATTATTCCTTAGGTGAACTACCTGTTTGTTAGCTGACAAAACAATCTTCTCCAAACTTTGGGAGGGGGCAAAGGGGACCAGCAAGCTCACTGATGTTAAATAGGGCTTCTCTGAATAAGTTTTAAAACTATTTGATTTCGATCAAATAACAGCAAACCACACGCATCAGTGACCCACGGGAAGCAGAGCGGTGAGGCTCTCTGAAGGTTTTCTGGTCCACCTACCACCTGTGCAGAAATCCTGGCTGGTGAGAGGAAAGGAGGCGGGCGGCGCTCACTGTGAGCACATCTGCCTAGATGCTAAGTTACAGCTTCAGGGTAGCAACATCCAATACAACGTATTTGCCGCTCCTTCCCTAGTGAATTAAGGCCTGAGTCACAGACCCTCAGTACCCACCGACCACAGCCACCCCGCCCCGAGCTAATTCGCTTGGCGTTTCCCAGAGCAGCTTTCCGGGAGGTGGGAATTCCGGAGCCAGCCTTTCCTGGGACCCGCCCGAGTGGGGCCGCCCGGCCTGCCCGGAGGGCGGCCGTCTCCTCCAGGTCTTACTCACAGCTCGACTTTCTCCCGTTACTTCCCCGCCGCCCGCAGCCCTCGGCTTGCAACATCCTTCCCAAACCTCCTAACTTGCTGAAACTTTCTGCGATTGCTCAAACGCCAGAGGGCCGTTTTCCTTCTCCCAACCCCGGGGGCGCCAAAGGCCTGCTCTGGCCTGGGTGCAGGACTCGAAGCGTCGCCAACAGGGAACCACACAGCCAAAAGGGGATAGCTTCCTCTGCCCATTTCCCTCCTCTGAGACTCTCTCTACCCGGTCCCCAGGCGCCCAGCTCAGAATCGGGACGGGTCAGCCCGAGTACCCTTCTCTCTGGAGTCTTCCCAGCTTGGGGCATGGTCCAAACTTGTCGCCAAGCGCAGGCTAAGGTGCCCTCCAGTGCGGCCGGCTGCAGATGCCGCCGAGCGTCCGGGGATAGGGTGGCCAACCCGTGATCGGGCTGAGCATCCGGAGGCAGCCGCGTGGGAAGCCAGCCGCCGGAAGGGTGCTTACCTTGGCGTCCAGGGCCGCCGGCAGGGCTCTCGGCGGAGCAGCAGAGCGCGCCGCTCGGTGCGCCATCGCGCGCCCGGCTCCGCTCCGCCACCGCCGCCACAGGTTCCTCGGGAGCCGCGCCCCCGCTCCGGCTCCGGCCCCGGCCCCGGCTCCCGCTCCCGCCCCCGGCTCCCGCTCCCGCCCCGGCCCCGGCCCCGGCCCCGGCCCCGGCCCCAGCTCCGGCTCAGGCTGGGTCTGGCCGCGCGTCCCTCTGCGCGCTCCCCCACCGTGGAACCTGCCGGGCGCTCGGCTCCTCCGATCCCTCAGCACCTAGCTGCGCTCGCAGCCTGGGCAGGCTGGAGGGCGCGGGTGACCTCCGCCCCTTTCTCTTCTGTCTCCTCTCCGCCCCTTTTCCATGAGCCCAGAGCCGGACCCGGAGAGACGAGGGCATCGCGCTCAGATGCTACGGCTCCCCCGTCAGCCTCAGAGCTGCCCTTTCAGCAGCCCGACCACTTAGGGAAAAGTTTTGTTTGAACTCATTTTCAAGCTCAAGACGCCATCCCTAGGGCTACAAAATGGGAATCTGGAGAGCGGAGGAAAGCTTACCCACAGCTGTCAGATCGTAGTTTGCAGAGTTAATTCATCCCAAATCCAGCTCGGAAAGGATAAAGAAACCAGGTACGAAGAAAGAGATGGTGTATTTGAGGAAGGGCTTGGTGGTTGATATCCCCCACGGAGTTGAAAGCAGGTAGTCAAGCCACGTGTTGTAAATGGAAACAGTCCCTGCCTTAGGGTTCACTGTCAATTAGAGCACTGACTGTGTTTCTGGCTTTCTAAGGAATGTGAGAAGGGAAAGCGATGAGAAGCATTCTGGAAGAACCCTGCAGACAAGGGATTGTAACATTTTAATGATTAAAAGGCCCAATGGGGAGAGAATTTCTCGTGAGTATTTACCCAAAGAGATGTGAATCTAACAAATTTTATGGAGAAAATTTCATGATCAAGTGAAGCAATATCCATTACTTCATAAGAAATTATAATGAGCCAGTTTAATACTATAGCTGTTTTTTACTAATACCATTTTGCCCCATACCTATTAACTGTGCCTCATTTTTCCAGGTAAACACTTATAGGAATCTATTACTGATCTTTGCTCTTTTTCTTTTAGTAAAATGTTGCCACCACCTATGTAAAAAACCAGTGTCACACAGAAATAAACCATCTTTTCTCCATTCTAAAATCAGAAGAGGCCTCTAAATTTCTGGAAATTGAAAAGGATCATAAAATACTACAGCGAGATAAAATAAATTAGCCGTTAATTACAGAAAAGAATGATTGCACAGTTTTCCCCTGTGGTAGATATCGAGATGTTTTTGTAATGACCTGATCATAACTTGTAAAATAAACTGTTACTCAGGTATGGTCAGGGAACTGAACAATTTAGTTAATCAAATATTCTGGTTAGTAGAGAAACATTATGTCTGGATGGCCAGTATCCAAAGAACAACTGTGTAATAAACCACATTGAAAATGTGAATGATATAGAGTACCATTTTCCCTTTGATGATTAATAGCACTTAATCACATTATATTGCAATTATCTGTTTACTTACATCTCTCCCACTGAACTGAATTCCTACAGAGGTCTTGCTCCTCTGTCTATTCTCACCTAGAAATATGCCTGGTCACTTATCAAATGTTGCTTGAATTTATCAGTGTTACAGTCAGCATTTCAAGTATTACAGTTTGAGGTCTAGGAAACTCTCCCTCCCTCACTGGAACCCCCCACTAACGTCAGCTGCTCTATCTACCAAGTAAAAAAAGGAAAAAAACCTCATTAATGCAATGTCAAATCATAACATTCATTGTGTAATATACTCAAAACAATATTAATTTATTTTTCAAAGTATTAGGTAAATCCCATTTAAAAAAAAATTATCTACTTCGCATGCATTCTTAGAGTTCCTTTTTAAAAATCTATTCTTTAATCAAGACACATTTCACCTGAGTATCAATAAAAGGTTCCAAAGTACCTACATGTCTTCTCCTCAAGACGGCAAGATTATGTTACTGTTAGTAAAGCAAGCTATTAATTTGTATGGAAGATTAAACAACTAACTACTCTTAAAAGAAAAAACATAGTAACACACACATACACATGTCTGGCCTTATGGGACCAAAATCTGATCCTCTGTTCAAAGTTCCCAGAGAAAGTCTTTGACTGCTTACATGAGGAGGAAGAGCTGGTGAATCAGCAGATGTGGGAAACACACAGATCAGGAAACAAACGGGGATGGCTGATAAACTCTTTTGAAGAGTGATAGTTTGTATTGTTATTTCGGAGAAGTGGATACTCTCATAAAACTACGCACTTATACATTCGTTCAACAAAGTTCTTGAGTACCTGTCAGGCACTGTTTTCTAGAAGGCAGAAGTATAGCTAAGAGAACAAAGCACACGAGCCCCTGCTCTGGTATGGCTTCTGGGCTCAGGGAAGGTGCTTACTTTTGTGGCATGCATGCCCGAAACCTTGATGTGATGTTAGATGCCCAGGATTCCCTTTGTGTTCAATGCAGCCAAAGCTGATGTTGGCCTGTCTACAGGGAGATAACATACCATGACAAGTGTGTGCTTGGCAATCATTTTCATTCAGGATTAGATGCTGGACACTTTGCTCAGAAGATGTGCACACTATAATTAAAGTCAGAGAAAAAAGGACTCAGTGACACTGAGGTTGAAATTAAAACTCCATAAAAATCAAAGGGAGTGTTGAAAGTTGATTTTTATAGTTTAAAAAAACTGTCTAGAAAAGCTTTTCTGGAATTTGCCATCAAGATTAATAATAGAAACATGCCCCGGTTTGGTAGTAATGAAAATAATAATATCTTCTTTTATCTTTTTATTTTTATTACACAACTGCTTGATGAAAATCATATTAATGGCAGCAGAGCATTGTCTGATATGGTGCCAGAAGACGAGAGGATGGCACAAAAGACTGGGCAGGGTTCCGCTCTGCTGTACACAGGGTCACTAGGAGCCCGAATCTGGAAGGTACTAACAACAAAACTATTTGATACATAAAAAGTAACATATGTAACACACTTGTAAATTGTGAATTATGATATAAATTAAAACACCATGCACCTTCTACCTAATTTAAATCCATTAAGGGATTCCTAGGGCTGCTGTAACAAAGTATGTACCACAATTCAGTGGCTTAAACAGAAATTTGTTGTCTTACAGTCTGAAGGCTAGAAGCCCAAAATCAAGGTGTTGGCAGGGTTGGTTCCTTCTGAGCACTGTGAGGGAGAATCTGTCGGGGCCCAAGGCCTACCTTCTGGTGATTTCCTGGCAATCTCTAGTGTTCCTTGGCTTATAGATGCATCACTCCAACCACTGCCTTCATCTTCATGTGCCATTCTCCATGTCTCTGTCCTCACATGACCATCTTCTTATAAGGACCTCAGTCTTATTGGAGGAGGGGTCCACTGTACTCCAGTATGACCTCATCTTAATTAATTACATCTGCAATGACCTTATTTCCGAATAATGTCACATTCTGAGATACCGGAGGTTAGGACTCCAACATACATATCTTTTTTGGGGAGGAGCAATTCAATCCATAACAAAGACTGTTAGAACATTACTAATATTGTTTTATCTATCGGCACATTTCTGCCTCCATTGCATTCCTCTGTATCCTGCCCCCAGAGACAACTGACATAACCACTATCCTGAATTGTATTGTTGTCATCATTCCCTTGCATTTTATTGTTTTATCACATAAATATGCAAATGAACAAATATATTATTTAATTTTCCTTGTTTTGTAACGTAACTTCTGTAACTTGCTTTTTCCATACAAGAGTTATGATTCATGTATATTGTTATATATAGTGCTAGCTTATTCATTTACAAAGTTCTACAATACCTCAATGTTTTGACATCCAAATTTTTTAATAGTATTCTGTCAGTAAGCATTGGGGTTATTTCCAGTTTTTTGTTCTTAGGAAATATTCTACTCTGGTTGGTCTCATGTCTCATACCCATCACCTTGTGTGGGGAGCTTCTGTAGGATATATACCTGGAGGGATATCACTGAGTCATAGGGTATGAGATTGTTCAACTTTACAAGATGATGCTAAAACCTTGTATCGATAAATTCATGCTCCTTCAAACTGTGCTTAGGAGTTCCCCTTCAGCCAAAGTCCTGATAATGCTTGGAGGTGTCCAGCTTCTTACCAACCAGGTGGTCGTAAAATGAAATCACATCATGGGCCTAAATTGCATTTCCTTTTCCATTCATGTTTCTTCTGTGAAATATCCGTTCGTCTCTTTTGTCCAATTTTTTGCTGGATTGGTTGTCCTCTTCTTACTAATTTGTTTTGTGTATTCTAGATACTAATCTTCTATCAGTTATATGCTTTGCAAACATCTTTTTCCAAATCACAACTTGCCTTTTCACTTTCTTTATGCTATCATTTTTTACGAGCAGTTCTTAATTTTAATACGATCAAATTTAAATATTTTAAATCACATCCTTTGTGTTGTATTTTAGCATTTTAAAATCCTTCCAGAAACTGGATTATAAAGATATTCTACTCTATATTTTCTAAACATTTTAACCTTTTTGCCTTCCACATTTAAGTCTTTAATCCTTCAAATAATGATTTTTGAGTACTATGTGAGGGAGGAACCCAGGGTTTTTCTCCATATAAATAACCAATATTCATGGTGCCATTATTAAATAACCCCTCTATTATAAGTTGAGTTGTGTCCCCCAAATTCATATGTTGAAGTCCCAAACCCCAGTACCTCAGATGTGACCTTATTTGGAGATAATGTCTTTACAGCGGTAAATGACTTAAAATGAGGTCAGCAGGGTGGGTCCTAAGCCAATATGACTGGTGTCCTTGTGAAAAGGGGAAATTTGGAGACAAACACACATACAGGGAGAACACCATATAAACATGAAGATGGCCAACTACCAGACAAGGAGAAAGGGCTGGAACAGATCCTTCCCTCACAGTCCTCAGAAGGAACCAACTGTGCCAACACCTTGATTTCGGACTTCTAGCCTCCAGAACCGTGAGACAACGAATTTCTGTTGTTTAATCCACCCAGTTTGTGGTACTTTGTTCTGGCAACCCCAGCAAATTTATACACCCTCCCTTCCCCACTAACCTGGAATATCTGTATCTCATATATCAACTTTCCATATATGTATGAGAAAATTATTATTTGTTGACTGCCTACTATATGGTAAAAACTATACTGGTACTTTAATCATGTTATAATATTTAATCCTCTAAACAAATGTGTGAAGTCCATGTGGCCATCATCTCTCACCTGAATTATGGCAACAATCTCTTCCTAATTGTCTCCGGTCTTGTTTGACTCTAATCCATTGCCCCATGCAGTCAGATCAATCTGCTGAGTATGGGCTCCAAGGCCAGACTGGCCAAGTTCATATGCAAGGCCCTCCTCATAACTAATTCCATAACGTTAGGAAATTACCTAATTCTTTTATGCTTTGGTTTCCTCATTTTAACAATGCAAAACATAACAATACTTACCTCACGGACTTGTCATAAGAATTGATTACTTAAGTGCTTTGAAGAGTGCCTGGTGCTCCCTGTGTGGTAGCTATGACTAGACCCACCTCTAAAATGCAAATATGGTTATGTTGGGGCCCAACTCACAACCCCAAAATGGCTTCTCATTTCTCATCATTTCTGTCAAGCACAGTCCCAGTTGAGCCTCAGTTATGAGAGGTTAATATTTTTTAAATATTAATTAGGTTTGAGAAAACTGTTAAACAAATATTAAACAGAATCCTTTACCAAAGAACATTAATAGATACTAATGTGTGTTGTGAATCTTCTGGAAGGGAGAGTTCTCAGTGGGTCCCACTGGACTCTGGTCTTACGGGGAAGTACTGTTTAGGAAGTGCTATTGTCACCTTTAAGATAAACTCTGAATTCTTTAACGTGGTTTTCAGGGCCCTTCCTAATCTATCCAGCAACTTCTCCCCACAGGCTTAACTCTCATTGCTCACCCCTAGAACTCTGTGCCTCAGCAACGCTGACATTCTCAGCTCCTGAAACCAGTCTCTTGCCTTCAGTCATGCTCCCCGTTTAATAACCCTCCTTCAACCCCTCGCACACTGCCTGACTCCTATTGAGGCTTCACGGCTCAGCACCCCACAAGTCAGTGTGCTTTCTGCACATCATGCTAACTGCACAGCTGTCATGGCCATTGTGTTTCCAGCACCTTGCACAGGCTGTAGAGGTGCTCAGGAATGAATGAATAAACGAACAAATGAAGTAGGTATACTACAGATGTGGAAATCCAAGCACAAAGAAGTGATTAGAATGGCAAGCACATGTGACACAACCAAGTCTGACCACAAAACCCATGCTCCTACCAACTCTTGGTACTGCCTCTGGGTTAACAAAACACAAAGAGCTGTCCTTTCCACACAGGGTTTGTTGTTGCTAATCTCACCATCAGAAGGACAGATGCCTGTATTGTTTTTCTTTCAGTGCAAAAAGTTTTGCAACAATCCATCTACATTCTTTCACAATATCCAAAACCAACAGTGGCCCTTTATTAGCACTAATGTTTTTATTAACTCTTCATGACAGGGGCAGAATAGAAAGTCTGCCAGGTGGAAAGAAGGGAAGGCTGGAAGGAGGCAGAACAGAAAAATAATATGTATGGATTTCCCGCCCTGTGCCCAGCACTGTGACAGGCTCTTTTAATGTACACATTAACACCATCAGGTGGTTATTTAAAGAAACTTTGCCTCCTTCCCCTTTTTAGTTCATGCTTGCATATGAAAAGATGTAGAATTTACATCTATTGACAACTGACTATGTGTTGAGTACCATGTTAAACACTTTGCATGTGTATTCGATTAACCTTCACAAGAACTCTATAAGAAAAGACAAAACCATGATTCTCCTTTTGCACATGAGGCAACTGAGGCACAGAAAGATGAAGGGTTCAATCACCTGACAGTAGAGGAGGAACTCAGCCCCAGGTCTGTTCCACTCCTGAGTCCTTGACCTTAACCTGGCCCAGACTGCATCACTGAAAGTGATGAGCAGCCAAGACTCCCCTGCTCACTGTAGCTGAACACGCAGTGTTGTCCAAGTATTGGCGACTGCCACGGAATGTCCTTTGGTGGCTACGTGGTCATCAGGGGTCATCTTGACACCCTGACTGTATTCACTTCTTGTCCAAAATCTTCATGTGAGCTTTGCTTTCATGAAGCCTCAAAACCCCAGCATCTAAATCTAAAGCAAATCTGAAACCAGCAGGAAGGATGATGAGATCATCCTTGGAAAAGTAAAGAAAACCATCCCTAAAAAAACATTAAAAATTAGTCCCCTGAACTGCAATTCAAGTGAAGAAAGCTTGAAAGGGAAAGTATTGACAGGCTTGCTGTTCCTCTAATTCAACACAAAGAGGAAACTGCTTTCCCTGGAAGATGGAGCCATCACAGCCATGGAAACAATATCAAAAAGCTAAGCTCCAGAGTACAACTGGCTTCTTGGGCATGCAGCCAGTCGATCTTGAAATTCTTAATCATTTTATCTTTGCATTTGTGTGTTGTAAGTGAAGTCTAATGGGACAATGGCGCACGCACCAGGGGCTTAGAAGCTCTGGCTCCTGCACCATCCCACCTCATGGGGATGGACCTCTCTGTGACAAGTTCTCAGCCACCCATTCCCTTGTCCTAGACCCCAACCAGCCTCCCCCTCCCCACCCCCACCTTAGAATTGCTGCCACTCTTCACCTAGGAAGGGGCCTGGCTGAGAGCTTGGGTAGGGTTGAGGTTGGTACACACCCTATGGCATCTTGAGGCAGGGCATGGTTGCTGCCAACCCACTCCAAGTGAGACTTGTCTGGGCCAGCACAGGGGCAAACCTCGCACCCACCCTCATCCAGGCATTGAGCACATACTGGCACGGAGATTTAAGATCTTTAGGGGTCACCCATCCACCTCGGGTTGGGGCAGTGGGCCCATGGAAATAGGGGACACCTGGCTCGACTCCCCCTGCCCAAGCCCCAGCTGGGATGCTACACCTAGGTCCCTTGGCTGGTGAGAGGAGGAACCCAGTAGCCTTGAGGCCCAGGCAAACACACATGCATGCCAAATCATGGAGCGGGACCCTCAGGTGCCGGTGAGGGTCTGGACTCACCCATGAGTATCCCAATGCCCCAGCTGCCCCTTCAGTCAGCTCCATGACTAGGGGATCCTCTCTTCTTCCTTCCAACCTTCCTCATTCTGTCTTGAGTTTGTCTCTGACCAGCTTCATTATGTTTTGAGTTGGTCTCTGGCCAGCTAGAGGCACCCTCGAAGGACAAGGCATGCAATACAAATTGTGCAATTTCCGTGACTCCACATACCAATGAAATGTTCTGATATTTACATTTGGATTGGCATTGCACAATATAGAGATGAGCAATAGAATTCATGCAATTAATTTAACATTTTAATTTTTATTTACTTAGTATATCAACTAGCGAAAAAACAGCACCATGACAAGTCGAGAGCAAGACCACAAAGGAAAGGAAAAAACTTTTTATTTTAGTACTTTTAATAGTACTCTTTTCCTGCTTTTTGCATTTGTCTCTCAGCTTCCACACACTAAACACTGGATCTTAGTCACTTATACTCCTCTATCAGAGTCCCTGGACTATAACATACAATCAATAAATATTTGGTAAGTGAGTGAATAAATTCATATAACAATTTTTCCCTTATGGCACTAAAAACTTTCTACCTGCTAAACTGACGAAGGACTGAGTCCTCTGTATTTTCACATCTTCCACAAAACTTAGCACAATTCTTTTGTTGATGCTCATTAATGTGTATTGAATAACTATATACATTTGTAGATTTCTCTTGTCTCAATAAACGTATCTCTCTAGATAATATAAAGTGGAGATAAAAATTATAGACTAAATAAATTAAAGCAAAAAGATACTCTCAAATTATCCAACACACAAGGCAGAAAAAAATTGGGAGGAAAAGTTGTTCTCAGCCTGAATTGTGCAACTAATTACCCACATTCTCCACAATATGTTCCATGTCTAGGCATAGACGAAGCATCACGTCTCAGTTTCTGAAAGCCAGTTATAACTTACTCTAACGGGGTTGACATTGTTTCTTCCACTGTAAAATTTTAAAAAGCCAAAGTGAAAATTGAAAGCACTGTATGGCATGAATTTTTTTTTAAAGTTCAAAAGACTCTTGGCTTTCAGAGGGTGACTTCTCTGACACTAAGTGGGTTTCATCTTGTGAGGCGTCAGGGAAAGCCAGTTATCCCTAACCAGAGGAACAAAACTGCTGTCAGAACGTTGTGTTCTTGACAAATGGAAACTTTGCTTTTTTCACACATGTTGGAAGTTTGTTCTTTCGCATAATCAAATCTTTATTCTCAATAGGCTAATCATCAGACAGAAATGTCTCCTTTTCCAGAACGCCTCTCCTGCAGGTTGAATATCTTCTGCGAATCTCTGCCACAGTTGATGGTTTAACACAACTGAGTGAGGGTATAGCTTTGTCTTAAAGTACGTACATTCTCCTGACATCTCTATTCCTTTAAAACGTCCCAGGTATCCAGCAGGTATATATATATATATATATATCAGTCATCTTTGATGTCCCTCTCTCCCCACCAACATCTCAACATGCCAATTCAGTCACCTACTAGCTGACAATCTTGGACAAGTCATTTGACCCCTCTGAACTTCAGATGTCTTATCTACACACTGGAGAGCAACAGGCAAAGGAAAGGAAAAGGAGAAATGGCTGGGATAGAATGGTCGTTAGGATTTTGTATTAGTCAAGGTTCTCCAGAAAAACAGAACCAATAAGGGGTGTGTGTGTATGTGTGTATACTTATGTAAATTATATATATTACATATATATACATAAGATATGTTATACCACATTAGGGTTCAGTCCACAGGCAGAGACCCAGAAGAGCTGTGCTCCAGCTCCAGTTCAGAGGCAGTCTGCTGGAGAATTCCCTCTTACTGGGGAAGTCTGTCTTTTTGTTCTATTCAGGTGTTCCTTTGGTTCTAGTTCTCTGGAGAACCCTGATACAAACCCCCAATCCTACTCCCTGGCCTGCAAATGAAACTGGCCCTCCCACACACCATGCAGGTGATCAGGGCACCAGCCAGTCGGGATAACATTCCATACAGAGAACCAGTAACACAAGGGACTACAGTATAGAAAGAGAAACCAAGAGAGAAGCCTGTCTGTGAAGATTAGATGAATGCAGTGTGATTAGTGGAAGAGTCAGCTCACTGAACAGGCAGGTAGCTGGGACCCATCCCAGGTACCCCATATGCAAGTTCTGCTCCGGTTCCCCTTGGCTGACGGTCTGAGTCCACTGATACACCTCCATCTAATATCAGAACTGGCCTGGGAATCTGCAAAAACTTAAAGTTAAGAGTAGCTAGGAAGGCAAGGACAGATACTCCCTGCTAATTCTAATGCTGGTTTCTTCATTTCTTCAACAAATATTATTTTGTTGAGCTTGAATAAAATTCTGGATGCAACAATTCTAGATGGTTTCTGGAATGAGTTTGCCATCAAGTTATATAGCCAAAATGTAAGCAGGCAAGAAACTTTGATAGGACTGGCATGGTAGACATAATCTAAACACAACATGGGAAGAAGAAAGAGAAATTGAGCTCATAATCACACCACATCTGCAGGTAATTTTAGAATTTAACCACGTCAGAGTGTGGAATGGAAAACACATTGGGTAAACCTTGCTGCCATTGAAAGCCTGAAGGTGCTTGGAATATGAACTGAACGACTGGGCCAGGATAGGCTGGCCATCACTGTGTCGTTGTGCCTCCAACTTGCCGAGACATCTGCTCAAAGCAATCAGTCCAGGCTGTTCTGCCATGCAGGCCTGCGGCTGACCCATCCAAGCACAATTTAGTTACTGTACTTTCACACCCCTGCCTCACACGGAGAACCTGCCGCAGTTTCAAATACATTAAATCCAGATATAGACGACACCAAAAGTGGGTGCTGTCATCCAAAACTACACCGGAAGAAGAAAAAAAAATGTAAGAACAAACTATTTCACCAAAATTAAGAAAATCTGACCTTAAAATAATCAACCAAAAATTTATAAAATAAAAGAAGGCAGAGATATCAGCGGAAACTCAGTTGGCTTCAAGTAGAGTCCTCAGATATTTACACTCAAAAGTGATGGAAAACTTTTGTCTCACACACATAATCAGTTGACCTATCCCATTCTTCCAAGCTGTTTGGTGTTCTGAAACTAATTTAGGAGAGGTTTCTGTGTCGACGGTTATTCTCTAGTTTACCCTATCAATAATTTTTTTCCAATTGAAAATTACTTAACCGAATTGACCAGATATACAGTATGTTCTAGAAAGTAACTTCTAGTCAGTCTGTAAAGTGGTTTCCTCTTCCTAACAGCAGGCTTTACAAAGGCCTAAGTGGCCTACAATGGCCTACATGACCCGCCTACAGCTGCCTCTCTAATCTGCATTCTCCTCTCCCTCTGACGTCAATTCTCCTGGCTTTTTTCCTCAGACACACCAGGCAGACCCTTGCCTCAGGGCATTTGTACTGTTGTTCTTTCTGCCTGGAATAATCTTCCCACAGATATCCACTTAGGTAACTTCTTTACCAGCTTCTTGTCTTTGCTCAAACCTCATGTCCTCAATGAGGTCTCTTCTGCCGATCCTAGTACTGTAGTTTACAGTACCTAGTTGTACTGCAAAAATGTCCCCCCATGCCTCATCAGCACCCCCGCAGGGAGCAGGCCCCCTCCATCCCTCTTACCTGCACTACTTTTCCCCTTTTCCATAGCACTTATTACCTTCTAACATACTCTAGGATATATTTGCTTATTGTAATTATGGTTGACTGTCTGTCCCCTCCTCTTCATTCTCCTTGTGGAGAATGACATCTCCACGAGTGCATTAGTTTCCCATGGCTGCTATAACACATTACCACAGACTTGGTGGCTGAAAACAACATAAATTTGTTCTCTTACAGTTCTGGAAGTCAGACGTCCAAAATCAGCTTCACTGGACTAAAGTCACGGCGTCGGCAGAGAGGCTGAGGGGAGAATCCACTCCCTTCCCTTTTCCAGCTTCTAGGAACCACCCACATTTCTCGGCTTGCGAGCCCTTCCTACATCTTCAAAGCACACCACTTCAATCTGCATCTGTCATCACATTGCCTCTTCATCTCCTGAAGGAAAACCTCCCCCTGCCTGCATCTCATGAAGACACTTGTAATTATATTTAAGGCTCACTGGGATAATCCGGGATAATCTCCCATCTCCAGGTCCTTCACTTTATCATATCTGCAGAGTCCCTTCTGCCAGAGAAAGTAACACATTCTCAGGTTCTGGGGATCACGACATGGACATCTTTGGGGGGCATTATCCAGCCTACGGCCACGAGGACAGGAATTTTGTCCACTTTGTTCCCTCAGATATGTCAAGCCCAAACCCGGAACACGGTGGGGACTCAGTAAATACCTGATGGATTACTAAAGTTAAACTGCCATATAAGGCACAATCATATAAGCAGTTTAAAAGATTTTGTTCAGAATTTGAGTGTAGCACGTCCGATCTTAAGAATTGTTGACCGAGAATTTCGTAGTCTGGTAAAGGCATCCAGAGAAACCATACCGCCTAGTGTTATTCACGTAATTACTTCACCTCTGCCACATCTTAGAATACATCTTTCAATTTCTCTGTTGAAGTGAATCTCCCCTGAGTGATTAGATGGAAATATAACCCCCTTCTATTTCCTTTTTTTTTTTTTATTCCTCCTCTCTGTTTTTTCTACATGCTATAACATATCTGTGAAGGACTTACTTCTCAGGATACATACATTTAGAGTTATTCATTCAGAATGTTTTGCTAGCCAGTTAACGGTCATTGAATGACATATTAGACTTGGCGTGCTCTTAAAGATATTTATTACCTCCCAGAAAAGAATTGTAACTCCAGATAATAATCCACAATATTGACTTTCAAAAATATACATTTTATCTCTTGATTATTTAGGACTCATAAAACTTGTGGAAACAACCAGAAGCAATGGTCATTTTCAATTAATAATACTGGATCTTTAATCCACCCTGTCAAGCAATTTATCAAGCCATGAATATAGGCTTTATTATTTATTCATTTATTTGTCTGGCTCCAGAAAAGATCTGACTACGGCATAAAGGGGACTGTTTGAATAAACAGGTGGTTAACCAAACATGCAAGTTCGAACTAAAACTGAAGACTGGGCAAAATATAAAGAAGAGAGTAGGATATCCACATTTGGGAAGCTTCAACATGCAATTTACCAGCGTTATAGAGTTACCACATTTGAGCCTCATATTTGGATCTATGCTTCTTAGTAGGCATCATATAAAGGAAGAAATAGTCATATGGTTGTTACAGACAAAGAAGGAAGGGAGAAATACCAGCTCTTTGAGTGGGGAGAAAACTGTTTCCAGCACAAGAGTGAAAGATACCACGATGGAATATGTGTAACATTATATGACAGGTAACATGCAGTGGTGACTAAGAACACTGGAGTTACCAACACTCAGTTTTCTCATCTGTTAATGGGAATTAAATAACCTATTTAATAATATTATTGTAAGGAATAAATCACGTGATACATGCAAAGCAATTGAACTTGAATAGCAATATCTACCTTAAAGGATTGCTGTGCAGAGTGAGAGCTGCAGGAGATGCCCAGTAATGCATCCTTGTCGGGCACAGCAACAGGCACTGTGCCAAGAGATTCAAGCAAGCTTGGCTATTATTAACATTCACCAGCATTTGTCTGAAAGAACTGTCCTACATGGGACCCTAACTGAAAGTTTGAATTTAAGTGTGAGGCTCTAGTGTACTGTTTTTGTATAAAAAACAATGGAATGAAATTAATGTGACAATTTCTAAATATACTGCCAACTTTACTGTAAATCACAATAATATCTAGATTTATTGAGTGCCTACCGCAGAGTCAGACATTGTTCCCAGTAACTCACACGTACTATATCCCTGAATTCTTACTACAGCCCCGTGAGGTAGATACTGTTCTGTTTCTCATTGTACAGATAACGAAACTGAAGCGCCAACAGGCTTGCCTAACCAAGCCCAGCAATAAGTGGCAGATATCTCTAGTTCTCCTCCAAATTTGATTAAACTAGTGTCACAACCTTACAATCACAACGGACTGGGAATTTCAATTAGAGAGTATCTAATGTAACGCCTCATTTTAAAGATGGGGAAATAAGGCCCTGGAAAGGTTGAGGACTTGCCCAACGTCCTCAGGTAATTATGGCAAAACACGAGAAGCTCTCCCCTCTTGGTGGGGAGTGTTGGGGGATGCAGCCAATAACCCTCCATGGCTGGGAGAGCTGTGGCTAACGGGTGCATTCAGATTTACAATGAAAGTGGTTCCAAAACTGCGGCACACACTTGACATTCCAAACAATTCAGTGAAAAGAATGCATTAAAATTAATGTTTGACTTAACTCTGATGATTCTGTCGTGGTGGCTCATTTGATCACCTCATTAGGCAGAGCCATTGTCTTATTCTCCCCACAAACTCAGTAACGAAGCACAGCCTTGATCTTCAGGAGCACAGTAAGCCCGGCCTCTGTTTTGCCACTTTGTCTTAATCTTCTGCTCTGTAGTTAACAAGACAAATAGGTCCCATTAAATGGATCAGTCTCTTTATTTCTCTCATTCATTCATCAGACATCTAATAATGGTTCTCCTGGAGTACTGCACACTTGGGAAATTATTGACATTCCCTATTTTCATAAGTAAACTTTAGTTTGTCATCAGCATGCTTGGACTTTCAGAAGTAATCGAAATTTTTGAGCACTTTCTATGGGCCCAAGAACTTTCTTAAGTACTTTACATATATTAACTCACTAACACATTTTATTCTCAGGACAGTACTACGAGGCAGGTACAATTCTTATCCCAATTTTTCCGATGAGGAAACTGAGACACAAGAAGGGTGAGTAACGTGTCCGGGGTCTTGAAGTTAGTAAGTGGTGGGTTGAGAGTCAAACTCAGGGAGTAATGATCCAGAGCCCACATTCTTACTCAAATTCTGCTGACTGACCACACAGCAAAGATGCCAAAAGAAACTGGAATGTATTATTACTGTCACTTTGTTCTAACAAGACTGCTGTGATCAAAAGAGAAAGGTTATATATACACATGGAACTCTTCTCCCTGGAAAACGTGTACATTGCCTGTGCCCTGAGAGACTGGCTCATCTTCCTCTGTGTTCGTCCTGGATCCTTCAACATTTGTACTGGGAACAAATATTTATAGAGCACCCAGCAGATACTGCCCTAGCCATGGAGCCCAGTCTTGTTCTCTCATAACTAAGGAGTCCATAAGCCAGGACATTGCTTGGTCCCTGCTCAGATCCGGACCCCACACAGAGCAGCTGCGCTCTCATCATCTCCAATAAAACCAACATGGGATTGAGGTTGAAATAATAGATAGTCAGGAATAGTAAGAATTAAAGGATCTAGCCACACTTAGAGAGCAATTACTACATGTTGTTACCCATTTTTTGATATATAACACTTTAGGAATTTGCAACATTTTCTCACATTACAATTTTTAGGCATTTTATATATACAATATGTATTTATAATATACATATTTACATTTTATGGACTTTATATATTTATAACATTTCTCACATTACAGTTTCATTACACAGTTTTATAACCTTTTCTCATTTCTTTTTAAATCAACCTGTGTCCTTCCAAAACATGTTTTACATAAATAATTTTCCATACTTTGGCAAACTAAAAACATATATACCAGACACATTCTATTGCAATTTTCTACTTCCTGGTTTCTGAAGGTCATCTCACAACTGAATTTCTTATGACATCATGTGGGATAGAGAAACGAGCAGCCTGGATGTTCATTGGAGAGTCCGTCGGTCTCCCTTCCACTCAGTTCCTGAACCGTTCTTTGTAGCAGGTGAGCAGAAAGCATCTCTATGGAGCCGCTTTACACAGTGACACCAGCCCCAGCACCAATGCTCCTGGTTCAACACTAGCTTCATCACATATTCGCTGTGACCTTAAGTCAGTTACTTGATCTCTCTGTGCCTTGATTTCCTCAATTGCAAATCAAGGGATAGTAACAGTACTACAACTAGTCCTTATATTCCCCAGCACGCACAAGTATGGGAAGTCTAGTTCTAAAATATTGAAATGCTTTCATACCAGTAGATAGTAGCTGCCCACTCAAGCACCCCAGTGCCCACACACACACAACCTCCACCCAGGTCCCACCTCCGGTCGCCTCTTAACCCCGTAAAACACTGAGTTAAAAAGTTAAAAGCTGACATCTTGAACAGCAGAAGCCTGGCCACTCTGCCCAGCTGCATCCTCAATCCATTCCAGTAGGCCAGAACCCATGCCTTTCAGGTTGTCAAATGCTTCGAATATCACCTCTGCCCAGCTCATAGGGTTGTTGTAAGGAGCAGATAAATTTCACACTTGTGACAGTAAATGCTCAATAAATGTTTATTGGTATTCTGATAAAAAATATTAGGGAATATGCAGCAACAACTGCATGTACCACTTAACAGAGTTACCCCTAAATATTTCCCTAGTTCTCACATAGCATCAATTCTTAAGACTATTCAAAGGACAAAGCAAGTGCTTCTCAGACTAGTGAAAGTCAAGCAGTGAAAAGAATCTCTCTGAAAAAAGTTCAATTGTAAATATGTGCACTTATTAATATTACCAATACAAAACAAATAGCTTTTCTTAGAATTACAAATTTGAAGAGGTTAAGAGTACATCCAACAACAAATGATGCTGCCATGTGTGGACACAGTTACAATATTCTCCCAATGTAAAACATGAGCTTTTCTAATTTAGTAAATGTTGTTTTTTTTTTTTTGATTCACCCTGAGCTAACCTCTGTTGCCAATCCTCCTCTATTTTGTATATGGTTCACTGCCACAGCATGGCCACTGACAAGCGGTGTAGGTCCACACTCAGGAACCAAACCCCAGCCACCAAAGCAGAATGTGCCAAACTTAACCACTAGGCCACCAGGGCTGGCCCCATAAATACTTTTTTAAAAAGTCTTTTCTCTAGAGTCCAATAAGAACTTAATTAAATAGTAAGAGCTCTTTAACAGCATCAGAAAATAAAAGGAAAGTTTAAAAACAGTCCAGAGAGGTTTTCTGTATTTTTTTTTAGTATTAGTTGAATACTTGTTTGAGCAAAAAAGTTGAATTCTACAGATCAGTTCTTAAAAGAATTTTACTTTAAAATCTCATGAAAAACTGTACTTATAAGTTTACACCTTTTTCTTTCTCCCAGTGGTTTTTAGGGATCAAAGTTCAAAAATAGACTTTGCATGTGTGTGTGCAGTGAGGGGGTGGGGAAGGCTGACATTGGCGCAGGCTAAATTAACCAGCTATGAATTAGAAGTCATAAACTACGGCTCAAATAAATTCACTTCCTTTTAAAACCAAATAACGATTAAGAAAAAAATATTTAATCACTGAGGCACTAACAATCCTTACTGTGACTGTGCTGTCCTCTGCTCACCAGCATTTCCCTTCTGCGCGCTCTGAAGACAGCTTTCATGAGTCAGAGCACTCAAAATTCATCCTGGGTATTTTTATGAGGGTCAAGATAATTTTATAAAAACTGAAACCTAGATTCTGGACATCCTCCAGAAAAGAATGGTTTACAGATAATATGAAAAATAACGTTAGCCATCCACCAGCGTTGCTGTAAAACCCAGGAAAGTAGACCAAGTGACTCAGAGGGACAGAAAGCAGAGGTCCAAACACTGTGTTTGGGAGGACCCCCTAATTCAGGCTGTTCCCAGCAGTGGTGGGCAGCCGGCCCGGCAGGGCAGAAGCCTTGCACTGAACGGTCCTGTTTTCCCACACACGGGACCTTCAGGGTAGAAGTGAGTATTAATCTACTCTGAACTGGCTGGGCAGAAGATTCCAAATAAACACTTGAGACTTACTGTCATTTTCCTCATTAAAAAAGGGAAGAGATAAAAAAGTTTCCACTTGAGAAATAGTTATTTTTCTTTGTTTATCAAAGGAAAACCTGAAAATACATACAATTCCAGTTAAATCTGTTTTTAGCTGTTTAAAAGACACAGCTTATCAATGGCTAAGGGAAATTTAGGAGTTTAAGCTAACAGCAATATATTTTTCTTATTTTTTTAAGTTGAAGTTCAAAAAATTTCAAAATAAAAATATAAATGATGACTACATTGAAAATATTTCCCAAGAAACGATAAGGTAAATGTTCACGAAGAAAAAATATGTTCATGTGGATAACTTTTTGAAACTGTTCCTCATGTTTTAATGAATATTACAAATCTTAACATGTATACTTAACAATAAAATATCAAGTTGAAAAAAAGTTGGATCACAAAACCTCACTCCCCTACCTTCTTCTCCTTCCCTTTTTGAAGTGAAAAAATAGTTTTTGGAAAGCTGAGAGAAATATAAAGCACAACTAAAAGGTGGAATAAAAAAGAACAAGATAAGCAAGGTAGAGAGAAGTAACAGTGACAAAAATTATTATTTGCAAAATTTTTATAATTTTATAAAAAGTAGTATGCTTGTCACAAGTTTCCCTGTCATGAAATATCATTAAAAGCGAAAATTCATTGACTTAACAAATAATTTTTGAGGCATTGCAATGGCATTGGGCGACACTCTGAAGATGGAGCAGTGGACAAAACAGACCAAAATCCTTTCCCTCACACAACTTACATTCCCATGGGAAGCGACCCTGGGCCATTGCACAAGCTGTTGCTCTGTCATGACTGCTCTTCCTGTGTTCTCTGTTGACTCCATGCCATACTTCAGACCTCCAGTGAGGAGGTAATTGCAGTGGTCCAGGAAGGAAATGATGGCGGCTTGGCCCAGGTTGTGGAAATGTGAGAAGGGGTTGAACATATTCTGAAGTTAGAGCCCAAAAGATTTGCTGATGGATTTGATGTGGGGTGGAAAGAAAGTGAAGAGTCAAAGATGTTTCTAAAGATCTTGGCCAAAGCAACTGGAAGGATGGAGTTTCTACAAGCTGAGAAGGGTAGGACTGGGGGTAGAGAAGGTTTAGTGAGGGAGATAGTAATTCAGTTGCAGATGTGGTAAGTTTTCAATGCCTATTAGAAATACAAGTAGAAATGTTGATCAGGCAATTGTATACATAAGCCTGGAGATCAGACTGCAGGTGTAAATTTAGGAATTGTCCACCTATAAATGATATTTAAAACTATGAGACTGAATGAGATCACCAAAGAAGTATAGACAGAGGGGGAAAAAAAGGGCTCTTATGTTAAGAGTTCAGGCTGAAGTAGAGGGAACAGCAAAAAAGACAAGAAGCAGCAGGTAGGTTGAAGGCAAACAGTGCGGTATTCTGGAGGAAAAAGGAAATGAAAGTATAAGGGACAAAAAAGTGATCAACTGTGACAAATGCTACCAAAAATTCAGATAAAGTCCTAAGAATTGATGCTCAAGAAAATGGAAATGACCTTGAGGGTATTATGTTCAGTGAAATAAGTCAGACGGAGAAAGACAAATACTGTATCATTTCACTCATATGTGGAATATTAAAAAAACAAACAAACAAACAAACTCATAGATACAGACAGCAGATTGGTGGATACTAGAGGGAAGGGGGTGGGGGGACAGTGAAAGGCATGAAGGGCGTCAGTTGTATCACCTGCAACACTACAACAGCCTCCTTACTAGTCTCCCTGCTTCCACTTTTGTCAACCTCCACCATTCCATACAACTTCCAGAATAGTTTTTTAAAATATAAATCTGATTAATGCCACTGACTTGCCTAACATGCATCAATGACTTCCCAGTACGCTTCAGATGAAAGCCAACCTCTTTCTTCCAGGAGTTCCACGTGATCGAGGGCCTGTCTACCTCCCCACCCTCATCTTCTGCCGTTCTTCCCAGAGCCCACACATTTCCAAGCACATGAGCCTAGTTGTTGTTTTCCAGGTACACGAAGGTCTTCACGGCTTATACACATACTCTTTCCTCTGCCTGTTCAAAAATGTAAGAGAAAAGCTTTTCCCTCGCAAGGACTTGATTCTTCAATATCATGGAGGATAGCTAGACATTTTCCTGTGAAATGTTTAAATTCCATAGCTATAAAGAAAATGCTACATACTTACAAAAATAATTTTTTAAAAGATTTTCCCCAAATGAAAGAGAATCACACAGGTACTAGAGCTCTATCTTATATTATTAAGTATAAGAAAAAAAAGAGTAGATCACTTAGCAGCTACTAGAAAAAAATAGACTTCTGAGAAAAAGAACTGTGACCCCAAGAGTATTTGCCAGATCAAATAGAGAAAATTTAAATAAGGTAGCAAAGGATTAGAATAACTTGATAAGCTTGATTTATTAACATGAAGAATTTTGCACCTAATAAGTACTCATTCTTTTCAGATACCATGGAATTATCTTAAAAATTAATGATATAGTCAACCATAAAAGAATCATGATAAATTCCAACAAGTAGAAATATTAATGTGGTTCACTGACCACACTGCCATAGAAGCAGTTATTATTAACAGGCATCGTCTACACCCCCAGCATCCAGCTAACCACTTGGAACTTTAAAAATCTTCCTCTAGGGGCCGGCCCCGTGGCCAAGTGGTTAAGTCCCTGTGCTCCGCTTCGGTGGCCCAGGGTTCGGATCATGGGCGTGGACATGGCACCACTCATTAGGCCATGTTGAGGTGGCATCCCACATGCCACAACTAGAAGGACCCACAACTAAAATATACAACTATGTACTGGGGGGATTTGGGGAGAAAAAAAAAACAGGGGGGAAAAAAAGATTGGCAACAGTTGTTAGCTCAGGTGTCAATCTTTAAAAAAAAAAATCGTCCTCTAAATAACTTAGGTTACACGGAAACTGATGCTGAAATCATAGAATTTTAAAATGAAAGGCAATGATAACACATTCAAACTGTAAGATAAAGTCAAGGGGTATACAACAAAAATAATATAACCCCACAGTTACTTATTAGAAAATAAGAAATATCAAACTCAAGTTAATTCATCATTCTTCTAAAGGAGCTGATAAAAGAACAAGTAAGTAAGCCAAAAGGGAGTCAAAAGAAGGAATTCACAGAGATAGAAGCAGAAATTAATAAGCTAGAAATGCAACATTTCTAAGAAATTGCAAAATGACATTGAAACATTCTCTAGGATGAATAAGACAGACAAATATCTATGAAGTCTGACTAAAAACAAAAAAGAGAAAGAAAAAATACTGTGCAAAATTAGGAATAAGAAGGCCAATTTAATCACAGATACAGATGAAATTAAAAGTACAGATAAAATATGTGATATTCCAGAAAAAAATATATTATCAAAATCAGCACAAGAAGAGGCGGATGACCTGAAAGCACTAATCCTAAAAAATAAAATTAAAAAATTGTCAAATTTGTACCATCCTAAAAGACACCAGGCTTTTGACAGCTACCATTATTAACGTTCAACAATAAACGAGAGGTATTGCCAGCAGTTAACATTTACTGCGGTGCTGTGATCTGCCAGGCCCTGTAGTGAGCACTTTATATTCTTTTGTTAGGTAACTACTACCTCCCTCCATTTATAAACAAAGAAACAGAAACAGGCAAAGTAACCTGTGAGCCTTCACACGGCTCGTGAGTGGCAGGCTGGTACTGGAACACAGACTGCAGAGACCGCCAAGCCCAGCTTCTTAACCTCTATATTCTACGCAACAATGACTTCACTTTAAAACACGGCAGGGGCTGCTCATGGCCAAATGGTTAAGTTCACGTGCTCCACTTCGGAGGCCCGGGTTTCACTGGTTCAGATCCTGGGCGCAGCGGTGGCACCACTCATCAGGCCATGTTGAGGAGGTGCCCCACATGCCACAACTAGAAGGACCCACAGCTAAAAAATTATACAACTATATACTGGGGGTATTTAGGGAGAAAAAGCAGAAAAAAAAAAAAAAAGAAGATTGGCAACAGTTGTTAGCTCAGGTGCCAATCATTTAAAAAATATTAAATTAAATTAAAAAATAAAACAGGGCATAATTTTTAAGAGTGAAAGAAGAAAAACTGTATAATCATTTCAAATAAAGTAGAAAGGTTTTTGATAAAATGCAATATCAATTCCTGAGTTTTTTTAAAAAAATGAAACACTGAACTTCCTTTCCAGGATAAAAAAGTATTTCTCAGAAGCTAACAGCAAACACAATACTCAAGGGTGAAGCAAGAGGGCAGAGATGCTCAGTCTGGCTTTAAGGGAGGAGATGTCCACAGGTATGTTTAGAAAAAACTAGTCTTCACCAGAACAAACAAGTTTGTTTAGCTGTAAAGCAAATTAAACAGGTTTTTTTTATACTGGGGAATTTCTCAAGGACTTTAATATGCTGGTGTATTTGTTCTGTGACTCCCCTGGAAGGGAATTAAAGTGCTGTTTCCCAAGCTTCTTGAACTACTTTGTTCTCCCCTCTGGGAATGAGAGTCCACACCTACATGTTTAGAAAAGGCTGCCCTACAGCCTGGAAGGCATCGGCACTGAAATTCCTGACGACAGCTAACATTCACCGTTATTCTAGACAGTAGAGCCAGTGCAGGAGGAGGAAAAGAGTAAGAGGTAAACATTGGAAAGGAAGAAAAAATATTATTTGTAAATGATATGATCACCTACACAAAAAATTCAAGATCAAGATAGTCAATTAAAACCTTAAAAAGACAATAACAGAGACAGATTGTTAGATATGAAGTGAGTATGTATATAAACTGTTTTCTACTCTCAGTGAGCTCACAATTTGTCCAGGCAGATTTATGTGTAGGCAGAAAGAGGTGAAAAACAAGGATAAGGGAGGAAAGAAATCTTTGAACATGCATAAATCAGTTGATAATTCCCCCATCTTATCACAGGGGTGGCAATAATGATTGGAGGAAAGCACATTTCTGTTGTTTCTGAATTTTGTATTCTTGGAGAAATGTATCAATCTCCATGATAGTGGATAACATAATTAAAAATAAATCTGCTTATAAAATAATCTGCTCAAGGTTTCACAGAATCTCAGGAGTAAGAGGAAAATTACGAATCAGCTGATATGGACCAAAAGCCCTATAAATATTTACCTTGATATAGCATATCCACTTCAGAGAATTTATCATAACAAAGAAGTCAAAAGTATGCATAATGGTGGCCACATCACATTTTAAGAGCGAACTGTTGCAAACAACTTCAATGTACACAAAAGGTTATTGTTTAAAGAAATTACAGTATGTCTACACTATGTACCTAAACCACATATACTAAGCTGACCTTAAATATTCCATGACCACGTGAGAAAATGTTCGTAAGGTCCTATAAGAGAAAAGCAGCCCACAAAACAGTGCGTTTAGTGTGATCCTAGCTTTGCAAATATACACACCTAGGGCCCCACTTGCTCCCTTGGCTGGGCACCTTTGAGCAGGAAACAGCCACAGAGGGATGGCCTGTAGACCAAAATATGACTGGCGCTTCTCTCTGCATACTAAGAATATATATATAGGTGATTTGTGTTTTCCTCTTGGGCTTCCCATGTCTGCAAAACCTTCACAATTCTCTAAAACCAAGAAATTTAGTCAACAATATTTTAACTTATCTACTTTAACCACAAAACCTCTTTTCTAGTCTTCTTGACTAACCCTCCTCCCAGGTGTTCTTCCCTTTCATACTCAAAGGTCTCCAATGACGTAGCCTAAAGATCCCCAGAAAGATGCCCCCCAACTGGCAGAAAATGCATTCGTTCTCCTGCTCAGCTGTGATCTGACTTCCTTATACCTTCCATTGGGTGGTCAGGAAGAACAGGTTCATTCCTGTTATAAACAATAGTTCTTTAAATCTTTTTAAGATATCAAGCATGTAGCATGTGATTCTTCTTGTCTCCAGATAAACAATTTCCCAGTTTTTTACATCATTCCCCTTGACGGCATAAATTTGTAATATTTCCCTCAACATGTATAAAGATCTCTTAACCTGTTTAGGATGGGAAAGAGATGAACATATTCCTGGCCAGGTTCTCAAACAGCAATGGGCATGATAAAAATAACAGCTGGAGTATCATTTTATAATGTAGTATTCTTGCTCAAACTTTGAAGAATGAGCTGTCAGAAGATATTGCCTTTGCTAATTTAAAACAGCAGTGTTTTTAAAATAAATCATTCAAATTATTAATCTACTTTTGAAAGAATCAATGCCTGCCTAACAAGTGTCTAAGCTGGGGTTAAGGTAAGTCACAGCCTGAAAGTCGTTCAAGTAGCAAAAGACTTACATTCTTCATCGCCATTTTGCTCTGTTCTTCAAGAAATCTTGTAATAATTCCATCTATTGAGTAAGGATTCAGCAAAAAGAACTGTTCCACCCATTTCTACGTGGGAGATGAGAGAGGGAAAGAATGAAGCCCATTGTTAATGAGAGATTTCTCAGCCCCAAGGATTTATAAAGATTCCTACTAACAGAATATCTCAACAAAGAAATTCCAATAAAAGCAAACAAAAGTATATAAGTCACTCATGCAAGCTTGTAAAACCTACTTAGTCATACAAGAAGATTAACAGTATAAAAATAAGTAGACAGGGGCTGGCCGGGTGGTGTAGTGGTTAAGTTCCATGCTCCGCTTCAGCAGCCTGGGGTTCGCAGGGTTCGCATCCCAGGCGAGGACCCAGCACAGCTCATCGAGCCATACTGTGACAGCATCCCACATAAAATAGAGGAAGATTGGCACAGACATTAGCTCAGCAACAGTCTTCCTCAAGCAAAAAGGGGAAGATTGGCAACAGATGTTAGCTCAGGGCCAATCTTCCTCACAAATAAATAAATAAATAAAAGTAGACAGAAGAAAGCAGAAGTATGGAATTGAAAAACACAATTGAGGAAAACGTGGTAACGTTCAAGCAGGACAAATGCTTAAAAGACACTACCACAGCCACTGCTCTGGACCAGGGGTTGGGTGAGAGCCTTTGGTGGAGAAAGGAAGAAAGCCCGGCAGTCCTCTCTCACCAGGAAGCCCCTGACTATCAGTTACTGAGACACTTTGGTGTACAGGGAAGATGAGTCCACAGAGCAGCATCCTGAGTTGTCTTTAGTTCCCTGTGATAATTTTCCAGCAAAGAGATTAAGAACACAAGAATCTTCCCACACCCTGTTTCTCCACTTACCCAGCTCTGTCCTGCATCACCAATATCTCCTCTATTCAATCATCCTGCAGCATTGGGACGCATTCTAAGGTCTTCCTTCCTGGACCACACACTCCCTCTAGCTATCTCCCCACATCCCTGCTCCACTTCACAACAAAGCTTAGCAAAAAGTCTCACAGTACTCTGCCACCACTTCTCTACCCTCTAGTCCCTTTTCTTGCCAACAATTTTATTAATTTTTAGCTAAATAAATAATACTTACTCATTGTAGCCAGTGAAGAAATGTGATGTTCTAAGGGTGTTTTATGTAAAGTAACCAATGTTAATAATGTGGTTTGTATTCATCCACACCCTCTTCCATGTGTACAAACATACATGCGCTTATGGAGGGATTTTGTTGTTATTGTTGTTTGCGTGAAACAAGTGAAATTGTGTGAAATAAAGTATTTGCTATTGGCTTTACTGGCTTGACAATTCATGATAGAATCCACTGCAATCTGGTTTCTGTCCTACCACGCCCCTGAAACTGCTTGTCAATATTACTATATTACCCCCATGCTATCCAGTACAAGGATCACCTCTACAGTTTTCACCTTGCTCTGGCTCCCAGCAGAGTGTGAGAGATCACTACCCCTACCTTCTCAAAGCACAGTCTTCACTTGGTCCTGCGATACCCCAACGCCTTGAGTTCTTTCTATCTCAGTGAGTGACCCTGCAGTCTCCTTTGTTGACCCCTCCTCCACTGACCCCTACTGTTGGAAGTCTTGGGGCTCCATCCTAAGCTCTTTTCACTTTTCTACCTCTGCAATCTTAACTTGATATCTCATAGAAATTTCACATTTCTCATGTTCAGAATTGAATCAGTCTTCACCTCCAACTACCCATTCACTCCAACAAACATCCAGGTGGATGATTGGGAAGGTAGCTGCATATACTAGACTGGAGATCAAGGAAGAGTTATAACAGATGAGTCATCAGTAATAGACGGTATTTAAAGCCATAAACAAAAATGAGATAACCTAAAGAGAGATTATCGTCAGAGGTTTTCCCAAGTCCCTTGAAGAAATCAAAGAAAGAAGTATTATTAATTTAAAATTTGAGTGTTTTTTAAACGGAAAGTGCAGCATGGAAACAACAATAAATTATTTCACAGCCATGGATCAGTCCTCCAGCCCCAACAAAGAAGAAGCTCTTCTTGCAGCTATTTGAATGGCTCAGAGGGAAAGACAAGACAGTCACAGCGGTAAAGGTGTATGGTGCCCAAATTGAGCCTCGCTGCCTCCTGCGAGGGCAGCACATGCCATGCCATGGGTCCCTTCTCCTAATCAGCTTTTACACACAACCTTTACTCCAGCTGCACTTCTTTGTCAAAAACTAAAGAGTGCTATTTGGCCATCCCTCTTCATCAGCTTTAGAAGGAAGCTCATATCTTGAGTTACATGTTGTTTTAAAAAGCACAAAAATAGTAAGTGAGCTTCTCTGGGTTTCTTAGCTGAAAATCAACCCCACTAGTACAGCTATACGAGCCAACTAAGTCAGATGAAATACTGAAATCAAACTACTGACTTAGAGAACACGTGGGCTGAGCAATAGTCACATAAAATCAATGAAATAACTATGATCTCCTGTCTGCCGGGTAAAATTAACTCTTCAGTCTTAAAAAACATGTAGTCATTATAAACAGATTGCTTAATATAGTGATTAGCCTTTTGAAGAAGATAATGTGACATGTGTAGCTTGGGATTTGTGTCTCTCTCTAAGTTACAAAAAACTCAGTTAACTAAATTTATCTTGAGGCTGAGCCTATATAATAATACTTCACCAATAATGTGTCCACACAAGTGTTTAATGTCATATATTCCAAGCATCAGGAGAATGAATTGTTTTGAATGATGTCGGTTTCAAGTGGGAAAATCAAGAATATCACCTATTAGTGTTCACAGAACAAAAGCATTCGCCTTCTCCCTTAGCAGCTCACTCCAATTCATTATCAAATTAGACATCAAGTAAGCTCTCCGGTGGAAGATCTACGATCTGGGTAGTGACTCAAAGGAGCTACAGCTGCAAAAGCAACCCTCGTTCCTTTGTTTACCAACCAGACGCTGAGTGACACCTGTTGCGTGGTAGACACTCGGCACTGCAGAGGCAGCTGCACAACACGCAAGCACCGCCTCGAGGCACTCATAGCCCAGCAGGGACACACTTATGAGCTCAGAATATTGTACATACAATAATATGGTGTACACATACTATGAGAGTTTTTTTTTACCCTCAATTGATTAGAAAGGAGCTTGCAAAAGACTAAAGATGAAAGGGAACTTTAGAACAATAGTAAATTGATGATGGTGAAAAAAGGGTCAGTACAAATCATTGAAATAAGAAAAAAAGGAATTTCAAGAAGGTCAATTGCCAAAAACAATAGCATAGAAAGAGAATTGAGCCATATCAGAGACGAGAAAAGTTAGCTTATCCTTAAGAAAACAATGCTAAGTACACAAGAAGATATTCTCTCTTTGCAGAAGCAAGTTCAGCAACCTAGAAAAAATGCTGAACAAAGGGCGTCTAAACACTTAGAAAACCAAAGGGCACAGAGCTCATGAAACAGGGCTGAACAGCACGGGAGCTAAGAAAGGGGCCCCTGAGGCAGAGTCCCTGGGTTGGAATTCTGACTCCACTATCTGGAGTAGAAATTTGCAAATTAAAAGATTGGTAATGGGTTATGGGGAAATCTGTCCAAACAAGTGAAAAATCTGAATTAAGGAATTTTTAATTACAATTTTACTACTCTTAAGCATATAAAATAATGAAGCTATTTCACAGGCACCAGGGAGGGTATATATCTTGAAAGCAGGAACTATGATTTTATATTATATATATTTTTTATTTATATTATTTTATATTATATAAAAATAATTTTATATTTATCTTTATATATTTAATACATTACATTTATGTATACATATAATTTATATTATGTAAATATAAAATATATTTTATAATTGGATTATAATTTATATATTATATAAATATTTGTATATTTATATATAAAATCATAGTCTCTGCTTTCAAGATGCTCAAAATCTAGAGAAAAAAAGAGCACAGGCCACTGCAATTGTGTCTAACTTAACTCTTTGCCTCTATTCTTACTGCCTTCCAGTCCGTCCAGGAGCCTGGGTGATCTCTCTAACAGCCAGATCTGATCAAGACCCTCCTCTGCTTAAAAGCCTGCACTGCTGTTAGAATAAAATGCAAACTGCTGGGCATGCCACAAGCCACCATAATCTAGTCCCTGCTACTTCTGCCGCTTCAGCCTTTATCACCTTGCCGTCCTCCTCTTCCTCCCCTCCTCCTGGACCCTACACTCCCAGACACACTGAGTGGCGTACCTTTCCATGAAAGTGCCTGGCTTTGTCAATGTGTCTCTCTGCCTGGAATACCATTCCTTCTACTCAACCTGATAAACCTCCATCTTACAAGGCATTCCAAGCATCACCTCTTCTATGAAACCTTTCACTGATGTAGACACACACACACACACACACACACACACACACACAGATGAAGTGCTTCTTCATTCTCCATAGTATCCCAGCACGGTTCCACCACTGAGTCACAATACTGTGTACCACGCCGTACTGTGTGCTACCAGATCCCCGCTTCAGGACTGAGGCGCTGAGTCTGAGCTGCATGCCTCCAGGAAAATCATCCTTGGCCAAAATGAACCTCTTTTGTCCAGGGCACCTCAAGTCCTGTGATTAGTCAATAAAAAGGGTAGAGTACAAAGGCCCCCTTGCTTCAAAGTGAGACAACTCTGAAGTGCCATCCCTGCCCCAGAGCTCCTGGGAAGAATTTATAGTCAAAGTTCAACACCTCCCACTGCCCAGTTCTCTTCCCTTCACTGCCCCACAGGGTTGATCGGCAAACCTCATCTCAAAGTGTATTTCCCAGAGACCCTAACCTAACACACTCTGTTTTACACTTACCTTTTTAGAGCTGTTTTCACACCACACCAACTGTAAGCATTTTAAGGCATGGGCTACGTGCATTTCTGTGTCCCTCAGTGCAGGCTGTGAATAAAGGCTTGCCAAAATAATGAATAAACAATAATATGAACCAATGAAAACTCATCAACACCTAACATGAATTGTCAAAAACTGCTAAAAATCATTAAAAGTATTAATATTATCCTATCCAATATAAATTTTTATAAACCTTATAAATATTTAACAGAAACACAAGTATTTAGTAAAAGATACATTAGGAATTCGGTCATTTGATTGACTCTTTGGTGCATAGGTATTGAAATAATTGATTTCAGGGAACTGGACCGGGATTGCTCCTTCTGAAAATCATGGGTTGGCTTGTCACAGACCTACCCTCCTGCTGAGAACAAATAGAAAACCTGGACACATTATTATTTTTTAAGAATTCTACTGGAAGACATCAGTAAGCTAGCTACCAGTAGTGGAAGCTCAAGAGAAGGAAAACACAAAGACGTTAACCTGGAATTTGATAATGTTATTAGTCTTGAGGCATTTGCTGATTCAAAACCTGAAGCTCAGGGTCTGGAGGGACAAAAATTGAAATTCAGGGCCCACCAGAGAGGAGGGGTCCTGGAAAACAATTAAAGCTTTCAAGTGGGCTTTTCAAGGCATGTACCTTAGAAGTAGAGGTAAAGTGGAACTGATGCCAACTTACCAAGACTGAGACCAGCTGCTGTTCAGCTCAATCCTTGACTGAATTGAGATCTGCCCCTGTTCTAACTGCTTCTTAGAAGTAAAAGCAAATGATCTCTAAAGAAAGACAACGTTACCCAGAGCCTCAAATTATCTCTACAATCCTTCATAAGCAGTGCTGTTACGGCTGAATTGTATGCTCCAAAATTCATGTGTTTAAAGCCTAACCTCCAGGACCTCAGAATGTGACTGTACTTGGAGATAGGGCCTTTAAAAGTAATTAAGTTAAAACGAGGCCATTAAGGTTGGCCCTTATCCAGTCTGACTACTGGTGTTCTTATAAGATGAGATTAAGACACAGCAAGACACCAGGGATGCACAGAGGAAAGACCATGGGCAGACACAGTGAGAAGGCAGCTATCTATCTTCATAACATATTCATAACAAAGAAAGAGATCTCAAGACACCTGCTGACATCTCGATCTCAGACTTCTAACTTCCAGAACTGTGAGAAAATAAATTTCTGTTGTTTAAGCAACCCATTCTGTGGTATTTTGTTTTGACAACTCTAGCAAACTAGTACAAGTGGCCAGAAGTTAATTTTCAAAAAGGAAAAAAAGAGAGGAACTGACCACAAACTAAAGGAAAAAACCGACACAGAGTAGGCCCCAAGGAGATCCAAATACTGGAATTAGAAAATACATTTTGAAATAGTTATTATTAATATGTTTGGAAATTAAATGAAAAGATGGAAAACCTCATAAGGAAATGGAAAAGAATGAAAAAGAAAGAATAGACATTCTAGAAATTTTAAAAATACAATAATTGAAATTAAGATCTGTTTAATAGCATATGAGACACAGCTGAAGAGAAAATTTGAGGACTGGAAGATTATTCAGGAAAAAATATCCAGACTGATGCAAAGAGAGACATATGGTCATGGTGTAAAGGTCTAACATACATGTAATTGCAGCTCCGGAAGGAGAAGAGGAAGAGAAACTGGGCAGAAGTAATATTTGAAGAGAACATGGATAATAATTTCCCAAAACTGATGAAAGACATCAAGCCATAGGTTCAAGAATCTCTACACACTAATAGCAGGATAAATACAATGGAAAGCACATCTAGGCACCTAGGCATTGTACAATTGCTGAAAATCAATGACAAGGAGAAAATCTTAAAAGCTTCCAGAGACCATTGCTGATTTCTCAACTAACAATGGGATAATATCTACAAAGCATAGATGGAAGATAACTGCCAACCTGGAAGTCTATATTCAGCAAAATGTTCTTTAAAAATAAATATGAAATAAAAATATTTTCAGAAAAGCGAAAACTAAGAGAATTTATCACCAGCACACTAAAGAATTCATTATCCATATTAAAGAAAATACTAAAGAGAATTCTTTGGGCAGAGGAAAATTATCCTAGATGGAAGCCCAATAATTCCCTAATAAAGAGCAATGAAAAGAGTAAATATGTGGATAAATCTAAATGAACTGTGGCCATATAAAACAATAATAATTTCTTTTTTTAATTTTTTTTAAAGATTGGCACCTGAGCTAACATCTGCTGCCAATCTTCTATTTTTTGTTGTTTTTGTTTGTTTGTTTTTTCCTTTCTTCTTCTCTCCAAAGCTCCCCAGTACATAGTTGTGTATATCTGCTATAGGTTCTTCTGATTGTGCTATGTGTGATGCCACCTTAGCATGGTCTGATGAGCGGTGCCATGTCCACACCCAGGATCCAACCCAGCAAAACCCTGGGCCACCAAACCAGAGCACACAAACTTAGCCACTAGGCCACAGGGTTGGCCCCTAATCATAATTTCTTATGGAGTTAAAAAATACATCAAATTAAAATGCATGATAATAGTAGTACAAACAGAAAGAGGTGAGTAAACAGAGCTAGGTGTTCTAAAATCTAGAAAGTGTTATAAGTAATAATATTAGATTTTAATAAATCAAGGATGCATGTTGTCGAGTTACCACTAATACTATAGTAAAATGATGGATAACTAACAAGATAATTTGGAGAACAATAAAATAATTTTTAAGTGTTTAATTAATCCAAAAAAAGGGCAAGAAAAGAGAAAAGAAGGAACATAGAACAGGTAGGACCAACAGAAAATAAAAATTGCTCAAATTAAAGATATTTAACTCATACGTACTTCAATATTTGTGTTAACTGTACCAAAATACTCCAAATAGAAGATTATCAAACCAAATTTTCTTTAAAAAAATGCATTGCTACAGGAGACACACCTTAAGTAAGGGTATATAGCTGATGTTTAAATCCACAAGACCAGATGAGATCACCAAGGTAGTAAGTCTATTTAGAGAGGAGGTCTAAGGACTGAGCCATGGGGTGCTCCAAAGTTAAGATATTGAGAGGATGAAGAGGAACAAGCTAAGCAAGACTGAAAGTGGCCAGGGAAGGAGGAAAACCAGGTGAGTGTAATGTCCTAGAATACAGGTCAAGTAAGTGTTTCAAGGACAAGAGAGTAATCAACTATGTCAAATGTCCTAATAAGTCAAGAAAGATAAGCGTTAAGAAATGACTATTGGATTTAGCAACACGGTCATCACTGGTAACCTTGACAAGAACCATTTGGGTGGACTGATGAGAGTAAAAGCATGATTAGAGTGGGTTCAAAGAAGAAAAGGACAACAGGCATCAAGACTACAAGTACAGACAACTATTTCAAGCCATCTTACTCTAAAGGAGATGGGGGAATGAGGCAATGGCCAAAGAGGAAGTGGGATCAAGAGAGGTGTCCTTTGCTTGTTTTGTTTTTGTTTTTATAAGGCGAAAGGGAAAAAAACAGCCCATCTCTGTGCTACTGGGAATGATCCAGTGAAGAAAGAAGAGAAGATTGCTCAAATGATGTCTTAAGTATGTGGAAAGAGGTGAAAACTCATGTCCAAGGGGGAGACATAAGCCTTAGATAGGGGCATAGATGTATTATCCGTAGTGACATAGGGGATACAGAGTTTACATGTACAGATACGCCTAGGTGGGTGGATGAAATGAGAGCTCAGGAACGTTCTCTGCAGAATGCTTCTGTTTTCTTAGTAATATAGAAAGTAAGGTCATTATCTAATGGTGAGGATAGAGGAAGAAATGTTCAAAGTTTGAAGAAAGAGGAGAAGTAATGAAAGGATTGTCTAGGAGAGTGAAAGAGAGTAGACTAATGAAATAGGATGTGATTGCTGAGTAGCATTGAGGGTTCCAAAGAAAGCCAGCCTGCAAGGGTATAGAGGGAGTAATACTAATGGAGCTAAAGTAAGAGACAAGGAGCTAGGGAAGAAGGGGGGAAGGGATTGAAGGAGGAAGGGAGAGAGGGAGGGAGAGAGAGGGAGGCAGGGAGGGTTGGAGGAGGAATGGAGGGAGGGAAGTAAGGAGGGATAGAAGAAGGGATGGAGAGAGAATGAATTCTTACAAACTACTTCCACCTCTTTAGACTCAGGATCTTGTCTGGGGTCTCATCGCAGACTTTGTTGTCTCATAAATCCACATCTATGATCATATTTCTTTTGCCTAAAGTATCCTTTCTTCTCTCTTTTTCCTGGCAAAACTCTTTCTCATTCTCTGTGGCTTCCTTGATCCACAGAAAATCATTGCATTTTTCCATCCTTTGTGCCATCAGTATCCCTAGTACATATTTGTATTACTGTACTTAGCACAATGTAGTGTAATATTTTTAATGTTAGCCTTCCTAAGGAACTACGGGCTCCTTTAGGACAGAGACTATCTTAAGCATTTCTGTGTTCTTATCCAACACACTGTCTAGGTACTCAATAACTGTTTATACAAGGAACTAAATGGATAATGTCCTACCTTTACTGAGAGTATCAGAAGATTCCTGAATCTTTCTCCCAACAAGGAAAATTAAAGCTGTACAAAATTTTAACAAAAGATTTTTTATGTGGATTATATAACTGTCTACAATCGTGATAGGAAAAGCAACATTATACATCTCCTTTTTCTTTACTGATCTCAACCAGCCTATTGCCATGCCTAATAAAATTTACATTTGAAATCCATTCTTTAAAGAAAATAAAGTATAAATAAGGAATATCCTAATTTTCTTTAACAAGAAAATTAACAGCTAATGTGAGCAACTTTTGTAGTCTGTACCTATTGGGTTTTCCCCGGCCCCTCTTTATCTGAGCACTATCCTTTCTCACATCCACCAGTGCATTCACATGATGAAAAGAATGGCTTCCAGTGGTCGTGGCTGTACATGTGACTCTCATCCCCTGGCCACAATTGACTGGTGTGAAAGTAAGTACCTTAACCAAGCTAGGTCAGTAAGAGTTTCGCCTCTAAAATTCAGAATTTGAAACAAAAGAAAAATTTAGTTTCTCTTCTGGTGGCTGAACTTGTTACAAGTAAACTCAGAAAATGTATGAGCCATGTTCTTCCATGTAGACTAAAGAAGTAGAAGAATGCTGTCTGCAGGAGAGAAAAATGATGCAGACTCATCCAGTTAAGGAGAGCCACAGAAAGAGCCCGATAGTATTGCAACACCTGGTTCTAACTATAACTACTATTCAGTCTTTGGGCGCCATGAAATATTCATGCATCCTCTTTCTGCTTTAACCTAGCTCAAATGGGATTGTGTTGCTTGCACCAAAAGAATCAAAAGAGAAATTTCTTAGAAACTCTCCAACTAAAGTCTAATACCATTGTTCTTCTTCAACAAAGTAATGTGAACGATTATAATTAAATAATCCAAGACATTCTCTACGCCTCTCTCCCTAGTGTGGTGCCAGCTATCCACAAGGTAAACTCTGATGAGAAGATGATTGGGGGACTCGACATGGTGGATTTAAATAGGTCTGTGTAGCTGAGACTATAAAGTGGAGGCACAGCCACAGAACACTGGGCACCTGGAGAGAAGCAAAGGGTTATGAAGGAGGAATCGGTTTGCTGGAATGGACAGGAACTAGGGTTGACATTTGCTTACTTTGCAATTCCCAACATGCAACCAACGATACTATTACTGGGGCATACTCAAGGAAGACAATGAAGTGCAAAAGGAGGAGAAAGAAGAGGAGCAAAAGGAGGAGAAGGAGGAGAACGAGCTGAACTCTCAAATTCTCTCCAACCTTAAGAGCAAGCATGAGCTGTGAATGGAGAGAGGCCAAGTCTTGAATATTATAGCTCAGCTGTAATAATAGTGCTGCTGCAGATTTTTAAAAACAAGCAAACAACATGCCTGTTAAATTATTGGGTTTTCAAATTCTAGCAATTCACTGGAAAAAGAAAATTTGATCTCCCTTGAATTTCTCACAATTGGGTTTTTTTCTTTAGTAAAGGAAATAAATGATCGATCATCAGATATCATCACAATAAAAAGTTTCTAAAGAATGGGCTAACTTTGGGTTTGGAGATTATTTCAAGATATTTTTCAAATGTCTGTGGCTTTACCAAACCCAAAACATATTTTGTGCTTTACCAAACCCCAAATAAGTTTTGCCAAGTATTTTTTTGCATTTAATTTTTTAAGTCATGTGTATTTTATGTGAAATTTAATTCATATGTTTCTAATTTACTTATACACAAATAATCAAAACTTTGTTTTGTAAGAACTATTTGATGTCCACAGAGGCATTTTATAAACTGTCTAAAGTATTTTAATAATCTTTTAAAGACTTTTTTCCTAGAAATAGGCAAGATTTTTTTCTTGAATTTACTTAAAGCTTCTCTTTATTCCCCACTGTTAGGTCCCAGAAGTAATTGCAATATAAAAGCTAGCATTTTTTCTTTTTAATTACAAAATAAGGAAGGTCTATGCTGTTTCTAGTAACGTGAAAATAGAAAACTGAAGAGATTTTCTTTCTAATCTTACTCTTTCCTTTTGCTCTTTTTTAATTTCCTTTTTCTACATGTCACCAGTGAAAAAATATGTGTATTTAATGGAAGGATTTAGCACAAAGAATTTAAACTCCTACTAAAAGTGGCAACTTTGGTAAAGTCTGTTTAGCATAGCCAAAAGTACATAATAATTCAGTAAAGGAGTAATTGTGTAGCACCATATTATTACTAAGAATGCTAAAACCAAAAAGACACGAGGCAAAATTGATGGAAAGCAACAATTTAATAGTTCTCTAAAATAAGATGTAATCAAGGAAGCTAATTAAAATATTTTATGATTCCTTTTCCACTCCATTCTCTCTTCACCTGCCCCTTCACACATATGCGCACGCACACACACGGGATGGACTTTGAGGGTATAATGTTAAGCGAAATAAGCTAAACAGAGAAAGACAAATACTGAGTGATGCCACTCATACATGGAAGATAACAAATACATGGATAAAGAGAACAGATTAGTGGTTACCAGTGGGGATGACGGATGGGGAGTGGGTGAAAAGGATAAAGGGGCACATATGTATGGTGATGGATAAAAATTAGACTACTGGGGGTGAGCACGATGAAGTGTATTCAGGAACTGATAAACAATAATGTACACCCAAAATTACACAATGTTGCAAACCATTATAATCCCAAAAACATTACTTAGAAAAAAATAAGACCTTAAAATTTAACATTTAACATCATAGCATGATCCTTTCCATCTTTTCTTCTTTTTTTGTGATTCTTTTTGTTTGTTTGTTTGTATGTTTGAGGAAGTTTGTCCGTTAGCTAACATCTGCTGCCAATCCTCCTCTTTTTGCTGAGGAAGACTGCCATCTTTTCTTCTTAATGACCTGGAAGAATTATACAAACTATCTTTGATCATTTGGAGAAGCTCTTTGCCTCTCTGTAATCTAAATACTAACAATAATAAAATTTTTATATTTCATTTGGAGGTTTAATTCTATATAGTTATTTCTGTTCTTACATTAATAGTTTATCCATTTAACATTCTGTTCTTCTGGTGAGAATTCTTCCTATTCTTACATTACTAGAGTTCAACTCCTTAACCTTCTATTCCTTTGCTTAATAATCTCATTTTTTTATAATATTTACTGGACACTTACCATATGCCAGGCATTCTTCTAGGTTCTAGGGATACAGATGTGACCCAAACAGACAAAACCTCTGCCCTCATGGAGCTTAATGTTCCAAACTATGTTATCACAAAATTAACTAGACAAGAAGGATGGGTAGTAGTTAGACCATTTAAAATTAAGTGTTCTATTTAAGAGTATACTTAAGTGGATTAATTATGGCCTAACCAGCCCTTTTGCAATCACAAGTATTTCGTTCTAAAGCTCTTTACAATTTCACCTGCTGTTTGTGCACCTTCCCTAATATTTGCATCGAAAAAATCACAAACTACTATTAGAACTAAGAAGCACAGCCCTGACATCTCTATGAATATTAAATTCTACTCTCAAGAAACCATTTAAAGGATTCCACCTATGAAAGCTTAGAGAAATTAAATTGTCATCACAAGAACACACAATTCTGAGATTTCGTCAAGATGGCAGCGTAAGCAGACTCTGAACTCATCTCCTCCCATGAACACAACCAGGTTACAACTATTTTTAGAAAATTACCCTGGATTGAAAACTGGATAAAAAGAACCCCCACAACAAGGGACTGTCCTGACTAAGGCAGAAGAGGTAGAAATTCTTGCTGGAGAGGAAAAAAGCCACCTTTGGGAGCAGCAGAGCTTCTCAGCTGGCCAGGCAGGAGACGCCCTAAGGTATGCAGCTCTCCCTGGAGGAGTAAGGTCCGGAGTAGGGGCGATACTGCTATAAGCATCCTTCAGACTCAGCTCAACTGAGACAAGGGTCTTACTGTCTGGCTTTGCTGGCTATTAACTGCAGTGAGGACACCCCCAGAAAAACTATCAGCTGAAAGCTGAAAAGATCCAGGTCTTAAAGGGCCCACGCACAAACTCACTCATTGCAGCAACCTAAAATCACCAGAGAGAAGGCTGACAGTCCTTTGGTGAAATGAGACTCACCTGGTGGGCTCTGGGGGCATCTTGGTGAGAGGAGGGACATCTCCAGAGACTGAGACATTAGTGGGGGCCATTGTTCTGACCTGGCCCAGGCAAGTTGGCACAGACACCAGTGGATGCCATTGAGGTTCTTCCCTTGACCTGTTAGCCAAGGGGTCTGCTGTACTCACTAGATAGAGCACAGATTTAATCCAGGTCAGCCAGTGAAGGCAGCCTGCCCTAGGGACCAGCCCCACCTAGCAGCAAGCCCTCAGGCTACTTTTCAGTCTGCATAGACTGGGTGCCTTGATCCTCCACAGGCAGGCCATTATGTCACCTCTGTGGGGCAGGGTCTGTGTGAGGACCAGGTGAACTGTGGGGGACATTGGTGGAGAGGTTGGGGCCTCTGCAGTGTGGCATCAGGGTATGCTCCAGGGAGTTGAGAAGTGTGCTCAGACCAGGGCTGTGTTGATGGTGTATGTTGTCCTGTGGAAGGTGAGGCTTATCAGCTGCAGAAGACCTGTGCTTCACAAATAGACATAAAAAGGATCAGCCCCACCTTCTAAAGCCTGAAACAATTGAGTTCCCCCATGCCTAGGGCCAGCCCCACTCAGCAGCACTCCTAAGAGAACTGACAACAGCCTTGTAGGCCTGAGGCCTATCACAACTGTAAGCCCCTGAGCCTAGCAACCAGCTACCATGGGTACCAACCCAATTAAGAGGAAAACTATAAGAGTGTGCTGATAGACTTTGTAGCCAACCCTGCTGAGGCGCCCCCAAACCGGATTTACAAACAGCTGGCCAAGGAAGGAAAGACTAGACTCTCTGGGTACCTGCAGTAAGAGCAACCGTGCCACAGCAGAAAGACACAAGTAGCCCACAAAGCGGTCACTCCTAGATCATTTGGACTGGTGATGAGAGGGAAGCACAGTGTTGGGCCTCATAAGGCATCTCATACATAAGGCCACTTCTCCAACATCAGGAGACATAGCCAACTCACCTAATACATAGAAATAAGCACAGAGAAAGAGGCATAATGAGGAGACAAAAGAATACTTTCCAAGCACGGGAACAGGACAAAACCTCAGAAAAAGGACTAAGTGAAACAGAAACAAGCAACCTACTCAACAAAGAGTTCAGACAAAATATCATAAGGATGCTCACAGATATTGGGAGAAGATTGGATGAACACAGTGAGCTCATCAGCAACGAACAGGAAGACATAAAAAAGAACTAATCAGAAATGAAGAATACAATACTGGAAATTAAAAATTCACTAAGGGACTCAATAGCAGAGCAGAGGATGCAGAAGAGTGGATCAGCAAGCTAGATGAAAGACTAGAGGAAATCACCCAAGCTGAACAGAAAAAAGACAAAAGAATTAGACAGAATGAGAACAGGCTAAGGGAACTCTGGGACAATATCAAGCATGCTAACATTCAGATTATAGGAGTCCCAGAAGGAGACGAGAGAGACAAAGGGGCAGAAAATTTATTTGAAGAAATAATAGACGAAACTTTTCCTAACCTGAGGAAGGAAACAGACATCCAAGTACAGGAATCACAGAGAGCTCCAAACAAGATAAGCCCAAAGAGGCCCACACCAAGACATATTATAATTAAAATGTCCAAAATTAAAGATAAAGAGAGACTCCTAAAAGCAGCAAGAGAAAGGCCACAAGTGACATACAAAGGAAAGCCCATAAGGCTATCAGTGGACTTCTCGGTTGAGACCCTACAAGCGAGAAGAGAATGGCATGACATATTGAAAGTGCTAAAAGGAAAAAACCTACAGCCAAGAATACTCTATCCATCAAGTTTGCCATTCAGAATGGAAGGAGAGATAAAGAGCTTCCCAGACAAGCAAAAATTAAAGGAGTTTATCACCAAGAAACCAGTTCTACAAGAAATGCTGAAGGGACTTATTTAAGCGGGAAAGCAATGACCACAAATAGAGATTAAAAAAAATCAAAAAAATAGGCAATAAAATCACTTGTAAAGGTAAAAATATAGTAAAGGTAGCAGATCAACTACCTGTGAAGATAATATAAAGGTTAAAAGACAAATGTACTAAAATCACCTATTTCAATGATAAGAGGGTAATGGATAGACATACACTAAACAAGAGACTATATATGATTTCAAAAACATAAAATGTGGGAGGAGGGGAGTGAAAAAGTAGAGCTTTTAGAAAGAGGTCAAGTTGAAGAGTCTATCAACTCAATATAGACTGTTACATACATAGAATATTAAATAGGATCCTCATGGTAATCACACATCAGAAACCTATAATAAGTAAGCAAAAACGTAAGACAAAAGAAATCAAACATATTCCTAAAGATAGCCATCAAACCACAAGGGAAGAGAGCAAGAGAAAAAGAAAGGAACAGAGAAGAACACCTAAAACACCAGAAAAAAAAAAGTAACAAAATGGCAATAAATACATATTTATCAATAGCTACTTTATACATCAATGGACTAAATGCTCTGATCAAATGCCATAGGGTGGCTAATTGGATAAAAAAAACAAGACCCATGTATATGCTGCATACAAGAGACACATTTCAGACCTAAAGACACTCACAAACTGAAAGTGAAAGGATGGAAAAAGATATTCATGCAAATAGCAAAGAAAAGAAAGCAGGAGTAGCAATACTTATCTCAGACAAAATAGATTTTAAAACAAAAACTGTAACAAGAGACAAAGACAGGCACTAGATAATGATAAAGGAAACAAGCCAACAAGAAAATATAACACTTGTAAATATTTATGCACCCAAAATAGGAGCACCTAAACACATAAAGCAATTATTAACAGACATAAACAGAAAAATACACAGTAACACAATAATAGTAGGGAACTTTAACCTACACTTATGCCAATGGATAGATCATCCAAACAGAAGATCAATAAGGAAACACTGGCCTTAAATGACACATTAGACCAGATGGTCTTAGATATATATAGAACATTCCATTCAAAAACCACAGAATACACATTCTTTTCAAATGCACATGGAACATTCTCCAGGAGTGATCACATATCAGGCCACAAAACAAGTCTCAATAAATTTAAGATGATCAAAATAATACTATACATCTTTTCTGACTGCAAAGGTATGAAACTAGAAATCAACTACAGGAACAAAACCAGAAAAGCCACAAAAACGTGGAGCTTAAACAAAATGCTACTGAACAACGTTTGAGTCAATGAAGAAATCAAAGGAGAAATCAAAAAATTCCTGGAGACAAATGAAAATGAAAGCACGACATCCCAAAATCTGTGGGATACAGCAAAAGTGGTTCTAAGAGGGAAGTTTATAGCAATTCAGGCCTACCTCAACAAAGAAGAAAAATCCCAAATAGATAATCAAAAAGCGCACCTAAAGGTACTGGAAAAAGAACAACAAACAAAGCCCAAAATCAGCAGAAGGAAGGAAATAATAAAAATCAGAGCAGAAATCAATGAAATAGAGACTAAAAAAAATAGAAAAAATTAATGAAACCAAGACCTGGTTCTTTGAAAAGATGAACAAAATTGACAAACCCTTAGCTAGACTCACCAAGAAAAAAAGAGAGAAGGCTCAAATAAGTAAAATTAGAAATGAAAGAGGAGAGATTACAACGGACACCTCATAAATACAAAAGATAGTAAGAGAATACTATGAAAAGCTATACATCAACAAAGTGGATAATCTAGAAGAAATGGATAAATTCTTGGAAACATACAACCTTCCACAACTGGTCCAAGAAGATGTAGAAAATTTGAATAGCCTGATCACCAGCAAGGAGATTGAAACAGCAATCAAAAACCTCCCCAAAAATAAAAGTCCAGGACCAGATGGCTTCCCTGGTGAATTCTACCAATCATTCAAAGAAGATTTAACACCTATCCTTCTCAAACTCTTCCAAAAAATTGAAGAGGAGGGGAGGCTTCCTAACTCCTTCTAAGAAGCCAACACTATCCTGATACCAAAACCAGACAAGGACAACACAAAAAAAGAAAATTACAGGCCAATATCACTGATGAACATCGATGCAAAAATCCTCAACAAAATACTAGCAAACCGAATACAACAATGCATTAAAAAGATCATACATCTGATCAAGTGGGTTTCATTCCAGGGATGCAGGGATGGTTCAACATCCACAAATCTATTAACGGGATACACCACATTAACAAAATGAAGAATAAAAATCATATGATCATCTCAATAGATGCAGAGAAAGCAGTTGACAAGATACAGCATCCACTTATGGTAAAAACTCTAAATAAAATGGGTATAGAAGGAAAATACCTCAACATAATAAAGGCCATATATGACAAACCCACAGCAAATATCATTCTCAATGGAGAAAAACTGAAAGCTATCCCTCTAAGAACAGGAACCAGAGAAGGATGCCCACTGTCACCACTCTTATTTAGCATAGTATTGGAAGTCCTAGCCAGAGCAATCAGGCAAGAAAAAGAAATAAAAGTGATCCACATTGGGAAAAGAAGAAGTGAAATTGTCACTCTTTGCAGATGACATGATTTTATATCTAGAAAACCCTAAAGAATCCACTAAAAAACTTTCAGAAATAATAAAAGAATAGAGTCAAGTCATGGGATACAAAATCAACGTACAAAAATCAGTTTCATTTCTATACACTAACAGTGAAGTAGCAGAAAGAGAAATTAAGAATACAATCCCATTTACAATTGCAACAAAAATAATAAAATACCTAGGAATAAACTTAACCAAAGAAGTGAAAGATCTGTACACCAAAAACTATAAAACATTGTTGAAAGAAACCGAAGAAGTCACAAAGAAATAGAAAGATATTCTGTGCTCTTGGATTGGAAGAATGAACATCGTTAAAATGTCCATACTTCCTCAAGCAACCTATAGATTCAATGCAATCCCTATCAAAGTTCCAACAACATTTTTCACAGAAATGGAACAAAGAATCCTAAAATTTATATGGAACAACAAAAGACCCAGAATAGCCAAAGGATTCCTGAGAAAAAAGAACAAAGCTGGAGGTGTCACCCTCCCTGATTTCAAATTATACTACAAAGCCATAGTAACCAAAACAGCATGGTACTGGCACAAAAACAGACATGCAGATCAATTGTGTACAGAATTGACAGCCCAGAAATAAACCCACATATTTATGGACAGCTAATAGTCGACAAGGGAGCCAAGAGCATACAATGGAGAAAGGAGAGTCTCTTCAATAAATGGTGTTGGGAAATCTGGACAGCCACATGCAAAACAATGAAAGTAGACCATTCCCTTACACCATGCACAAAAATCAACTCAAAATGGATTAAAGACTTGAATATAACACCGGAAACCGTGACCCTTCTAGAGGAAAACATAGGCAGTACTCTTTTTTTTTTTTTTTTAAGATTTTATTTTTTCCTTTTTCTCCCCAAAGCCCCCCGGTATATAGTTGTACATTCTTAGTTGTGGGTCCTTCTAGTTGTGGCATGTGGGACGCCGCCTCAGTGTGGCTTGATGAGCAGTTAGGCAGTACTCTTTGACTTCAGTCTTAGCAGCATATTTTCAAGTCCCATGTCTGACCGGGCAAGGGAAACAAAAGAAAAAATGAACAAATGGGACTACATCAAACTAAAAAGCTTCTGCACAGCAAAGGGAAACCATCAACAAAACGAAAAGACAACCTAACAACTGGGAGAAGATATTTGCAAACCACATATCAGATAAGGGGTTAATACACAAAATATACAAAGAACTCATACAGCTCAACAACAAAAAAACCAACAACCCAGTTACAAAATGGGCAAAAAATCTGAACAGAGATTTCTCCAAAGAAGATGTACAGATGGCCAACAGGCATATGAAAAGATGCTCAACATCATTAGCTATCAGGGAAATGCAAATGAAAACTCCAATGAGGTATCGCAACACTCTGGTCAGAATGGCTATAATTAACAAGACAGGAAACAACAAATGTTGGAGAGGGTGTGGAGAGAAGGGAACCCTTGTACACTGCTGGTGGTAGTACAAACTGGTGCAGCCCCTAGGGAAAGCAGTGTGTAGTATCCTCAGAAAATTAAGAATAGATCTACCATATGATCCGGCTATATCCAAAGAACCCGAAAACACAAAAGCATAAAGATGCATGCACCCCTATGTTCACTGCAGCATTATACACAATAGCCAAGACTTGGAAGCAACCTAGGTGCCCATCAAGGGACGAATGGATAAAGAAGATGTGGTATTCATACACGATGGACTACTGCTCAGCCATAAGAAATGTTGAAATCCAGCTATTTGTGACAACACGGATGGACCTTGAGGGTATTACGGTGAGTGAAATTAGTCAGAGGGAGAAAGTCAAATGCCATGTGATTTCACTCATAAGTAGAAGATGAAAATAACGACAAACACATAGCAATGGAGATTGGATTGGTGGTTACCACAGAGGAAGGGGGCAGGGGGAAGGGCAAAAGGGGTGATTAGGCTCGTATGTGAGGGGATGGACTATAATTAGTTTTTGGGTGGTGAACATGATGTAATCTACACAGAATTCGAAATATATTATGATGTACATCTGAAAGCTATATAATGTTATAATCCAATGTTACTGCAATTAAAAAAAAAGAGAACACAAAATTCTCAGAAAAGTGTCAGATTCACTTCATTACATAAAGTTTGGGGATATCAGATTTCCTCAAATGTATGTAATCTCCACGTATGGATTTAGAAAGCCCTTGTCAATGGAAAAACACAGCTTGCCTGCAGCGCTCAGCTTGCAAAGAGGAACTTAAGCAGTTTGCAAAACATTGTACTTCGAGAGTGGAAGAGGCATAAAAATACCCTCCTCCAGTAACTATGAATTATTACTTGGATTTTTTTTTAACAATAACACACTTTTGCTTGGAATTTCTGGCCGACATTCCTCCGATCATGTGCGTCGTAGACCATGATCTGGCAAATGCAGTGTGTTGCAGCCACACAGGGCGGCAGCAGGAGTGAGGGCTGGGGGTCAGTCCTGGATTAGATGATCTGGGCCACCTTCTACCAGTGCGACATTGGCACTTTAACCTTGTTGAGGTTTCTAGGGTTGTCGTGAGCATTTGATGTACCAGCTCCTACCTGTTTCATCTCATTTAATCCTCACGACAATCCTGTGATCATTCAATAAGTAACACTCTTTAATAATTTAATAGGCGTTTTAGAGTTGACGAAATAATTTAAATAAAAAGTCTACCATAGGGCTTGACGCTTAACAAACACTCGTAAGATGTTCCCTTCGCCTACTGCGTGCAAGCACATGAAGTCCCTTGTACGCATAAGGAGAATAAAATGTGCATACAGCTGCTTAGTTACTTAAGACTTGTCCTGGTCTTAATAAATTCTGCTCATCCTGTTTACAGTCAGTCCTTGCATCACTAAGAGATGTCTGCGAAGCGCACATCCCTAAACGTCCTCTGCTTCAAACTAGCTTTTTCCAGCCTTTCACAGTCAAAACCAGCAAAGGCTTATTGTAAAGACTAAAGATTACCAGTGAGCTTAGTTATCTCACACTCCAGTAGATTCCTTTCCTTCTTCTTTCAATGTCTCTGTTCAGGGAAAAAGAAGGGTCAATTCTAAAAAGTGCCATCCCTCATAAAGAAAGGTGGGTGGGCTTGTTACATTCTCCTTTTCTTCTCCCCTTTTCAATAATTCTTTTATTGTTCATTTTGTTTAAAGCCTTAAGAAGGAGGGGTGACTGTCTACATTGTCTACATTCTTTTTTTTTTTTTTATGCAAAAGAGAAATGCCCACAACAGCTTGGTTGGTTAGAAATTGAAGAAAAACATGGAGAGAGGAGACAAAAGAATTCTCCCCAGGGCAACAGACTGGAGCTTTCCTGAAAGGCTGGGGGACACTGATGGAAATACATTGCGTTCTTTAACTGTTGCTGCTCTTATTGTTTTCTTTTCCATACAACACTGAACTCTTAGTCATTGACACACAAGCAAACAAACGTGCCCACTGGAGAATCCTAAAGAATGCAATGCCAGGACAAACAGCCAGGCAATGACTCCACCAATTTAAGTTGAAGTCCGGGGTACTGTTTCCACTCTGAACTCTCTGACCACTGGGGACCACCTACTGGTTTTTCTTTTTCTGCAGATTTTTCCTCCAATAATCACAATACTCATACATTAAGATGTACATTAAGATGCACATTAAGATGGTTTCTCCGATTATACCATCATATTTGCTTTCAAAGTTTAAACTCTTCCTTTTCCGCATCCTATTTGTGTACTTGAAAAACTCTGCTTTTCTGGAAAGAGTGGTCTTAATATTTCTAAAATATTTTTATTTCTGAAGACCCATATTAACTTCTAATTCATTAATATAATGTGAGTCCTCTATCTTTATACTTAAAAATACTTTAAGATTTCAGACTTGTTAATAACACTTTAAAAGTGAATTTCCTATGACAGTGAGCAAGCTTCTGGCATATATTTTCAGGTTTTAACTGACATTAAGCTATCTAAAGAGTTACTGAATTTCTAATATATATTTACTGAAGCTCAAGAAACAGTAAATTTCTATATGGGCACAGCACTGTGATAGGTACTACAGTATGATCATACATTTGAGAGTTAAACCAAAGTACCTGCAGCAATGTCCATGTATTATCAGTACCAACAATAATAGAATCTCCATAATTCACTTAAGAACATAATTGCATATGGTGTAGTATTTCTTCCCCATATTAATAGTTTTTCATCCTTTAAAGGGAATATTAAATATGCTAAAATTCTTTCTATTCTTGCAACATTTTAACTTAACTCTTTAAATATTCTATCCCTTTGTCTAAGATACAAATTAATTTGCTAAACTAAACAGCAAAAAGTGAAGAGAGCTGGCCTGGTGGTGTAATGGTTAGGTTCACGCCCTCTGCTTCAGCAGCCAGAGGTTCACAGGTTCAGATCCCAGGTGTAGACCTACCCATGGCTCATCAAGCACCCTGTGGTGGTACCCCACATACAAAATGGAGGAAGATTGCCACAGATGTTAGCTCAGGGCCAAACTTCCTCACCAAAAAAAAAAGTGAACACAATCTTATTTTTAAAAAATTAAATGGTGGCCCTATCTCCCACTCCTCTAGAATATTTCGTAATTATTAGTAAGTACCCATTTTCAACATACAGTCATTCTATTTTCTTCAAGCAGCTGAGTAACTTGTTTTTATGTTTAACGCTAAATGACCCAACAGTTTATTGCCAATATGAAGCTCAGTCATAAAATTTAAATCATCTTCATAGCAGGGTACAGC